>NC_135237.1:292800098-293426252 GCF_051348905.1 Ranitomeya variabilis
GTGCCGGATGTCAGCTGCGATAGTCAGCTGACACCCGGCCGCGATCGGCCGCGCTCCCCCCGTGAGCGCGGCCGATCGCGTATGACGTACTATTCCGTCCTTGGGAAGTAGGGCCCACCCCACATGGATGGAATAGTACGTCTAATGACAGAAAGGGGTTAAAAAAAACAGTGCTTTCAAACCTCAAATACTGTAAAACAAAGAAAACAAGTTCATAATCATTTAGAAATAATAATGCTAATGTTTTAACTCAGGAAGGTTTCAGAAATCAATATTTTGTGGAATAACCATGATTTTTAATCACAGCTTTCATGCGTCTTGGCATGCTTTCCACCAGTCTTTCACACTGCTTCTGGCTCAAAAAATGTAAGCAGTTCTTGTTTGCTTGATGACTTGTGACTATCCATCATCCTTTTGATTACATTCCAGAGGTTTTCAATGGGGTTCAGGTCCGGAGATTGGGCTGCCCATGACAGGGTTTTCATGTGGTGGTCTCTTAAAATTTTCCAGAGCTGTACATATAAATCTGAATCACTAACCTATTCCTTGCTTAAAAAAAAAAAAAAAAAAAGTAATTAAATAAGCATATTCAGTGTCACCACATCTGAAAAGTCCAGTTTATCTTAATGAATATAATGAATTAACCTGTACAGTAAATGGCATGAAGAGAAAAAAATTGAAAATACAGAATTTTGTATGTAAAGAACTCCAAATAATGAATGTTTCATACAAAGATAAAGAGTCACAAATCTCCAAACATTAATAAAAATATTAATTTCTTATTAGTACAAATATAGACACAAAATCTCCACTAGGGAGTGAATGAGTAATAAGTAAATAATAGGGCACTTGTGATTCTTTCATGTATGTATGCCTTTTCACTATTCATGTATACATTTGACAACTGTCATTATATTATTTACCTGTGGACAATTCTTTGCTATAAATTTCTTGCACATATACTAATGTATTTTTGTTCACTTTTTCTTTGGGATCTTCACTATGTATTTGATACCACCTTTCATTGCATTATTAGTTTATTTTTTGTTTCATTTCTTACTACTTATTCACTCACTTTTGGAGAATGCGTTTTTATATTTGTACTAATAGAAATAATATTTTTAATAATGTTTGGAGATTTGTGACTCTGTATCTTTGTAGAACCTCGTAATACAAATCAACTTCTGCAAAAAAACATCAGAATACAGACTATATGACTAGGGTTGAGCGAAACGGATCGTTCATTTTCATAAGTCGCCGACTTTTGGCAAAGTCGGGGTCTCATGAAACCGAGCCGATCCCTGTGTGGGGTCTGCCATGCGGTACGCGACTTTCACGCCAAAGTCACGTTTCAATGACGCTAAAAGCGCCATTTCTCAGCCAATGAAGGTGGACGCAGAGTGTGGGCAGCGTGATGACATAGATCTCAGTCCCCACCATCTTAGAGAAGGGCATTGCAGTGATTGGCTTGCTTTCTGCGGCGTCACAGGGGCTATAAAGGGGCGTTCCCGCCGACCGCCATCTTACTGCTGCTGATCTGAGTGTAGGGAGAGGTTGCTGCAGCTTCTTCGGAAGCAGGGATAGTGATAGGCAGGGTACATAAAGCTACAAACCGCTTGTGCTGTAGCGATTTCCACTGTCCAACACCACCTTTTGATTGCAGGGACAGTGGAAGCTACATTTTTTTTCCTCAGCGCTGTAGCTCATTGGGCTGCACTAGAAGGCTCCCTGACCCTGATAGCTGCGTTGCTGTGCCTGTGTGTACGCCGCTGTGCAAACCAACTGCTTTTTTCAAAGCACAAATCCTGTTTTTCCTTCCTTCCTGCACAGCTATTTTGTGTGTTTGTCCACACTTTTGTGTGCAGCAGTCCTTTTTATTGCTGCCTGCCATACTTTTCTGAGATAACTGCAGGGAGATAAATATTGGCAAGTCTGCCTCCGTGCCATTGCTGTGTGTGGTATCTGTCTCTCATTGTGTGGCACCGAAAACACTGTGTAATACTTGGCCTTTTTTTTGGGGGGGGGGTACATTCTCCCTTTTCCAAAAAAAAAAATTAGTGGGAGATAAATATTGGCAAGTCTGCCTCCGTGCCATTGCTGTGTGTGGCATCTGTCTGTCATTGTGTGCCACCGAAAACACTGTGTAATACTTGGCCCTTTTTTTTTTTTGCTAAATTCTCCCTTTTCCCCAAAAAAAATTAGTGGGAGATAAATATTGGCAAGTCTGCCTCCGTGCCATTGCTGTGTGTGGCATCTGTCTGTCATTGTGTGGCACCGAAAACACTGTGTAATACTTGGCCATTTTTTTGTTTTTGGGTACATTCTCCCTTTTCAAAAAAAAATAATTAGTGGGAGATAAATATTGGCAAGTCTGCCTCCGTGCCATTGCTGTGGGTGGCATCTCTCTCTCATTGTGTGCCACCGAAAACCACTGTGTAATACTGGGCCTTTTTTTTTGGGGGGGGGTGTAAATTCTCCCTTTAAAAAAAAAAAAAAATTAGTGGGAGATAAATATTGGCAAGTCTGCTTGAGTGCTGCTCCTGTGTGTGCCATATGTCTCAAATTATTGGGGCACAGAAAGCCTAGTGTGTAACATTGGGCCTGATTTTCCTTTCAGTGTCAGGCACCTATAAAGGTATATATAAATCCTATAGAAGTTTGAGTTCACCTTATAAGTTGTTTTACAGTAACAAATAGCGTTACTTTGGTTACGTTTTGCAAACAATGATGAAATCTAGTGGAAGAGGTCGTGGCCGTGGGCGGGCATTGTCAGCTGTTAATGATGGTAGTGGTGGTGGAGCATCAGGTGGTCGTGGTAAAAGCAGTACAGCACCTACGCTGTTAATGATGGTAGTGGTGGTGGAGCATCAGGTGGTCGTGGTAAAAGCAGTACAGCACCTAAGTCTCGAGTTGTTGAGCCAAAAACGTCGTCTGCCTACACAAGGCCTCGAACGCTCTCTTTTCTGGGAGTAGGAAAACCACTTTTGAAGCCGGAGCAGGAGGAACAAGTATTGGCTTTCATTGCTGACTCTGCCTCTAGCTCTTTCGCCTCCTCCTCGGAAAGTGCCAAATATCAGAGCAGTGCATCATCAGTGGATGCTCCCGGTCAGGAACAAGTCGCTTCCTTGTGTCCTTCACCCAGAACAACAGTGAAGGATGCATCAGTCGACACAACAGGTTACTCCATGGAGCTCTTTACACATACCGTTCCTGGGTTAGACAGTGAAAGAGTTAACAGGCCATGCCCATTAGAAGTTGAATCGGACATGGAGTGCACAGATGCATGTAACTCCGCTGGGTTTATACCTCGTTTCTTCGGCGTTACTTTTGCATATCTCTGCTTTAACCCTTGCTCCTCTCCCCCTAATGTGCAGGGATACTGTTGTCTGTTACCTGTATGGATTTTGCTCAGTTCCCTGCCACCGCTGCATAGCTGTACATGTGCTGTGATGACTTTGCTCTGCTGCATGGCCACTCGCATGTGCGGTCCCTGGCTGCCGCTTCGAAGCTAGCCTTGGCTTGCGAGGTCCTCTGCAGCTGGTGCATGGCTTCTCATGTGTGTCCAGGCTAGCAGCCGCTGCCAGGTGCCCTAGGCCACAGTTCCTGTGCTATCAGTGCTATAATGGTTTCGGTTTGTGTTTAGGGTGCGCGCGGCCACACCTACCCTGCTTTTATCAGGGTTTGAGTGTGCACCTGTGTTGCTTCCTCAGCCTATTGCTGAGGAGCAGCTCCTATTTAAACTTCCTCTTTGCTACTGGGCGTTGCCAGAGCATTGCATTGTGTTTCTGTGTCTTGCCTTGTGAGGTATCCAGCTCCCGTTCTGTCTGCAGTATGTTCTGGGAGAGCTGATGCCTGTCTCTCACCTGTTCTGGGGGCCGAGTACCCAGATCTGCCTATCCTGGAGGCCGTATATGCAGATCCGTTTGTGTCTTGTTTCCCCGCCTGTTCTGGGGGCAGAGTACCCAGATCCGCCTATCCTGGAGGCTGAATATCCAGTACCTGATCCTGTCTGAACCTGTCTCTGTTATGTTTCTTAAGTCCTATTGTGTCTGGCACCCCGCACCGTGTGACTGAACTTTCCGGGCTCATCTTTCAAAGATGGAGTTCGGTGTTCTTGGTGAGCGCTTACTATTCTGTGCTCAGTCTTCCATGCGGTGCTAACCCTGTCTGGCCCAGTTCCAGTCCAGCAGAGCTAGCACCATCACGCTTGAGTTCCTTCCTAGGTCTGATGTCCGGAGCCTGACGGCCGAAGTTATGAACCTGATGACCTCCGCTACCTGGTCCTGTGCCCTCCGTGTCCAGCCGATGACCTGGGCTGCCACGCCAGTGTCCAGCCTGTGTCTGATGTCCCTCCGATGTCCTGATTCCTGGGCTGCCACGCCAGTGTCCCAGCCGATGACCTGGGCTGCCACGCCAGTGTCCCAGATGTCTTTCCGGTATTCCCGATGTCCTTTCGGTGTCCGATGTCCTGATTCCTGGGCTGCCATGCCAGTGTCCCAGCCGATGACCTGGGCTGCCACGCCAGTGTCCCAGATGTCCTGCCTGTGTCCAGATCTTCTGTCTATGTCCAGATGTCCTGCCTGTGTCCAGCTGTCCTGCCTACGTCCAGATCTCCTGTCTGTGTCCAGATTTCCTGCCTGTGTCCTGAGGTCCACCCTGAGATGACGTCCTTCTGGGATCAGTGTCTGATGTTCTCCTGCTGAGCCTGTGCAATGCCTGAGGCCTGAGAGATTGGCTGTCCTAGTATGCCCATGCCAGATGACCCTGGACTGCATCAACCCGTGATGACTCCTGCCATCGTCAGACGTCTATCTAAACCTGTGTTCCTGATGTCCTGCCTGTGTTTCTGATGTCCTGCCTGTGTTCCTGATGTCCTGCCTGTGTTCCTGATGTCCTGCCTCTGTGTTCCTGATGTCCTGCCTCTGTGTTCCTGAGGTTCACCCTGAGATGACGTCCTTCTGGGATCGGTGTCTGATGTTCTCCTGCTGAGCCTGTGCAATTCCTGAGGCCTGAGAGATTGGCTGTCCTAGTATGCCCGTGCCAGATGACCCTGGACTGCATCAACCCGTGATGACTCCTGCCATCGTCAGACGTCCATCTAAGCCTGTGGTCCTGATGTCCTGCCCGTGTTCCTGTTGTCCTGCCCGTGTTCCTGCCTGTGTTCCTGATGTCCTGCCTGTGTTCCTGATGTCCTGCCTGTGTTCCTGATGTCCTGCCTGTGTTCCAGATGTCCTGCCTGTGTTCCTGATGTCCTGCCTGTGTTCCTGATGTCCTGCCTGTGATCCTGATGTCCTGCCTGTGATCCTGATGTCCTGCCTGTGATCCTGATGTCCTGCCTGTGATCCTGATGTCCTGCCTGTGATCCTGATGTCCTGCCTGTGATCCTGATGTCCCGCCTGTGATCCTGATGTCCTGAGGTTCACCCAGTGAAGACGTCCTTCAGGGATCTGTGTCTGATGTTCTCCTGCTGAGCCTGTGCTACGCCTGAGGCCTGAGAGATTGGCTTTCCTAGAAAGCCCGTGCCAGATGACCCTGGACTGCATCAACCCGTGATGACTCCTGCCATCATCTGACGTCTGAGTCGTGTACCCTTCCTTGACATGTGGAATCGGGATCCTGACATCATTATGTTTTGTTATGTACTGTGCTATCATTTAAGTAAACTTTGTTTCTTCATACCTGAAGTTGTGCGGTGTAGTCTAGTTCTGCATATCTACATCTTGTTCACATGCTCAGCTGCCACAGACCCTGCTCGCTACCGTTCCCTAGTCTGGGTAGGTCCAGGTTACTCTGTGGTCCAGTGGGTCCACATTGCGTTCCTTTTTGGGACGCTCGCCCACGTCGTCATGGTCTGGCGACGTGGAGGTGTCGGCTCGGCCACGTTTTCGGTCGCAGCCGTAACAGAATGCTCTGGCCATGGACTCCGCTGAGCATGTGTGAACTGCAGAACTTTCCCGAGCCCCGTTTGGTCAGCGGATTAGACTGCTCGGATCCCACTTGGTAGTGGACTATATTGCTCAATCCAGCGCTTGATCAGCGGTTGAATTGTTTGAGCTATGAACTCTGCTGCCATATTGTGAACTGTGGGACTTACCGCCTTACCCAAAAAGAATTTTCTTTGAAACTTTTTTTTTGGGGTCTTCAGCAGAGGGGGCCTGAGGAGAGGATACTGTAACGCCGCTGGGTTTATACCTCGTTTCTTCAGCGTTACTTTTGCATATCTCTGCTTTAACCCTTGCTCCTCTCCCCCTAATGTGCAGGGATACTGTTGTCTGTTACCTGTATGGATTCTGCTCAGTTCCCTGCCACCGCTGCATAGCTGTACATGTGCTGTGATGACTTTGCTCTGCTGCATGGCCACTCGCATGTGCGGTCCCTGGCTGCCGCTTGGAAGCTAGCCTTGGCTTGCGAGGTCCTCTGCAGCTGGTGCATGGCTTCTCATGTGTGTCCAGGCTAGCAGCCACTGCCAGGTGCCCTAGGCCACAGTTCCTGTGCTATCAGTGCTATAATGGTTTCTGTTTGTGCTTAGGGTGCGCGTGGCCACACCTACCCTGCTTTTATCAGGGTTTGAGTGTGCACCTGTGTTGCTTCCTCAGTCTATTGCTGAGCAGCAGCTCCTATTTAAACTTCCTCTTTGCTACTGGGCGTTGCCAGAGCATTGCATTGTGTTTCTGTGTCTTGCCTTGTGAGGTATCCAGCTCCCGTTCTGTCTGCAGTATGTTCTGGGAGAGCTGATGCCTGTCTCTCGCCTGTTCTGGGGGCCGAGTACCCAGATCTGCCTATCCTGGAGGCCGTATATCCAGATCCGTTTGTGTCTTGTTTACCCGCCTGTTCTGGGGGCAGAGTACCCAGATCCGCCTATCCTGGAGGCTGAATATCCAGTACCTGATCCTGTCTGAACCTGTCTCTGTTATGTTTCTTAAGTCCTATTGTGTCTTGCACCCCGCACCGTGTGACTGAACTTTCCGGGCTCATCTTTCAAAGATGGAGTTTGGTGTTCTTGGTGAGCGCTTACTATTCTGTGCTCAGTCTTCCATGCGGTGCTAACCCTGTCTGGCCCAGTTCCAGTCCAGCGGAGCTAGCACCATCACGCTTGAGTTCCTTCCTAGGTCTGATGTCCGGAGCCTGACGGCCGAAGTTATGAACCTGATGACCTCCGCTACCTGGTCCTGTGCCCTCCGTGTCCAGCCGATGACCTGGGCTGCCACACCAGTGTCCAGCCTGTGTCTGATGTCCCTCCGATGTCCTGATTCCTGGGCTGCCACACCAGTGTCCCAGCCGATGACCTGGGCTGCCACGCCAGTGTCCCAGATGTCTTTCCGGTATTCCCGATGTCCTTTCGGTGTCCGATGTCCTGATTCCTGGGCTGCCACGCCAGTGTCCCAGCCGATGACCTGGGCTGCCACGCCAGTGTCCCAGATGTCCTGCCTGTGTCCAGATCTTCTGTCTATGTCCAGATGTCCTGCCTGTGTCCAGCTGTCCTGCCTACGTCCAGATCTCCTGTCTGTGTCCAGATTTCCTGCCTGTGTCCTGAGGTCCACCCTGAGATGACGTCCTTCTGGGATCGGTGTCTGATGTTCTCCTGCTGAGCCTGTGCAACGCCTGAGGCCTGAGAGATTGGCTGTCCTAGTATGCCCGTGCCAGATGACCCTGGACTGCATCAACCCGTGATGACTCCTGCCATCGTCAGACGTCTATCTAAACCTGTGTTCCTGATGTCCTGCCTGTGTTCCTGATGTCCTGCCTCTGTGTTCCTGATGTCCTGCCTCTGTGTTCCTGAGGTTCACCCTGAGATGACGTCCTTCTGGGATCGGTGTCTGATGTTCTCCTGCTGAGCCTGTGCAATTCCTGAGGCCTGAGAGATTGGCTGTCCTAGTATGCCCGTGCCAGATGACCCTGGACTGCATCAACCCGTGATGACTCCTGCCATCGTCAGACGTCCATCTAAGCCTGTGGTCCTGATGTCCTGCCCGTGTTCCTGTTGTCCTGCCCGTGTTCCTGCCTGTGTTCCTGATGTCCTGCCTGTGTTCCTGATGTCCTGCCTGTGTTCCAGATGTCCTGCCTGTGTTCCTGATGTCCTGCCTGTGTTCCTGATGTCCTGCCTGTGATCCTGATGTCCTGCCTGTGATCCTGATGTCCTGCCTGTGATCCTGATGTCCTGCCTGTGATCCTGATGTCCTGCCTGTGATCCTGATGTCCTGCCTGTGATCCTGATGTCCCGCCTGTGATCCTGATGTCCTGAGGTTCACCCAGTGAAGACGTCCTTCAGGGATCGGTGTCTGATGTTCTCCTGCTGAGCCTGTGCTACGCCTGAGGCCTGAGAGATTGGCTTTCCTAGTAAGCCCGTGCCAGATGACCCTGGACTGCATCAACCCGTGATGACTCCTGCCATCATCTGACGTCTGAGTCGTGTACCCTTCCTTGACATGTGGAATCGGGATCCTGACATTATGTTTTGTTATGTACTGTGCTATCATTTAAGTAAACTTTGTTTCTTCATACCTGAAGTTGTGCGGTGTAGTCTAGTTCTGCATATCTACATCTTGTTCACATGCTCAGCTGCCACAGACCCTGCTCGCTACTGTTCCCTAGTCTGGGTAGGTCCAGGTTACTCTGTGGTCCAGTGGGTCCACATTGCGTTCCTTTTTGGGACGCTCGCCCACGTCGTCATGGTCTGGCGACGTGGAGGTGTCGGCTCGGCCACGTTTTCGGTCGCAGCCGTAACAATGCACAGCCACAGCCAGATTACTATGCTGTTCCTTTGACTCAGACCAGAACATTTCCCTCGCAGTGTACTGAGGCAGAATCAAACCCAGCGGAGACTATGGTGCCCCGTCACGAACGCTATACCACCGGCTTACACGGTGACACAGACGAAGTTGCACACGACATAGAAGAGGAGGTCATAGATGACCCAGTTGTTGACCCCGATTGGCAGCCATTGGGGGAACAGGGTGCAGGTGGCAGTAGTTCAGAAGCAGAGGAGGAGGAGCCGCAGCAGGCATCAACATCACAACAGGTTCCATCTACCGTGCCCGTATCTGGCCAAAAACGCATGGCAAAACCAAAACCTGTTGGAGGACAGCGTGGCCATCTGGTTAAAGAAGCTCAGTCTGCAATGCCTGAAAAGTTATCTGATAGTAGAAAGAGTACAGTCTGGCATTTTTTTAAACAACATCCAAATGATCAGCGCAAAGTCATCTGTCAAAAATGTTCAACTACCTTAAGCAGAGGTCAGAATCATAAAAGTCTAAATACAAGTTGCATGCATAGACACTTATCCACCATGCATTTGCAAGCCTGGAATAACTACCAAATGTCCCTAAAGGTTGCAGCACCCTCGGCCAATGAAGCTAGTCAGCAACGCTACATCCCTTCCCTCACTGTAAACCCACCATTTCCCGCACCACCGGCAGTATCTGTGCAGCTTTCGTCGCTAGGCCAAAGCAGTCAGGGAGTCACCAGGTTTGCAGTAGGAAACACTGCATGTAGGGCACCGGCAAGAATACCATCTCCAACCCTCTCTCACTCACCCATGTCCACCGGCACCACCGCTAGTTCCACGATCTCCAGCTCTCCAGTCCAGCTCACCCTACATGAGACTCTTGTTAGGAAAAGGAAGTACTCATCCTCGCATCCGCGTACACAGGGTTTGAACGCCCACATTGCTATACTAATCTCATTAGAGATGATGCCCTACCGGTTAGTTGAAAGCGAAGCTTTCAAAGCGCTGATGGACTACGCTGTACCATGCTACGAGCTACCCAGTCGGCACTTCATCCCAGCCCTCCAACAGCATGTTGAAGACCGCATCGTCCATGCACTCAGGCAGTCTGTGACTACAAAGGTGCACCTGAAAACAGATGCATGGACCAGTAGGCATGGCCAGGGACGTTACGTGTCCATCACGGCACACTGGGTGAATGTGGTGGATGCAGGGTCCACAGGGGACAGCAATATTGGGACAGTTTTGCCTAGTCCACGGTCAAGGAAAGAGTTGGCTGTAGGCGTTCGCCCCCCCTCCTCCTCTTCCTCCTCCTCCTGCAGAAGCGAGAGCTCGTCCACACACCCCAGTCGCACATCCACTCCATCCGCAGCTGCCACTGTTGCACACCAGGTGTGCCATTATGGGACAGCTAGTGGCAAGAGTCAGCAGGCTGTATTGGCAATGAAGTGTTTGGGCGACAACAGACACACCGCGGAAGTTCTGTCCGAGTTCTTGCAGAATGAAACTCAGTCATGGCTGGGCACTGTACATCTTGAGGCAGGCAAGGTTGTGAGTGATAACGGAAGGAATTTCATGGCTGCCATAGCCCTTTCCCAACTGAAACACATTCCTTGCCTGGCTCAAACCTTAAACCTGGTGGTGCAGTGCTTCCTGAAAAGTTACCCGGGGTGACCCGACCTGCTCCTCAAAGTGCGCAGACTTTGCTCGCATATCCGCCATTCGCCCGTACACTCCAGCCGTATGCAGAACTATCAGCGGTCTTTGAACCTTCCCCAGCATCACCTAATCATCGACATTTCAACAAGGTGGAACTCCACACTGCACATGCTTCAGAGACTGTGCGAACAGAGGCGTGCTGTTATGTTTTTGTGGGAGGATACACATACACGGGCAGGCAGTTGGATGGCAGACATGGAGTTGTCAGGTGTGCAGTGGTCGAAGCTACAAGACCTGTGTCAAGTCCTTCAGTGTTTTGAGGAATGCACACGGCTGGTTAGTGCAGACAACGCCATAATAAGCATGAGCATCCCCCTAATGCATCTGCTGATGCAAAGTTTGACGCACATAAAGGAGCAGGCATCTGCAGCCGAGGAAGAGGAAAGCCTTGATGACAGTCAGCCATTGTCTGGTCAGGGCCGTGTAGAGGACGCGGTAGCAGGCGAAGAGGAGGAGGAGGACGAGGAGGATGATGGGGATGAGTACTTTTTGAATGAGGAAGCTTCTCCTGGGCCAACAGAAATTAGTGGCGTTGCAAGGCTGGGTTCTGTTTTTTTAAGGGAGACAAGTGATGTAGATTTGCCTGTAACAGCCCCTCCAACCAGCACAACCGCAGATTTGACAACTGGAACTTTGGCCCACATGGCGGATTATGCCTTACGTATCCTCAAAAGGGACACACGCATTATTAAAATGATGAGTGATGACGATTATTGGTTGGCCTGCATCCTTGACCCTCGCCATAAAGGCAAATTGCAAAATATTATGCCACATGAGAACCTCGAACAAATATTAGCAACCAAACAAGCTACTCTTGTAGACCGTTTGATTCAGGCATTCCCAGCACACAGCGCCGGTGATGGTTCTCAGTCTCACACAAGCTGCAGGGGGCTACATGGCAGAGGTGTTAGAGGTGCACAAATCAGAAGTGGCGTTGGACAGAGGGGTTTTCTGACCAGGTTGTGGAGTGATTTCGCAATGACCGCAGACAGGACAGGTACTGCAGCATCTATTCAAAGTGACAGGAGACAACATTTGTCCAGTATGGTTACTAACTATTTTTTTTCCCTTGTCGATGTTCTCCCTCAACCGTCATTCCCATTTGATTACTGGGCATCAAAATTAGACACCTGGCCTGAATTGGCAGAATATGCGTTGCAGGAGCTTGCTTGCCCAGCAGCTAGTGTGCTATCAGAAAGAGTATTCAGTGCTGCTGGTTCAATATTAACCGAAAAAAGGACTCGTCTGGCTACCCAAAATGTGGATGATCTCACCTTCATTAAAATGAACCACTCCTGGATTTCAAATTATTTTGCCCCACCTTTCCCGGCTGACACCTAGCTTTCCTATAAAAAGGTCTTGCTTGTGGACTGGTCTTACTGAGTGTTCCAATCTGTTAATTTGCAGCAGCTGTTTGTCCAGCATACGACATGTTTACACCTCCCCCAATGGGAAAAATCCCCCCACGGGGCCGTTGTCTCGCCACTTGGCGCAAGCACCCGTTACAGTGCTGATTGTCTGAAGAGGTGGGTGTGCCCGCTTTTGGTCGATGGCACTGCCACTGGGTCCCTCATAATACAATGTAGTGTCTCTGGCGGTGGTGGTGCGCACCCAACGTCAGACACACCATTGTAACATGAGGGGCCCTGGGGCGGTACCGCCGGCCACAAGAGAGTCCCCCCCCAGCTCAAACTGTGCTCTACCACGTGCAAAATTATCTCGCACAGCTCCACCAATGTTTAGTCTATGCACTGACATCATTCAATGCCTGGCACTGACAAACAATACCAATTTGTTTGCATCTATGATGCTAGTTAAAGTAGTCTGGGTCAGTGTCCTATATTGACACCAGTAAATACTAATTTACTGCCAAATTACTTTGTCATAAACTCTGCAGTTGAGCCCACCCCTGTACCTAAGCATGACACCCTTTTTTTACTTATAGTTGTTTTGCGAGACATTAACATCTATTTATTTTTTTGGAGTACTAACTGTGTCAGACACTCCTTGCAATACTCCTCCACTGACCACAATGCTGCCTGCCTGTGCATCCATGTAACCGATATAAAACTGCCATGAGCCTATTGTTTGTTATTTTAGGCCTTTGATAGCCTGTCTGCGGTCCCTACTTGCATTACTCCTCCACTGACCACAATGCTGCCTGCCTGTGTATCCATGTAACCGATGTAAAACTGCCATGAGCCTATTGTTTGTTATTTTAGGCCTTTGATAGCCTGTCTGCGGTCCCTACTTGCATTACTCCTCCACTGACCACACCAATGCTGCCTGTTTACCCCTGGAACCTATTTTACAGTGCATAGAGCCTATTTTTTTATTTTATTTAACCCCTTCCCGACATGTGATGGAATAGTACGTCACATGTCGGGACCCCCGCTTTGATGTGCGCTCCGGCGGTGAGCGCACATCAAAGTCGCGACATGTCAGCTGTTTTTTACAGCTGACATGTGCGCGCAATAGCGGCGGGTGAAATCGCGATCACCCGCCGCTATTAACTAGTTAAATGCCGCTGTCAAACGCAGACAGCGGCATTTAACTACCGCATCCGGCCGTGCGGCCGGATATGAGCGCATCGCCGACCCCCGTCACATGATCGGGGGTCGGCGATGCTCCTCCATTGTAACCATAGAGGTCCTTGAGACCTCTATGGTTACTGATTGCCGGTGGCTGTGAGCGCCACCCTGTGGTCGGCGCTCACAGCACACCTGCATTTTAGCTACATAACAGCGATCTGATGATCGCTGTTATGTAGCAGAGCCGATCGGGCTGTGCCTGCTTCTAGCCTCCCATGGAGGCTATAGAAGCATGGCAAAAGTAAAAAAAAAAAGTTTTTAAAAATGTGAAAAAAATAAAAAAAATATAAAAGTTTAAATCACCCCCCTTTCGCCCCAATCAAAATAAATCAATAAAAAAAAACCCCAACCTACACATATTTGGTATCGCCGCGTTCAGAATCGCCCGATCTATCATTAAAAAAAAGCATTAACCTGATCGCTAAATGGCGTAATGAGAAAAAAATTCGAAACGCCAGATTTACGTTTTTTTGGTCGCCACGACATTGCATTAAAATGCAATAACGGGCGATCAAAAGAACTTATCTACACCAAAATGCTATCATTAAAAATGCCAGCTCGGCATGCAAAAAATAAGCCCTCACCTGACCCCAGATCACGAAAAATGGAGACGCTACGAGTATCGGAAAATGGCGCAATTTTGTTTTGTTTTGTTTTTTGCAAAGTTTGGAATTTTTCTTCACCACTTAGGTGAAAAATAACCTAGTCATGTTAGGTGTCTATGAACTCGTAGTGACCTGGAGAATCATAATGGCAGGTCATTTTTAGCATTTAGTGAACCTAGCAAAATAGGCAAGCAAAAAACAAGTGTGGGATTGCACTATTTTTGCAATTTCACTGCACTTGGAATTTTTTTCCCGTTTTCTAGTACACGACATGCTAAAACCAATGATGACGTTCAAAAGTACAACTCGTCCCGCAAAAAATAAGCCCTCACATGGCCAAATTGATGGAAAAATAAAAAAGTTATGGCTCTGGGAAGGAGGGGAGCGAAAAACGAAAACGGAAAAAGCTCCGGGGGTGAAGGGGTTAATATTAATAAAGCCATGATGGACTACGCTGTACCACGCTATGGGCTACCCAGTTGACAATTCTTTTGCGAGAAAAGCCATCCCACCCCTCCACCAGCATGTAAAAGACCGCATTGTCCATGCACTATGTCAATCTGTGAGTCCAAAGGTACACCTGACAACAGACACATGGACCTATAGGCATGGCCACGGAAGGTTACGTGTCCTTTGTGGCGCAATGGGTTAATGTATTGGATGCATGGTCCACACAGGGGACAGCCTGGTAAGTCTGTCTGCAGTCCCTAATTCAAGTTGTCCTCAAATGAATAAATCTGAGCTTCAACCTTCTGGCTCTCATTAAGTGCTGTTGTTTAAAAGAAAATTGGTGTTTAGGGCCTACTAACGGTGTCTGCCCCTGGGCCTGGTGTTTGTCCTCAACTGAATACAGCTGAGCTTCAACCTTCTGGCTTTCGGCCTATAGTATCAGATATTAAACTGCATTTGACCTTCAACTTTGGTTACGGCCTACTAATGGTGTCTGCCCCTCCCTGGTGTTGACCTCAACTGAATACAGCTGAGCTTCAACCTTCTGGCTTTCGGCCTATAGTATCAGATATTAAACTGCATTTGACCTTCAACTTTGGTTACGGCCTACTAACGGTGTCTGCCCCTCCCTGGTGTTGACCTCAACTGAATACAGCTGAGCTTCAACCTTCTGGCTCTAATATATATATATATATATATATATATATATATATATATATATATATATATATATTTATTTTTTTTAAGTGCTGGTTGGGGCCTAATAGCTCTGTTTGCTGCTCCCTGGTGTTTTCCCTCAACTGAATAAAGCTGAGCTTCAACCTTCTGGCTCTCATTAAGTGCTGTTTTTTTTTTAAAAAATGGTGTTTAGGGCCTACTAACGGTGTCTGCCCCTGCCTGGTGTTTGCCCTCAACTGAATACAGCTGAGCTTCAAACTTCTGGCTTTCGGCCTATAGTATCAGATATTAAACTGCATTTGGCCTTCAACTTTGGTTACGGCCTACTAACGGTGTCTGCCCCTCCCTGGTGTTGACCTCAACTGAATACAGCTGAGCTTCAACCTTCTGGCTCTAATATATATATATATATATATATATATATATATATATATATATATTTTTTTTTTAAGTGCTGGTTGGGGCCTAATTGCTCTGTTTGCTGCTCCCTGGTGTTTTCCCTCAACTGAATAAAGCTGAGCTTCAACCTTCTGGCTCTCATTAAGTGCTGTTTTTTTTAAAAAAAAATGGTGTTTAGGGCCTACTAACGGTGTCTGCCCCTGCCTGGTGTTGGTCCTCAACTGAATAAAGCTGAGCTTCTACCTTCTGGCTCTCATTAAGTGCTGTTTAAAAAAAAAAAAATTGTGTTTAGGGCCTACTAACGGTGTCTGCCCCTCCCTGGTGTTTGCCCTCAACTGAATACAGCTGAGCTTCAACCTTCTGGCTTTCGGCCTATAGTATCAGATATTAAACTGCATTTGGCCTTCAACTTTGGTTATGGCCTACTAACGGTGTCTGCCCCTCCCTGGTGTTGACCTCAACTGAATACAGCTGAGCTTCAACCTTCTGGCTTTCGGCCTATAGTATCAGATATTAAACTGCATTTGACCTTCAACTTTGGTTACGGCCTACTAACGGTGTCTGCCCCTCCCTGGTGTTGAGTCTGACCTCAACTGAATACAGCTGAGCTTCAACCTTCTGGCTCTCATTAAGTGCTGTGTTTTTAAAAATTGGTGGTTAGGGCCTACTAACTGTGTCTGCCCCTCCATGTTGTTTGTCCTCAACTGAATAAAGCTGAGCTTCAACCTTCTGGCTTTTGGCCTACAGTAGCAGATATTAAACTGCATTTGGCCTACTAGTGTGGTTGGGCCCTTAAAACAGTGTCTGCTGCTCTTGGGTTTGCTACTCCACTGAACAAAGCAATGCCGCCTGTTTAGTCCTGTTGCCAATTTTGAACTGCATTTAGCCTACTTTATTCTTTGGCCCTATATCTGTTTCCTCCTCATCCTGCCCATTGCCCAGCCACTGCTAGATGAGTCTGCTGGTACATTGACCTAGACCACTACATTCCCCTTGCACTCTACACAGCCAGAATCTGACCCTGCTGAAAGTAAGGTTCCCCTTCCCGCATGTTATACCACCTTACACAGGGACAAAGAGGAAGGTGCAGATGAAAGTGCAGGTTCCTTCATCAGGTGGGGGGGCATACTCGTTGGCGATGTCACGGGCACAGGGCCCCTCAGAGTACACAAAAGTGTCGCTGCCGGTGGGAGGCGCCCCCGCCATGCAAACACACCGCTGTACTTTGAGGGGCCCTGTGCCAGTGCCAATGCGAACGAGTGGGCCCCCCCTGCTTGCTCAGGATCACAGCACTTGCAACGTTGAAATACTTACCTCTCCCTGCTCCACCGCCGTGACGTAGTCCACATTTCCTGGGCCCACTAAAGCCTTGAACCAGCCCTACCCCCCACAACTTTTGCCAAATGACCCCCAATTTCCTATGCCCAACTATTATTATAAAGTTAATTAAGATTGACAAGCTTCAGAAACAAGAATGGATGTTTTTGGCATTAAAATGGACACTGTAGGTGTTTTCCTGGCCTCCACGCACTGCCGACTATGCTTCCCCATTGACTTGCATTGGGTTTCGTGTTTCGGTCGATCCCCGACTTTTAGCGATAATCGGCCGACTGCACTCGACTCGACTCTGGACAAAGTCGGGTTTCACAAAACCCGACTCGATCTTTAAAAAATGAAAGTCGCTCAACCCTATATATGACTATAAGAGAGCACCCCGCTGACCATAAGAGCTTATACAGCACAGGAGAGAAAGGTCAATGGCTATAAGACCTTACACTATTGGAGAGAAAGTGGACCCTGCTGTCCATAAGAGCTTGCACTCTACAGGAGAGAAAGAAAGAGAGAGAGAACATTTCTGGCCATAAGAGTTTACACTCTACATGAGAGAATGACTCTATAGATGGATATTGACAACACCATATAAACTTTGCTCCAATAGTAACCGCTGATCTGTGATGGCTCAGGTACTGACCTCAACTGCACAATATTAGATAACCCACAGATGCCATGACTGCAGGGCATTATGGAGAGGCCCGTGTGGCAAAGCAAAAATGTTGTTAGCCTGCTCTCTGATGTTTCAGCAGTGTGGAAAATGGTGCCTTGCCAGTTTTTTTTGTGAACCTTAAATCAAATTTTAAAATTGTTTAACTCACTTGAAGTAGTGAATTTCTGGAAATTCGATCCTCCGCAGATAGATGAGCTCTTTACTCTTTTGTGTTATTCAGTTATTGTTTTTTTTAACTTTCTATGCCACAGATATAATCTGAAATACAGTTTTCACATAGATTACTAAGCCCTCATAATAGACTGACACTTCCTGCTCTGCAGAGATCACTTTTCATTAATTTTCTCTACATAGCAGGGATATGGTGAAATGTACAGAAACTTCTCTTATCATATTATCATACAATTGTAGGAGATAACTGAGTATCACACATTTGACAATAGCTGAGAGACTCAACTTTTCTGTCTCCTTTCAAGGTGTATGTAATTAACGCTCAAAATGCAGTACGCTAAGGATTTTTTCGAGAAACGACAGCAAGGGACCTCATTTATTATAAGCAGTCTTCTCAGAATTCCCAAATTACACTGAATCTACATACACAAGCCAAGTATACATCATGACACAGTTTTAATTTGCTATAAAATGTGCAGGCTTAAACATGAAGTAAAGCACAGATGCACGCTTTCTTATAAAGCCTCTGAAGCATAGTTTTGCCTCTCCTGGTAATTCTTGACAATGTTTTACATTGGTTTAACAGTAGGCAAAAATTATAGCTGCTCTTGCCTTAGTTTACAGTACAATCCACTTAATCAGTTATGCAGCTGTCACCGGTAAATGTTGAGATCTGCTTTCAAATGTGTGCTTTATTTATCATGTAGACAGGTGTCGAAGACAAAATACAAACCTGCTCCCATGATGTATTTCAATTATTATACATATGGCTTGTTGGTCATTTGATTTTGTAATAGCTAGAAAGCAGAAACCCAGTTGGAGTATACTCCAATGTGTATATTTTCTTACAGGTATATTTCTTCACTGACCACATTTTTAAATATACACTTTATGTTAAGCCCTTTTCAAAGTTAGGCATACTAGTATTCCCACGCCGTAATCCCCTTTGATGTGGACTTCGGCAATGAGCCCACATCTTTCCAAGTCACATGTCAGCAATCTCTGATAGCAGCACTTAACTTACGCTTACTGGAAGCGCGCCAGAATTCCCACCCATCGGTGACCCCATCACGTGATTGCAGGTCACCGATGGGTTGGCATGACAACCAGAGGTCTCCAGCAGTCCTCTATGTTGTCATAGGTGGATTGCTATGAGTGCTGCCTGGTCGGTGCTCATAGCAAGTGTAAGATCATTTCTACTAAACACAGGTGATCTGATCATCACTTATGTGTAGAAGAGGCAATCAGACAACTGCAGCTTCTAGTCTCCCGTAGAGACTATTGAAGCATGCAAAAAACAGGTTTTTAAAATATTAAAAAAATAAAAAATAAATGAAAGTTTAAATTAGTCCCCTTTCGCCCCATTCAAAATAAAACAATAAAAATATCAAATATAAGCATATTTGGTATTGTCGCATTCAGAATCACCCGATTTATCAAAATAAAAAAAGAATTAACTCGATCGCTAAACAGCATTATGAGAAAAAATTAAAAACATCAGAATTACATTTTCTTAGTTGCTGCTACACTGCAATAAAATGCAATAATGGGCAATCAAAAGAACATATCTACACCAAAACGGTATTTTCTTTCACCACTTAAATAAAAAGAACCTAGACATGTTTGGTGTTATTGAACTCTTAATGACCCGGAGAATTACAATGGCAGATCAGTTTTTGCATTTAATGAACATGGTAAAAAAAAAAAAAAACAACTGTGGAATTGCACTATTTTTGCAATTTCACCACACTTGGAATTGTTTTCCTGTTTTCCAGTACACAATATGTTAAAGCCAATGGTGTTGTTCAAAATTACAACTTTTCCCACAAAAAAGAAGCCCTCATATGGGCAGAATAATAAAATAAGTTATGGCTTTTGAAAGCATAGGAGCAAAAAACAAAAATGCAAAAAGGAAAATACCAACGGTCATTAAGGGGTTAAGGAAATGCTGCATAATGAATGTTTTAAATGTATATAATCAAAGGGCTAGCTGGCATATCATGGTCAGAACTGTTAATAGTTTATTCTTTATCAATAAACAAAATGTAAAGTGAATAATCAATAGAGAATTCTAAATTAAATCCATGATTGAATATTTTGTGTGACCACTAGAAATCTTTTGAAATTAGGATTTTCCACAAATTTCAATGCTCCCCAAATAAATTCATGCAAATCTCTGGAATACTGGAAAGCTTTTCATTGCTCAGAAAATGAGGAGGGAGTAACATGCTGGCCAAAAAAACCTACACTTTACGTGAGAGAGATGACCCTGCTGACTGTAACAGGTTATATTGACAGAAAAGATAGAGGACCTTGTTGATCATAAGAGCTTAGACTCTACATGTGAGATAGTTAAAAAGAGGTCCTAGCTGACCATAAGAGGTTACAAACTGCAAGTTGCTGATCATTAGAGCTTACTACACTACAGAAGAGAGAGAGCGGGCCCTAAAATGTTTTTAACCCCTTTCTGACCTCGGACGGGATAGTACGTCTGAGGTCAGATCCCCCTCTTTGATGCAGGGCTCCGGCGGTGAGCCCGCATCAAAGCCGGGACTTGTCAGCTGTTTTGAACAATAGCGGAGGGTGAAATCGCGATTCACCCGCCACTATTAACTAGTTAAATGCCGCTGTCAAACGCAGACAGCGGCATTTAACCGGTGCTTCCGGCCGGGCGGCCGGAAATGAGCGCATCGCCGACCCCCATCACATGATCGGGGGTCAGCGATGCTTCTGCAGAGTAACCATAGAGGTTCTTGAGACCTCTATGGTTACTGATCACCAGTAGCTGTGAGCACCACCCTGTGGTCGGCGCTCACAGCACACCTGCATTTCTGCTGCATAGCAGCGATCTGATGATCGCTGCTATGTAGCAGAGCCGATCGTGTTGTGCCAGCTTCTAGCCTCCCATGGATGCTATTGAAGCATGGCAAAAGTAAAAAAAAAGTAAAAAAAATGTGAAAAAAATAAAAAACAATATTAAAGTTTAAATCACCCCCCTTTCGCCCCATTCAAAATAAATCAATAAAAAAAATCAAACCTACACATATTTGGTATCGCCGCATTCAGAATCGCCCGATTTATCAATAAAAAAATGATTAACCTGATCGCTAAACGGCGTAGCGAGAAAAAAAATTGAAACGCCAGAATTACATTTTTTTTGGTCGCCGCAACATTGCATTAAAATGCAATAACAGGCGATCAAAAGAATATATCTGCTCCAAAATGGTATCATTAAAAATGCCATCTTGGCACGCAAAAAATAAGCCCTCACCTGACCCCAGAACATGAAAAATGGAGATGCTAAGGGTATCGGAAAATGGTGCAATTTTTTTTTTTTTAGCAAAGTTTGGAATTTTTTTTCACCACTTAGGTAAAAAATAACCTAGTCATGTTAGTCAGTTTTAGCATTTAGTGAACCTAGCAAAAAAGCCAAACAAAAAACAAGTGTGGGACTGCACTTATTTTGCAATTTTACTGCACTTGGAATTTTTTTCCCATTTTCTAGTACACGACATGCTAAAACCAATGATGTCGTTCAAAAGTACAACTCGTCCCGCAAAAAATAATAAGCCCTCACATGGCCAAATTGACGGAAAAATAAAAAAGTTATGGCTCTGGGAAGGAGGGGAGTGAAAAACGAACACGGAAAAATGAAAAATCCCATGGTCATGAAGGGGTTAAACTGTGATTGTCCCTCCAAATAGGCTGTCCTATACAATGTGATGTAATGACTCCATGGCACTATGGGAAAGCAAGGCCAACTGCGTATGAAGTCACATTTACCTTCTTTGCCTTTTTCATGGTGGAAGGCATCTTTTATTTTTCATGAGAAGTGAATCAAATTGTTTTACTTTGCTGCATTAAGCAAACTCCTACATGTTTGTCATGAATTCTATTTACATTATATTGATTTGCTCAACTCTAATATATGTATATCATTTATTTTACTTCCATCTCTCATTAAAATGTATTAAAATTTTAAGGCTTTGTCTTTGTTTCTATTATTGGAAAAAAATATTTGTAAACAAAATAAGTTTAAAGGTAAAGTATTGTTTCCTATATTGTATTCAATAAATTACACTCAGTTTGCTGACCGCCTAGCTGGTCACTATTTCACCTGCCTCTTGTCCTGGCACTGACATAAGGATCAATAAATTCTATTCTCCTGCATTCCTGGAATAAGCATTATATACTGCAGATCTGGTGTTCATATAATGCAAGTAGTCTTTCTTACTAATATTTTTGGTCTAGCGTAAACATTGCTAGCATACTTGACATTTCTTTGCAATAAAGATTATTGAATTATTTAGTTAGTTTTCCTTTTCTTCCTTTGGATATTCTGTGTATTCAGACTGAGACTTCATGTCCCCTTTATTTTTTAAAATATATTCCCTTTGTCTTCAGTTTATTTCTTCATTAACTAAGGGTTGGATAACTCATACACACCCTTACATTAAAAAAATGCTTGCACGCAAATATAAAATCTAAATATTTTATATCCACTTGTTTTAAACTTCTTTGCTTCAATTATAATAAATTGAAATTTAGAATAAATGCATTATGATTTTGTTGATGTTGCTTTAATTACACGGTAAACAAATGAGCTAATGGTACCTTTCAACCTTAATATCATTTACAAACAAATTAGGCATTAAACAGTGATCCCTGTGGATAACTCTCACCATAATTAGGGTAGGAACCATTGACATCCCATCCCTGGACACTTACGTTTAGTAACATACTGAGCTCAGCATTCTACGGTTTGCAGAAATAGAACATGTATTATGCACTTGTTAAAGGCTTTTTATTTTTAATCATAACATAGCTGAAGAATTTTCCATCCAAAGTCTGATGCAAAACTTGTATTCATATACCTCCGATATAGCATTTGTAATATTTCAAGTAGCTGATAAGGTTAAATATATATATTACCTATTATAATACTTAACTTAGGTAATATATTATGAGATTTGATTACATGAAATATATTAGCAGATACAATTGTATATAATATATTAGATTAAGCCCTTTCTGAGATCTGACGTACTATCCCGTCGAGGTGGGGTGGGCCCGTATGACCACCGACGGGATAGTACGTCATACGCGATCGGCCGCGCTCACGGGGGGAGCGCGGCCGATCGCGGCCGGGTGTCAGCTGCATATCGCAGCTGACATCCGGCAATATGTGCCAGGAGCGGTCACGGACCGCCCCCGGCACATTAACCCCCGGCACACCGCGATCAAACATGATCGCTGTGTACCAGCGGTATAGGGAAGCATCGCGCAGGGAGGGGGATCCCTGCGTGCTTCCCTGAGACCCCCGGAGCAACGCGATATGATCGCGTTGCTCCTGGGGTCTCCTACCTCCCTCCTCGCCGCATGTCCCGGATCCAAGATGGCCGCGGCATCCGGGTCCTGCAGGGAGGGAGGTGGCTTACCGAGTGCCTGCTCAGAGCAGGCGCTGGTAAGCCTGCAGCCCTGCACAGCAGATCGCAGATCTGACAGAGTGCTGTGCACACTGTCAGATCAACGATCTGTAATGCCCCCCCTGGGAGAAAGTAAAAAAGTAAAAAAAAATCTCCACATGTGTGTAAAAAAAAAATAAAAAAATCCTAAATAAATAAAAAAAAAAAATTATTATTCCCATAAATACATTTCTTTAGCTAAATAAAAAAAAACAATAAAAGTACACATATTTAGTATTGCCGCGTCCGTAACGACCCAACCTATAAAACTGCCCCACTAGTTAACCCCTTCAGTAAACACCGTAAGAAAAAAAAAAAAAAAAAACGAGGCAAAAAACAACGCTTTATTATCATACCGCCGAACAAAAAGTGGAATAACATGCGATCAAAAAGACTGATATAAATAACCATGGTACCGCTGAAAACGTCATCTTGTCCTGCAAAAAAGAGCAGGCATACAGCATCATCAGCAAAAAAATAAAAAAGTTATAGTCCTGAGAATAAAGCGATACCAAAATAATTATTTTTTCTATAAAATAGTTTTTATCGTATAAAAGCGCCAAAACATAAAAAAATGATATAAATGAGGTATCGCTGTAATCGTACTGACCCGACGAATAAAACTGCTTTATCAATTTTACCAAACGCGGAACGGTATAAACGCCTCCCCCAAAAGAAATTCATGAATAGCTGGTTTTTGATCACTCTGCCTCACAAAAATCGGAATAAAAAGCGATCAAAAAATGTCACGTGTCCGAAAATGTTACCAATAAAAATGTCAACTCGTCCCGCAAAAAACAAGATCTCACATGACTCTGTGGACTCAAATATGGAAAAATTATAGCTCTCAAAATGTGGTAGCGCAAAAAATATTTTTTGCAATGAAAAGTGTCTTTCAGTGTGTGACGGCTGCCAATCATAAAAATCCGCTAAAAAACCCGCTATAAAAGTAAATCAAACCCCCCTTCATCGCCCCCTTAGTTAGGGAAAAATAAAAAAAATAAAAAATGTATTTATTTCCATTTTCCCATTAGGGTTAGGGTTAGGGTTAGGGCTAGAGTAAGGACTAGAGTTAGGGCTAGGGTTAGGGTTAGGGCTAGGGTTGGGGCTAGGGTTAGGGCTAGGGTTAGGGTTAGGGCTAGGGTTGGGGCTAGGGTTCGGGCTAGGATTGGGGCTAGGGTTGGGGCTAGGGTTGGGGCTAGGGTTAGGGCTAGGGTTGGGGCTAGGGTTAGGGCTAGGGTTGGGGCTAGGGTTAGGGCTAGTGTTACGGCTAGTGTTAGGGCTAGTGATAGGGCTAGGGTTATTGCTAGGGTTAGGGCTAGGGTTAGGGCTAGGGTTGGGGCTAGGGTTGGGGCTACAGTTAGGGTTGGGGCTAAAGATAGGGTTAGGGTTTGGATTACATTTACGGTTGGGAATAGGGTTGGGTGTGTCTGGGTTAGAGGAGTGGTTAGGGTTACTGTTGGGATTAGGGTAAGGGGTGTGTTTGGATTAGGGTTTCAGTTATAATTGGGGGGTTTCCACTGTTTCGGCACATCAGGGGCTCTCCAAACGGGACATGGCATCCGATCTGAATTCCAGCCAATTATGCATTGAAAAAGGAAAACAGTGCTCCTTCCCTTCAGAGCTCTCCCGTGTGCCCAAACAGGGGTTAACCCCAACATATGGGGTATCAGCGTACTCAGGACAAATTGGACATCATCTTTTGGGGTCCAATTTCTCCTGCTACCCTTGGGAAAATACAAAACTGGGGGCTAAAAAATCATTTTTGTGAAAAAAAAAGAATTTTTATTTTCACGGCTCTGCGTTATAAACTGTAGTGAAACACTTGGGGGTTCAAAGCTCTCAAAACACATCTAGATAAGTTCCTTGGGGGGTATAGTTTCCAATATGGGGTCACTTGTGGGGGGTTTGTACTGTTTGGGTACATCAGGGGCTCTGCAAATGCAACGTGACGCCTGCAGACCAATCCATTTAAGTCTGCATTCCAAATGGCGCTCCTTCCCTTCCGAGCTCTGTCATGCGCCCAAACAGTGGTTCCCCCACACATATGGAGTATCAGCGTATTCAGGACAAATTGGACAACAACTTTTGCGGTCCAATTTATCCTGATACCCTTGTGAATATACAAAACTGGGGGCTAAAAAATCATTTTTGTGAAAATAAAAAGAATTTTTATTTTCACGGCTCTGCATTATAAACTGTAGTGAAACACTTGGGGGTTCAAAGCTCTCAAAACACATCTAGATAAGTTCCTTAGGGGGTCTACTTTCCAAAATGGTGTCACTTGTGGGGGTTTTTAATGTTTAGGCACATCATAGGCTCTCCAAACGCAACATGGCATCCCATCTTAATTCCAGTCAATTTTGCATTGAAAAGTAAAATAGCGCTCCTTCCCTTCCGAGCTCTGCTATGCGCCCAAACAGTGGTTTACCCCCACATATGGGGTATCGTCGTACTCAGGACAAATTGCACAACAACTTTTGTGGTCTAATTTCTTCTCTTACCCTTGAAGAAATAAAAAAATGGGGGCGAAAAGATCATTTTTGTGAAAAAATATGATTTTTTATTTTTACGGCTCTGCATTATAAACTTCTGTGAAGCACTTGTTTGGGTCAAAGTGCTCAACACACATCTAGATAAGTTCCTTAAGGGGTCTACTTTCCAAAATGGTGTCACTTGTGGGGGGTTTCAATGTTTAGGCACATCAGGGGCTCTCCAAACGCAACATGGCATCCCATCTCAATTCCAGTCAATTTTGCATTGAAAAGTCAAATGGCACTCCTTCCCTTCCGAGCTCTGCCCTGCACCCAAACAATGGTTTACACCCACATTTGGGGTATCAGCGTACTCAGGACACATTGCACAACAATTTTTGGGGTCCAATTTCTTCTCTTACCCTTGGGAAAATAAAAAATTGGGGGCGAAAAGATCATTTTTGTGAAAAAATATGATTTTTTATTTTTACGGCTCTGCATTATAAACTTCTGTGAAGCACTTGGTGGGTCAAAGTGCTCACCACACATCTAGATAAGTTCCTTAGGAGGTCTACTTTCCAAAATGGTGTCAATTGTTGGGGGTTTTAATGTTTAGGCACATCAGGGGCTCTCCAAATGCAACATGGCGTCCCATCTCAATTCCAGTCAATTTTGCATTGAAAAGTCAAATGGCGCTCCTTTCCTTCCGAGCTATGCCATGCGCCCAAACAGTGGTTTACCCCCACAAATGGGGTATTAGCATACTCAGGACAAATTGTTCAACAACTTTTGGGGTCCATTATCTCCTGTTACCCTTGGTAAAATAAAACAAATTGGAGCTGAAATAAATTTTGTGTGAAAAAAAGGTAAATGTTCATTTTTATTTAAACATTTCAAAAATTCCTGTGAAACACCTGAAGGGTTAATAAACTTCTTGAAAGTGGTTTTAAGTACCTTGAGGGGTGCAGTTTTTAGAATGGTGTCACACTTGGGTATTTTCTATCATATAGACCCCTCAAAATGACTTCAAATGAGATGTGGTCCCTAAAAAAAATGGTGTTGTAAAAATGAGAAATTGCTGGTCAACTTTTAACCCTTATAACTCCGTCACAAAAAAAAATTTGGTTCCAAAATTGTGCTGATGTAAAGTAGACATGTGGGAAATGTTACTTATTAAGTATTTTGCATGACATATGTCTGTGATTTAAGGGAGAAAACAGTGTCAGAATCGCCAAGATCCGTTGAAGCGTTCCAGAGTTATAACCTCATAAAGGGACAGTGGTCAGAATTGTAAAAATTGGCCCGGTCATTAACGTGCAAACCACCCTTGGGGGTGAAGGGGTTAAATATAACATTATGTTACCTTACCCATTATAATATATTACTTATGTAATATATTACAATATATAATATATTACCTTAGTTATATTCTCTAAATTATAAATTTATATAAATATAAACATGCAGATAGATCAGCAAGGTTGGTTATTATTCATGTATAAATGTTTTTTATATATGCATATATATATATATATATATATATATATATATATATATATATATATATATATATATATATATATATACATACACAGCACGGACCATAAGTTTGGACACACCTTCTCATATAAAGATTTTTCGGTATTTTCATGACTATAAAAATTGTACATTTACACTGAGGGCATCAAAACTATGAATTAACACATGTGGAACTATATACTTAACAAAACAGTGTGAAACAACAGAAAATATGTCTTGTATTCTAGGTTCTTCAAAGTAGCCACCTTTTGCTTTGATGACTGCTTTGCACACTCTTGGCATTCTCTTGATGCGCTTCAAGAGGTAGTCACCAGGAATGGTCTTCCAACAATCTTGGAAGGAGTTCCCAGAGATGCTTAACACTTGTTGGCCCTTTTGCCTTCACTCTGTGGTCCAGCTCACCCCAAACCATCTCGATTGGGTTCAGGTCTGGTGCAGTCTCTTTCTTGGTCAAATAGCCCTTACACAGCCTGGAGGTGTGTTTGGGGTCATTGTCCTGTTGAAAAATAAATGATGGTCCAACTAAACGCAAACCAGATGGAATAGCATGCCGCTGCAAGATGCTCTGGTAGACATTCTGGTTTAGTATGCCTTCAATTTTGAATAAATCCCCAACAGTTTCATCAGCAAAGCACCCCCACACCATCACACCTCCTCCTCCATGCTTCACGGTGGGAACCAGGCATGTAGAGTCCATCCGTTCACCTTTTCTGTGTCGCACAAAGACATGGTGATTGGAACCAAAGATCTCAAATTTGGGCTCATCAGACCAAAGCACAGATTTCCACTGGTCTAATGTCTATTCCTTGTGTTCTTTAGCCCAAACAAGTCTCTTCTGCTTGTTGCCTGTCCTTAGCAGTGGTTTCCTAGCAGGTATATTACCTTGAAGGCCTGCTGCACAAAGTCTCCTCTTAACAGTTGTTGTAGAGATGTGTCTGCTGCTAGAACTCTGTGTGGCATTGACCTGGTCTCTAATCTGAGCTGCTGTTAACCTGCGATTTCTGAGGCTGGTGACTCGGATAAACTTATCCTCAGAAGCAGAGGTGACTCTTGGTCTTCCTTTCCTGGGGCGGTCCTCATGTGAGCCAGTTTCTTTGTAGCGCTTGATAGTTTTTGCAACTGCACTTGGGGACACTTTCAAAGTTTTCCCAATTTTTCGGACACACTGACCTTCATTTCTTAAAGTAATGATGGCCACTTATTTTTCTTTACTTAGCTGCTTTTTTCTTGCCATAATACAAATTCTAACAGTCTATTCAGTAGGACTGTCAGCTGTGTATCCACCAGACTTCTGCACAACACAACTGATGGTCTCAACCCCATTTATAAGGCAAGAAATCCCACTTATTAAACCTGACAGGGCACAGCTGTGAAGTGAAAACCATTCCCGGTGACTACCTCTTAAAGCTCATGAAGAGAATGCCAAGAGTGTGCAAAGCAGTCATCATAGCAAAAGGTGGCTACTTTGAAGAACCTAGAATATAAGACATAATTTCAGTTGTTTCACACTTTGTTTGTTAAGTATATAATTCCACATATGTTAATCCATAATTTTCATGCCTTCAGTGTGAATGTACAATTTTCATAGTCATGAAAATACAGAAAAATCTTTAAATGAGAAGGTATGTCCAAACTTTGGTCTGTACTGTGTATATTTATATATAAATAGGTATATTTTCATATACATAATGGGTCTTACAAATGGATAATGATGACCCAAAGCATACTTCCAAAATGGTAATAAAATGGATTAGGGATCACAAAGTCAATGTTTTTGGGTGGCCATCACAAAGCCCTGATCTCAATCCTATTGAAAATGTATGGGCAAAGCTGAAAAGAAAGGTAACCTACAAACCTGGATCAGTTACCCCAGTGTTATCAGGAGGAATGGGCCCAAATTCCGATCTACTATTATGAGAAGCTTGTTGAAGGATATCCCAAACATTTGACCTAAGTCATTCAGCTTAAGGGCATTGGTACCAAATACTAATGAAATGTATGTAAACTTTTGACTTTGCAGTATTAACAAAAATGCCATAAAACATTCTCTCTCTCTCAATATTCAGGCATTTGGAAAATATTAATAATTATGGTGATCCTAATTGACCTAAAATGGGAAAGGTTTATTCTGATGTCATGTCAGATATTGAGAAAAACATGTATACAGTGGGGCAAAAAAGTATTTAGTCATTCAGCAATAGTGCAAGTTCCACCACTTAAAAAGATGAGAGGCGTCTGTAATTTACATCATAGGTAGACCTCAACTATGGGAGACAAACTGAGAAAAAAAAATCCAGAAAATCACATTGTCTGTTTTTTTATCATTTTATTTGCATATTATGGTGTAAAATAAGTATTTGGTCAGAAACAAAATTTAATCTCAATACTTTGTAATATATCCTTTGTTGGCAATGACAGAGGTCAAACGTTTTCTGTAAGTCTTCACAAGGTTGCCACACACTGTTGTTGGTATGTTGGCCCATTCCTCCATGCAGATCTCCTCTAGAGCAGTGATGTTTTTGGCTTTTCACTTGGCAACACAGACTTTCAACTCCCTCCAAAGGTTTTCTATAGGGTTAAGATCTGGAGACTGGCTAGGCCACTCCAGGACCTTGAAATGCTTCTTACGAAGCCACTCCTTCATTGCCCTGGCGGTGTGCTTTGGAACATTGTCACGTTGAAAGACCCAGCCACGTTTCATCTTCAATGCCCTTGCTGATGGAAGGAGGTTTGCACTCAAAATCTCACGATACATGGCCCCATTCATTCTTTCATGTACCCTGATCAGTCATCCTGGCCCCTTTGCAGAGAAACAGCCCCAAAGCATGATGTTTCCACCACCATGCTTTACAGTAGGTATGGTGTTTGATGGTTGCAACTCAGTATTCTTTTTCCTCCAAACACGACAAGTTGTGTTTCTACCAAACAGTTCCAGTTTGGTTTCATCAGACCATAGGACATTCTCCCAAAACTCCTCTGGATCATCCAAATGCTCTCTAGCAAACTTCAGACGGGCCCGGACATGTACTGGCTTAAGCAGTGGGATACGTCTGGCACTGCAGGATCTGAGTCCATGGTGGCGTAGTGTGTTACGTATGGTAGGCCTTGTTACATTGGTCCCAGCTCTCTGCAGTTCATTCACTAGGTCCCCCCGCGTGGTTCTGGGATTTTTGCTCACCGTTCTTGTGGTCATTCTGACCCCACGGGGTGGGATTTTGCATGGAGCCCCAGATCGAGGGAGATTATCAGTGGTCTTGAATGTCTTCCATTTTCTAATTATTGCTCCCACTGTTGATTTCTTCACTCCAAGCTGGTTGGCTATTGCAGAATCAGTCTTCCCAGCCTGGTGCAGGGCTACAATTTTGTTTCTGTTGTCCTTTGACAGCTCTTTGGTCTTCACCATAGTGGAGTTTGGAGTCAGACTGTTTGAGGGTGTGCACAGGTGTCTTTTTATGCTGATAACAAGTTTAAACAGGTGCCATTACTACAGGTAATGAGTGGAGGAAAGAGGAGACTCTTAAAGAAGAAGTTACAGGTCTGTGAGAGCCAGAAATCTTGATTGTTTGTTTCTGACCAAATACTTATTTTCCACCATAATATGCAAATAAAATGATAAAAAAACAGACAATGTGATTTTCTGGATTTTTTTTTCTCAGTTTGTCTCCCATAGTTGAGGTCTACCTATGATGTAAATTACAGACGCCTCTCATCTTCTTAAGTGGTGGAACTTGCACTATTGCTGAATGACTAAACACTTTTTTGCCCCACTGTATGTGTCTTTTTATATAGTGTATGTAAACTTCTTGTTCATATTCTAGTGTAAATGTTTATATATATATATATATATATATATATATATATATATATTGCTCAAAAAATAGAGGGAACACTAAAATTCCACATCCTAGATATCACTGAATGAAATATTCCAGTTGTAAATATTTATTCATTACATAGTGGAATGTGCTGAGAGCAATAAAACCTAAAAATGAATAATGCTCAAAATCAAAGTGGAAAATGAAGTTACAGGCTGATCCAACTTCAGTGGAAATGCCTCAAGACAAGGAAATGATGCTCAGTAGTGTGTGTGGCCTTCACGTGCCTGTATGACCTCCCTACAACACCTGGGCATGCTCCTGATGAGGCGGCAGATGGTCTCCTGAGGGATCTCCTCCAAGGTCTGGACTAAAGCATCCACCAACTCCTGGACAGTCTGTGGTGCAATGTGATGTTGGTGGATAGTGTGAGACTTTATGTCCCAGATGTGTTCAATCGAATTCAGGTCTGGGAAATGGGTGGGCCAGTCCATAGCTTCAATGCCTTCATCTTGCAGGAACTGCTGACACTCTCCAGCCACATGAGGTCTGGCATTGTCCTGCATTAGGAGGAATCTAGGGCCAACAACACAAGCATATGTTCTCAGAAGGGGTCTGAGGATCTCATCTCGGTACCTAATGGCAGTCAGGCTACCTCTGGCGAGCACATGAAGGGCTGTGTGGCCCTTAAAAAATGCCACCCCACACCAATACCGACCCACTGCCAAACCGGTCATGCTGAATGATGTTGAACAGCAGCAGACCTCTCTCCACAGCATCTCCAGACTCTGTCATGTCTGTTACATGTGCTCAGTGTGAACCTGCTTACATCTGTGAAGAGCACATGGTGCCTGTTGCTAATTTGCCAATCCTGGTGTTCTGTGGCAAATGCAAAGCATCCTGCATGGTGTTGGGCTGTGAGCACAATCCCCATCTGTGGACGTAGGGCACTCAGACAATTCTCATGGAGTTGGTTTCAAACCGTTTGTGCAGACACTTGCACATTTGTGGCCTGCTGGAGGTCATTTTGCAGGGCTCAGGCAGTGCTCCTCCTGTTCCTCCTTGCACAAAGCCTGAGGTAGCAGTCCTGCTGCTGGGTTGTTGCCCTCCTACGGCCCCCTCAACATATCCCGGTGTACTGGCCTATGTCCTGATAGTGCATACAGCCTCTGGACACTAAGCTGACAGACACAGCAAACCTTCTTGCCTCAGCTCACATTGATGTGCCATTCTGGATAATCTGCACTGCCTTAGCAACTTGTGTGGGTTGTAGAGTCCATCTCATGCTACCACAAGTGTGAAATCACAACCAACATTGAAAAGTGACCAAAACATCAGCCAGAAAGCATTGGTACTGAGATGTGCTGTTAGGGTTGGCGGAACGCACTGAGTATATATGTGTTATTAGGTGCGTTCCCCACACGGGGTCCACCGTGCAGGAGAAGAACCTGCTGCTGGCAAATGGCAGCGCTATATGGCAGCATAAGCGAACTCTGTTAACTCCAAAGAGTCGCTTGGAGCAAGATGCTGTGCCCTGTTAACCTCACAGAGGTACACAGGTACCAACCAGAGCAAACTGTGGTCATGCAGTCAGAGAAAACAGACAAACAACTCCCCATTGGAGGTGCCGGTATTCTAGCAGCTTATTTCTGCCAAGGCCCTGAATACACTCATACAAACTCCTAACCGGAGGTGTCGGTATTCTAGGGGCTTTTTTCAGCCAAACCCTAACCGCATCCAGACATGACCACACTGGCGCTGAGCTCATAGACATTGGTTTGATACTAGCACATGGCCGTGTGACCATGCAAACCTTTTATAGCTGCAGCAACTCCAGGACCTTCCTAGAGGACCAATAGGAACTGATGCAGTATCTGAGCATGTGACCCCCGACCTCCAATGAGAGGTCTTACCCTGGGCATGCTCAGAAGGGGAAAAGCAGGACTTAGTCCCAGAGATGTCTGCTCGCCGCTGACCAGTACTGGCTACAAAGGCAGAGCCTGGAAGAACAGTAGTAACCAGTCACCCAGTATCAGCCGGAGCCAGACGCTGAGACTGATGTCTCTGCTGAGCAGGCTCCACAGTGGCTGGAGTAGAATGGGAGACCACAGCGGAGGTGGTTCGAGATTACCCCTGTGCAGAGGCGGGAACTAGACACCTAACATGTGGTCTATGGTCCCCACCTGCAGAACCACTCAGTTATTGAATGTGTCTTGATAATTGCCAATAATTTCCAGCTGCACAACAGCATGTGAAATTGATTGTCAGTGTTGCTTCTTAAGTTTATCACATGGTGAGATGTCCGTGTGATAAACTTTATGTTGGTCGTACTAAAAGACGGCTTAAAAAAAGAATAAAAGAACATCTTGATAACATCAATAAAGGTTTTTTGGGACACCCCTTGTCACACCACTATGTTGACAAATGTAATCGGTCATGTGACCATACTTATTTCTGTGGGATACAAAGGGTCAGGGAAAATCCAAGGGGGGAGGGGCGACTATTTGAAGACTATGTCAAAAGTGGAGCCCAAGTGGATTTCTACATTGGACAGCCTTTCCCCTAAGGGATTAAATTACGAAATTGAGCTGTATGCCCTGTAGGATCATAATATTAATATTTTTATAGTATTATTTTAGGGTGTACTTTTTTAAATATTAACATTTTAGGTATGGTTCCATTTACTTATTTATGTATTTATTTTTAATTTCATCAGATGGAGTCCAATCATGGGCTTCATTTATTTTTTAAAAAAGAGTATATAGTGGAAATCTTATAGAAATATAAACAGGCAGTTTACAGGGATTTTTTAGGAATTTTTTAGTAATTTTACAAGATTTTTATAGCACATAATAAAAGTTTGTTTCACATACATTTATGATTGGTTTTTAAGTTTAGATTAAAATTGTGTTGGTTTTAATTAATAATAAATAAATTCTGATTTTAGAACATGGAAGGTGAATTCGGAGGTGTAAGTCTACCACCAGCATTAGCATTTGGGCTAGAGCCATATTAATTATTTGTGAGCGACACCAGGATTCACAGGCTGGAGATTCACTATGAGTGACATTTTGGGCGTTCTGAAAGCAGGAGGGCGGTTTATTGCTATACACAGAGCTAGACAGCGTGGGTATATAACAGGCAGTGTGAGCAGGGTGGCCACACCTTGAGAAAGAGGGATGGTTCCCTTAAAATGCATTGGGATTGGCCCCTTGTTAGTGTCTATCAGTTGGACAGGTGACGGCACCGCGTTAGCCACGCCCACCGCACACCACGCTATTGAACGGCGGCACCATCAGCCGAGGCAGCTTGCCGGCACCTCCAGCAGCGTGTGTGCAGGGGTCCTAGCAGACTGGGAGGACGCTCCCTTGCTCTAGTGGTCTGCAAAACGCCACTTTCAACAGTGCGCTTTCAACAGCCCACTTCATTTATGGTGGTCAAGTCAGTCACATTCACAAGGTAATATACCTTAGCATTCATTGGTTGTATGGTCTATGTTGCAGTCACAACTATTAAGCTTTTTTTGTAGCGCGGCATTTACTGCACACTAGTCACCCAAACTTGGGCCAGGAGAGCCCACGGCACTGCACTGGCAGTCACTGCTAACAGATGCAGTATTGTGTGCTAGATGTGCTGGATAGCACTGTCAGGCACTAGGTAGCTTCCACCATTCACAAGCAGTCAACAACTCTAGGGATGGGAATGATTCGGAGCTTTCATCCATTGACAGGCATACATCCACACACATACGTTAGCAAGTTTACACTAGTGCATGGCTGAGTAGCCATGCAAACCTTTTATAGCAGTAGCACTCCGGGACCTTCCTGATGGTCCATTGGAAGCTGCAACAGGACTTGAGTATGTGACCCCCGACCTCCAATGGGAGATTGTCCCATGGGCATGCTCAGTGTGAGAAAAGCAGGATTGTATCCCTGAAATGCCTGCTTGCTGCTGAACAGTGCTGGCTACAAAGGCAGAGCCTGGAAAGGTAGCAGTACCCAAGCACACAGTATCAGCTTGAGCCAGATGCTGGGATCGACGTCTCTGCTGAGCAGGTTCCACTGCGGCTGGAAGAGAATGGGAGAATGCAGTGGACATGGTTTGAGAATCCCCCTGTGCAGCGGCGGGAACTCGACACCTACCAGTCTGCTTCTTATATTTCTCTCCCTGCTTTATGTGTCTTACCTATTGACTACAATCCTGTATTAAATTTTTGTATCTTCTGTATAGTAGAAGTCGTTCTCTTCAGCTCAGATGACCAGATAATGATATGCAGGATGAATAAAAGTTTTTTCATTGTTATATAATCAGATACAGGCATAACACATTTAAATTAAATGTCATAGATATTTTATTGCCTTAGAAAGATGCCCAAGAACCACAAAATGCATTGTACCTGCACATCACCATATGGTCAACTGCGCTGAATGACCAGTCCTCTACTATACAGAAGCTTCATTAAAATCTCTTTGAGGTTTGGCTCACCCAACCAGGTTATAGGACAGTTTCCTTGTTTTCCTATCATCCTTTCACTGAAGTTGAGCCCAAAGCAAAAATATTTAAGGTGAGCCTTTTTGATTAGTAGATTGTCAATTCTCTCCAGACATATTCATCTGGACATTTTTTTCTCTCATTTTTATTGGTTGGGTGAATATTCCTAATGCAATATATTATTGTCTTTACCTTCATTGACCTATGACCATTCTCTTGCCTGTCCAGGTCTGTCTACATATTTATACAGAATTTGCTTAAATGATTGCACATACACAGGTTGAATGTCACCTCTATTTTGCGAAGCCATTGTACTATGCTACATAGTACAGATAGACTAGACCATAATAAATTTGATTTCAAAAAGAGAAATCTATTGAATAAAATAGAGTCTCTTTCCCACATGGAATTATTAGATATCAAAAGTAACTTCATAAAACTTTACTTTTATGCTTTTTTTTTATCTGGAAACCTGATAACATGCTTTTATCTGTATATCTATATTTTATACTTGTGTTGCTAATTGATTTTACATCTAATTTACAACTTAATTATTTCAACCAGGAATCATATTAATTATTTCAAATTCTACTATGTATGTTTCTTTTTTATCTAGCATTTTCTCTTATTAACATGCTATTGTGTCATCCATTTGCTTAATGTTTCCTTAAAAACCGTTCTGTACCCTGTATTTTATGTAATGTAACCAACATTAATGCCAAATGCAACCCGCTTCAAATCTGTATTTATTTGCACCAAGTTTCTTTAAAAACACTTTCTTCCAACTACTAAATGAAGAATTTTTGGGGACATTACAAGTATTTGTCAGTAATTGAATTATATTCTTCATCATATACATGTGAAAAAATCATGACATGCACTAGTTTCTTCTGTATATGAGATGAGACTCTTTCAAGTCTATGGGTGCAAGAAAAAAATTGGATGCCAAAAGGAGCGACGGTATAGCACCCCATTTTTATTGATGCATTGCAGTTCTGTCACACATGAAACTATAAATGGTCTTGTAAATGATTAATAGTATCTGCTGTAAATGGACCACACAACGATGTCAAACAAGAAAAAAAAAATCATCCTGTTTTTTCTGGATGAAACTCTGAACTACTTTTTGCACATTCGCATGAACCTACTGTTATAGAAACCTTCAAAGACTATCCTGGACTATCTTTTTATTTTTTCTGTAAATGTTCCCTCTAACTAATTTTAATATAAATGTTATCTTACTGTGATATGAGGCATCATATAATACCATCTATGACCTTTTGCAATCCACTATTTCTAGCTACTGAGTAATAACAATATACTGTACAGAATCCTCAATCTATAATTTTATCTAATTATTTATTTAATGAAAGTTCATTTAAAATGTATGCATGTATATTAAGATATTGCTTTTAATCTAAGCTATAATTCTAATATTGCATTCTTAAAAAAATATAAAACACACAAAAAACTGATTTAGTTTTTTTTATTTCACATTGATTTAAGTAAATGCCTGTTAATAATTGCATTTATATTTATCTAAACCCTTTGAAGTTTTGTGCTTTCTATATACAAACATGCAAAAGAAAATGAAGGCTTTGAAATTATAGGAGTTGGTAGAAATGTCTTTTAGGGATATTTTCTAATAAAGTAAGCTGCTTGTGATATAAATAATTAGGATTTCTTTGTCCCTTTTTTCATTTGCCAGGTTGGCAGTATAAAGGAAATTTTGAAAAAGCTTAAACTATTGCACATCAAAAGTTTTACTGAATTTCTTTGAATTAGCATTCACGCACATGCACACACACACACACGCACACACACACACTCATATAAAAACATAAACAGAGTGCTGACTCTTTTGTCTACACGTTTTTTTCATTTACATGCATACATTGACAGATGCTATCCTTACATTGTACCTAGCTTGGTAGATCCGTCCTTGGACACACTTCTTTAAAAACCCCTTAATGACAGCCAATACGTCTTTTAACTGACCTGCAATATAAGAGAATAGCGACTCTACAGTATAGCTGACAACTTGCTGTATCAGCCATGATCTGTGTTGTCACCGTCCAAATCTGTTTAACCCCTTAGATGCTGCTGTCAATAGTGACTACATCATATAAATGGTTAACAGAGTGTGGGGGATTCTTCTTGATCCCAATTGGTGCTCTCAGATCATGATTGTGCGGTCCTGATGTTTGCCATGGCAATTCACGACCAAATAGCGGCCTTAGAGTCTGACGGCTGTTGTAACCTGTTCAGAGGTTAGAGGAATTTAGGTGGTAAAAATACACTTTTTCATTTCTGTCATGCCACTTTGAATTAATTCCTGAAAAGCACATGAAGGGTTAAACTACCTGACCTCAGTTTTCAATATGTCAGGGGGTGCTGTTTTTAAAATGGTATCACTTTGGGGGGTTTCCCAATATATGGGACCCCTAAAGTGACTTCGAACATGGATAGACCCCTAAAAAAATTTTTTTTTTATACATTACCTTGAAAAAATAAAAAATTCCTGCTATGTTTTTAAACCTCCTAAAATGCTAACAAAATAAAATAACATTTTACAAATGGTGCTGATGTAAATCCGACATGTGGGAAATGTTATTTATGAATGTTTTGCTGTGGTATGACTATCTGGATTAAAGGGATAATCATTAAAAGTTTGAAAATTGCTAATTTTTTTTACATTTTTCTCAAATTTCTGATATTTTTTATAAATAAACACAAAACATATCGACCTAAATTTACCATTATCATAAAGTATAATGTGTCAAGAAAAAAACAATCTCAAAATCACTGAGATTTGTTGAAGCATTTCAGAGTTATTACCACATATAGTGACACTGGTCAGATTTCAAAAACGTTGCTCTGTCTCTAAGGGGTTAAGCAATTAAACCTTATAAGGGTATGTGCACACGTTGCAGATTTCCTGCAGATCTGCAGCTTTTTTTCCTCGCAGAAATGCTGCAGATCTGCAAGTGATTTACAATACAATGTAAATCAATGGCAAAAAAATGCTGTGCTAATGGTGAGGAAAAATCTGCACCAAAAACGCAGTAGATTCAAAAAAAGACCTTATATATTATTTTTGCAGATCTGCTGTGTTTCTGCACCTATTCCATAATAGAAATCTGCAGAGGGAAGAAAAGGAAGAAATCTGCCAAAAAAATCTGCAACGTGTGCACATACCGAAAAATGGGGGAGATTCTGACCTGCGTTTTCTGCCAAGGAATGCAGTATCTGCAAAGAAAATTCCACAGTATATATATATATATATATATATATATATACTAGATGGTGGCCCGATTTTAATGCATCGGGTATTCTAGGATATGTATGTAGTTTATTTATGAAGATTTAAGAATAATGCAATGATTACACAGGATTTTCCGGGTAAATATATACATTATCAGTGAAGCGGTGTTTAAATGCCGCGCCAATATCACTGATTGGTCGCGGCCAGCAGGGCATGACCAATAAGCACAGCGGGGTTTAAATCTTGAGCCAATATTGCTGATTGGTCATGGCCGGCCAGGAGCGATCAATCAGCAAAGCATAGTTCAAATCCCGCACCAATTCACGGCCGGAGTGGGCCTCTCGCTGATTGTCCTCCATGTTATTCTCTCCCTCACAGACTGTCCTCCATGTTATTCTCTACCTCAGACTGTCCTCCATGTTTTTATCTCCCTCACAGACTGTCCTCCATGTTATTTTATTCCTCACAGACTGTCCTTCATGTTATTCTCGCCCTCACAGACTATCCTCCATGTTATTCTCTCCCTCACAGACTGTCCTCCATGTTATTCTCTCTCTCACAGACTGTCCTCCATGTTATTCTCTCCCTCACACACTGTCCTCCATGTTATTCTCTCCCTCACAGACTGTTCCCATGTTATTCTCTCCTTACAGACTGTCCTCTATATTATTCTCTCCCTCACAGACAGTCCTTCATGTTATTCTCGTTCTAGTATATGTATGTAGTTTATTTATGAACGCTGATTGGTTGTGGCCGGCTGTGCGCGACCAATCAGCGACGCGGTATTTCGGTTACAGACCAGCAGACCCTTAGAAAATTATATATATATATATATATATATATATATATATATATATAACCTATTTGTTCTCATTGACAAAATTTGGTTAGCTGACATTTTTCTGAACCATACAGGGCCATCCAATGACTTGAACTCCATGTCTAACCAGAGATTTGTACAGATGCAGTATAATGCTCTCATCATGTGTGTCCAGACCTCTTTTAATTCACCCCATGATCATTATCTTTGCCTTGGCAGCTGCTGCCTACCACTGGATACTCCAGGTAAGTTTATCATTTACTAGGATCCCCAAGTCCCTCTCCATGTCAGAAGTCTTTGCAGTGTGCCAGAACTTTCTGGGAACGATGATACCCGAACGCATGGTTAAGTGTGCGAGAGCCAAAGATTCCAAAATGATGAGCAGCTGATCAGACCAGACAAGTGACTTTGAGTAGCAGAGGGCCCAGAGAGGTAAGCGATAGGTGAGTATAACAATTTTTTTTTTACTCATTACTTTTATTATGATTTGGAGTCTTTATAGAATCCATAGAATTGCAAGGAGCATTAAATTAAAATTTCTCTTGAAAAAACACATAAAAAGGTGAATTTGATTTTTGTTCATCTCTAGCACCAAACATGTTAAATTTCAACATACCTGGCCCTTTTTTCTTGCTAGGTGATAAATCATTGACAAAAGTGTAGGTGTAAAATTATAATTGAATTAGGAGAGGGTGATGAAATATCAACTGCATGATGATTTTGCTTAAAGAAAGTATGTCAGTAGAATCAACCCACTTAAACCGTCTATATAGGCATGCAGCTCATAGAGAGTTGAGTAAAATATTTCCTTGATATATATGCAATCCAATGTCTCATTCCATAGAAATAAACATTTTTTATTATACTTATAAGAGCTGTTAAGATTTTGGACTGGACAAGGGTCTCCATGAGAATCTGTCTCAATAAGTTATTTTAAATTAAAGAGAGCCGTACCAGTGGATGACAAGTAGTGACTGACAGTTCTAATCAGCAGAAGGGATCATTGTCTCATTAGAAACACATCTGCAGCTGAAGTAGTCTTCTTATAATGCTGTCAGCTCTGCTGAAGAACTGTGACTCATTTGAACTAACACTATAGTTTACATCTAATAGGAAGCCAGTAAACATGTAAAGGCAGTATAGTAGAACTTTGCATCATGACAACTACATCTGTAGTTTTAGTTCTCTTCTCACAGTGCTGTTAACTCTACTAATCTGCCTCTACCACCTCATAGGCTGCGTAAGATGAAAAAAACAACTATTGTTGTCAGTCAGGCATAGCTCACCTGAGCATTCCTTTTAAAAAAAACGCCATATGGTTCAAGAAACACAGACTTTTTTGCTTAGTGCTAATCTTTATTGTATTTACAAAGCAGTTGTTACTCAAAGATCCAGAGTTGTTTAAAGACGCACGAACACAGAATCTGTTAAACACCCCACAGTTAAGAAACTTGAAAAGCAGTGTTAAACAAAAAAAAGCCCCTATCTCTGGAAATTTAAAATGAAAATGAAAATTCTGATAGATAGCATTTTTCTTGCACAAATACAATGAATTCCTAGTGATCAGACATTATCAAATCATATACCTTATTTTTCAGTCTACAAGATGCACTTTTCAACAAAAAAAAATTTGGGGGGGGAAATGGTGGGTGTTCCTTGTAGTCCAAATGTAGTTTACCAGGGCTAATAACAGAAAAAAGAGACAGGGTAGGTCATAGAAACGGGGATCACCACACGATAGGATATAGCAAAAACAGTATAAACAGCTTTATTGGAGTGTAAATATGCAAACAGAAAGCAAAAACACAGACATTTAAAAACATTTAAAAAGGGAACATTTAGATACCCTATAACTACAGCCCTTAATAAGGCTTAGGCTTAGACTTGCATGCGGCTCTAAGGTGCAACAAGAAAATAATAAGGTGCCTGTATAGACAGCATGGCCCAAAAAAGTGGAAATATGAAAACAGTCATTTTATCTATACATAAATCGGATAGATGGTGACTTCAACTCAAAAATATTGCACAAATCCGTTCATTCCTCAACCAAGAATCTGCAAAAACCCTAGTCCATGCCCTCATCATCTCTCGCCTTGACTACTGCAACCTCCTGCTCTGTGGCCTCCCCTCAAACACTCTCGCACCCCTCCAATCTATTCTAAACTCTGCTGCCCGACTAATCCACCTGTCCCCCCGCTATTCTCCGGCCTCTCCCCTCTGTCAATCCCTTCACTGGCTCCCCATTGCCCAGAGACTCCAGTACAAAACCCTAACCATGACGTACAAAGCCATCCACAACCTGTCTCCTCCTTACATCTGTGACCTCATCTCCCGGTACTTTCCTACACGCAACCTCCGATCCTCACAAGATCTCCTTCTCTACTCCCCTCTTATCTCCTCTTCCCACAATCGTATACAAGATTTCTCTCGCGTATCACCCCTACTCTGGAACCCTCTACCACAACACATCAGACTCTCGCCCACCATCGAAACCTTCAAAAAGAATCTGAAGACCCACCTCTTCCGACAAGCCTACAACCTGCAGTAACCACCGATCGACCAAACCGCTGCATGACCAGCTCTACCCTCACCTACTGTATTCTCACCCATCCCTTGTAGATTGTGAGCCTTCGCGGGCAGGGTCCTCTCTCCTACTGTACCAGTTATGACTTGTATTGTTCAAGATTATTGTACTTGTTTATTATGTATACCCCTCCTCACTTGTAAAGCGCCATGGAATAAATGGCGCTATAACAATAAATAATAATAATAATAATAATAATAATAATAAATACCCTGGCTAAAGAGGTATACCAATAATTCCACCTGGTATAATAACGAGATGGAACAATAGTGTGATGGACTAACAGTATGCAACCATGATACCACTCATAATGAGAAACACAGCTGCTTAATGAGCATGTGAGCAGCAGTTAGTAACAAATCCACCAGACACTTAGATAGATCTGAAGCCTGGAAAGAAAAATAGCGAGGCACCATGTCTGCCTCACACAGACAGCCATCCACTGTAATCAGCCACAAAGGAAGCCATGAAATGTAAAAGGACCTTACAGAGCCTAATGCAAGTAGCGCGGCTAGCCAACGCGTATCACCACCAGATAGTTGTTATTGTGCCAGAGTTGTCTATTGATACGTCGCACTGCCATGAAAGAGATGGGCAACTGTGTTAATAGCTGATGCGAGTGTGGCATTGTAGAAAGCAGAGGCACTGTCTTTGTCGTGGATTAAGGATATGGATGCCAGTGCTAGCATAGAGTCAGAGAGTGTGTGGGTGTCTAGATGTGCAAGGTTTCTGTGGGGGTGTGCATGTTGCTGGACATGGGTGACCGGTGAGGAGGACAGGCATGAGAAAGTGAGCAGATGGTGGTTGGATATAGGGAGAGGGGAGGTGGTGAATTTAGATAGAGAGCAGAGACGAGTGAAGATCAGGTGTAATATATGTTAGTCTGTGTGGGTGGCTGCAGAGGACCAGTGAGTAAGTCCAAAAGATGAAGTAAGGGACAGAAGTTTGGAAGCTGTTGACTGAAGAGTATCAGTGGGGACGTTGAAGTCACCAATGATGATGGTGGGAATGTCAGCAGAGAGAAAGTGATGAAGCCAGGTGGAGAATGGGTCAATAAAGGCAGTGGACAGGCCCGGAGATCGGTATATGATGGCCACTTGGAGATTGGAGGGAGCGTAGATGTGGACAGAGTGGACTTCAAAAGAGAGGAGGAGAGGAGGGTAGAGGTGGGATTGGGTTAAAGGAGCAGTTAGAAGAAAGGAGAAGACCCACTCCTGCACCATTTCTGTTGCTGGGACAAGGGTTGTGTGTGAAATGGAGGCCGCCGTAACAAAGCGCAGCAGGGAAGGTGGTGTCAGAGGGTGTTAGCCATGTTTCTGTGAGGCCGAGGAAGGCAAGCCTGTGAGAGAGAAAAAGGTCATGGATCACATGAAGCTTATTAAAGATTGAGCAGGCATTCCAGAGTGCTCCAGAGAGAGGGAACAGGGGGATGGGTGTCAGGGGCATGGGTTTTATGTTGGAAAGATTGCGGTAGTTCATATTCGATAGGGAGCGGTAGGAGGGGGTAGTAATGGGAGGCATGAACTGTGGGGGTCCAGGGTTGTGAGATATGTCTCCAGCAGTGAGGAGAAGTAGAGAAAGGGAGAGCAGGTGGGAGAAGGAGAATGGGTGGCTTGTTTTATGTTTTATTAGGACAGATTTGAGGTTGAGGAGCAGGTCAGCAGAGGGGGTCAGGTGGGGAGGAAAGAGGGAAGGGGAGATTATTATTTAGTTAGCTGGAGTTTGGGGATAGCGAAGGAAAGTGAGGATTAGTGGAGCAAACACTGTAAGGGCATATGTAAACATGATGAAGGAATCAGATGGGTTAATAGAAAGGCTAGATCCAAGTAATAAGAAGTGCTTACTCAGCAGACATACCCAAAAGAGACATATACGTAGAGTGGGACCCTGACTCCTGCTGTCAGGACTCTGAACATTTTTTATTACCTTTTTGTGCATTACTGCCCTGTTACAAGATGGCGTCTTTGGTCTCATGTGCACTATGTCTTCCTGCTATAAAACTCCACACCAGCCTTCAGTCTGTGCTAGAGTATTCTGCCTTGCATACAGCTCCTGACCTCTGGTGACTCCCTGGCTATATACCTGCTCCTGTGAACCTGTGGGGTTATCCTGCTACTCTGCTCTGAGTTGCTGCTGCATACACCAGTTCCAGTAATCCTCCTTCATCTGCTGCTCGTGTTTACTTCCATCTGCATTTGCTGGACATGTAAGCTGTTGATGCTTTGCAAGAACCTGAGACTGTTACCCAGGCCTCCCTGGTTGAGCTAAGATATTGTTTGAACTGCCTTATAAGCATATCTATCTGTGTTTTGGACTAAGCAAGGACTTATTCGTGTCAAGTATCCTCAAGAATATTTGTGCTTCATAGACTTTCTGCGTGATTGCATTTTCCTCTGAAGTTTCCTATAGACTGCTGAGCTGCATTTGATATTTGCACCAAGTGTTGTGGACTTGAGTTTCTCTCTGCACCTGTTTGAATCACCGTGTGATAATATAGACTTTACCACTTATAAAACTGTGTCCTGTAGTTGTCTTGTTCCACGCAAAGAGTCTCCTGAGTTATCCCCTATAATTATTACACCTGCCATGACTAACTGCCATTGAAATAACTGCAGAATCGTGATACTTTAGCTGCCGTGATACTATTGCTGCCGGGAGTCGTGTGCCTGTCCCCACATGCGTGCCACCCTTAGAATGCGACTAAATTTATAGGACTAAGTAGAGGATCAGGTGAAAGGGATTGTGTGGGGTGATTTGGGATAAATTAGCAATTGGCCAACCCACCAGGGAAGGTTAGATGATCAAAGGCACTAGGCCTGTCTACATCCACATGCTGTAACACCTTGCATCAGATAACATCTCCTGTGACCCCAGCATGGATACACAGCAATGAGTACAACACAACAAATGAATTTAGCAAACATTCAGCAGCCACTGTTGTATACCATTAAAGGGAATGTTGCAGGATGATAAGCAGCAGATGACAGCAAGCTGATGTAATTATTATTATTATTATTATTTATTGTTATAGCGCCATTTATTCCATGGCGCTTTACATGTGAGGAGGGGTATACATAATAAAAACAAGTACAATAATCTTAAACAATACAAGTGATAACTGATGCAGGAGGAGTGAGGACCCTGCCCGCGAAGGCTCACAATCTGCAAGGGATGGGTGAGAATACATTAGGTGAGGATAGAGCTGGTCATGCAGCGGTTTGGTCGATCGGTGGCTACTGCAGGTTGTAGGCTTGTCGGAAGAGGTGGGTCTTCAGGTTCTTTTTGAAGATTTCGATGGTAGGCGAGAGTCTGATGTGTTGTGGTAGAGGGTTCCAGAGTAGGGGTGATGCGCGAGAGAAATCTTATATACGATTGTGGGAAGAGGAGATAAGAGGGGAGTAGAGAAGGAGATCTTGTGAGGATCAGAGGTTGCATGTAGGTAAGTACCGGGAGACAAAGTCACAGATGTATGGAGGAGACAGGTTGTGGATGGCTTTGTACGTCACGGTTAGGGTTTTGTACTGGAGTCTCTGGGCAATGGGGAGCCAGTGAAGGGATTGACAGAGGGGAGAGGCCGGGGATTAGCGGGGGGACAGGTGGATTAGTCGGGCAGCAGAGTTTAGAATAGATTGGAGGGGTGCGAGAGTGTTCGACGGGAGGCCACAGAGCAACCATTGTTACCATTACATTGTACCATTTAAAGGGAATATTGCAGGAGGACAGCAAGCAGATATTGTACCATTAAAGGGAATGTTGCATAATGATAAGCAGCAGATGACAGAAAGTAGATATTGTACCATTAAAGGGAATGTTGCATGATGATAAGCAGATGACAGCAAGCAGATATTGTACCATTAAAGGGAATGTTGCAGGATGATAAGCAGCAGATGGCAGCAATCAGATTTTGTATAATTAAAGGGAATGTTGCAGGATTATAAGCAGCAGATGACAGCAAGCAGATATTGTATCATTAAAGGGAATGTTGCAGGATGATAAGCAGCAGATGACAGCAAGCAGATATTGTACCTGTGTGAAGAGAGGAGATGAATGTTAATTCCAGGCCATTGAAAGAACTGCAGCGTCATGATACTTTAGCTACTGAGATCTCATCTCCCGAGATCTCATTCTGCACATGTGCAGCTCCGGTGGCCATTTTCATGAAGATCAACTCATCATTACAGCAATGGAAGTACGGGAGCCCCGACCTTTCACAAAATGCAGGCGGAGCCTCCGCACCACCGATTATCTGCAAAAGTACCACGCACCAGCCGGGGATGAATGTGCCGGGGCTCCAAGATTTCCACAAATGCCGGCAAAGCCACCGCACCACTGATCATCTGCCAAACTGCCACACATCAGCATGGGATGGATATGTGGGGGCTTTCCCAAAATGGCAAAGCCCCCGGACCACCAAGCCTGCTGCACTAGCCTGGAATGAGTCAGACCACCGAACACCTCCTAAGACCCCGCTGCACCAGAGCTCCCTCTCACACCCTACCCCCCAAGGTAAGCTGAATAATTCTGACTGTAAGATGGACCCTCATTTGACGCATTAATCTTTTTCTCTATTTTTCTTCTGAAAATCTGGTGTGCATCTTATGGTCCGGAGCGTCTTATAGTCTGAAAAATACAGTAATTTATTAGTAGGTTGTTGGTGTCATTTTCATTAGTGTTTGTGGTGCAGTAGTGTGATATATGTATTACATCATTCTCATCTACTCCATTCCATACTCTTCTCATCTCCCTCCAGTAAGTCATCTGTTAGCCTTTTATGAGTCCAAGAAACATTTTTTTAATCTTCCTACCTTGTGGAAACTGAACTCCCATATGTACAAATTCAACACAATAGACTACAAGGTAGCCAGAATATACTGACATTTGCAAAATAGTTGCGTGCACTTTGCCTCATTGAAAGATACCCAGCTGCCAATATTTATTGAAAAAAAATGATCTCTGCCAAAATTTGGGGCAAAAAGAAACATTTTCTTTTTTAAAATTATCGTGTTCCATACATCACATTTTTAGTGCATGCTACTTATATTTCATTTTTGGTGAAATTATTATTTTTTGCTCCTGAATCTGAGGGAACGTTACCATGTAATTTCCTGCACAAGATTTGTCAAAATTGTTCATTTTTTGGCTTGGATAAAGCTTCTCGCTAGAACACTGTGCAGGATTGGGCACCTGCACCTGCATTGACACTCAATGCTCATAGGACATGATGCAGGATGTGGAAAGGAAGAGGAGCAGTAGCAGGTGCATATGAAGAGGGACATTGAGTTAACACAAAGATGAGTGAATATGACAATGACACTGGCTATGATAACCACCCACCACATAAGGGTGATGACAGTAAACCAAAGGCCTTTGGTCATGCTGATGAGCATAGCAAGCTGTATGCTAGAATGCTTGTAAGATGGATCCTACTCTAACAAATGGAGTAACTGTCCAAAATAGATTAATTTCAAAATTTAACAAATTTTATTGAACAACAGACTATTACACAAATAATTAAAAACAACTTATCAAGACAAGGTACAAAGAGTGCTTTTGTGCAAAGGACACAAGACCTTTCCACTACAGTGTAACAGGCTGGGCAAAGAGACAGAGGTCAGAAGTCTCCATCCCAGTGGAATACAATACAATAATGAAAAAGTGCATAATGCATGTAAGTTGCAAACAGCATGTAAAGTGTCCACAAGGAGGGAAGGGGCTTTATATGGGAGAGTATGCATAACTCAAATTAAATCCCTTCACCAAAAATCCTACCCTGAGAACAAAAGACAGAGCTCAACCAAAATGCTACTTACCCATAGCGCCTGCTAGTGTGTGTCCTGGAGCAGCCCCAACATGCTTTTCAACTGGGTTTCCTCAGGGGGCTGTGTAAGATGACATGAGTGGATGCATTCCAACTCCATATCTAACTTGGAGACCCATGTCTGCCCCCGGTGCAGTCAACATTCCAAAACTATAAATCAGTCTGTGCCAAAACTACAGCTATAACAAAGAATAAAGAAAGTAGCAGCATCTACAGTATACAAAACTTGATTGACCTGATGTTTTGTCTACTGCTGTGCCAACCTTATACACTTCAGCAAACATAGTTGCATTGCTTGAACAGCCATGTTCAGTCAAACGTGCAATATGTCCTTTCTCTATCAGGAATCCTAATCCATTATCCCTAGGATGTCTGGCCTTCCACATTTGATCAGCCAAGTTTCTATGGATGTACTGTTATGTCCAACATTCAGTGTACTGCCAGAGAATGGATTCTGTGCAGCCTGTGGCCTTGTCACACCCAAGCAAACCAGGTAGTCTTCTGCAAGCATAGAATATCTTTCATTTGTCAAAATAAATTAGGCATGGGTCAGCGTCAACTTTTATTCACTTATAGCTTAGCATTCAGAGAGCTAGAAAAATTGCATCAGAAAAAACAGTTATTTTCTCAAAACTGCAACAAGCAGACAAGTAAATGACACTTAGACATAATCATCTGATGGAGGAGCAAAAACCTGGAGACAGATTACACTGGTCTACAAAAAAATTTTCTGGCATGGACTTTAAGAACAGTATTAGACTAATTTGCTGAATTCAAATCTGATCTTATAATTTCTCTATCACATCACGTTTTTGCGCTTTTCATGAATTCCATGATAAATACACTCACCGGCCACTTTATTAGGTACACCTGTCCAACTTCTTGTTAACACTTAATTTCTAATCAGCCAATCACATGGCGGCAACTCAGTGCATTTAGGCATGTAGACATGGTCAAGACAATCTCCTGCAGTTCAAACCGAGCATCAGTATGGGGAAGAAAGGTGATTTGAGTGCCTTTGAACGTGGCATGGTTGTTGGTGCCAGAAGGGCTGGTCTGAGTATTTCAGAAACTGCTGATCTACTGGGATTTTCACGCACAACCATCTCTAGGGTTTACAGAGAATGGTCCGAAAAAGAAAAAAAATCCAGTGAGCGGCAGTTCTGTGGGCGGAAATGCCTTGTTGATGCCAGAGGTCAGAGGAGAATGGGCAGACTGGTTCGAGCTGATAGAAAGGCAACAGTGACTCAAATCGCCACCCGTTACAACCAAGGTAGGCCTAAGAGCATCTCTGAACGCACAGTGCGTCGAACTTTGAGGCAGATGGGCTACAGCAGCAGAAGACCACACCGGGTACCACTCCTTTCAGCTAAGAACAGGAAACTGAGGCTACAATTTGTACAAGCTCATCGAAATTGGACAGTAGAAGATTGGAAAAACGTTGCTTGGTCTGATGAGTCTCGATTTCTGCTGCGACATTCGGATGGTAGGGTCAGAATTTGGCGTAAACAACATGAAAGCATGGATCCATCCTGCCTTGTATGGAGCATCTTTGGGATGTGCAGCCGACAAATCTGCGGCAACTGTGTGATGCCATCATGTCAATATGGACCAAAATCTCTGAGGAATGCTTCCAGCACCTTGTTGAATCTATGCCACGAAGAATTGAGGCAGTTCTGAAGGCAAAAGGGGGTCCAACCCGTTACTAGCATGGTGTACCTAATAAAGTGGCCGGTGAGTGTATAAGTAGTGTATGAAAAGTACCGGTTTATGCGGTTCACTAAGGTAAATTTAGTTTTCATTTAGTCTCCCAATAAATGTGAGAATATCTTTGTTTTCTTTGAACATGCATAATTCCCTTTTGTTATGATAACACCCTTGTTTTCTCTGCTACTGGGACAGTAGAGCTACAGCAGAGCATTGGGTGAAAACTGAATGGCCTCAGTGACAGAGTTTGACATCTGGCAATAAGTATGTCATCCATGATCCTCTAGTGGATAAGAAGGACATTGTCTTTCCTCCCTTACACATAAAACTTGGATTAATGAAGCAGTTCGTCAAAGCTCTCAATCACAGTGGAGAATGCTTTAACTATATATGTTCAATTTTTCCTGGTCTTAGTGAAGAGAAGAAAAAGGCTGGAATATTTGATGGGCATCAAATAAGAAGACTTATGAGAGACCCAAATTTTATCACATCAATGAATGAGACAGAATAAAGAGATTGGAATGCATTTTGCAATGTGGTGCAGAATTTTCTAGGGAATAAGAAAGCAGACAACTATGAAGAGATTGTGGAAGAGCTACTAATGAGTCTGCAAAATCTTGGATGTAGAATGAGTATCAAGATTCACTATTTACACAGCCATTTGGACTTTTTTCTAGAGAACCTTGGGGATGTGAGCGAGGAACAAAGGGGAGCGTTTTCATCAGGACATTAAAACAAAGGAAGAATGGTATCAAGGCCGGTGGGACTCACATATGATGGCTAACTATTGCTGGAGCTTGATGAGAGACAACCCAGAAGCTGTACATCACAGATCAGCCAAGAAAAGAAAGTTCAAATAACTGCCATTTGTCATTCATCTGTGTGCCATATATATGTGTTTTTACATTTTGTAGTTTAATTCTGTAAGTATATTTGATTTGCTGTACATAGACTTTGTAATCTTTGTTATTCCTTGATTAAAAATATACAAAATGTAGTACCGAAAATCATGTGTTTTTATCATAAAACTTTAGATAGGAGGAATTTTCATCAAAAATTGAAAATATCTTAAAATCCTGATGTGATAGCCAAAAACAGAGTTCATATTCGTAATCAGCAGCCAAAATTGACTTAAAATATGTTTTAAAACCTTTTGCCAGAAAAATTGCATTGACCAGTGTTATCTTTAAGTCTTCTAGCATTCTAATAAATATATAAGGACAGTTGAAAAAGATGTCAACGTAAAGTTAAGTACTATTTACTAACTATTTTGTGTGGCATTCCTATCTGTGTTAAAGGCATAAAAATGAAGTTAGAAATAGGTAATTTTTCCTTTTTTTTTTCAAATTTAAGATATTTTTATAAATAAATGCAAAACATCCTGACCTAAATTCACCAAGAAATATAAATAGTGCAATGCATCATCTTACTGTCTCATATTCATAGGAGATATTTTCAAGCATTCCAAAGTGATTACCACATATATTGACACATCAGATTTGAAAAATTGGGCTTGGTCACAAATGCTGCAGTGCAAAGGGGTAAATTACATTAAAGTGTGCTTTAACACTTCTGTGTAAATGCTTAAAGTTAGTGTTGAGCAGTGAATCTAATATATTCAAATATAGGAAAAAAAACTCCAAACATTCATATATTGCGTAATTATTTATCTGATTTTTTTTCATTTTCTACTTGTATTTTTCTAGTAAAAAATGCTCTAATTATGGAGAAAAATATAGATACCATATTACCATATTAATAACAAAACCACAACACTTTAACCTCTTCCACCTCAGCCTATTTTAACTTTTGTGATTTTGTTTATCTCTCCTTCTTCAAAGAGCCATAACTTTTCAGTTTTCTCTTTTTTTATGGTAAAAATTTTATTTTGTATTTTGTATAATTGTCATTATTCCCTTTTTTTAGCCTTGTGTCTATAGCATTTGTTGAATGATAAAATAACCAAGAAGCCCGATTTGTCAGATTAATACAATTACGGCAATTTGAAACATTTTTTTTTACTTCAGTGTTGAAAAACATTCAGAAATTTCTGAGAAAGAAGATGTGTTATTTTTAATTTTTTCCATGAATTGAAATATGTGTGGGTTTGTTTTTTGCAGGGTTGACTGATATTCTAACTAATGTCATTTCAGAGTAAACAAGACCTTTTGTTGCATTTTTTTGTAGAAGTCCGGTAATGAAACTAATTTTGTTATTTTATTTTTTTAATTTTTGCTTTACGATGTTTATTGTACAGGTTAAATAATTTCATATTTTAATAGTTTAGACTGGATGAAGAAATAAAAATTTTGTTATTATTATTTTTAAATATATTTATTTTACATGGGGAACATTGCTGTGATTCTATTTTTTATGCAACAGTATTGCTGTATATAGTGAAAATCAGTGTTTCAAATGAAGCATACCCTATGGCTAGATTTGACATGAGCACCAAATTGGTAGGTATTGTGATCTTTTGCAGGCTCTTTTCCTCTATGGCAACCTATTGGCACCTGTCATCTTATAATGGTGGGCGAGCAGGAACAGGAAATGTACACCAAACAGCCAGAGCACCTAAAATGTCACTGTTAGAGATTGACAGTGGAATTTAGGAGGTTAACAGTAATGATTGGGACTGAGCTACAATTACTATTGTTAGAGGTAGATACTGGCTGTGTGGCACAGCTAGTTTCTGATGAGTATGGTGTAAACTCAACTCTTGAGCCAATTCCTTAGATGCACAACGATTTGTGCCAAACATGTATGGGTTAACTACAGAGTAGAACATCTAGTAGCTTAGGTATAAAAAAAATCAAAATGTACTGCTTTAAATCTGTAAATGTAATCTCCATATTTCACGTATTTCTTTGCTTTAAGATATAACATTATTAAATAATTCACATTATATTGTATAACTTGTTATCTCTGACTTTCTATTTGCATTACAAATTTATTTGACTTGTGAAAAATCTACTAAACTGTAAAGATGTTTTTATCAAAATTGCTTTCAACGACAAATTTTCCAATTGTATCTGTCATATATGTATCATATTTATCAGCACCCAGTGGAATTTCATTTTCTAATATCGAACGTAATGATTCTCAGTGTTGTCAGGAATTCATTATTAAAACAAAGCATAAAATAATGCTGTGCCCAAGATTTTCACAACATGAATAAATAAATGTGTATTAGATCAGGAAATGTAAGGATAAACGTATTAAAAACACAATAAAACCTAATATGCATTTAACTTTCAGTTTTTAGCTTGCTAAAATTCTTTAACCTGATCTAAGAGGTTCTGAGTAGTATTTGTTTAGGAATTACTTAACAATGACATCTAAACATTGTGGGAAAAAAATTGGTGGAATTCTAAAAATCACTGGATCAATAGGCATAATTATCATTTAAAAATGATAAAAACAATTGAAACAAAATGTTAAAAACATTTCAACTTATTCAATAGTGATGATGAGCACAATAGACAGAAATATGAGTGATTACACAACTTTGCATGCAGTCAGTGAGGTTATTAATGTTTGTCTGAGGATTGTGCAGACACTTTGAATGCACTTGGATACATAAATCATCAATATCCATTGCTGGCAGCTCCCTTTGCACTTACCTACCAATTACATCTTAGATGCACTAAATGGGAGAACAAATTTGAAAATATAAAACATGTCTAGGTTCTTTTTTATTTAAGAGGCGAAAAAATCCAAAATTTGTAAAAAAAAAGATTGCGTCATTTTCCAAGACCCAATTTTTGGGATATAGAGCTGGGTGAGGGCTTTATTTTTGCACACAGAGCTGATGTTTTTATTTATACCATTTTGGTATAGATCAATGTTTTGATAGCCCATTATTGCATTTTAATGCAATGTTGTGGCGATAAAAGAATGGTGTTCTGACTTTTTTTCTTGTTACGTCTTTAACAGATCTGATTAATTATTTTTAGATATTAATAGATCAGGTGATTCTGAATGTGGCAATATAAAATATTTTTTTATTTTATTTTAATTGTTTTGAATGGGACAAATGGGGGTGATTTAATTTTTTTATATATTTTTTTGAAAACTTTTTTTGCTTTACATATGGGAAACTTGAAGCTGCAATCATCTGATCACTTGTGCTACACATAGCAGGGCTTCGGCCCTGCTATGTGTAGCAGAAATGCTCACTTGCTATGAGTGCCGGTTATAGCTATCCAGCAATGATAACCACAGGGGTTTCCTGCAGACTCCAGGTTGTCATGCCAACCCATCAGCGACCCATAGTCATATGACATGGGTGCCTATGGGTGAGATTAGTGATGCTCATCTGGTGCAATTGTGGTAAATACAGCTGCCAGAGATTGACAGTGGCATTTAACAGGTTAACAGCCGTGAGTGGATCGCTATTCCATCAGCGACTGTTAGGGGCACATGTCAGCTGTTGAAATCAGCTGACATGTGCCAGTCATAATGTGGGCTCAGCTCTGGAGCCCACATCAAAGGGGGGGACCCAACATGTGCAGTACTACTTGCAATGAATAGCACATTTATAGGGGAATTAATCATTCACTCTGTGCCACGAACGATTTGTTGTTAAACTCATAAATGTTTCCACATCCATACTATACTATGTAGGCTAACATAAGAAAGTAATGGAATACATTTCTGACACTATCATATGGGCATCTTTATAGATGTGCCAAATGTATTACCAGTGAGATTTTTTTTCATCAAGACTGGATGTATTCCCTCTTAAGCCACTAAGTTCATTACAGCCTACTTTACCACCATTTTCCAAGACTTCAACCTCACTGAAAACTTTAGAAATAAATTATATGTTCCAAGATGATAAAAATAGTTTGAAAATATCAGCCCTAATAGAAAAGGATGCGTTTCCTCAACTTTTAGAAATGAACTACAGTGAAGAAATCACTTTTTTTAAATGTATTGTTATGTTTTAGAATTAAGATACTGTAAACTTTTACAGGGAACATTTAGTTTACAGTGTTTAATGTCAATTTGTTTAGGCAAGTTCTACTTTCTGTTTATATGATGAAATAAAAGCAGAGAAAATTAAATTAATGCTATAGTCAGTATTTTCAGCAACATAAATTGCATAAACTATAAGCAAGTTGTGCTAGTTCTGTGAAAAGCACTTCACTGTATAGCCAGCAATGATTAATGAACCTGTTACTTACTGAACTTTAAGTTTAGTGACCTACTTAAGATGAAGCCCTAGTTTTAAGCAGCTTCTGTCTAAAATTCAGAGCATAAAAACATATTCCTTTTGGCTGAACACCTCTTGTACTTCTGTGAGCTTGTTAGAGCCACTGGTAGCAACTACTGCAACCCCTGGGACAGCACCGAATAGATTAAGCACTCTATACTATCTGTGTAGAGGTCTATATTTTCTATGAAAGTATAGCTTTATGTTAACTCGTCTGGAAAATATTTACCTTTTAAATATGAATAGTGATGAAATGGGCAAGAGTTAAACATTTCCTCATTAGGAAATCCATTGCTGGCATCACCTTTTGGGTCAAATGTATAGAAAGGGTGCTATCTCCTTATAATAACAAAGTAACACCTATGCTTTTGAGGACTGTTTATACACCCCAAAACCTTCCACTAACAATGGAAATTGATTACTAGGTTTTATTGTGACTAAAAACTCCCCTAAGCATACATGTTCAGTTTGGCCAAGTGTCCATGTGTTCTAAACATAGACAGAGAATGCTTCTACCAAGTACCTCTGTCTCCTAAGAAAGCAAAATAACTGAAAATTGTAATTAGATATGGTTCATCGTTTTTGCCTTCCATCATAGTTAGCAGGAAATAGGGGAGTCTCCATATACAATAAATAAGATAGTCAGTCCCACTTAGATTCCCAAGTTTGGAAGGCTTTTCTCAAATCAATATATTAAATTGCCATTCATTGAAATTTACTAAGATGCATAAAAAATTGTAGGAATTAAAAGTTTAATTTATTGCAATTTGACTATGCAGAGCAGTCTAAGCTAAGATTTGACAATTTGATGAAGATGATTGCTCATGGAAAAATTGCTTTGCTAGCTCCCTACCATGGAGCTGTAGTCCGCACATAAGAGAATGTAAGAGGAAAGAAGGTTACTAAATGTTAAATATGAAAAGGATTTGATTTCTATTGCAATACAGGTAAATACTGGAGATCTGGTAGTCACAGGAGCTGTACCCAGCAGGATCACAGCAACAGCTCGGTCTGAATGACAGCTAACCTCTGGCTAAAATAGTCTGTGTTGATGCCAGAACTGATACTGGCTGTTTAAATGAGTTTTCTGTGACTAACATATTGAATACTTGCACATTGGATATGCCATTAATATGAGATGTAATCAGATACTTGGCACCTCAATCGATCAATTGTAAACTGTTACAGATAAGGTCAGCAATATGTCAGTTCTGGACAACCACTTTAACCCTCTAGATACTACTGTCCATAATAGCTGCGGCCTTCACTTTATAATTATTAAAAAGGGTGGAGGCCTTCTCTCTCAAATGTTTGGCCTTTCTCATCAGCCATGTATGATGACTTATTAGTTTTTGTCATAACCCTATCTTATTTACATATATTATTTCTTGTTACTGATTTAATTACTGCAGTTTATTTGCTTATTTTGTTTTTATCCTACATTATGTGTGTTGATGGTGTTAGGGATAGTGGAGCGCACCGAGTAAATATAGATGTTTATTATTGGTGCGTTTGCAACCTGGGGTCCACCATGCAGGAGGAATCAGCTGCTAGTGAATGGTGGCACTATTTGGCGGTATAACCTAGCTCTGTTACTTCACAGAGTCGCTGTGAAAGTAAAACACTACGCCCTGATAGACTCACAGGAGCACAAGCCGAGCTGATAGCAGTCAGTGGTCATACAAACACACAATCTCCTCACCGGAGGTGCCGGTATTCTAGGGACTTATTTCAGCCAGGTCCCTGAATACATACACAACACACAATCTCCTCACCGGAGGTGCCGGTATTCTAGGGGCTTATTTCAGCCGGGTCCCTGAATACATATACACATAATTAACCACACTGGCACAAAGCACATAACTTAGATTGATACTAGCAAATGGCGTGCGGTCATGCAAACCTTTTATAGCTGCAGCAACTACAGGACCTTCCCAGAAGGACCAATTGGAGACTGCCACAGAACTTGAGCAACTTCAGGACCTGCATGTGACCCTTGATCTCCAATGAGAGATCTTACCCTGGGCATGCTCAGAAGGGGAAAAGTATGACTTAGTCCCAAAGACATCTGCTCACCGCTGACCAGTAATGGCTACAATGGCAGAAGCTGGAAAGGCAGCAGTAATCTTTTGCACAGTGTCAGACTGAGCAAGATGCTGGGACTGACGCCTCCGCTGAGCAGGCTCCACTGCGGCAGGAGAAGAATGGGAGACCGCAGCGGAGATGGCTCGAGATTCCCCCTGTGCAGAGGCGGGAACCTGACCCCTAACAGATGGCTGCACTGTTAACAATCACCTAAATATTGCAATTATACCAACATTTCTTTAGATTTTCTTTATGTTTTTGTACTTTCAACATACAGGGGCATGGCTCACCCTTCTTGGGCTGTTAATTTTGTCTATATATAGCTTTCCATGGGAAGGTTTTTAAATAGTCAGGCATGGGTCCTGCTCTGCCTTCATCTATTTAGAAAATAACAAAAGACTGACCATCACATCCAAAAATAAATAGGTCTGAATAGGTGCTTACCTAGAGTCGCCAACTCATATATTCAAACAAAAAGCAGCACACTGTAATGCTAAAAATGAAAAATGAAATATGAAAAATAAATTGCATAACTGCACTAGAAATATGAAAGATTAAGAATGCTTAGTGCATTAATTGACCAATTCATGCGTACCCAGCAGCCATGATAAGGTGATTTTCGTTGAGAGGACCTAATGCCAATCCTCTCTTAGACTGAAGTCTAAATCTCTATGGGAACTTAATGTGAATCCTCTCTTAGACTGAAGTCTATATCTCTATGGAGGGGTAGGATCCTGCTGCAATTAAAACTCCTGAAGCTAAGGGGCAGAGTGCTTAGTCAGAAGGCTAATGCATACAAATAACAAAAGACTGACCACCACATTCAAACATAAATAGGTCTTTAAAGGTGCTTACCTAGAGTTGCCAACTCATATATATTCAAACAAAAAGCAGCACACTGTAATGCTAAAATATGAAATCTGAAAAATGCAAAACTGCACTAGAAATATGAAAAATTTTGAATGCTTAGGGCATAAAAACACATGAATTGGCCACTTTATGCGCTAAGCACCTTTTCAGACCTTTTTATGTTTGGACGTGGCAGTGCCTTTATAGCAGCCCTCTTTCATTTTATTTTTAGCATAATGATTAAGGCGGCACAACCGTTGAAACACGTATGATTTTAAATGCACTTTAAGCCTGTGACTGTCATTGGTATGTATTACCCGTTTTTGCTTCCCTGGATATAAAGATGGATTTTGGACTTTTGGACTATTAATGAAAATTATTATTATTATTATTTATTGTTATAGCGCCATTTATTCCATGGCACTTTACATGTGAGGAGGGGTATACATAATAAAAACAAGTACAATAATCTTAAACAATACAAGTCATAACTGTTACAGGAGGAGTGAGGACCCTGCCCGCGAAGGCTCACAATCTACAAGGGATGGGTGAGAATACAGTAGGTGAGGATAGAGCTGGTCATGCAGTGGTTTGGTCGATCGGTGGTTACACTGATAAAATGGAATAAAATAGAATAAAAGTTATTTTTTATGGATATCACCCGCGCTACACTTCTACTTCACCTTCATACTACTTGCAGCATTGCATGATCCATGCGGTGGGACTGAGAGGAGGTGAGATTATCTTTGTTGCTTCTTTTACTTAAATAAATACTCTCACCAATCTTCCTTGGTTTCCAGTACTGCTCAGGTCCTTTTCTGGATCATGTGATGGCTATTTTGACTCATCAGATCAAACAGGGCTGTATGTGAGCTGGAAGTAACTTTTACAATGTAAGCCTATGGATTGTCAGAAAATATCTCCACAGGCTTACATTGTAAAGGCGACTTCCACCTCACAAATAGACTTTATTGTGTTTCTGCAAGTTGGAATAACCACCAAGTGAGCCAGAAGAGGACTGAAGTTTCACTGAACACCGTGAGAGATGGAGATTGTTAAGAATATTACTGCACTTACACTGCACTACATTGACATCTAAAGAGGATTAGGCAATAAAAAGAATAGTGGGAATGCATCTTTAAAATAAATTACATTAGTTTGATGTTGCTTCAATCATACATAAAAAAATATTTTTTTTATGGCACGATGAATACCTAAAAAAACTATATTGAAACTGCTATTTTTTTTCCATTCCTCATCCAAAAACAATGTTTAAAAGTTTTATCAATACTACAATACTACTGCATCACCTGCGCAGAAGATCACTGAGTGCAGTGCCCACAGAAGGGATAAATAGGTAGGTATTGTGGAGAGATTGCAGGGACCAGGCACAGGATTCTATAGCAATAACCGACTTGCATGGGAGGGAGGTAGTATTACAATGAGGACAGGAGGCAGGAATTTCTTCCAGGCAACATACACCCCAGAGCCTGGAAGAAATCATTAGCATACAGCAAGATTATAACATTTCTCAACAGCAAGACTGTTAACATGAGGCATACAGGTAGGACTAGTGTAATATTTCTATTACCTGTATGCCCATATTAATGGGTCATATACATCCTGAGTGTTAGGGCTAGCGGAACGCACCAAGTAAATATAAATGTTTTATTGAAATAGATGCTTTCGCAGCCAGGGGTCCACCATGCAGGAGAACCTGCTGCTAGCAAACGGCAGCACTATATGGTGGTATGAACTAGCTCTGTTAGTTTCACAGAGTAGCCGTGAAAGCAAAGCTCTGTGCCCTGTTAGACTTCACAGAGGCACAGGCTAACTACCCAAATGAGAGCAGTCAGTGGTCATGCATGCACACAAAACTCCGGAGGTGCCAGCATTCTAGGGGCTTATTTCAGCCAGGTCCCCGAATACATACAAACACAATCTCCTCGCCGGAGGTGCCAGCATTCTAGGGGCTTATTTCATCTGGGTCCCTGAACGCAAACTCACATGACCACACTGGTGCAAAGCACATAACTTAGAAAGATACTAGCGCATGGCTGTGCGACCATGCGAGCCTTAAATAGTTGCAGCACGTACAGGACCTTCCTAGAAGGACCAATGAGAGGCTGCTACAGAGCCTGCGCACCTACAAAACATTCCTAGAAGGACCAATAGATTTGACTGCAGTATCTGAAAATATGACCCTCGATCTCCACTGAGAGATCTTACTCTGGGCATGCTCAGAACGAGAAAAGCAGGACTTAGTCCTATAAACATCTGCTCGCCGCTGCCCAACACTGGCTTCAATGGCAGAAGCAGGAAAAGCAGCAGTAACTCTCTGTACAGAGTCAGCCTGAGCGAGACGCTGGGACCGACGTCTCCGCGGAGCAGGCTCCACTGTGGCAGGAGAAGAATGGGAGACTGCAGCTGAGATGGCCCGAGACTCCTCCTGTGCAGAGGCGGGAACTCGACCCCTAACACTGAGCGTGACAGATTCCCTTTAAAATGTTAAACTTGGATTTAAAAAAAGTGATACAATTGCCAATTGAAAAATTAAAATGTTATGGATTTGTTTTTTTCCCAAAACTCTGCATATTCATTTGTTAGTTCCCATAGTGGACGCAGAGATGATAATATACTTCAACCTTTAACTGCTTATTGTGCTATTAAAAAAAGCTAAAGTAGTGATATTGGAGCGCAGATGCTTTCTATCGCACCCTGAGTTACGCTACAGTCATGTAAATTATTTACCAATTCACAATACTATACCAAATAAAAATTTGTATGAAATATTATTAAAAAACAGATTTTAAAATGTTATGGTCAAGTACAGTTGATACAGAAAAAGCAGCACACATTACAGGGACATCAATGAATTATAAAAATAATTATTATTGAAACAATGTGCTACAGTGCATGGTCAAATTAAGAAAATCAGAAAGACTTACATGTCAAACATTGGTTAAAGCATATAATGCAAAGCATAATAGTCAATGCAAGAAATGTGCAGATCTTCAGAAATTCAAATACGCCAGCTACCCAATTTTTTTTCCAAAAAATTGATTTATGATGAATTAATTTGCCACAAATTTCATTACTGCAGAGGTTCTAAATGTCTGGAAAATACTTTCACACTATAAACCTAAGCTATTTAATGCAAACCCAATCTAGTAATGTTCAAGAGACCTCAATCTATTTTGGTAGGAAAATAGGCTGCTGGTTCCTACCAATAACCATCCATTTCCTAGCAACACACTACTCTAGCAGACTTTTTAACTACTTAAATTGTAATGTGTTTTAGCATGCATTTTATATTTTACAAATTCAGATTTACATTATACAGCAGTGTGCAATATTTTGGTTCACATAAAGCTAAAATTTTCAATAGAAAAAAACAATACAAGTTTCTTGTGCACAGAATATGAAAGTTTATAACATACTGCTGATGTAAGAAGTAAGAAATGTTTTTTGTTATAATAATACAGACTACTCACAGTATACTGAGTAGATTTCTCAGATTTCTGACCATAAAATATACATTTGTCTCTGCCAGTAGTCAGTCATATGATAAGCTGACATTTTGTTCAGGGCTGAAACAGATTTACAAAACAGTAAAATGGCAAAGGCTGTCAATGAGATGGATAGTACGCCATGCAAGGAATGTCAAGAAATATTTGGAGGAAAATAATGCAGCAGTGATAAAGTGTTCTATCCCTATCATGGGAAAAACTGAATCATAATTTAATTTTTAACCATCTGAAAAAAATATCATAGGAGTGGAAGAAGCCCTGAAATCTTAAATATTTTAAAGGAGATAATTAGAGCAGAAAAGTAATGTCTTAATTTATGTCTAAATCAATATTAATGGAAGTGAAAGAAATCTTGTATTGCAGATCTATGAAGAGACATCTCATTTCTTGGTTTTATGCTAAACAATTGCAGAGTTACAGAGATTTGCAAGTTAACTAGGCTTCTGAAATAACTGATAAATATCTCTGGATAAATAACAAAAGAATAAGTTAATGAGATCAGATTAGAAAGATTTGAGAGAGTAAAATATTAGAGAATATTTAGTGATGGTCTTTTTCAACGTACAAATGCAACAATTGTTATGAATATATCAGATTATATAATTTACATTGGCAAATCAAGAGAATGTGACAATTGTGCAAAAGTATCCTACCAAAAGGTGTATATATGCCCTAGTTATATGTTTTCCTAGGGCAGAAAGAAAGGGTTTGGGAAGCTTCTAATCTATTATTCTAAGACTACTGAAGCATGCCAAAAGTAAAAAAAAAATGTTTTAAAAATATAAAAAAATAAAAAATATATAAAAAAGTTCAAATCACCCTTTTACCCCCCTTCAAAATAAAAAGAATCAAACATGCACATATCACATATTTGGTATCACCGTGTTCAGAATCACCAGATACATCAATAAAAAAAGGATTAACCTGATCTCTAAATGGCATAGTGAGAAAAAAGTCAAAAAGCCAGAATTATGTTTTTTTGTTTGCCGTGACATTCTATTAAAATGCAATAAAGGGCAATCAGAAGAGCATTTCTGCACCAACATGGTATGATTATAAATGTCAGCTCGGCACACAAAAAATAAGCCCTCACCCAACCTGAGATCACAAAAACAGGAGACGTTACGGGTATCAGAAAAAATGGCACTTTTAACAAAGTTTGGAATTTTTTCACCACTTAGGTAAAAAAAAACCTAGACATGTTTGGTGTCTATGAATTCGTAATGACCTGGAAAATCATAATAGCAGGTCAATTTTAGCATATAATGAACCTAGTAAAAAATCCAAACAAAAAAACAAGTGTAGGATCGCACTTTTGTTGCAATTTCACTGCACTTGGAATTTTTTTTATATTTTCTAGTACAAGACATGGTAAAACCAATGATGTCATTCTAAAGTACATCTCATCATGCAAAAAAAAGTCCTTAGCCATTTTGACTGAAAAATAAAATAGTTATGGCTCTGGGAAAAAAGGGGAGCATAAAATGAAAGTGGAAAAAATAAAAATTGCTCTGGTTGTTAAGGGGTTAATGTGAAAAAATTATGGCCTTTCAATCAGAAGCAAAAACATGTAAAACCTATTTTTGTATTCCACAACAGGTTTGTTAATCTCAAAAGGTAATAATAACAAAGGCTTTTATTAAGGCATTAAAAAATGATCCTCTTATTTCTAGAGACAAACCCGTGGCACTGTTTTACACATAAAGAATTTCTCTCTTCTTAACATGAAGACTTTTCTTGAGGATACAAAAACATGGGAGTACATTTCCTTGCATCAGTAGTACAGTAATTTTCAGCATTATTAGTACAATCAAGCACTATCAAACACAGTGGGAAGTCTGAGGAGAGTGGCAGCCATGACTGTTCAGTGACTGCAGCAAAAGCAGCATGGTAGAGCGATAAGACAGGGAAAGCAGGGAGATGCTTGGCAGTTTAGGGTTGGCAACAACAGCCCTGGCAGCTGAAGTACAGTCAAGTGCTGTGAAACACTTGGCAAGCAAGAGATGTGTTACTGGCATGTCTGTGGAGTGGCTGTGGTAGGAACAGCACAGTGGAGAGTTAAAATCGGGCAGACAGAAATGCTTTGCAGTTTGAAGCCAGCAATGTCAGTCCGGGCAGCAATAGTACAGTCAAACACTAGGAGTCACAGTGGGCAGCCAGGAGGTGTGGCATGGATGTGCTGTGGCTGCTGCAGGAACAACAGGGTAGAGTATTAAGATTGGGCAAGCAAGAAGATGCTTGGCAGTTTAGGAATGGCAATGGAAGCAGCAGTACTACAGTATAGATGACATAAGTCCAGCTGTTCAAAACAGCTGACATGTGCCCAGTGACGCTGCTACCATGAGGCGACTTGAGCTCTTTGGCTCAGGCGGCAGAAGAGAGGGGGCGGCAGATTCTGTAACTGGATTTGCGCTGCTAGGTTTTTTTTTGTTTTTTTTTTAAACTCCGGGGTCAAGTGCCCACCCCCCTCCTCCCTCCTGACCGCCCCCCCTCCCGCCCCCCTCCCTGAACACGTAATACTCACCTTCCTCCAGCGGTGGCTGCAACTGTGTCTCAGCACCGGCAGCGCGTCCTGTCTTCAGCGGTCACATGGTACCGTCTTTATGGTCATGAATATGCGCATATTCATCACCTTAATGAGCGCTACCATGTGACCACTGAAGACAGGAAGGAAGACGCTGCAGAGATGCCAGGAAGTTCTGCGCCGCCCGGTGAGAGGTGAGTATGACAGGGAAAAAGTATGGGGGAGCCATGCATGCAGGGGAGAAGGATGGGGGAGCCACGCACACAGGGTGGGAGTATAGGGGAGCCACGCACACAGGGTGGGAGTATAGGGGAGCCACGCACACAGGGTGGGAGTATAGGGGAGCCACGCACGCAGGGGAGGAGGATGGGGGAGCCATGCATGCAGGGGGGGAGGATGGGGGAGCCACGCACGCAGGGGAGGAGGATGGGGGAGCCACGCACGCAGGGGAGGAGGATGGGGGAGCCACGCACACAGGGTGGGAGGATGGGGGAGCCACGCACACAGGGTGGGAGGATGGAGTATAAATATGGAGTATAAATACTAGGCCCTATAGGGGGACACAGTGTGTATAGAAAGGAGAGGTCAGTGTGAAGAGCATGTACCATAAGAGGGACAGTGTGGGGGTCATATTTTGTGCAGACAATATAGTGAGGGGCAATTTATTATACAGGAGCATTATAATGACACTTATATCTTTAAGGGCGTCTTGTGGAGACTTTCTGCAAAAGAGCGGAGAAGATGGAAGTCTGCAGAGACGGCTGTGGATGAGAAAACTCATCATGGGGTCTGGACAAGATGAAGAAAAGGAGAACGACTCCAGAGACAACGTCATCTATAAGGTACCTGGATTTAAATGTTATTTGTGATACTAACTAACTCTCATGTTTTTATTTATGTTAGGAGCATTAAAGGGGATGTCCAGGTTTGTGATGAGTCTGCAGTCATTCTTTGTGACTGCAGACTTCTGACTTCTCACAGTGCGAACTGCACGCTGTCAGGATTCTCTGGTGCTGGTGATTTACATACATGCGGTCACATGCTGACTAGACATGTGTGACCTCACTCTATGAAAATGAACTGAGTGAGGCCGGGCATGTCTAGTTGGAATGTGGTCAGAAGTATACAAATCACATGCTTGTGCTGACATGACCGTCCACCGGCCAGGGAGAATCCTAAATGTGTGCAGTGTATTAGTTGTGAGAATTCAGAAGCTGCGATGTCAGGATTCAGCTCTGCAGGTTCCAGTCGTCACATGGACACGTCACTCATATGCGATTTTCATACTCATGGTCCTGTGACAATGAGCTTCTCTTCTGCTTCTCTCAGTTTTTCACTGAACATTGAGAGCATTAGGGAGAGGGGCTCATGGGTACATGACTGAGTGTGCAAATCGCATATGTCCTTGGGGGGGGGCACCAAAATTAATTCTTGCCCCTGGTGCCAGAAACCCTAGATACACCTCTGCTGGTATGCTACTGTGAGCGGCGATTACCGGGTTCGGTGGAGGGATGTGTGTGCACAGGCAGTGAGGCAGGGACTGTGTGTGCGTGTGTGGGGGCGCCATTTTTCCTTTCGCCTCAGGCAGCAGAAAGGCTAGGTTCACCCCTGCATGTGCCAGGAAAGATGTGGGCTCAGTGCCGGAGCAAACATCAAAGGAGGGGATTCTGACGTGGGCATACTATTATGCCCAACATCCGATAGGGGTTAATGTGCCTTTACAGTTTAGGCCTTTGATTTTACCCTATAGAACAATAATATTTTCAGCAGATTTTATAATAATAATAATAATTTTTATTCCTATAGCACCAACATATTCCGTAGCACTTTACAATTAAGTGGGGACATGTATAGACAATAAATTCAATACAAAATAAGACAATTTAAACAGTGACATTAGGAGTGAGGTCCCTGCTTGCAAGCTTACAATCTATAAGGAAATAAGGGGGACACAATAGGTGAAAAGTGCTTGTTATTTCAGGTCTGGCAATTATAGTAAACAGGGATTTTCATATAAAGCTGCATGACCCGGTCATCAGCCCATGTGTTTAAGTGCAATAGTCAATTATCAAATGCAGTTATCGTGTGCATGGAGGGTGTGGGGACAGATGAATAGAAGGGTGCAGATTCGGAATAATATTTGGAAGGAGGGAACAGGGCAAAGTTAGTTTACTGAGTAGTTGATGTGGTAGGCTTGTTTGAAGAGATGGGTTTTCAAAGCGCTTGAATAGGCTGGGGATAGGTATATGCCTGATTGTCTGGGGAAGTGCATTCCAGAGAGCTGGCACAGCATGAGAGAAGTCTTAGAGATGGAGGTGCAAGGTTCGGATTATGGGGATGTTAGTCTTAGGTCATTTGTAGAGCAAAGGGCACGTGTAGGGCGATAGACAGAGATGAGAGAGGAGATATAAGGTGGTGCAGAACTGTGGAGAGCTTTGTGGGTGGGAGAGATGAGTTTATACTGGACCCTGTAGCACAAGATGGAGGCATCGGTGAAGTGGCTGGACAGAAATATGACCCTGGCTGCCGCATTCAAGATGGATCGGAGAGGAGAAAGTTTGATAAGAGGGAGACCGATCAGAAGAGAGTTGCAGTAGTCCAGGTCCAGATGAGAATGAATAAGGTGAGAAAAGGTTGGATTCTGGAGATATTTTTAAGATGCAGGTGACAAGAGTAAGTGAGTGATCAGATATAGGGAGTAAAGGAAAGTTCGGTGTCGAATATGACCCCAAGACAGCGGGCATGCTGATTGAGAGTTATGGTTGAACCCTCCAGGGTTATTTCAATGTTAGGTAGAGTGAGGTTAGTTGGGCAGCACGGTGGCTCAGTGGATAGCACAGCAGCCCTGCAGCGCTGGAGTTCTGGGTTCAAATCCCACTAAGGACAACATCTGCAAAGAGTTTGTATGTTCTCTCTGTGTTTGCGTGGGTTTCCTCCCACATTCCAAAGACATACTGATAGGGAATTTAGATTGTGAGCCCCAACGGGGACAGCAATGATAATGTGTGCAACCTGTAAAGCGCTGCGGAATATGTTAGCGCTATATAAAAATAAAGATTATTATTATTAGTAGAGGGGAGAAACACAGGAAGTTCTGTTTTGGAGAGATTTACTTTCAGATAGAGGGAGGACATGTTGTAAGAGACAGTAGTCAGACAATCCTTGGTATTTTGAATTAGGGTAGGGGTGATGTCAGGGGAAGAAGTGTATAATTGGGTGTCATCAGCATAGAACCCATGGAACCTAAATCTGCTGATTGTTTGTCCAATAGGGGCAGTGTGTAGAGAGAAGAGGAGGGGCCCAGGACTGAGCCCTGCAGAACCCCAATAGTAAGGGGATGAGGAGAGGAAGAGGAGCCAGCAAAAGATACAGTGAAGGAGCGGTCAGAGAGGTAGGAGGACAACCAGGAGAGGGCTGTGTCCTTGAGGCCTATAGAGCAGAGCATAATGAGGAGGAGCTTGTGATCCAGTGTCAAATGCGGCAGAGAGATGCAGGAGAATCAGCAGGGAGCAATGACCTTTGGATTTAGCTGTTACTAGATCATTAGAGACTTTAGTGAGGGCAGTTTCAGTGGAGTGTAAAGAGCAGAAACCAGATTCCTGGAGTTTAGCGATGAAGGAAAGGTTAGAGACAGGTCTGTAGTTAGCAGTGCAGTTCTGGTCCAGGGATGGCTTTTTAAGTAAATGGGTTATGATAGCATGTTTAAGTGAGGAGGGAAAGATACCTGAAGAAAGAGAGAAGTTAAATATTTTAGTCAGGTGAGTGGTGACCACTGGTGAGAGAGACTACAGGAGATGTAAAGGAATGGGGTCACTGTTATAGGTTGTAGGCTAAGCAGATGCGAGGAGCTTGGAAACTTCTTCTTCTGAAACAAGCTCAAAGATGTCTAGTGAGGTTGAGGTGCGTCAGGGAAGGGGATCCAGGCACTGAGGAGATTGGGCTGAGATATCCTGATGGATGTGGTTGATTTTTTCTAGGAAATAAGTGACCAAATCCTCACTACTAAGGTTGGTGATGGGGCCTGTACTTTAGGTTTCAGGAGGGAGTTCAAGGTTTCAAAAAGTCATTTTGGGTTGTTGGATAGCGAGGTGATGAGGATGGTGAAGTACGATTGTTTGGCCAGATGAAGGGCAGAGTTATAGGTTTTGAGCATGAACTTATAGTGGATGAAATCTTCTGCTAAGAGAGATTTTCTCCGCTGCCGCTCTGGACACCTTGAGCAGCGCTGAAGAAAGCATGTTTGCATTGTGTGCCAGGGCTGCCGTTGTCTGTGACAGGTCTTTCTGCTTGTGGAAGGTGCTGCTTCATCTAGGGCATTCTTCAATGTATTATTGAAGTGTGACAATGCTAAATCTGGACAGGAGAGGGAGGAGACGGGGCTAAATATGTGTGGAGGTTGTCCATAAGCTGATGGGTATTAATGGTATGTGTATTCCGATAAGTGTAGTAAATGGGGGTGTCCTGGGTGAGGAGACAATTCTTGACAGAGAAGGAAAGAAGGTTGTGGTCCAAAAGCGGGAGGGGGGAGTTAGTAAAGTCGTGCAGTGAGCCGGGACGGGAGAAAACCAGGTCCAGAGTCTTCCTGTACTCTTGCATAGGAGAATTTGTAAACTGTGAGAGGCCAAATGAAGAAGTTAGAGAAAGAAGATGAGAAGCAGATTGGGAGAGGGGATCATTGATGGGGATGTTAAAGTCTCCCATGATGAGGGTGGGGATGTTACAGGATAGAAAGTGAGTAAGCCAGGTGGCAAAGTGGTCTAGAAACTGGCGGGAGGAGCCTGGAGGGCGATAAACAACCGCCACTCGCAAGCAGAAGGGCTTAAAGAGTCTGACGGCATGGACTGCAAAGGAAGGAAATGTAAGTGAAGGAACCAGGGGGATAACCTGGAAAGCACATTGTGATGAAAGTAGCAAACCAACACCGCCACCCTCTCTGTTCTCAGGTCTGGCGGGATGTGAAAATTTCAGCCCACCAAACGAGAGAGCAGCAGCGGTGGTGGTTTGTGAATGCTGGATCCAGGTTTCTGTAATAGCCAGAAGGTTAAGGGAATTAGAGGAAAAAATTGTGAATGTAAGTTAGTTTTTACTAGTGTTGAGCGATACCTTCCGATATGCAAAGGTATCGGTATCGGATTGGATAGGCCGATATCCCAAAAATATCGGATATCGCCAATACCGATACCCGATACCAATGCACATCAATGGGACACAAAATATCCGAATGGTTCCCAGGGTCTGAAGGAGAGGAAACTCTCCTTCAGGCCCTGAGATCCATATTCATGTATAAAATAAATAATACAAATAAAAAATATGGATATACTCACCCCTCAGACGGCCCCGGCTCTCACCGGTCCAAGCGTCTGCCTCCGTTCCTAAGAATGCAGGGAGTGAAAGACCTTCGATGACGTCGCGGCTTGTGATTGGTCGTGTGACCGCTCATGTGACCGCTCACGCGACCAATCACAAGCCGCGATGTCATCGAAGGTCCTTCACTCCCTGCATTCTTAGGAACGGAGGCACCGCTAAGAGCCAGGGTCTGCCGGAGGGGTGAGTATATCAATATTTTTTATTTTTATTATTTATTTTTTACATGAATATGGATCCCAGGGCCTGAAGGAGAGTCTCCTCTCCTCCAGACCCTGGCAACCATACGCACCGCACACTTCCGATTCTGATTTCCAAAGATTTATCGCAAAAATATCGGAACTCGGTATCGGAATTCCGATACAGCAAATATCGTCCGATACCCGATATTTGCAGTATTGGAATGCTCAACACTATTTGGTACACACAGATCGTGCATTCCATAGAGCACATTGGAAAGCGATAGGAGAAGGCATGCACTGAATATTAATAAGATTAGCAGGGTTTCTATATGCAGCTGGAGGAGAGTAATGTATGCTGGTGGAGGGAGGCCCCGGGGTTGGGGGAGATGTCACCTGCAACTAGTAAAAGGAGAAAAAACAGAAAGAGCAGGTGGTGGGATGATTTGTATGAATGTTTTGAGTGCTGCATGGAGGTGTTTGATGGTTTGAAGTGGGTAAGAAATGTCAGTAGAGCCTCAGAGTTATACATGGGAGAGGGGAGAAGGGAGGGGTGGATGGAGAGAGTGCACGGAATGCGTAAGGAGCAGATTGATATGATCAATGCATAATGTAGTAAGACTGACCAAGCAGCATGTTTGTATGAAAAACTTATGCACCTTACCTGTCTTTTATTTTGTACAAATAAAAAAATAAGATGACACCAGATTTCAAATGAGAAGAATGCAATGCAGCCTAAAATATCACACTTGCTAACAGTCTTGAATCGGAAAGTAAAAGTAGCAAGGTTTACAAGGTTTAAGCGAAACCTGTACTATATTTGTTACTTCTGGATATTTAGTGGGTGTTAATGTTAAGTCATTGGTATGAATATTGGAATGGTGGTAAATGTGAATTTTACATATTTTTTCAAGTTATTATGTTATCCTCATCTTATGCAATCAATATCTGTAAGCAGAGATGCATGATGGATGTGCTCCCAAATCTTTATATAGAATAACTATATTAATTTTCTTTTAAACTCTGCATTTATTTGAAAGTTAATTCCTGCCAGTCACATTAGCTCATATGGCTAGAGATCAGAGAAATACCCTTCTGCTCTTTGCTCTCACTGGAAATTATTCATACTCAGAATATTCCTATTCACATTCCTGTCACAGGAGTGAGGATATCTGAATAGCTTTCAAATTTTAAACATGATCTCATATCAGTAACCAAATTATTTGTTCACAAATTAGAGGTGTTCTTCACTTTGGTCTATAATTGTTCAAACCCTTCATAACAGATAGATTACATTGTGTATTGTTGAGTCCATTAATCATTAATTTGTGTGTGGACATGGCAGTAATGTCACTGCTAATTGCACTCCATTTATTGCATCCTAACTCTTCTTAACAATCACTTTACCAATATATTACCTGTCAATTTTCCAATATATTATCTGTCCTATGCCTGTAAGCTCATCTCTGTGTGGGTGATGTAGTAATCTGTTATGATTCTGGCTCTGCTACATCTGATCTATAAATCAGAATTGGAGGGACTGAGCAGCACACATCTTTGGTGGGACAGGGCTACCTTTCAGTGAGTCACAGTAGTCTGAGCATGCATGTTTATATCAGACTTCACTCTTTTCCTTCGCCTGTATCTTGCTGATTTTTCAGAGTGCTGATCCCTCACCTGACAAGTGCTGCTATGTGTTGTTTGCTATTAGACAGCATACCACAAGGCTTGTCAGCTGAAGGGACTGCACAGCAAAGCTTCAGCAGGATTAAAGCATCCAGTAGAGTGAAGCTAAATCTGAGCTTGGTCATGCATGGTGCAGACTGAGACTGCTTATGCTTTGAAATGCCATCCCTTCAGCTAACAATCCCAGTGATATGCATTCTAATAACAATCAGCACATCACAGGACTTGTCAGCTGAAAGGATGGCACTTGAAATCAACGGCAAGATCCAGGAAGAGGAGAGTGAAGTCTGATCTGCGCATAGATGCTCAGACAGCTGCCATTCAATGAAGAATAGCCATTCCCCATCAATGATGTGTGCTGCTCAGTTTGCTCGAGTCTAGATTGGATGTAGCAGAGCCAGAATCACAACAGAAGACTATATCACCCACACAGAATGAGCTTACATGAGCAATTCAGATAATAGAATTACAGCGCCTTGCGAAAGAATTTGGCTCCCTGTAACCTTTCAACCTTTTCCCACATATCATGCTTCAATCATAAAGATACCAAATATAAATTTTTGGTGAAGAATCAACAAGTGGAACACAGTTGTGAAGTTGAACAAAATTTTTTGGTTATATTAAATTTTTGTGGAAATTCAAAAACTGAAAAGTGGGGAGTGCAATATTATTCGGCCCCTTTACTTTCAGTGCAGCAAACTCACTCCAGAAGTTCATTGTGGATCTCTAAATGATCCAATGTTGTCCTAAATGCCTAATGATTATAAATATAATCCACCTGTTTGTAATCAAGTCTTTGTATAAATGCATCTGCTCCTTGATGGCCTCAGAGTTCTGTTTGAAGAACAGAGAGCATCATGAAGACCAAGGAACACAACATGCCGGTCCGTGATACTGTTGTAGAGAGGTTTAAAGCCGGATTTGGATACAAAATGATCTCCAAAAGTTTAAACATCCAAAGGTGCACTGTGCATGGGATCATATTGAAATGGAACGAGTATCATACCACTGCAAATCTACCAAGACCCGGCGGTCCCTCTAAACTTTCATCTCAAACAAGGAGAAGACTGATCAGAGATGCAGCCAAGAGGCCCATGATCACTCTGGATGAACTGCAGAGATCTACAGCTGAGGTGGGACAGTCTGTCCATAGGACAACAATCAGTCGCACACTGCACAAATCTGGCCTTTATGGAAGGGTGGCAAGAAGCCATTTCTCAAAGATATCCATAAAAAGTGTCTTTTAAAGTTTGCAACAAGCCACCTGGGAGACACACCAAACATGTGGAAGAAGGTGCTCTGGTCAGATGAAACCAAAATCGAACATTTTGGCAACAATGCCAAATGATATATTTGGCGTAAAGGCAACACAGCTCATCACCCTGAGCACACGATCCCCACTGTCAAACATGGTGGTGGCAGCATCATGGTTTGGGCCTGCTATTCTTTAGCAGGGACAGGGAACATGGTTAAAATTGATGGGAAGATGGATGGTGCCAAATACAGGACCATTCTTGAAGAAAACCTGTTGAAGTCTGCAAAAGACCTGAGACTGGTACAGAGATTTGTCTTTCAACAAGACAATGATCCCAAACATAAAGCAAAATCTACAATGGAATGGTTCACAAATAAACATATCCAGGTGTTAGAATGGCCAAGTCAAAGTCCAGACCTCAATTCAATCGAGAATCTATGGAAAGGGCTAAAAACTGCTGTTCACAAACGATCCCCATCAAACCTCATTGAGCTCGAGCTGTTTGCCAAGGAACAATGGTCAAGAATTCCAGTCTCTCGATGTACAAAACTGTTAGAGACATACCCCAAGCAACTTGCAGCTGTAATCCCAGCCAAAGGTGGACCAACAAAGTATTAAGTTAAAGGGGACGAATAATATTGCACGCCCCAATTTTCAGTTTTTGAATTTCCACAAAAATTTAAAATAGCCAATACATTTCGTTAAACTTCACAATTGTGTTCCACTTGGTGTTGATTCTTCACCAAAAATTTACATTTGGTATCTTTATGTTTGAAGCATGATATGTGGAAAAAGGTTGAAAAGATCCAGGGAGCTGAATACTTTCGCAAGGCACTGTATATTGGAAAATTGATTGTCAGGAAAAGTTAGGACATTTCCTTCCTAACAGTCCTCACTGTTAGACTATTCAAACCCTTCCCTCTCATGTGGCAGTTGTGTATCATCCTCAGAGATCCTTATTGCAGTTCTTTGATCACTTTGTCACCTGGCTTCCTCACTTTCTATCCTGTGACATTCCCACTCTCATCATTGTAAACTCTAATATCATCATCCATGATCCCCTCTCCAAATCTGCCTCCCATCTATTTTCTATAACCTCCTCATTTGGCCTCTCACAGTTTACTAGCTCTCCTACGCATGAAGATGGGAATACTCTATACTTGGTCTTCTCTCGGATCTGCTCAATATATGACATTACTAACTCCCCTCTCCCACTCTCTGACCATAACCTTCTTTTCTTCTCTGTCAAGAACTGTATCCTCACCCAGGACACTCCCACATGGCAGACTTACAGGAATATAAACATCATTAATACCCAACAGCTTATGTATAATCTACACTCATCTTTAGCTCCTATCTCCTCCCACTCCTGTCCAGACTTATCATTGTCAAAGTATAATAATACATTGCAGAGTTCCCTGGATGAAGCAGCACCTGCTACATGCAAAGATACCCGACACAGATGATGGCAACCCTGGCACACGATACAAACACATTTTCTTTAGCAGAGGATTTCATCCACTATAAGTTCATGCTCAAAACGTATAACTCTGTACTTCATCTGGCCAAACAATCCTACTTCACTACCCTCACTATTTCATTAGCTACCAATCCTTAACGACTTTTTGAAACCTCACACTCCCTTTTGAGTCCTAAAACACAGGCCTCTATCACCAACCTCAGCGGTGAGGATCTGGCCATTCATTTCCTCGAAACAATAAACCACATCCATCAGGACATTTCTGCCAAATCTCCCCCGTGCCTGGATCCCCTTCCCAGCCACAATTCAAGCTCACTTGTCATCTTAGAGCCTGTTACAGAAGAAGTTACCAGGCTCCTTGCTTCTTCTTGACCTACAACCTGCAACAGTTACCCTTTTCCCTCACATCTCCTGCAGTCTCTCTCTCTCTTTTACAACTTTGTTGTAAAATATCACTGGCGCTCACCACTAAATACCCCAAGTTAGTAGGAGTAGGATGTAAGATCCCCCAGCTGCTGGAATCACCAGAATATGTGCCACTTCTGTACAAAACAACAATAGTCAAATAACAGACACCGCGCTTAGGGGATATAATCAAGAATGCCACTAAGCAAAAATAAGCGCAACCAACACGTGTTTGCACTGACCAGATACCTATAACAACACGCTAATTAGTGGTATGAACACCATGTAGTGTAAAACATCCTTACACGGCTATTACAGCCCCCTAGCTGCAAGGTTGATTTAGCCATGTGCACATAAATGCAGCTCTGTAGCTCTGTGACGTCACACCCAAGCACACGCCAGCAGACACTGGCGGCCATTTTTTTCCCAGCCGTAACCAGGGACGCCACCGGCCGGGGCTCCCCTGGTAAGGCTTAGCTGCCTGTACCCCTCGCCACTCTGCCTCTGCTCTCACAGCTCCCAGCAGCACAGCCGTAAGCAGCAGCCACATCATCCGGGGTCAGACACAGCCTCAGTGGGGTAAGTGCCCTATCATTTATGTGCACACGGCTACATCAACCTTGCAGCCAGGGGGCTATAATAGCCGTGTGAAGATGTTTTACACTACATGGTGTTCATACCACTAATTAGCGTGTTGTTATAGGTATCTGGTCAGTGCAATCACGTGTTGGTTGCGCTTATTTCTGCTTAGTGGCATTCTTGATTATATCTGCTAAGCGCGGTGTCTGTTATTTGACTATTGTCACAACTTACCTAACTAAAATTTTTAAGCTCTTTCTTTCATCTGGTATCTTTCCCTCTTCATTCAAACATGCCATCATAACCCCTTTACATAAAAACTATGCCTCAACAAGTACTGCACTTAAATAAAAAACCGGTATCTAATCTTCCCTTCATCTCTTCAATCTTAAGGTACCTTCACACTAAGCGACTTTGCAGCGAGAACAATGACAATCCATGACGTTGCAGCGTCCTGGATAGCGATCTCGTTGTGTTTGACACACAGCAGCGATCTGGATCCCGCTGTGATATCGCTGGTCGGAGCTAGAAGTCCAGTACTTTATTTTGTCGCTGATCACCCGCTGTCATCGCTGGATCGGTGTGTGTGACACCGATTCAGCGATGTGTTCACTTGTAACCAGGGTAAATAACGGGTTACTAAGCACAGGGCCGCGCTTAGTAACCCGATATTTACCCTGGTTATCATTGTAAAAGTTAAAAAAAACACTACAAAAAAACACTACACCGCTGTGCTCTGCTTTACGGCCGGCCGGCGCTGACACATTCAGTGCAGGGAATCCGCCGGCGGGGGACGTGACAGACATCAGAAGGTGAGTATGTAGTGTTTTTTTTGTACTTTTACAATGGTAACCAGGGTAAATATCGGGTTACTAAGCGCGGCCCTGCACTTAGTTACCCGATGTTTACCCTGGTTACCCGGGTGCTGCAGGGGGACTTCGGCATCGTTGAAGACAGTTTCAACGATGCCGAAGTTGTTCCCCTGATCGTTGGTCGCTGGAGAGAGCTGTCTGTGTGACAGCTCCCCAGCGACCACACAACGACTTACCAATGATCGCATCGCTGGTCGTGATCGTTGGTAAGTCGTTTAGTGTAACGGTACCAAGAGGATGCTTATTCCACTCCTATCTAATCCGCTATCTCTCAGATCACTTTCTCCTTGACCCTCTACAATCTGGTTTCTGCTCTTTACACTCAACTGAAATTGCCCTTACAAAAGTCTCTAGCAATTTATTAACAGCTAAATCCAAGAGTCACTGCTCCCGGCTAATTCTCCTGAATATCTCTGATGAATTTAACACTTTAGATCACGAGCTGCTTCTCACTATGCACTGCTCAACAGGCTTCAAGGACAGTGTTTTCTCCTGGTTCTCATCCTACCTCTCTGACTACAATGTGCCTTTTGCCAGCTCCTACTAAACGCCTTGTCCCCTTACTATCAAGGTTCCTCGGGGCTCAGTCCTAGGCCCCCTCCTTTTCCCTCTATACACAGCCCCTACCAGGCAAACAACCAGCAGATTTGGGTTCCAGAATCATCTGTACTCTCAATTACTCACTACTTCCCCTGACATCATCCTCAACCTAATACAAAATACCAAGGATTGTTTCGCAGCTGTCTCTAACATCATGTCCTCCCTCTATCTGAAACTGTATCTCTCCAAAACTGAATTTCTTGTGTTTTACTCCCTTTACTAACCTGATTGTACCTGATATTGAAATTACCTTGGAGGATTCAACCATAACTCCCAAGCATCTTGCCCGCTTGCCTTGAGGTTATATTTGACACCAAACTTTCCTTTATTTCCTATTTCAAATTGTTAATTTGCTCATATCACCTGCATCTTAAAAGCATCTCCAGAAACTGACCTTTTCTCACCTTTGAAATTACTAAAACTCTTACTGTCGTTCTTATTCATTCTCTTCTGGTCTACTGCAACTCTCATTTGATTGTCTCCTTCTAATTAAACTTTCTCCTCTCCAATTTGTCCTGAATGCAACAGCCTGGGTTGTATTTCTGCCCAGCCGCATCACCGATGCTTATACCTTGTGCGAGTTATTACACTGGTTGACCATTCACTATAGAATACATATTAAACTCATATCTCTCACTTACAAAGTCCTACACAGTTTTGCACCACTCTGTCTCCTCCCTTATCTCTATCTATCGCCCTACAGGTGCCCTCTGTTCTGAATCTGACTTAAGACTAATATCCTCCATAATCCGAACCTCTCACCTCCATCTCCCGTGCTGTGCCAGTATCACACTGTCATAATTATTCTGATCAATAGAAAAAAGGAAAAATAGCTTTTATAGAGACAGAATTAAAAGGTTAAACATACTTTTACATGTAGTATATGTTCAATAGAGAAATATGCAATATTTTAATGGACTGCATAAACAACAAGATTAACATTTCTACACTTGCCTACCTGTTTTGGGATCAACAGAAAAATATGGTTGTCCTTGAAGTATGCTGTAAACAACTCTGGCGCTATTGCCATATGTAGGGTCATCACCATCTGTAGCTGTCACCTGAATAACAGAAGTACCTGCATGCAAAAAAAGATGTGTATATGAGTAGTTTAAATACAAACTTAAACTAGTACTGTAATTTAACTTGCCACAATTTATTTAATGTCAATGCCAATCTTTTATCGGAATGGTAAACCTGTTGCTATATTCAGACAAATGAGTCACTCTTAAGATAGCTAATATAAACAGTAAAAACAGAAAAGTTAAAAAAAAAGTTGAAAAGTGTGATATAGTGACTAATATGCTGTTAAAGTGTAATCACTGGTAAATTACACAATCTGGAAAGTTACTCTAGCAAACCCATCCAGAAGGGTTTTGATTCCAACCCTTAGCTATAGACTTGATTCCAACAGTTTTCATCAGTAAAACTGTTTGAAATTTCACAAAATGGTTTCACAACTAGTATTTGTGGAAAAAAAAACAATTTTTAGAACTTAGCAGGGAGGCTGCATTGCCATCAGCAGCCTATAAGTTCATTGTAATTTATGCCAAGAAAGTGGTGCAAATTATGACAGAAATGCAAACAATTCACTCACTAGAGTAAATTTCTTTCTGTGACATACAGTTGCTGCAAGAAGGGTCAAATTCCTTAAGAACACAGATTCATTCATCCACTACCTGGATGAGGAATCTCTTTTAACATGACTATATGCTTTCTATGCTTTCATGTGGTTGTGTAGGAAAAGGTTTTAATTTAGCAAAATGCTCAGACTGGTTTGAAAAAAATAATACTATTGTCACTATTGCCCAACTATCCAATCCTCCACTGGTCTCTACTTACTGCTGCAGAATTATCAGCTCTGTCAATTGGATGCATGACTGCTACAGGCAATCACTGTTCACAACAGTGATCTGCAACAGACAAATGATTGCCTGCAGTGGTTACATGTCTCTGTGCTGCTAACATCATTGCTGAAGAAATAAATTGGGATTACTGGGACGCTGAAGAGCATTGGAATTTAAAAAGAAAATGGTACTCCCTTTACAATGCCATAAGGTTTGAAGCAGATATCAACCTACATGAATTGTGTATGTCATTGGATTGGCATAGGAAATCCAAATAGTAGACATTTGTTAGATAGATATCATCATATTCCACAAAATTCTTACAGATAGATAGATAGATGGATAAATGAATATAAGTCAGTCAACCGATAATGAGTAGATAATATAAATGATTAAATGGATTTTATGATTATTGAATTTGAATACATTTTTTATGAACTGTGCATGCCCTGGGAATTACGTAAAAATTTCAATTTAATTCCCACAAATTCTCAAAAAAATGCAGGCCACCATTTTACACATAGCAGTAGATTGCATGAGTCACAGAAGGCTGACAAGACCTCAAATGTAACCAATTGAGCTTGCCCAGAATGTCTTCCAGTTATCATACCACATGGTATAGAGTAGACAATTAGGAAGGATTGATGTAGCCTGTATAAAAGCCTAAACTGGGAATGCAGCAACCATTGGATGATTAAATAGGATGCTGAGAGTGTGACGGAAGCATTATTTTAATTTTGTACTGTTCGTTTGTTTTGATAATTCAAATTTTCATGCATTCATGCCACACCCATAAAGTGTCCTTTTACAGGTGATGGCTTTTTGCTCATATACCTATCAAGCATTTCTTAATTAGTGATTTATGAGAAGGGTGGTGATTTTTTTAAATAGAAAAGAAAAATTAAGACATTGCATTTTGCATGTTTGTGTTTGTACACTTGCTTTACTAGTGCAATATGAGAAACATACATGTCATATTTATAGTGTGGCCTGCTGCCACATTTTTCTGTACTTATACATACCTACCTAACTTTTCTTATTACATCCTTTTTGGCAAGGGTTGGATAATTGGGGTTAAAATAATGTCTATAGTTAATTATAATGTTGTACAAAATGTATGGTAAAGAAATGGCAATAGCAATGGGCGAGGTGATGTAAAAAAAAAGAACAAACATACTATAGCTAAGAATGAGGAAGCTATTAGCAGCAGCAGGAGCACCGCCAACACTTGCACTGGCAACAGATGTCCATGCAGTAGTGCTATTTAACATGGACCATAAATTGCCTCCTTCACCTCTGCCAAATGGATTTGTGGAAAAGAAGACGAGGGTATTTTTGAATATAAGGCAAATCACTCATTTCAGTCATCATGACAAATTCATGTTATCTCTAACAGCAACACCATCACTAAGGGATCTGAACAGGTAGTTCTACCACCTGATAACAAATGACTAAGAAGGCTGCTTTTTGGACTGCAATTAAAATTTAAAAATAAACAAATCACAGAACTTAGTGAATTTCCAAAGAATCAATCATGTCTTGTAGATAGACAGATAGATAAATAGATAGGGCACATTATACTGCAGCAAAATTGAACTAGTGCTGACAGCCACCAAAGTAACGTTACTCACCAAGAAGCATCAAATGCAGGATTTGTACTACACCCTCTACAAAGCTGTAAACAATACTGTTAAAAAGATTACATTGGAAAGAGGGATACCTCTTAAAACTATTTCATAAGACAACTCCTTTGTTCTGTCTGTTTGAACAGAGATGAGCAGTAAAATGTATCTGTCTGCTTTTGGAAGAGCTGCTGGGTGCCCTCTTCATTATTGTAGAATAATGCACACTCTTGTCTGGAGAGGTTTAGTCCTTGTAAATTTAAATGGCATAAAGGCATTATGTCACTCATTATTAATTGAAGCTGACATTGCGTCCGCTCTTTTCGGGTCCTTGTGCAGTTGAACTGGAAGGACTTGCTGTCTCTTTATTACTGATGCATTTATTGGTAAACTTTTAATGTGTCCAAGCAAAAAAAGGAGTGTATCCAGTGAACGTTGAAGGACCAGTGATAGACGTTTATGCAAAGAACTTCTCAATATTTAAAACCCCTTCCCGACCCATGACGCCTATGCGGCGTCATGGAATGATCGCATCCCTGCAGATCGGGTGAAAGGGTTAATTCCTATTTTACCCGATCTGCAGGGAGAGGGGGAGTTGTACTTCAGCCTAGGGGGGGTGGCTTTGCCCCCACGTGGCTACGATCGCTCTGATTGGCTGTTGAAAGTGCAACAGCCAATCAGAGCAATTTGCAATATTTCACCTATGAAAATGGTGAAATATTGCAATCCAGCCATGGCCGATGCTGCAATAGCATCTGCCATGGCTGGAAATCATGTACTGGCCCCCCCCACCGCCCCCGATCTCCTCCCCAGTCGTCCGTTATGTGGCCCGGTCCTCTCCGTCCTCCTGCCCGCTCCCCCGTCCTCCTGCCCGCTCCCCCGTGCTCCTGTCCGCTCCCCCCGTCCTCCGATCCCCCCCCCTGTGCTCCGATCCACCACCCCCTCATACTTACCGATCCTCCCGAAGTCGGTCCGTCTTCTCCCTGGGCGCCGCCATCTTCCAAGATGGCGGGCGCATGCTCAGTACGCCCGCCGAATCTGCAGGCTGGCAGATTCGTTACAGGTACATTTTGATCGCTGTGGTAGGTTCTACCACAGCGATCAAAATAAAAAAATAATAAATAAACCCCCCCCTTTATCACCCCCATAGGTAGGGACAATAATAAAATAAAGAAAATATTTTTTTTTCTTTTTCCACTAGGGTTAGGGTTAGAACTAGGGGTAGGGTTAGGGGTAGGGTTAGGGGTAGGGTTAGGGTTACGGGTAGGGTTAGGGGTAGGGTTATGGCATGTGCACACAGAGCGGCTCGGCCGCGGATCCGCAGCGGATCCGCAGCGGATCGGCCGCGGATCGGCCGCGGATCGGCCGCGGATCGGCAGCGGATCGGCCGCGGATCGGCAGCGGATCCGCAGCGGATCGGCCGCGGATCCGCAGCGGATCGGCCGCGGATCGGCAGCGGATCCGCAGCGGATTGGCCGCGGATCTGCAGCGGATTGGCAGCAGATTGGCCGCGGATCTGGAGCGGATTGGCAGCGGATTGGCCGCGGATCTGCAGCGGATCGGCCGCGGATCCGCAGCGGATTGGCCGCGGATCTGCAGCGGATTGGCTGCGGATCCGCAGCGGATTGGCCACGGATCTGCAGCGGATTGGCCGCGGATCCACAGCGGATTGGCAGCGGATTGGCCGCGGATCCGCAGCGGATTGGCCGCTGCGAATTCGAAGCAGTTTTCCATCAGGTTTACAGTACCATGTACACCTAAGGAAAACCAAATCTGCTGTGCCCATGGTGCGGAAAATTCCGTGCAGAAACGCTGCATTGTATTTTCCGCAGCATGTCAATTCTTTGTGCGGATTCCGCAGCGTTTTACACCTGTTCCTCAATAGGAATCTGCAGGTGAAATCCGCACAAAAAAACACTGGAAATCTGCTGTAAATCCGCAGGCAAAACGCAGTGCCTTTTACCTGCAGATTTTTCAAAAATCGTGCGGAAAAATCTCACACGAATCCGCAACGTGGGCACATACCCTTAGGGTTAGGGTTGGAATTAGGGCTAGGGTTGGAAATAGGGTTAAGAATAGGCTTGTGGTTAGGGTTACGGATAGGGTTAGGGGTGTGTTGGGGTTACAGTTGTGGTTAGGGTTGGGATTAGGGTTACTGTTGGGATTAGGGTTAGGATTAGGGTTGGAATTAGGGTTACGGTTGTGTTGCGGTTAGGGTTGTGGTTAGGGTTGTGGTTAGGGGTGTGTTGGGGTTAGGGTTGTGATTAGGGTTATGGCTACAGTTGGGATTAGGATTAGGGGTGTGTTGGGGTTAGTGTTGAAGTTAGAATTGAGGGGTTTCCACTGTTTAGGCACATCAGGGGTCTCCAAACGCAACATGGCGCCACCATTGATTCCAGCCAATCTTGCGTTCAAAAAGTCAAATGGTGCTCCCGCCCTTCCAAGCCCCGACGTGCGCCCAAACAGTGGTTTACCCCCACATTTGGGGTACCAGCATACTCAGGACAAACTGGGCAACAACTGTTGGGGTCCAATTTCTCCTGTTACCCTTGCAAAAATAAAAAATTACTTGCTAAAACATAATTTTTGAGGAAAGAACAATTATTTTTTATTTTCACGGATCTGCGTTATAAACTTCTGTGAAGCACTTGGGGGTTGAAAGTGCTCACCACACATCTAGATAAGTTCCTTCGGGGGTCTAGTTTCCAAAATGGGGTCACTTGTGGGGGGTATCTACTGTTTAGGCATATCAGGGGCTCTGCAAACGTAACATGATGCCCGCAGACCATTCCATCAAAGTCTGCATTCCAAAACGTCACTACTTCCCTTCCGAGCCCCGGCATGTACCCAAACAGTGGTTTACCCCCACATATGGGGTATCAGCGTACTCAGGAGAAACTGGACAACAACTTTTGGGGTCCAATTTCTCCTGTTACTCTTGCAAAAATAAAAAAATTCTGGGCTAAAAAAATATTTTTGAGGAAAGGAAACACTTTTTATTTTCACGGCTCTGCGTTATAAACTTCTGTGAAGCACTTGGGGGTTCAAAGTGCTCACTACACATCTAGATAAGTTCCCTTGGGGGTCTAGTTTCCAAAATGGAGTCAATTGTGGGGAGTTCCTACTGTTTAGGCACATCAGGGGCTCTGCAAACGCAACCTGACGCCCGCAGAGCATTCCATCAAAGTCTGCATTTCAAAACGTCACTACTTCCCTTCCGAACCCCGACGTGTGCCAAAACAGTGGTTTACCCCCACATATGGGGTATCATCGTACTCAGGAGAAACTGGAAAACAACTTTTGGGGTCCAATTTCTCCTATTACCCTTGGGAAAATAAAAAATTGTGGGCTAAAAAATCATTTTTGAGAAAAGAAAAATTATTTTTTATTTTCATGGCTCTGCGTTATAAACTTCTGTGAAGCACTTGGGGGTTCAAAGTGCTCACCACACATCTAGATTAGTTCCTTGGGAGGTCTAGTTTCCAAAATGGGGTCACTTGTGCGGGAGCTCCAATGTTTAGGCACACAGGGGCTCTCCAAACGCGACATGGTGTCCGCTAATGATTGGAGCTAATTTTCCATTCAAAAAGCCAAATGGCGTGCCTTCCCTTCCGAGCCCTGCCGTGCGCCCAAACAGTGGTTTACCCCCACATATGGGGTATCATCGTACTCAGGACAAACTGGACAACAACATTTGGGGTCCAATTTCTCCTATTACCCTTGGGAAAATAAAAAATTCTGGGCTAAAAATCATTTTTGAGGAAAGAAAAATTATTTTTTTATTTTCATGGCTCTGCGTTATAAACTTCTGTGAAGCACCTGGGGGTTATAAGTGCTCACTATGCATCTAGATAAGTTCCTTGGGGGGTCTAGTTTCCAAAATGGGGTCACTTGTAGGGGAGCTCCAATGTTTAGGCACACAGGGGCTCTCCAAACGCGACATGGTGTCCGCTAACGATTGGAGCTAATTTTCCATTCAAAAAGTCAAATGGCACGCCTCCCCTTCCGAGCCTTGCCGTGCACCCAAACAGTGGTTTACCCCCACATATGAGGTATCGGCATACTCAGGAGAAATTGCCCAACAAATTTTAGGATCCATTTTATCCTGTTGCCCATGTGAAAATGAAAGAATTGAGGCTAAAAGAAATTTTGTGTGAAAAAAAAGTACTTTTTCATTTTTGCGGATCAATTTGTGAAGCACCTGGGGGTTTAAAGTGCTCACTATGCCTCTAGATGAGTTCCTTGGGGGGTCTAGTTTCCAAAATGGGGTCACTTGTGGAGGAGCTCCAATGTTCAGGCACACAGGGGCTTTCCAAACGCGACATGGTGTCCGCTAACGATGGAGATAATTTTTCATTCAAAAAGTCAAATGGCGCTCCTTCCCTTCCGAGCCTTACCATGTGCCCAAACAGTGGTTTACCCCCACATGTGAGGTATTGGTGTACTCACGAGAAATTGCCCAACAAAATTTAGGATCCATTTTATCCTGTTGCCCATGTAAAAATGAAAAAATTGAGGCTAAAATAATTTTTTTGTGAAAAAAAAAGTACTTTTTCATTTTTACGGATCAATTTGTGAAGCACCTGGGGGTTTAAAGTGCTCACTATGCTTCTAGATAAGTTCCTTGGGGGGTCTAGTTTCCAAAATGGGGTCACTTGTGGGGGAGCTCCAATGTTTAGGCACACGGGGGCTCTCCAAACGCGACATGGTGTCCGCTAAAGATTGGAGCCAATTTTTCATTCAAAAAGTCAAATTGCGCTCCTTCCCTTCCGAGCCCTGCCGTGCGCCCAAACAGTGGTTTACCCCCACATATGAGGTATCAGCGTACTCAGGACAAATTGGACAACAACGTCCGTGGTCCAGTTTCTCCTTTTACTCGGGAAAATAAAAAAATTTTCGCTAAAATATCATTTTTGTGACTAAAAAGTTAAATGTTCATTTTTTACTTCCATGTTGCTTCTGCTGCTGTGAAACACCTGAAGGGTTAATAAACTTCTTGAATGTGGTTTTGAGCACCTTGAGGGGTGCAGTTTTTAGAATGGTGTCACTTTTGGGTATTTTCAGCCATATAGAACCCTCAAACTGACTTCAAATGTGAGGTGGTCCCTAAAAAAAATGGTTTTGTAAATTTTGTTGTAAAAATGAGAAATCACTGGTCAAATTTTAACCCTTATAACTTCCTAGCAAAAAAAAAATTTGTTTCCAAAATTGTGCTGATGTAAAGTAGACATGTGGGAAATGTTATTTATTAACTATTTTGTGTCACATAACTCTCTGGTTTAACAGAATAAAAATTCAAAATGTGAAAATTGCGAAATTTTCAAAATTTTTGCCAAATTTCCGTTTTTTTCACAAATAAACTCAGAAATTATCGACCTAAATTTACCACTAACATGAAGCCCAATATGTCACGAAAAAACAATCTCAGAATCGCTAGGATCCGTTGAAGCGTTCCTGAGTTATTACCTCATAAAGGGACACTGGTCAGAATTGCAAAAAACGGCAAGGTCATGAAGGGGTTAATGAATCCAGAAATATTGCATGTATAGACAAAAATTTAACCCTTCACCCCCCCCCCCCTAAAAACTACGCATTTCAACAGATACCTTTTCAAATTGAAAAAGTTTTTTGCTTGGATACAGCTATGCTTAGTCTGGACTGAGCTACTTCCGTGCTGAAATGGCCGTTATATTGGAGAGCTGAAATTATCCATATTTTTTACTTTTAATGTGAGCCAGGGTTTCACCTTCTGTTAATTGTTGGCCTGTGACACGTAATCATGCCATAGAATAATTTTTAAGAAATTGTTGTAGATGGGTACACACTGGCGCTAAAACGCTCAAGAAGGGAATGTGAAAAAAATCTCAGATGCAGCTGGTGAAATCAACAGGCTCTGTGCCAGCTCCAGTAAAAATGCTAGACTATTATATTTGCACAACAATGAATCACCACGCAATACTGATACGATAGTATGAGAATAAGTGACTGAATACTCACTTGATGTTAGGTGTCGAGAACATTCAGGAAATAAGCAAGGATTTCATCTGGTTGTGGTTGATGCTAATGAGATAGTAATGGTATAAATAATGTGAAAAAGTAATAAATAATATTATTATATGGCACCGATGTACTAATTGCTGCAATGCAGTACTTACTCGAAGATAAAGATTTAAAAAAATCCTCTGGTTATGATGAGTAAAATTGGTGTCATAGGGGAAGGAATCAGAGCACTTGCTGTCAGTATACTTTCACTGCCAAGATTATGCTTGGGAGGATAGGAGAATGATTAGTCAGTGTAGTACCTATATTGAATTGTATACTTAATACCATAAATGGCACACACTTACTGCGATGCAGACAAAAGCAGCGTGTATGAGTTTGGGTGATGGCGATCCAATTGGTAAAGACACCGGTAATAACTACTGAATAAATGAAAGTGGTGATACAGATGGATTTCTCCTATTGCTGAATAGTGCATATTGTGCTCTTACTTGTGCAGCCAGGTGCCTGGATTGGTGGGCTTGATGCTGTCACTGCGTGTTGAAGAAGCTGGCAGTCAGCACATGGGGAGTGCTGATACCTCGCACGCTCTGGCCGGAAGCAGCGCTTAGGGTTGTGGTGTGGGGTGGAGCTTCTCTGACATCACTGGGAAGCGAGGATGGGTGTGTAGCGGAGCACAGATCTGACGCTTTTCAAGGGGTATCTCCCCTCTTCATCAGGGAAGTGCCAAGTGCTCAGTATTCCGTCTTTATATAGCGGCTTGCTAAGTGATACCAGTGTCAATTATCTTTGGTAATTAATCAAGCTTTAATTGGTTAATGGAACAAATTTACCATCAGTATACCCAAATTGGTCTCATGTAGTAGATGTATGGGGCTACAATTACTGATCTTTGAGTATAATTAATTTAATTTAATAGACATATGTTTGCAAATATGTAGAAAAAATAAAATATAACCTTTATTAAAAATTTTAAAAAATTGTGTGGGTAATGTGTTGGATGCTAAAACGTGTAAGTGCAGTAATTATAAAAACTATTAAAATTATATTTGAATCAAATAAATAAAGGATAATGATACATGTGCACTTGCACTACACACTTTTTATAAAAAAAAGATGACATTGCACCTAGTTGGTGCCATAAAATAAAAGCAAAAAACAAAAAACATTATCCCTGATGTTGAATTGCGCATCCAACCAGGAAAAGATCTACAATGCTGAGGTTGAACCCAGTGAAGGCTCCTGTTGATAATCTAAAAGATTTTTTTAATAAAATACAGGCTAAAAGGCATATAATTCAATTTCGTGATTTAATCCTGTTGGGGCTAAGCTATCCAAAATGTAAATCCATTTGAATTCTGCATGTGACATAGCTTTCAGATAGTCGCCCCTTCTATGATTTTGCCGGACCCCTGCACAAGACTGTTTATGCTTGTCCAGGAAATGGTGGGATAGTGGGTGTCCTTTAAATCGTTTAGGTATATTATTAAGATTTTCCATAATCCTGTCCTGTAGGCATCTTTTGGTTCTTCCAACACAGATTTTATTGCAAGCACAGTTGAGAACATATATGACGCCTGTTGTTTGACAGGTAATCTTATTTTTGATCTGGAAGTTTCTGTTGGTATTGTCCATAAAGTGCTTGTGCAATTTTCTTAGTGTTGCTGTTCTATGACAACATGAGCAACGTCCACCGGATGAAAAGCCCCATGTATTAGTATCTACTAGAGTTTGTTGAATGATGTTCTTTTTGCCCATATTGTTTATTTTAGTGATTGGTGCCAGCAGGAAGCCCAAATATTGGGCCTTAGTATAGACAAATCTTGGTTGTTTTGGTAGCAGATCTCCTATACATTTATCCCCTCGAAGTAGTGACCAGTGCTTGCACACAATTGTATTAAATTGTTTATAGCTTGAATGAAATTGGGTGATAATGAGTAAATGTTGTATTTACTCTTGGATAGTAGGAAAATAATCATTGTTAGGGGGTTTGTAAATTAAAAAGGGTCTAGAAATAGTTTCCACCTCTTGCTTGGTTTTGCTTAAGGTCTCGGGGCCATAACCTTTTTCCAAGAATTGATCCCTTAGATATTGTGTTTCCTTATGGAAGTCCTTGATGTTTCTACAGTATTTCCTTATTCTCATATATTGGCTTTTTGGAATGTTGGTCAGCCAAATTGGCAAGTGGCAAAACCTTATGTGAATGAAACTATTAGAGTCAACATCCTTGTGGTAACCTTTTGCAATTATTTTGTAATTATAACCTGACAATTTGCGTAGAACAAGGCAAAATAATTAAAAACCAATGATTCTCCTACTATCCAAGAGCAAATATACTGTTTACCCATTATCACCCAATTTCATTCAAGCTATAAACAATTTAATAAAATTGTGTGCAAGCACTGGTCACTACTACGAGGGGATAAATGCATAGATGATCTGTTATCAAAACAACCCAGATTCGTCTATTCTAAGGCCCAAAATTTGGGCCTCCTGCTTGCACCAACCACTAAAATAAACAATATGGGCAAAAAGAACATCATTCAACAAACACTAGTAGATATTAATACATGGGGCTTTTCATCCGGTGGACGTTGCTCATGTTGTCTTAGAATGGCAACACCTAGAAAATTGCACAAGCACTTTATGGACAATACCAACAGAAACTTCCAGATCAAAGATAAGATTACCTGTCAAACAACAGGCATCATATATATTCTCAAGTGTCCATGCAATAAAATCTATGTTGGAAGAACCAAAAGAAGCTTACAGGACAGGATTAAGGAACATCTTAATAATATAACTAAAGGAATTAAAGGACACCCACTATCCCACCAATTCCTGGACAAACATAAACAGTCTTGCACAGTTGTCTCTTAATATGGTATACAGGTGATCCGCAAAATCCTAGAAGGGGCAACTATCTGAAAGCTAAGTCACATGCAGAATCCAAATAGATTTACATTTTGGATAGCTTAGCCCCAAAAGGATTAAATCAGGAAATTGAATTATATGCCTTTAGCCTACATTTTATTTAAAATCTTTTAGATTATCATCACTAGCCTTCACTGGGTTCAACCTCAGCATTGTAGATCTTTTTCCTGGTTGGATGCACAATTCAACATCAGGGATAATATGTTTTTTGTTTTTTGCTTTTATTTTATGGCACCAACAAGGTGTAAGGCCTTCTTTTTTCATAAAAAGTGCATAGTGCAACTGCACATGTAGCATTTGTTAGGGTTGGCGGAATGCACCGAGTATATATATATATGTATTAATAGGTGCATTCGCAACCCGGGGTCCACCATGCAGGAGAGGAACCTGCTACTGGCAAATGGCGGCGCTACATGGCGGTATAAGAAAACTCTGTTAACCCCACAGATTTGCTAGAAACAAGATGCTGTGCCCTGTTAACCTCACAGAGGTACACAGCTACTAAACAGAGCAAAACTGTGGTCATGCAGTTAGAGAAACAGGCAAACAACTCCTCACCAGAGGTGCCGGTATTCTAGCGGCTTATTTCCACCAAGGCCCTGAATACACACATATAAACTCCTCACCGGAGGTGACGGTATTCTAGGGGCTTATTTCAGCCAAACCCTAACCACATCCAGACATGACCACACAGGCGCTGAGCTCATAGACTTTGGTTTGATACTAGCGCAAGGCCATGTGGCCATGTGAACCTTTTATAGCTGTAGCAGACAAGAACCTTCCAAGTGGTCCAATAGGAGCTGTTACAGGGCCTGAGCATGTGACCCCAGACCTCCAATGAGAGTTCCTCCCGTGGTTATGCTCAGTGTGTACAAAGCAGGACTTCATCCCAGAAAAGCCTGCATGCTGCTGACCAGTGCTGGCTACAAAAGCAGAACCTGGAAAGGCAGCAGTAACCCTTTGCATAGTTTCAGGCTGAGCGAGACACTGGGACTGACATCTCCACTGCGGAGGCTCCACTGCGGCTGAAGCAGAATGGGAGACTGCAGCAGACATGGCTCGATATTCCTCCTGTGCAGCGGCGGGATCTCGACTCCTAACATTACCCCCCTCCTATGTTCCTCTTCCTTGGGCCTCGCTACGCTCAAAGACTGCAATGAGCAGCGAAGCCTGAATGTGCTCCACAGATTCCCAGGTTCTGTCCTTTGGAACGTGACTCTTCCAGTCCACCAAATAATATTTCTTGCCAATTACCACCTTGCACCCCATGATAGAGGTCACCTCAAACTCATCTGTGGACAAACCCGAAATCCCGGTAGATGACTCGGAAAACCGGGACAAATAGACGGGCTTTAAGAGGGAAACGTGAAACATGTCGGTGATACCAAGGCGCGGAGGAATAGCCAAACGGTAGACCACAGAGTTGACCTGTTCCAGAACCTTGAAAGGGTCTATGTAGCGAGACGCAAACTTAGTGGACTCAACTTGCAGCCTGATGTTACTGGCAGAGAATCACACTAAGTCGCCAGGAGCAAAGGTCAGAGCGGGGCAACGGTGTGCATCAGAAGAAAACCTCATTCTCTTCTTGGAGGCCTGATGGCATCCTGTGTGTGGTCCCAAATGTCACGTGCCTCCACCACCCAGTCTTCCACCCTAGAATCAGTGGATGACACAGGCATGGGCACAGGAACACGAGGATGCTGGTCGTAATTAAGGAGAAAAGGAGTCTGCCCGGTAGAGTCGGCTACTTTGTTGTTCAAAGCAAATTCAGCCCAAGGTAGCAAAGATGCCAAGTCATCCTGCCTGGTGGAGACAAAATGTTATAAGTATGTGACCAGAGTCTGGTTGGCCCTCTCTACCAACCCATTTATCTCGGGATAGTATGCAGAAGAGAGATTCAGCTCAATGCTGAGCAAAAGATAGAGTCCTCTCCAGAACCAAAACACAAACTGAGGACCCCGGTCACTGACAATTTTGTCAGGCATGCCATGTAACCGAAAAACATGTTTGACGAACAACGCCGCTAAAGCCCGTGCAGAAGGTAACTGTGGAACCGGAACAAAGTGCACCAACTTAGAAAAATGGTCGGTGACTACCCAGATAACTGTACAGCTACAAGACTTGGATAAGCCTATCACAAAGTCCATCCCGACCATCTCCCATGGCCTGTCTGCCATCGGCAGGGGGTAAAGTTGCCCAGCAGGCCATTGCCGAGACCGATTCTTGGAGCAGGAGACACACACCTGAATATAGTCCCCGACATCACGGCCCATATGCGGCCAGTAGTACGTCCTCACCAAGAGCTCAGATGTCCTCTTGGTCCCAAAATGTCCACCCACCCTGGACGAGTGAGCCCAAGAGAGAACCTCCGGTCGCAAACTAGGTGGAACGAAAGTCTTGCCTGGGGTCACAGACTCTAGCAAAACCAGAGCCACAGTTCTCAGGCTCTCTGAAGGGACAATAAGCCGAGTCTCCTACTCTGATGATGAAGACACTACAGAGCGAGAAAGCATCGGCATGAACGTTCTTCTCCCCGGTGAGAACATGGAGGGTGAAATGGAACTGGAAGAAGAACAGAGACCATCTGGCCTGGTGAGAATTTAGCCACTGGGCCGTCTGTAAATACACCAAGTTCATGGGGTTTGTGAACACCTGGAAGGGAAAGCGAGCTCCCTCCAGGAGGTGTCTCCACTCTGAGAAAGCCAACTTAATAGCTAGCAACTCCCTGTCCCCGATGGAATAATTCCTCTCCGCTGGTAAAAAGGTCTTAGAGAAGAAGATGCAAGGATGCTTCTGACCTTGAGCATCCTTCTGAAAGACGACTGCTCTAGCACTATGGATGAGGCATCCACCTCCATAATAAATTGCTTATCTACATCGGGGCGATGTAGGATGGGAGCGCTAGCAAAATGTGACTTAATCGAGAGAAAGGCCTTGGAGACCTCCTCCGACCACTACTTGGGATTTGCTCCCTTCTTGGTGAGGGCAACCAAGAGAACTACCAAAGTTGAGAAGTGGGGGATGAACAGGCGATAGTAATTAATTAACCCCATAAAGCGCTGCACCGCTTTGAGAGAATGAGGTTTCTGCCAGTCCATCACAGCTAGTAGCTTGGCAGGATCCATAGCCAATCCCTGGGCAGAGATGATATAGAGATATAGAGATGATATAGCCAAGGAACTCCTGCTCAAACATACACTTCTCCAACTTGGCATAGAGGGAGATAGCTCATCTCTCCGGTGGGAGTCAATATCTGGAGAGTAGATGAGAATATCATCCAGATAAACTACGACCAAGGTGGAAGCATATCCCTAAAGATGTCATTTACAAAGTCTTGGAAAATGGCTGGGGCATTACAGAGCCCGAATGGCATAACCAGATATTCATAGTACCCATCCCTGGTGTTAAAAACCGTCTTCCATTCATCCCCCTCACGGATGCGAATCAGGTTGTAAGCACCCCGCAGATCTAATTTAGTAAATACCCTTGCTTCTCATAGCCTATCAAAAAGCTCAGATATCAGGGGTAGTGGGTACTCATTCTTAACGGTGATGGCTAATGTTGAGTGATACCTTCCGATATCTGATTGGATTGGACCGATACCCAAATAAATATCGGATATCGCCGATTCCGATAACGGAAACCAATGCAAGTCAATGGGACACCAATATCGGAATGAAAATAAACCCTTTCTTTCCTTGTATGTTAATTCTACATGAAGGAAAACAACTAAGAATAATGTAGAATGTATTGGGGGAGGTGGAGGAGACATTAAAGGCATAGAGGTTTAGTCCAATCAAATGGAATAGCAGGAATTTTTTTTTTTTTTTAAGATGTTCGGAGTTACAAAGATATTGACTATGTTAAGATTTTTTATATTTTGTCAGATATTTATGTTTCACTACTTCCATGCTCTTCACCTTCTTTTTACTTCTCTCACACTTTCTCCTTCATCATCCTCTTCAGGGTCATCTTCTTGATCTTCTTTGGGGTGGTCTTCAGGGTCATGGTCTTCAGGGTCGTTGTCTTCAGGGTCGTCGTCTTCTTCGGGGTGGTCTTCAGGGTCGTTGTCTTCAGGGTCATCATCAGGTAGATCCAGAGTGATTACCAAAAACCATTTCATAAAGCTTGAACTTGGAAATGTAGCAGAAGGTACAAGAAGGCTGAGGAACTGCCGAGAACCAGCCGACAGTACTGGAACCCGGATGGGTAGCAGAAGGTACAAGAGCCAATGGAACTACCGAGGACCAGCTGATGGTACTAGAATTCGGTTACTAAGCAGGAGTTACCTCTGCCAGAAAGCACTACCAAGGACCAGCAGACATTGGTGGAACTCAGATACTGAGAAGGAGACACCTAAGCTAAAGGCACTGCCTGGAACCAGCTGATATTCCTGGAACCCAAGGGGACATATTCAAGATTGACTTCCAAAGAACCAGCTAATGGTACTAGAAGTCAGATAGGCAGCAGAAGGTACACATGAAAAAAAGTGGCAAGGCCACAAGCCGTCCGGAGTTACCAAAACCCACAGTCCTACAAGGGGTGCTTGTCCTATTGGCACTATGGAACCAGCCTTCATTGCCAGATCCCAAAGCCCACATAGGAAGCACCTAAATTGCAGGCACCATAGAGTCAGCTAACGCGACCACAACACGACAGGACAATGTATTGGAGGCAAAGTGATGTTGACACTACCCGGCATCAGCTGGTGTGCTGAAACCAGGCTGGGCAGGAGGGAGTACCCATGCCAAAGACACTGCGGGGAAACAGCTGGCGGTGCTGGAACCCAGGGTAGATACTAAAAACAGAGTGGAGCCAGAGGCCTAATTGGAGCTAGTTTTAAAATCATTAGTAGTGTGAATGTGGACAGAGCAAGAGAAATTGCTGGACACACAGCAGGGGATCAGCTGACGTTACTGAACCCCAATAACACAGGAGCAAGTGTTCACTGTGCAGACGGCACTTCTGAGCAGCAACTGGCAGTGTTGGAGCCCAGGGATTACAGTTCAGGTGATAGAAACATGAACACAACAGGAGACCTGGATACTGTTGCCAACCAATTATTTAATCTGGAAGAGGACTGGCAAATTCCTGCGAGATCCAGGCCTTCTTCATTTTCAGAAAAGTAAGCTGCTCAACATTATCGGAGGATAGTCGCATGTGACGGTCTGTGAGTACACCACCTGCGGCACTAAAGATGCGTTCCAATAATACACTAGCAACAGGGCAAGCCAGCGCCTCCACTGCATACTAGCTAAGCTCTGGCTATGTATTCAGCTTAGAGACCCAAAACTTGAAGGGGGAAGAGCCGTCTGGGAGTTCACTGAGAGGGCAAGACATGTAGTCTGTCACCATTTGACGGAAACGTTGCCTCCTGCTGACTGGAGCCGTCTGTGATGGTGTAGACATTTGTCACATTTGGGCCATACTGGTCTTGCCTTGTGATGGGGCGCTGCTTCTGCTTCCTCTTAGTGCAGAGATTCCTCCACTGCCTCGACGCACTGAGCTGCTTTGTAAAGCACTAGCAGCACTGCTCTCGGATGGAATGTAGAACATGATGGAATGCACCAGTGTGTCTTGGAACTCCCGCATTTTACGATCCCAGTTCAATGGTGTTATGAGGCTTCGTAAGTTGTCCCAGTAGCGCGGATCGAGGAGGGTGGACCCCCAATAATGAGCCATGTTCAGAATGTGGGTGATGCGGCGGTCGTTTCTCAGGCACTGCAACATGAAATCAACCATGTGCTGCAGACTGCCAACTGGCCAAGAAATGCTGTCCCCTGCTTGAGGCATCATCTCTGCCTGTTCTGCATCACTTCACCCTCGCTCTACATACTGACTGCTAGAACATTGTGTACCTCCCTCCTCTGGACAGATGTCTTCCTCCTCCATTGACTCCTCTTTATCCTCCTCACAAAGTGTCCCCTGCCTAGGCCTTTGTGAGGAACCATGTTGTGCAGACTGTCCAGAAGCAGATGGCATTTGTGACTCCTCATCCTCCACCTCTTCCAAAACCTCCTCCCATAGTGCTTGCAGTGTTTTTTCAAGCAGGCAGAAAAGGGGGATAGTCATGCTGACAAGTGCATCATCTGCACTCACCATCCACGTGGAATCATCGAACGCATGCAAAACGTGGCAGATGTCCTTCATAGAGGCCCACTTAGTGGTGGTGAAGTGTGAACGGAGCGCAGTGCGACTTGTTTGCGCCTGATGCAGCTGGTACTCCATTACTGCTCCCTGCTGCTCACACAACCTCTCCAACATATGTAAGGTTGAATTCCATCTGGTGGGTAGGTCACATAAGATGCGATGTTCCGGAAGGCGGAATCGGCGCTGCAGAGCTGAAATGCACAATCTTGCCATGCTGGAACGCCGCAAGTGAGCGCACTCTATGCGGACCTTGTGCAGCAGTGCATCAAGATTCGGAAATTCCCTCAAAAAACTCTGCATGACCAAGTTGAGCACATGTGCCAGACATGGTATGTAAGTGAGGTTGCCTAGGCCCAGAGCTGCCACCAGATTTCGGTCATTGTCACTCACTGCCATGCCTGGCTGGACATTTGCTTCCACAAACCACACGTCGCTCTGATGCTTGATGGCATTCCAGAGTACCTGCGCTGTGTGGCTTCGATTCCCCAAAGAAATTAATTTCAATATGGCCTGCTGATGTTTGGCCATGGCTGTGCTCATATCGGTCGCAACAGGTAAGCATTCACGGGTCCATGTGGAGGTAGACCGTGACAGCTCCTGCAGCGCTGATTCAGTGGAACTGGAGTATGAGGAGGAGTCAATGTGTACAGACTGGATTCCTGCAATCCTTTGAGTTGGCAGAACATGTACAGCACCACTCTCAAGATCTGTACCCGGCTCCACAACATTTACCCAATGGGCAGTGAGGGAAAGGTATCGTCCCTGTCCATGCTTACTGGTCCACGCATCGGTGGTCAGGTGGACCTTGCTACTGATGGCGTTTAGTAGCACATGTTTAATTTTTCCCTCCACGTGCTTTTGCAGGGCAGAGACGGCTTGCCTGTTGAAATAAAAGTGGCTGGGCACGTTGTATTGTGGGACTGCCAATGCCATGAAGTAATGGAAGGTATCAGACTCCACCAGCCTGAATGAGAGCATTTTAAGGGACAGTAGTTTTGCAATGCCAGCATTCAGAGCCTGTGCTCGTGGGTTGGTTTGCCGAGTATGGGCGCCTTTTCTCCCATTCCTGTGCTACCAATGGCTGTAGACTGGCCTGGGAGTGTGAGGATGACAGGGAACGTGGTGCTGTGGGTGGAATGACTGTTATGACCTGGTGGGTACGGAGCGGTGCTGAGATGACCTGGTGGGCAAAACCAATCATGTACTCACTACGGAGCAGCACTGAAATGACCTGGTGGGTAAAACAAAAATAGGACTAGCTCTGAGGAGGTGGTAACTTTACTGACCACAATCCCTACTCCTAACACCAACACTAGAAATAGCCGTGGTGCGTACCTAACTCTGCCTAGACGCCTCTGCACAGCCTAAGAACTATCTACCCCTAAAGATGGAAACGGAAAGCTATCTCGCCTCAGAGAAACCCCCAAAGGAAGATAGCCCCCCACAAATATTGACGGTGAGTGGAGAGGGAAATGACAAACTCAGAAATGAAACTAGATTTTTTTAGCAAAGGAGGCCACTACTATCTAAATAGACAGAGATAGGATAGGTTGCTATGCGGTCAGTATAAAAACTAAAAGTCCACGCAGAGTTTACAAAAATAACCACCACACCGACTCACGGTGTGGAGGGGCAAATCTGCGACCCCAGAGCTTCCAACTAGCCAGAATATTTCATAATGACAAGCTGGACAAAGAGACATAAATTGAACTGAACAGAAGGTCATAAGCAGGGAAACACCCAAAAAGTAGCAGACTTATCTTAAGCTGAAAATGGACTGGCCAACAGAGAACTTCCAGGAAAGGACTGAATCCACAGGAAATACATTGACAGCTGGCATCCACTAAAGCCAAAAGCCCAGTTAAATAACAAGGCCAGGAAACCGATTAGTGAACGCAGCTGCTAAGTTCCACTTGAAACCACCAGAGGGAGCCCAAGAGCAGAACTCCCAAAAATACCATTCGCAACCACAGGATGGAGCCCAAGAACGGAATTCACAACAAATGACACTGCGTCTCTGTACAACAGTGCCAGAGGTTCTTCCATGGCGATCCTGTGAGGAAGCCGAACCAGCTGTGTGTGAGCTGGAGGATGAGGCTACAACACGAGCTAAAGAGGTGGTAGGTGGTGCTGTGAGTTGGCCTACGTCTTCAGTGTGTCTTTGTAACTCCACCACGTGCTTGGTCTGCACATGCTTCCACATATTTGTGGTATTGAGGTTGCTGACTCTTTTCCCTCTTTTCACTTTCTGATTACGCAGCTTGGCTTTGATAAAGCAAATGTCATCTGCAACGGTGTCAAAAAAGGACCAGGCACTGCAAGTCTTGGGAGCGCCCGTTTTGGGTTTTGGAAGATGCATGCTCCTAATGGGTGCCGAAGTGGAGGCTACAGGCCACCAAGTATGCCCCCTCCCTCTCCCTCCTTTTTGGGCTGTTTGGGGAATCTCTTCCTCACAGCTGCTCCCACCACCATCCTGTACCTTACACAACTGTAAAGTGGAGTGTTTGGTGAACTGTATTTACATTTTTTTTTTTACAAAAAGACACTGGATGTGCCCAAAGATGTAAAACCGATAGTATCACAAACATTTTGTAGCTATTACAATGCAGGAAGGTAACCTACAATGCAATAGATGAGGCTCCAAAAAATAGGCTAATCCTAATCTGGCTGGGGCTACAGGGCACAAGGCTGCAGAAAGGCTGCTCTATCTACTCCTATATAGTGTTTGTAAGCAATCTAGCTGGATATGGATGGAACCACACTAATAGGAGAAATCAGGAAAAATGAGCAGCACTAATGCAAAAAAGGACAATGTATGAGGTAGTGACGCACGCTGAGCGGACTACAACCAGAGGTTGCTGCAGAACACACTACAGCGTGAGCTGCAGTCACACACAGAGACCCCGCAGACAGCCATGAACAGTGCAGAGAAATGTGCACTAGCGCTGCAAGGCTGCAGAAAGGCTTCTCTATCTACTCCTATATAGTGTTTGCAAGCAATCTTGCTGGATACGGATGGAACTACACTAATAAGAGAAATCAGGAAAAATGAGCAGCACTAATGCAAAAAAGGACAATGTATGAGGCAGTGACGCACCCTGAGCGGACTACAACCAGAGGTGGCTGCAGAACACACTACAGCATGAGCTGCACTCACACAGAGACCTCACAGACAGCCATGAACAGTGCAGAGAACTGTGCACTAGTGCTACAAGGCTGCAGAAAGGCTCCTCTATCTACTCCTATATGGTGTTTGCAAGCAATCTAGCTGGATACGGATGGAACCACACTAATAGGAGAAATCAGGAAAAATGAGCAGCACTAATGCAAAAAAGGACAATGTGTGAGGCAGTGACACACGCTGAGTGGACTACAACCAGAGATGGCTGCAGAACACACTAAAGTGTGAGCTGCACTCACACACAGAGACCTTGCAGACAGCCGTGAACAGCGCTGCAAGGCAAAAGAAAGCTTCTCACACAGCGGTTGAAAAAGTAGCCTGCGTAAAGCACAATAAAGCAAATCGCTAGCTCAAACTGTCCCTCAGAACAGCAGCGTCCTGTCCCTAACTAAATTCACAGCAGAGTGAACCCAAAATGGCGGCGGCGGCTTTTATAGTGCATCATGACATCATTTCAGCAGCCAATCACAGCCATGCCATTAGTTAACATGCCTAACAGGATGTGCCTACACTTCTTAGGAACCTCATTGGCTGAATAAAATCAAACTGGCTCATTGCATTATGGGAACTTCCGATTCCGGTATTCGATATTCTAAAAGGAACTCAGTATCGGATCTCCGATACAGCGAATATCGGTTAATAACCGATATTTCAGTATCAGAATGCTCAACACTAGTGATGGCGTTAAGACCCCTGTAGTCTATGCATGGACGCAGTTCTCCACTCTTCTTCTGTACGAAGAAGAACTCAGCCCCTGCAGGTGACACTGACTTCCTAATGAATCCTCTTGCCAGATTCTCTCGGATATACTGTGACATTGCCTCCGTCTCCGGGAGAGATAATGGATAGACTCGACCCCGGGGAGGCTCAGCACTAAGCAAGAGATCAATAGGACAGTCATAGGGGCAGTGAGGCGGAAGGGTCTCCGCAGCCCTTTTGGAGAACACGTCCACATAGAGCCAATATTGCTTGGGGAGAGATGATAGATCTGCGAGTACCTCAGTTGTAGCAACCTGAATGCTTTCCCTCTGAAATCTACCCCCACAAGATTCACCCCATCCTAAAAGTCTGCCTGTGGACCACTCGATATGAGGAGAGTGATACCATAGCCAAAGCATCCCTAACAGGACCTCATCAATTCCCTCAGGAATGACGAGCAGAGATATAATCTCCTGATGAGATGGCAACAAGGACAGAGTGAAAGGGATGATCTGGTGTGTTATCTGTGAGGGCAGTGACGACCCATTCACCACTCGTACAGTTACTGGTTGAGCTAGCATTACCAGGGGTATTGCGTGACGTTGGACGAAGGCAGAAGACATAAAATTGCCCTGCACCCCACAATCCACGCAGAGCTCTATCGAGTGAGTGATTGATCCTATGGTAATTTTCACTTTAAAGGACAATTTGGAGGCAAACATCACTGTGTCTAGTGTACCTCCACCTACTACCACTAGACGCTGATGTTTCCTCGACCGCTGTGAACATCTGGTGGCAAGATGTCCCAACTGCTGGCAAACATGGCAGACCTTGAGTGCACGAGTCGTCCTGGACTTAGATTCCGCTCGTGACACTTCCATGGCCTAATGTGACTCAGGGTCTAGGACCAAAGATTCCAAAGGTTTGGTGAAGGTGGGAGCCAGCCGAAACCTCTGCCTACACTGGGCCCGCTCTAACCTCCACTCAGGAAAATGGAGGTCAATACTGGTAGACACAGCTATTAACTCATCCAGCATGCTGGGAATCTCCCTTGAGGCCAGAGTATCCTTCAGGTGGTCAGCCAGCCCCCTCCAAAATATAGGGATAAGGGCTATATCGGACCACTCTAGCTGAGATGCTAGGGGGCGGAAGTGGATGGCAAAATGGCTGACAAAGGACGAGCCCTGAGGGGGTAAAGTAGCCCAGCAGGCCATTGCCAAGGAGACCGAATCTTGGCGCAGGAGAAACATGCCCGAATATAATCCTCGACGTCGCGAGCCATATGCAGCCACCAGTATGTCCTTGCCAGAAGCTCAAATGTCCTCTTGGTCCCAAAATATTCACCCACCCTGGACAAATGAGCTCAAGAGAGAACCTCTGGTCGCAAATTTGATGGTAGAAAAGTCTTGCCTGGAGGCAAAGACTCTAGCGAAACTGGAGCCACGGTTCTCAGGCTCTCAGAAGGGACAATAAGCCAAGGCTCCTCCTCCTCTGATGACACTACGGAGAGGGAGAGAGAGTCGGCACAAATGTTCTTCTCCCCGGAGAGAAAATGGAGGGTGAAATGGAACTGGGAGAAGAACAGGGACCATCTGACCTGGCAAGAATTTAGCCGCCGGGGTGTCTGTAAGTACACCAAGTTTTTGTGGTCTGTGAAAACCTGGAAGGGAAAGCAAGCCCACTCCAGAAGGTGTCTCCACTCTGAGGAAGCAAACTTCATAGCTAGCAAGTCCCTGTCCCTGATGGAATAATTCCTCTCCGCTGGTGAGAAGGTCTTGGAAAAGAAGAAGCAAGGATGCTTCCGACCTTGAGCATCCTTTTGGAAGAGGATTGCTCCAGCACCAATGGATGAGGCATCCACCTCCATTATAAATGGCTTATCTACATCGGGGCAATGTAGGATGGGAGTGCTAACAAAGTGTGACTTAATAGCAAGAAAGGCCTTGGAGTCCTACTCTGACCACAATTTGGGATTTGCTCCCTTCTTCGTGAGGGCAACCAAGGGAGCTACCAAAGTTGAGAAGTGGGAAATGAACTGGCAATAGTAATTAATGAACCCCATAAAGCGCTGCACCGCTTTAAGAGAATGAGGTTTCTGCCAGTCCATCACAGCCTGTAGCTTGGCAAGATCCATAGCCAATCCCTGGGCAGAGATGATATAGCCAAGGAAAGGCAAGGGCTCTTGCTCAAACACACACTTCTCCAACTTGGCATAGAGGGAGTTTAAGAGATCTAAGACTTTGCAAACATCTCTCTGGTAGAAGTCAATATCTGTAAAGTAGATGAGAATATCATCCAGATAGACTACAACTGAGTTGGTGAGCATATCCCGGAAGATGTAGTTCACAAAGTCTTGGAAAATGGCTGGGGCATTACAGAGCCCCAAGGGCATCACCAGACTTTCATAGTGCCCATCCCTGGTGTTAAAAACCATCTTCCAATCGTTCCCCTCATGGATGCGAATCAGGTTGTAAGCACCCTGCAGATCTAACATAGTTACATAGTAACATAGTTATTATGGTTGACTTTAAGTTCATCTAGTTCAACCAATAGCCTAACCTAACATGCCCTAACATGTTGATCCAGAGGAAAGCAAAAAAATCCCATGTGGCAAAGAGTAAGCTCCACATTGTGGAAAAAAAAATCCTTCCCGACTCCACATATGGCAATCAGACTAGTTCCCTGGATCAACGCCCTATTAAGGAAGCTAGTGTATATAACCTGTAACATTATACTTTTCAAGAAAGGCATCCAGTCTTCTCTTATATTTCAGTAATTAATCACTCATTACAACATCATATGGCAGAGAGTTCCATAGTCTCAATGCACTTACAGTAAAGAATCCGCATCTGTTTTTATTCTTAAACCTTCTTTCCTCCAGACGTAGAGGTTGCCCCCTTGTCCCTGTCTCAGGTCTATTATTAAAAAGATCATCAGAAAGGTCTTTGTACTGTCCCCTCACATATTTATACATTAAAATAAGATCACCCCTTAGCCTTTGTTTTTCCAAACTAACTAGCTCCAAGTGTAATAATATATCTTGGTATTGCAGACCCCCAGTCCTCTAATAACTAATTTAGTAAATACCCTTGCTACCCATAGCCCATCAAAGAGCTCAGATATCAGGGGTAGTGGGTACTTATTCTTAACGTTGGGCGAAAGCAGATGACATAAAATTGCCCTCCACACTGGAGTCCATGCAAAGCTCTACCATAATAGTGGATGGGCCTATGATAATTGTCCCCTTGAAGGACAATTTGGAGGAAAACGTCGCCGTGTCTAGTGTACCTCCTCCGACTACCACTAGACGCTGACGTTTTCCGGACCGCTGAGAACACCTGGAGGCAAGGTGTCCTGACTGCGGGCAAACATGACAGACCTTAAGTGCACGAGCGGTCCGGGACTTAGTTCCCACTTGTGAGACCTCCATGGTCTCATGTGACTCGGATGCCTGGACCAGAGGTTCCAGAGGTTTGGCGAAGGAGGGAGCCAGCCGAAACCTCTGCCTACACTGGGCTTGCTCCAACTTTTGCTTGTTAAAACGAAGGTCAATGCCAGTTGATACTGCTATGAGCTCCTCCAGTGTGGCGGGAATCTCTTTAGTGGCCAAAGCGTCCTTCACATGGTCAGCCAGCTCCCTCCAAAATACCGGGATGAGGGCTTTATCTGGCCACTCCAGCTCGGATGCTAAAATCCGGAAGTGGACGACAAAATGGCTGACCATGGACAAACCCTGAGTCAATGCCAGCAGTTAGAGCGCCGTATCATGGATGACTCGAGGTCCTAAAAAGACCTTTTTCAGAGTGCTCAAAAACCGAGGAGCACTCTGCACCACATGATCATTGTGTTCCCACAGCGGCGTAGCCCACTCCAACTCCCTGTCCGACAGAAGAGAAATAATGAATCCCACCTTTGCCCGCTCTGTGGGAAAACGTGCAGCCAGGAGCTCGAGGTGTATACCGCACTGGCTCACGAAACCCCTACATAATTTACTGTCACCAGAGTATTTCTCTGGCAGCAGAAGATGGGATAAGGTCAGAACAGGGGTGGCAGTGGTAAAAGTTGCTGCAGCCACGCTAGCAGCCTGAACAGCTACTGCGGTAACATCCACAGCTGAGGTTGCACACTCAGGAGCCACCAACCTGCCCTCCAGCTGCTAGATGTACCCCTGCAATTGCTGTTTGTCCACCATTGCTTAGCCAGACTCTGGCGCTAGTATGCTTTTAGGGCTAGCGGAATGCACCGAGTATAGATAGGTAGCTACAGGGTGCGTTCGCAGCCCGGGGTCCACCGAGCAGAGATATCGGCTGCAATGTAACTGTGGATAACCTCTGAGCTCACACATGGGTTAAGCTTCACCCCGTGTGAACTGGAAGCGATCTCTGTTGACTCACAGAGTCAGTTGTACACAAAACTTTTATCCTAACTACAGACTATGCTTGCTCTGGAACTCTTCTGTGCTAACTGCACACATGAAGGAACCAGATGCTAAGCCAAGGCTAATTGCCCCCATTGATGCTGGCTGCCTGCCTGAGTGTACAGTCCCAAAGCTACAGCCATGTGTCCATGGAAACCTTTTATAGTTGCAGCTCTTCAGGACCTTCCTGATGGACCAATAGGAGCTGCAAAAGGGCCTGAGCGTGTGACCCTGACCTCCAATGAGAGGACCTCCCGTGGGCATGCTCAGTGCATGAAAAGCAGGACTTAGTCCCAGAATAGCCTGCTCACCGCTGACCAGTGCTGGCTACAAGGGCAGAGCCTGGAAAGGCAACAGTAACCATTCGCACAGTATTAGGCTGAGCCAGACGCTGGGACCGACGTCTCTGCTGAGCAGGTTCCACTGCGGCTGGATGAGAATGGGAGACCACAGCAGACATGGTTTGAGATTCCCCCTGTGCAGCGGTGGGAACTCGACACCTAACAGTTTATGCCATTTATGGTAAGTATACAATTCAATATAGGTACTACACAGACTAATCATTCTCCTATCCTCCTAAACATAATCTTGCACTCTGATTCCTACCCCATGCCACCAATTTTACTCATCATAACCAGAGGATTTTTTTAAATCTATATCTTCGAGCAATTACTGCATTGCAGCAATTAGTACATTGGTACCGCATAATCTTATTATTTATTTCTTTTTCACATGATTTACACCATTACTATCTCATTAGTATCAACCACAACCAGATGAAATCCTTGCTCATTTCCTGAATGTTCCCCACATCTAACATCAAGTGAATATTCAGTCACTTATTCTCGTACTATCTTAGTATTGCGCGGTGATTCACTTTTGTACAATTTTTAAGTAATCTCATCATAAAACTTTATGCCACCCAATGCAAGAATGTGGGATTCTTCTTTATGTTCAGGTACAGCATTGCATCTTTTCCACTCCTACCACAACTCAAATCCCTTACAACCACTGTCAAAAACCTTTACAGTTTATCACTGAAAGATTGGATATGATCTTTCTTGTACACTGTCAACTAAAGAAACAGGAAGTTTGCTTAAATGTCTAAAAGAAAAAAATAATCTTAATTTATTTGTGTTGATAAAATATCAATTCTTTTTCCCATTATGGCAATTTTGACCATTTTTGCTTTTGTAATCAATGCATGACATTCATTTTATCATTTTTTTAAACAACATACTTAATTTCACTCTCCCTCATTAGTATTCTGGCACTTTCATCCAGATAATTAGGCATCTTGAGTTCCTCTCCTTGGAATACTTTGGCCATGAGGTTACTAAATGGCTAATGTATATTTAATTTCAGGAGTGCAATATCACAATTATTTAAGTTTAAGGCCTGAGTCACTCTAAATGTATGAAAAATCGGTCCAAGTCTCCCAGTCGAGAGTCGCACTAGTGTCATGCGAGTACAATCCGATTTTTTGCACCTAGCATCTGATTTACAGCCAAATGCAGTGTGATTGCTATCTTACTGTACATGTATCTAATTATTTAATTCATAAAAGATTATTTTCCTGAAAAAAATGGCGTGGACTCCCTTGTAATTTTCATAACTAGCAGAGGGAAAGCCGACTGATGGGGCCCATTGTATATAGCCTGGGAAGGGGTTAATACCCATGGAGCTACCCAGGCTATTAATATCAGCTCACAGCGGTATACTTAGCTTTTAGAATACATCTTGACATATTTAGCTGCAATTCAATTTAATTTTAAAAGAATCAAAACATGTTTTTAAATTGGTATGATTCAGAAAAAAGTCATGAAAACCTAAAATTGTCCCTTCAATTAAACTGCATAACATGAGTTCTCTCTCTCTCTCATTTGCACATCATAAACTCGGCAATGACATGAATGGAAACATGTAGCAGTTATAGACGCTAGTATCTTATGATGTATTTTAGAGCCATATACTCTGAGGAGAAATAGTTTTCAGTAGTCTGAAGCAATGATGAGACATCATCTTGAATATTCAGTATAACTGAAAAGAAATTCATAGAACTGTTATTAGTGCAGAGGCAAAATTTTTAAATTCTTAAGGGTTTGCAATAACTTAGTTGTGCAGTAAAACAAGAAAAAAAAGCTAAAACATTTGGTAACCTGTATATATTTTAAGCTCCAGCACTGCAGCATTACATACAGTAGATAGGAAGAAACCACATATATAGCAGTGTTTGACATTCTTCTAAATCAAGCTTCTATTCATTTTTTGTGAAAAGTTATAGCCCATATTTACTAAGGTACTTGCTCATATATTCTGGAAGTTGTGTTGCTGTTTTCATTAAGTGTTTATCTAAAATATCAAATGTAATCTGATTTAGCAATTGATCCTTTTGTTTGCTTCAGATTTTGCTCTAGACAGAATTGTGTGCTGGTCACAATGTTAGATAAAAAAAAGTAACTTGAAAATTACACTTTTCACAGCACTTTTTGCATTTTACCAAAAAAATGGGTAAGCTTATTTATATGCAGTTGAGGGTCTCTTTTTAATAAGCAACTGCTAGGTTTTTCTAATTCTGGACAACTCCTTTAATGCTAATGAGCAATACATATATTCATGATAAACTATAATACATATTAAGAATGCAGTCAGTGCCTTTGTGTAATTTCAGAAGGTCCGCTAAGCTCCCCACAGAATAACCTTGGATCCTGAATAACCTTCAAAAAGAGCCTGAAGACCCACCTCTTCCGACAAGCCTACAACCTGCAGTAACCACCGATCGACCAAACCGCTGCATGACCAGCTCTACCCTCACCTACTGTATTCTCACCCATCCCTTGTAGATTGTGAGCCTTCGCGGGCAGGGTCCTCTCTCCTCCTGTACCAGTTATGACTTGTATTGTTTAAGATTATTGTACTTGTTTTTATTATGTATACCCCTCCTTACATGTAAAGCTCCATGGAATAAATAGCGCTATAACAATAAATAATAATAATAATAATTCACAATTCCATAATCACAATCCACACGTTCATCTATGTTGTGATAAAAGTTTTTGCTTAAAAAAAGTTGCTTAGTCTTAAAAGTAATGTAAGCTTGTCTTCTTACTGCACTGTAAGTTGCTAGGTCTCCAAATGAGGCTTGCTGAGTAAAGCAATGACTGAAATTAGGTGAAAAGAGGCTGAAAGTGCACAGTTTAACACAATAACAGTTTATTATTACCGTGAAATGTGTTTATTTGTTTTATTTGTTCATCTGTGTTGAGAATTTCATTTTTCATAAAGGGAAAATTAAAGTATTATATTCACAATTATGGCACTTCCTGCTTGTCTGATTATTGCATTAGAATTTCCAGGGATTCCAAGTGAGACTAGCTGAGTTGAGCAAGGTCCGTAATTTAAGGGGTTGTCCATATGTGACTGCAAACTTGTGAATCTTCATTTAACGCATGCAGGTGGCAAAGATGGTTTCTGGACCCACTGTGCCACTTGGCCAGGCTTACCTAGGAGGGGCATAGCTAAGCAGCAACCTGATGTTCACTGGAGCTCCTGTGGTGGAGTCAGGCTTGAGCTGCCATTAGCCACCAGGTACTACTCAAAGGCAATCCCCAATGCTGCAACTGCTGACCCTAGACACAGATAGGACTCAGGATCCATACAGACTACAATGTTCTGGATCCTCTGCAGAATGGTTGCTGACACGGAAATGTACTAGGGCTCTGCTCAGAATACTAGGTTTAGGATCCATGAGTAGAATAGTTACTGACACTGACTCTCAGACAGGGCTGATTTGGAGACTGTTAGGGCAGCCCGGATACACAGAATGCTCAGAAAGGCACACACTCAGACACACGGGTCTCAGATACTGGTTCAAGGACAGTGGCTGCACACAAACTGGGGGACAAGGTTCAGGCTGCACTAGGATGGGGGGACAACAGGTTCAGGACAAAGACTAGGAACTACAGGCTCAGGACACTAGTCAAACCAGGGCCAGGGGACCTTACAACTCATTAGTAGACTACATGGCCATGCGTGGGCTTGTTTTTTGCTGGACAAGTTGTACTTTTCAATTTCACCATTGGTTTAACATGTCTTGTACTGGAAAATGGGAAAAAAAATCCAAGTGCGGTGAAATTGCAAAAATGTCCAATTCCACAGTTGTTTTTATTTTTTTAATACCATCTTCACTAAATGCTAAAACTGACTTGCCATTATGATTCTCCAGGTCATTACGAGTTCATAGATACCAAACATATCTAGGTTCTTTCTAAATTAAATGGTGAAAATAAAACCCAAACTTGGGTAAAAAAGGTGCCCTTTTCTGAGACCTGTAGCTTCTCCATTTTTCATGATTTGGGGCTGGGCATAGGCTTATTTTTTTGCATGCTGAGCTGACATTTTTAATCATACCATTTTGGTGTAGATATGATTTTTTTACTTCCCCACTATTGTATTTTATTGCATTGTAGTGGCGACCAAAAAAATGTAATTCTGGTGTTTTGAATTTAATTTCTGGTTACACCGTTTGCTGATCAGTTTAATTCTTTTATATTGATAAATCGTGTGGTTTTGAAAGTGGTGATACCAAATACGTGTATGTTTGATTTTTTTTATTTTGAATGGGGCGAAACGGGTGATTTGAACGTTTATATTTTTTTATTTTTTTATATTTTTAAAAACATTTTTCTTTTTACATTTTGCATGCTTCAATCGTCTGCATGGTAGACTAGAAGCTGCAGCTGTCTGATCAGCTTTGCTAGATACAGGTGATGATCAGATCACCTGTATGTAGCAGAATTGCTCATTTGCTATGTGTGCCGACCACCGAGTGTGGCTTATAACAATCCATCAGTGATAACAATAGAGGTCTGCTGGAGACCTATCAATGACCCCATCACGTGATTGCGGGTCACCAATGAGTCGACATGACCACCAGAGGTCTCCAGAGAGATTGACAGCAGTATTTAACAGGTTAACAATCATAGTTGGATTGCGATTCCACCTGGGGCTGTTAGAGGCACATGTCAGATGCTGTAAACAGCTGACATGGGCTGGAAATTATGTGGGCTCAGCGCTGGAGCCCACATCAAAGAGAGGGATTTTGACATGGGTATACTATTACACCCAACATTGGAAAAGGGTTAATATTTGTATAATTTTTTATTGAAGTATTTAAAAGCAATTGGATCCCTAAGGAGGGTCAGCTCCAGGTTTTTGTGGTCCCTGGGCGAAAGAGTCTCCGTGGCCCCTTTAACACATACTACAATTCATAATGCACAGATATGGCAGAGAAATGAAGGCATAATACAATGCCAAAGATTTCACCTACACCTCACATTACATGAGTGATATCTATTGTAAATTCTAAAATACCATAAAGCAGAGGGAATTTATGCTAATCATCCCCTTCTATGTCAATTATTGTGACCTACCACTTCCCTCAGTGAAGGGATCTATAAACCCACGCACAATATTTTGCTACTTTGCTCTTAGAGCCCCCCTCATAGGAATTGCCTCCAAGAATAGACAATGCACTATTCAAGTCTATAGGTCTGTGAAAAAAATCAACATCCTAGTAAGTGACCAATTTTCATGACTGCATGGAGAAAGTGGGCACACTTTTTTTCTCTCTACCTCAAGACTTTTTTTTCTCTACCTCCAAGAAAATTTGATCCCACTCCGATCAAACTTTCGATTAAAGTCTGATTAGCATAATCAATCCCATTTTCTTGGATCGAGAGAAAATGGTTGCATGTACTGGTCCTGATCTGTACGAGTTTCTCTAGCTTCCAAAAAATAACAGATGCATCTAAAAAATTTTATAGACAGGGGAAAACATTGCCCTATTTTTACAGACTGTCCAGAAATTTCTGAACTGGTGGCACAATCATAATCTGAAAATAGCATAGTTATTTTTTGATTAGTACAGCACTGGATGCAGCAGGACAACACTATTTTCTGTTTCTTTATTTTGGAAGATTATTTTTGACATTTTCCTTGTAACTTGATTTATGATGTGATATACCAAGTAAGTCACTGTAAGAGGGGTAATAATCACTGTATGACCCAGTAAGGTTGTTGTCTGTAGTCTTTTCCTCACAATTACTAATGACTGACCACAAAAATCTATAACAATAAAAAATGACAAAATAAAATCAAAATTTTAGATTATATAGTAATAATGATAACAAACGGAAAAACACTGACTGAAGAAAATATTGCAATGTATCCTATAATCTGTGGTCAGTGCTTTCCTAATACAGATTAGGGATTTCTTGAATTACTGTACACTTCTGTATATACGAGGTGTATATGCATGCAACTAAATATGGTGTATGCAAATACTCAAAAGTGTATACAGAAAGGAAAAATACACAATCTAATGTCGCGTGACAAAAGCATAAACAATATCAATAATAATAATGGAGGATAGAGTACATGTAGCCTTAGTTATAAAAGAGACATTTGTAAGGTAGATTGAATAATAAAGTACAGAGAGAGAAGGTGCATGGTATTGATAACAAAACAATAAATGAAGGAGCATTGCTGGTGGAAACTCATACAGATCCACAGATATCAAGTATGGCCATGATAAGGGGCTGCCAAGAATAACAGGAGAGTAAGGAACTACCCAGAGAGAGTCTCACAACATGGTGACTTCCACACAGCCGATACTTACCTGCATCCACGCCGGACACCAAGCGCACAGCACAGAAATGGAGAGACTCCACTGACAGAGCAGAAGGCACTTCCCTGGGGTCAGTGATATGCAGAGCACTGGAAAGAGGCACGGACAGTATCCCCAATAACGAGTGAGCCCCCATGTTTGTTCAGGACCCCGACACTTGCTCAGGTGCGCCAGATGGTGATGCCGGCCATGTCTCTATGAGATATATACATTTAACATGTTGCACTATTTTACTATTTTAGTTTTGTATTCTTTTCTCATTGTGTAATAATAAGTTTTATTTCATAATTTAGTATGGTACCCTGTAATTATTAAATTTATAATTTATGCAGAAAATAACCTTACAGAGGTATTAAACCTAATCCTACAAAGTATTATTATCATAATAATTCCTATTTCTAATATTTGATAATATAGTCAGTTATGGTGGAATCTGAAAAGGTTAGCTGCTGATGATTTTACTATGGATTAGTAGCATATTTTCTAAATATAGTTTAAACATCCAGAGAAGCTTGAATCATTAACACTTCATGTTTTTAGCACATAACTACACAGATAGTATCAGAACATTTGAACATCTGATGCTTTTACAACCACACACCCACAAGAATGCTCCATATGAGACTATTAATATAAGTCTGTAATATGGATCCAAAACACAGATGTATTAATGATGATATTGTCATTCATCTGCAATCAGTATTAGGCCAGTATTACAGATTAGTAAGGCTATCTACACATCTGTGTTGATCAGTTCTGCTGTTCTGCTCCATCACAGGAGATTAATATTTACAGGCTCGATTGATTGCAATCTGGTCTATCATGTCTCTATCATGGTTTCCATCATTTTACTGGACAACATTTTGTCCACTTTTTGAGTTTCCTAATGGAAACTGCAACATACTTAATACACACTAGAATCAGCTGTGGTATAATCCCCGAAAAAATTCAAGTAAATTATATAGAGGATTAAAATATAACTTTTACTGGATATAGTTAAAATGCTTCACAAAGATAAGGTGCAACACTGGAACAGGCAAACAAACAAAGCGTTGGTGGCGCTCTAGATAAAGTGCTTGGTTAACACTTCTAGGTAATAGCCTACTAACCACCAAAGTACAACGACTATTGCTGGGACTACTCAGGTTCACAAAAAGAACAATAACCCAGCCAATATAATGTACTTATCAGCACGAGTATGCACTCCCAAAACTACTAAACCTCTGTAGGGTTATTAACCCCAGAGACACTCAAAAGAGACCCTATTATGGGAACTTTAGATTTGGGATAATGCAATGGATACTATATTATACAGTCTAGTGGCAACCAGCCCACAGACTGATTATACTGCGTAGCGTAAATCTGTATCCAATAACATGGCTGGAAAAGTAACATAGAACGGTCTCACCCGGAGCTGTCTCAATCAGACCCTTTCAGCTTTGCTCATGGCCGTGGACCTCTTCCCCTCTTTTCCTGACGCGTTTCGATAGTTTCTCATCAGGGGATAGCGTTGGGGGTCATCACACACCTAGCCATCATGGCAGCGTCGGCTGGACGCTAGGTGTGTGATGACCCCCAAAGATATCCCCTGATGAGAAACTATCGAAACGCCTCAGGAAAAGAGGGGAAGAGGTCCACGGCCATGAGCAAAGCTGAAAGGGTCTGATTGAGACAGCTCCGGGTGAGACCGTTCTATGTTACTTTTCCAGCCATGTTATTGGATACAGATTTACGCTACGCAGTATAATCAGTCTGTGGGCTGGTTGCCACTAGACTGTATAATATAGTATCCATTGCATTATCCCAAATCTAAAGTTCCCATAATAGGGTCTCTTTTGAGTGTCTCTGGGGTTAATAACCCTACAGAGGTTTAGTAGTTTTGGGAGTGCATACTCGTGCTGATAAGTACATTATATTGGCTGGGTTATTGTTCTTTTTGTGAACCTGAGTAGTCCCAGCAATAGTCGTTGTACTTTGGTGGTTGGTAGGCTATTACCTAGAGATGTTAACCAAGCACTTTATCTAGAGCGCCACCAACGCTTTGTTTGTTTGTCTGTTCCAGTGTTGCACCTTATCTTTGTGAAGCATTTTAACTATATCCAGTAAAAGTTATATTTTAATCCTTTATATAATTTACTTATACTTAATACACAGCAGTATTTTGATCACAATTCTGCATCAGTATTTGCAGTTGAAAACTAGTAGTGAACCAAAAAAGAGTAAAAATTTAATAGAAAATTTGTACAAATTTCAAGCTTTAGACCCACTTTTCATTTTCCACTTTGTCTGTGTTGTTTCCCCTTCAGGTTTTGGATGATAAAAGTTGCTGAAATACTAAAATACTAAAGTGTTAAAGTAGCTATCAGCCTTTTTTTCAGATAAGTGATTTTTGGATGCACATACAGTTTTTTTTATAGGAGCATTATGGGCTCACAAGGCAGTAATGCAGAAACTTGCAAGCAAAAATACAGGTGCATAAATCCCCTGTAATATGCTTTTCTGGAAAAGCCTTAGGCTGATTTCACATACAGCATTTCTTTTTTAAATCAATGTTGCTTTTTTACTGGGCTTAAAATGCCGTGACCAGATTTAAAAGGATATATTGTAATATAAACCTCACTGCAAACAAAGAGATGTTTTTATTTTTTTCAAAATGTAACATGCTCTAAGTAGAGCTATTTATTTTCTCCATTATTTTACAATATGATAGCCCACAGAACTTGAAAAAAAAACAAGAAAAACATATACAAAATGGAACAAAAACTAATTTCCACAAAATGTTTGAGAAAAACATTTTGAAAAAAGTTAAAAATTCTTGGCAATATTTACAAGCGTTAAATGAAATAGACTGTATTTATTATTGTGAAATAAACCAAATATAGTCAAATACTTTTAAATATGCAGTACATTTGATAATTCAGACATCATGGAGGAAAAGGGTGGAATATGGAAATAGTACTGTGGTAAGGTCATGAAATGTACACCTTCCCAGACTAATACAATTGGAGTAATATATATTAAAATGTAACTTTTATTTTTCAAACATGAAATATTATAGTGGTTAAAAAAAAAATTATGGTCAAAGACCACAATTACAATATAGTGCTGGACCACAAAAATTATATATTACTGCAACTGGAATAATCTGTGAAGGTTTATAGAAATATTTTTTGAGAAATCTCTTTGATAAATTAGCAGTCAATTCTTTTAATTAAAGAGTAACGGTCATTTTAATTTTTATTTCATAAATCAATATAAGACATAAAAATAGGCAACCTTGTAATATTAATATATCTTATTCGAGAAACCTTTTTTCTCGGCTGGGAGTAATCTTTCATTTTCAACATTTACATTTTACAGGTAAAATCTGTATTCAGACAGATTGTTACAATACTGAGATAGGAGATGTCAATTACTACTACTAATATTCTTTGTAGAGGGTATGGGAGAAGTGAAGGGATGTTCGAGAGGCAGATCTCCCTCCCTCTTTATAATTCATTCCATCTACTAGAATCCTTTCAGTAGTAACTGCCATCTGTTTTCACTGAATAAAGATTTTACCCGTGAACTGAGAATTTTGAAAATGAAGGATCAGTCCTGGCAGAGAAAGGATCAGATTTCTCTGATATCACAAAGTATCTTATTGAGACTGTATTATTGCTTCATGAAATAAAGATTAAAATGATGGTTGCACTTTAAGTGAAATTCAACATTTGGTATGGCAATTCATTTTAGTTAATATTGCATGCTAAAAAAGGTCCTCTGTAAAATTGAGAGTTAGGTGGAATGTACTTATTAATATGAATTCATGACTATAATTCATAAATTATTTTGGTAATGCTTTTAACGCTACTTTAGATGTGTCCTTAAAGCAGTAATTCTCTAACTAGACATTCAGCATGTCTCAAGTAGAGGTGCCCTTGCATAAAGAGGATCTGTGGGTGGAATTTGTCACTGGTTTTGCAACAGTTTTAGTACATTTGGGTCATTTTTACTTTTAGATGTATGGATAGCAGACTCCAACATAACAGAACAACACCCATTAACATTAGCTTATGGCACAGTTCAGTGAATGTAAATGAATATGGTTGTGCTAGGCAAATAACGCACCATGGAACACTATACTATTATGTAACGCTATCGGCTGCTATATCTGTATTGCTACCCAATTATGAAAAATATGGGATTCACTAAATTGAATTAAAATTGAACTATGCAGCGACAAGTTTTAGAATCTGATCATTTTAATACATTTATACTAGAAGAAGCATGAAACCCACACTGTCCTATCAGTGAAGAGCTGGAGATAAAGAATTTTCCTTGGGCTTAGACATTGGTGGCTTAGCTTTAGAATAAGACATTAAAGTTTGATTGTTGGTGTCCCATCAGCACTGTAATGGGGCAATGGTGCTTACAGTAGCTCCTCTCAAGTCATCACACATACACATTGGCTCACTCATTCAGAAAGTTCCCAGACTGATTGAATTTATCTGAATTTTACAGTATAGGGCTGACCTCTGTTAAAGATGAATGTTCAGGTCAAATCACTACCATAGAACATTGATGTCAAATACGATCAATGTTTAACTATAGAAGAGCCCCTTTAAGGTAAATTCAATTTAAGTACCAAAAAAACCTAGTTTCTGACTTAAGATTATATGGAAAAAAAACTACTTCATGTGCCTGCAATCTGTAAGACTATAACTGAAATAGACATAACATATGTAAAACCATTATTAAACAACCATTTTTCATATATACAACTATTCAAGGAAATATTCTTCACATATTCCACTTTTTTCTTGATCATTGTGTTTGCTGAACCCTGGCAGCATACAGCTCTTCTGAAGCTGTTCCCCAATGCTCCTTCACCTATAACTCATCAGAAACTGCAGAACATGCTCAAAACAATAGCCTCTCACACAACACTCAATGAAATTGACAAAGCAGCAAAGAAAACCAGCAGAAAATAGACATCGCCAGGTAGAAACTATGAAAGACGTGAGAAACAAGTCACAAATGTCTTATGCAATTTACTTTTCGTGTGTTGGCTTTTTAATGCAGTGTTACTTTGGACACTCTCTAGAGCTTTACAATAAAATGACTAGCAATATTGAATTCTTGCTTATATGATTCTTTTAAACCCTAATAGTATTACATACATGAACATAAGAAACATGAATATAAAATAACATTCAGTATAACAAAAGAAAATCATCCTTTCTATTTACATTTTCTCTGGAATTATAGCTACATATTGATTTATGCCATCTAGGTGTACATGTAGAATCATGCTACGATTTGGAAATGTTGAGCATTAAATGGAATCTGTCACCAGGTTTTTGCCACCAAATCTAACAGTGTACGGTAGAGACAGATAGCCTTATTCCAGTGATGTATCAGTTACTGGGCTGCTCGCTGTAGTTTTGATATAATCACTATACTATTTTATTAGCAGATTATCATTAAAAGACTAGTAGCTAGAAAAAATGTTCTTGAGACCATTATAACCCAGCCCCAAAAACTGATTAACTGCATTATCTGTACACTGTACAAAGGCAGAATTCTGCCAATCATTAGTGTGGGCATAATTATACATAGCTCAACATTCAGACACTGCTAGGTCTGCAGTAAAGAAAACATTGATTTTATAAAAATGACAGTAAGCAGCCCAATAAATGACATGTGCCTGGAATCCAGGCCTCTGCCACTATTTTATGCTGCTCTCAGACTGGGTAGAAAAATACCCGGTGAGAGATTCCCTTTAAGGTCTGGCTTGCAATCCATGCACCAGTTCATTTCAAAGGTATTTGTTTATAGGTTAGGATTCTTAAGTTCCTAAATATCAAATTTATGAATTTGTCATTGCATGCTCTTAACATAACCACTTACTGGAAATAATGTGCTAGTTAAAATCTTTTAAAAAGCTCAGTACAAATATCCCATGTGCAGGATCTTTTATAATTGGCACTAGGCATTCACCTATCTACATAGATTTGCACATCTTAGTGCTTGGTAGTTAAAATATCATTAATTACTCTGAAGAACACATTTTACCACTCCACAGTATGGCAATGATATGTGTTACATCAATCATTTACACTCAAAGAAGGAACATCCACATACTTTTGATCTTATATTTACAAACTAGTTAGCCAATTTACTATGTAAACTGTCTCTTCAGAGAGGAAGAGGACTTGAAATCTAGTGCCACCTAATGGAAGAAGAAATTCTACAAGTCAATAGCAACCCTTTAAAGAGCCTTGCAATATGATTCTGATTTGGATTTTATCCTAAGTCTAATTGCTAGGCTCATTAAAGGGTCGATATTGACTTGTAGGATTGCTAATTCCAGTAGGTGGAACTAGAGTTCAAGTTCTCTTACTCTCTAAAAAGACAATTGCATATTTAATTTCCCAGAGGAGCATGAAAGTCACTTGAAGGGAATCTGTCACCTAATTTTGGCCCTATAAGCTTCAGCCACTGCCATCAGGGGCTTATCTACAGCATTCTGTAATGCTGTAGATAAGCCCCCGATGTAACCTGAAAGATAAGAAAAACAAGTTAGATTATACTCACCTGGGGGGCGGTCTGGTGCGGTCCGGTCTGATGGGTGTCGCAGGTGTGGGTCCAGCGCCTCCCATCTTCATACGATGTCGTCATCCTCCTTGCTTGTGTCGCGGCTCCTGCACAGGTGTACTGATTTGCCCTGTCGACGGCAGTGTAAAGTACTGCTGTGCGTTGGCACCAGAGGGCAGAGAATTATGCCTGCGCAGGAGCTGCGACAGCAGCAAGGAAGAGGACGACATCGTATAAAGATGGGAGGCGCCGGACCTGGACTGCGACCCCCATCGGACCGGACCGCACCAGACCGCCCCCCCTAGGTGAGTATAATCTAACTTGTTTTTCTTATCTTTCAGGTTACATCGGGGACTTATCTACAGCATTACAGACTGCTGTAGATAAGCCCCTGATGGTGGTGGCCGAAGCATATAGGGCCAAAATTAGGTGACAGATTCCCTTTAAGTCTTCTCATATTGGTGTGCCAGACCTCGCACGTCACTCTCTAGAAGGAGAAAACTTACCCCTAACATACCAACTTACTAAGAACATTTGTCTTTTGAAGAGTTTAGCTTCCCAGATTGGAAGTTGACATGTGACTCCAACATAATATAAAGTGAACAAGCTTTCTATAGAACAGTTTTAAAATTGGAAAATCAAGCTGTATGAGCAATGGCGTATCAAGGGGGAATGCAGGGCATGTGCCCCAGGCACAGCTGACAGGGGGGTTCCAGCGAGCCGCCTGATGATGCGGCGGTCCAAGGAGGCTCCTCATCGAGTCATACCCAGGGGTCGGCAGAGGAGGGGGAGCGGGGGCTGTCTAATTATACTCACCTGCTCCTGGCACGGTCCCTGCAGGTTCCTGCTTCCCCGACACCGCAGCTTCTTCCTGCACTGAGCGGTCACATGGTACCGCTCATTACAGTAATTAATTTGCGGCTCCACCTCCCATAGGGGTGAAGTCGCATATTCATTACTGTATTGAGTGGTAACAGTGACCGCTCAGTACAGGAAGAAGCTGCAGTGCTGGGGAAGCAGAGACTACACAGCGCCAGGAGCAGGTGAGTATAACGGGGAGGGGAGCGCTGTGCTGCATGATATTCACCTGCTCCTCGTTCCGGCGCCGCTCTGTCTTCAGCGTCTTCTGCAGTGACGCTCAGGACAGAGGGCACAGTGACGTGGTTAGTGTGCGCCCTCTGCCTGAATGTCAGTGTAGAAGACGCTGAAGATGGAGCGGCGGCTGGAACGAGGAGAAGGTGAATATTGAAAGTGCCGGGGGCCTGAGCGATGGAGAGGTATATGATTTTTTTTATCGCAGCAGCAGCAGCAAATGGGGCTGTCAGGACTCTGAACATTTTTTATTACCTTTTTGTCATTACTGCCCTTGTCCAAGATGGTGTCTTTGGTCTCATGTGCACTGTGTCTTCCTGCTATAAAACTCCACCCCAGCCTTCATTCTGTGCTAGAGTATTCGGCCTTGCATCCTGCTCCTGACCTCTGATGACTCCCTGGCTATATACATGCTCCTGTGAACCTGTGTGGTGATCCTGCTACTCTGCTCTGAGTTCCTGCTGCATACACCAGTTCCAGTAATCCTCCTTCATCTGCTGCTCATGTTTACTTCCATCTGCATTTGCTGGACATGTAAGCTGTTGCTGTTGCTCTGCAAGAACCTGAGACTATTACCCAGACCTCCCTGGTTGAGCTAAGATATTATTTGAACTGCCTTATAAGCATATATATCTGTGTTTTGGACTAAGCAAGGACTTATTCATGTCAAGTATCCTCAAGAATAATTGTGCTTCATAGACTTTCTGCGTGATTGCATTTTCCTCTGAAGTTTCCTATAGACTGCTGAGCTGCATTTGATATTTGCACCAAGTTATGTGGACTTGAGATTCTCTCTGCACCTGTTTGATTCACAGTGTGATAATATAGACTTTACCACTTATAAAACTGTGTCCTGTAGTTGTCTTGTTCCACGCAAAGAGTCTCCTGAGTTATCCCCTAAAATTATTACAGGATACTCTAGCCTTAAAAAAAAGGAGACTGCTGGAACAATGAATGCAGAAAGCAGACTAGAGCAGGTGTTTTCCATAATTAGATCACTGCAGAAAGATGTGGAAGGTCTGCAAAAGAAGTTTGGAAGCTTTGAACACAATCAACAAGTGTTTGGACAGACTTTGCAGGACTTAAGCACCCGCATGGCAGCCCAGGAAAACAAACTTGCTGGCACAGAGTCCCAGTATGGACGGGCTTTTCAGGACATAAGCATGCAAATAGCTGCACAAGCGACTTTTCCCTCTGGGCAACCGCCACCAGCTAGCCCACCTAAGTTGCCCCCATTCAGATTTAATGGTGATCACGACTAATTTTGTGGCTTTGTGAATCAATGTATGCTATATTTTGATGTGCATACTGACCGTTTTCCTAATGATAGATCCAAAGTATTGTGTGTAATAATGCTGCTGACCGCACGAGCGCTCGCATGGGCGAATCCGATGATTGAGTCTCGTGACCCACGGTTAAATAACTTGGATGATTTATTGGCCGCTATGGCATTAATGTTTGATGATCCTAATTGTAAAAGATGAACTGGCTCGCACTGAGTCACCACAAGAGCTAGAGACATTTATACAGCATTGTGTGCGCATTGACATTCGCCTTACTGAGCATAGGCAGGAGACGTTTGCTGCATATAACCGTATTGCTAACTTTTCCCTTCCTTCCAATGAACCTGCAGGTAAAACATCTCGGGAGGTGGAGGAGGTGCCCATGCAAATTGGTTCCGTTCAGAGGCCCAAGATCAATGAGTGCCGGGAGCATCGCCTTCGTGAAAGTCTATGTTTCTACTGCGGCCAGTCTGACCACTTCTTGATCAATTGTCCTAAGTGTCCTAGACGGCCTAACAAGGTGCTAGCAGCAGTAGGGGAGTATGACAACTGTGATGATGAATCTGACATCTCTGAATGTAGCCTGCCTTTAAACGCTGTATTCCATTCACTTTCTATGACTTCACCCCCCAAGGAGCTTAAGGAAAAGAACTCTCACTGTTCTCTCCCTATTAAGATCCTGTGTTCAGGACAGTGGATTTCCAGTGCAGCTATGATTGACTCTGGTGCAGGTGGCAATTTCATGGATATTGCATTTGCCAAGGAACATGGTATTGAAATTCAGCAAAGAGCCTATCCAATAACCATGGAAACAGTGGATGGGTCACATTTAATCTCTGGGCCTGTGGATCAGGAGACCGTACCCCTTGAAATTTTGTTGGAGCCTAATCATCTGGAGCAACTTTCTTTCTTGCTAATTTCTTCTCCTCATTTTCCTGTGATTTTAGGCATTCCTTGGTTGCGTTCTCAGAACCCAATTATCAACTGGGAGACCAAGGAGATTATCTTTCCAACAAGGAGCAACTCAGCGTTAACAGAAGCTGTCCCTGAGTCCACGGCTATGGAGCCACATGTACAGGTATTTTCTTTACCTCCAGCATATAAAGAGTTCTCTGACATCTGTGACAAGAAGAATGCAGATCAGCTTCCTCCACACAGGCATTATGACTGTTCCATTGAGTTGCTTCCTGGGGCAGCTATTCCTTTTGGTAACGTATACCCTTTGGTGGCACCTGAGCTTCAAGCCTTAAAGGAGTATATTGATGAAAATCTGGCCAAAGGCTTCATATGTCCTTCTTCCTCACCAGCAGTGGCACCTATCTTTTTTGTAAAGAAGAAGGATGGGACCCTGAGACCCTGTGTTGACTATCAGGAACTCAATAAGGTAACCGTACGAAACCGTTACCCTTTGCCTCTGATTCCTGAATTACTGGAAATAGTCCGTAATGCTAAGGTGTTCTCTAAACTGGATCTTTGTGAGGCTTATAATTTGGTGCGTATTAGTCCAGGGGATGAGTGGAAGACAGCATTCAGATGCCGGTATGGACACTTTGAATCTCTTGTGATGCCCTTCCGGCTTTGTAACGCCCCTGCAACGTTTCATCACCTTGCTAATGACATTTTCAGAGATTTGTTGGACCAGTTTTTAGTGATCTATTTGGACGATATACTAATCTTTTATGACTCTCTACAGGAACATGAAGAACATGTCAAAACTGTTTTAAGACGTCTGAAAGAGAACCATCTGTATATTAAGCCGGAGAAATGCGAGTTCCATTGTTCTGAGATACAGTTCTTAGGTTATATCATCTCTCTCCAGGGGCTGAACATGGAATTTGGTAAGATTCAGGCTATTCTTGACTGGTCGGTACCCAAGAACGTTAAGGAGGTCCAACGTTTTATTGGTTTTGCAAACTTCTACAGACGCTTCATTCGAAATGTTTCTGATATTGTCAGTCCCATTACTTCCTTTACAAAGAAGGAAAATCCCTTTAAGTTGTCATCACAGGCTCAAGAAGCTTTTGATCGGCTTAAGATCTGTTTCATATTAGCACCTCTGTTGAAACAACCAGATCCAACACTTTCTTTCATTGTAAAGGTGGACGCTTCTGATAATGCTTTGGGGGCTATTCTCTCCCAAAGAACTGGAGAGAAGGGTCTGCTACATCCTTGTGCTTTCTTTTCCCATAGACTAACCTCAGCAGAGAAGGATTACAACGTGGGAGACAAGGAATTGCTGGCTATTATTGCGGCTTTCAAAGAATGGAGGCATCATCTGCAAGGAGCTGCACAACAGATCATAGTGCTAACTGACCATCGCAATTTAGAGTTCCTTAGATCCGCTAGATGTCTTTCTCCTCGTCAGGCTCATTGGAACTTATTTTTAAATCAATTTAACTTTGTTATCTCGTACCGTCCAGGTTCTCGTAATGGGAAGGCTGATGCTTTATCCTGAATCCATGCTGCGGATTCCGTGCCTGGAGCCCCGTCCAAGACCATTCTATCTGATGCCAATTTCATCTGAGTTATCCACGATCAGGACTTGTGGAAGGAGTGCAGGGAGGCCTATGACGGTGATGTATTTCTGGCCAACCCACCTGTGGATATTAATCTTGTCTTTAAGGGTGGCATGTGGTTCAGATTAACGTATCTATGTCCCGGAGGTCGTCCGTCTGCAGATCCTCAAGTTGGTACATGACTCCAAGTTGGCTGGTCACAGGGGGGTACAGAAGACACAAGAGTTCCTGAGCCGATTCCTCTGGTGGCCAACTTGCCTGAAGTATACCAAGGACTATGTTCTCTCTTGCAAGGTATGTGCTCATTACAAGACTCCTCATGTGGTACCTACGGGTCTTCTATAACAATTACCTGTTCTGTGCCACCCTTGGGGGTCTATATCAATGGACTTTATTGTGGAGCTGCCTACATCGGGGGCATGAATACAATCATGGTGGTAGTTGATCACCTGACTAAAGCTCAAAGGTCAAAGGAACTGGCCAAGGAGCTCAGAGACAGAATTGTGGCAAGGCACAGATCTGGCCATGGTTGCAACAGAATTTCTGCAGTACTCAAGGTTCCTAAGAGCACAGTGGCCTCCGTAATCCTTAAATGGAAGAAGTTTGGGACCACCAGAAGTCTTCTTAGATCTGGCCATCCAGACAAACTGAGCAATCGTGGGAGAAGAACTTTGGTGAGAGAGGTAAAGAAGAACCCCAAGATCACTGTGGCTGAGATCCAGAGATGCAGTAGGGAGATGGGAGAAAGTTTCACAAAGTCAATTATCACTGAATCCCTCCACCCATCAGGCCTTTATTGCAGAGTAGCCCAACAGAAGCCTCTCCTCAGTGCAAGGCATATAAAAGACAGCATAGAGTTTGCTGAAAAACACATAAAGGACTCCCAGACTATGAGAAATAAGATTCTCTGGTCTGATGAGATGAAGATAGACCTTTCTGGTGATAATTCTAAGCAGTATGTGTGGAGAGAACCAGGCTCATCACCTGCCCAATACAATTCCAACAGTGAAACATAGTGGTGGCAGTATCATGCTATGGGGGTGTTTTTAAGCTGCAGGGACCGGATGACTGGTTACCATTGAATGAAACATGAATACGGCCAAGTACAGAGATATCCTGGATGAAAACCTCTTCCACACCGCTTTGGACCTCAGACTTGGCAGAAGGTTCAACTTCCAAAAAGATAATGAACCTAAGCACACAACTAAAATAACAAATTAGTGGCTTCAGAACAACTCTGTGACCATTCTTGACTGGCCCAGCCAGAGCCCAGACCTAAACTCATTGAGCATCTCTGGAGAGACCTGAAAATGGCTGTCCACCAACATTAACCATCCAACCTGATGGAACTGGAGAGGATCTGCAAAGAAGAATGGCAGAGGATCCCCAAATCCAGGTGTGAAAAACTTGTTGCATCATTCCCAAAGAAGACTCATGGCTGTACTAGCTCAAAAGGGTGCTTCTACTCAATACTGAGCTAAGGGTTTGAATACTTATGACCATGTTATATTTCAGTTTTTCTTTTTTAATAAATTTGCAAAAATTTCTACATTTCTGTATTTTTTTAGTCAAGATGGGGTGCAGAGTGTACATTAATGAGAAAAAATGAACTTTTTTGAATTTATCAAATGGCTGCAATGAAACAAAGAGTGAAAAATTTAAAGGGGTCTGAATACTCTCTGTATCCACTGTAGGTTTTCTTACAACAGACAGTTTTATACATTATCCAAGAGACCATTCTGACAATCAGTTATTGCATTTTTCACTATATCTCCAGTATTTTAACCATAAATGCTGTTTATACTGATAATTGCTGCAAGGATCATGATATTTGAAATCTCCTGGGTGGACAAAAATTGTAGTGTACAACCATTACTCCATGGATTGTTAATAAAAGATATATCACACTTCCTCTGAACCTGCTGGTATTTTTCCTAAAAAGAATGGCTGATTTAGTGTCCACTCCATATCAAATCCCTTTTGTGATGCATTTCTTCTTAACTGTATTCATCAGTTGAAGATATTAATTTCAGCATACACACAAGTACAATTGTTTTTGGTGGCAAGCAGCACTGGTATATTCCAGTATATAAATTTTAAAAAAATAAACAGAGAGATATGTCACTTGCCACAGGTGAGTTTGAATGAGCATCACATGCTTGAAACAAAGTTGTTTATCCACAATTTTGGAAAGCTGCCAACAATTTTATCCAGCAAAATGTTGGGGTTTTATATGGAATTAATTCCAATTTACCTTTTTTTCTTAATTTTTTTGTGTTGTTTCAACTCACACAAAGGAAATAAACATGTGTATAACAAAACATGTGTAAATGCAATAATTGGGAGAAATACTTTATTTTCTCAAACAATTTTAAGAGTGCCAACACTTCCGGCCATGACTATAGGCAGCAGATACCATGAATGACAGACATCTGCAGACACATCATAATGGGTGGTGCTCACCTTCAGATGCAGAATTAGATGACACTCGATTGACCTTTTAATTTATAAATCCATATAGAATTTAGTTTGTAAAACATTGATAATTCAGAAAATGCAACTAAATAATACTAACATGCAATATTAAATATCACATGCTCTAGATAGGCTTTAATTGCAATAATACATTACTGGATGGTGCTATAAATAATCCTGTTGGACTTTTTAATTAAAAAATGCAATCCAAGAAGTATAAGTTATTTGTTGACAAAAGTCAATATCTTTTTGTGTTCAGTGGTGTGTGCAAGATTATTCACAAAAGTGTTGTGTAATTTCTGATCCTTATGAAACAAGTATTTATTCCTGCTTAAATAACCAGGTATGTTTCCAATAAGATTTATTCCCAGGGCTCTCACTTAATGGAGCTGGAAGGTAGTATAGTTGATTATTCTAGTTCCACTACAAATGCTGCAGCCAGTGCCGGCTCCAGCAGCTGTCAGCAAAAGAAAACAATTATTCAGGTACTGGAACTAATCCTGTAAAGTAGATTATCGGGACTGGTTACTAAGCAACCAACAAAAATGTTATAAAAAAAGTCCATGTTTCCTATAGAGATAGGATTGCAAACCGAAGGTCTGTCAAGATTAACTGTGTCTTATAATGGAACTCCTGGGTAAAAGCCATGGTGGTGTCCATTGTTGTAAGATTAATATAGTACTATTCCTAAGCTTTCCATTGATGCTTCATATGTAGTACACATCTACTAATACTAATCAACTGAATCACCTGGTATTAAAATAATAAAATGCTATAGGGATTGTGGTTGGCAAATAAATAAGTCAAATTTTCTCTTTTGGTCGGTCGGTCAACTCCAACATTTAATTGGTCCAGTGCTTCTTACGAAGGAGGCAAGCTTGCACCATTCAACATCTGTCAGTAGAATGACGCAATGGGACTTGACATTTACATTGTTTTGAGGCAGGTCAGTGTAGGTAGCTTCATTATACAATGTGTGAGATTCATAGAATTACATACTTTATACAGTTCAAGGCTGAGTCTACATTGTGACTTGCAACAAATTGCACATCACAATTTATGTCTGTTTACATCCTATGACTTCCAATTGTTCCCTTTGTCATTTGCTGTTTAATTCACTTGAGGTGATGTAAGGAGATATTCCCATTGAGTACAAGTTTAACATTCTATTACCTTATTTCAAAGACTGCCTTTACATTCTTTATTTCAATGCGTACATGTCGTTAAAGGTCATAAACACCTTTTCACAGAACTGCCATTATAATTTATTCGCTGCCTGAATCTAAAGTTACTTTAAGTTACATCTTACTTTTTCAATGTTCCTTTAAGTCCTTGTTCTAAAGAGTGCCCGTTATTTTATTTACTGTTTCATAAAAGAATAGTACACTTGAAAACCAGAAACTTTGTGATATATCTTATTAGAAAATTTCTCTTTATGAACTCATGAAGTCAGTCTCAAAAGTCCCAAGTTAAAGGTAAAGCTTGTCTTCAGTAAATGCAGAATATCCCAATGCAAAGAATAGGAGATTTCAGTTGGTTCCCGAAAAGTTCTATGGAGAACTGCAAGGGCTCATACAAATTACAGTATTTCCAGTACAAGTGCGAATAAAAAAAACATCAGATCGCACCAGCATCAATATTATTCTATTCACTATTTCCTCAGAAAAAGCCGGTCTGGGTCAGTTCAGATTGCACTTGGCCATGCAAGTCAATGAGTCCGAATAAAACATCTGACTGCACTCAGAAAACATCTGAGAGCAGCCAAATTTCCATGGATTGACAGAATGGAGGAAATGTAGACTTTTTTTTCCTCTATCTTCTCATCCGAGAGAATCAGATGACACTCTGATCACACTCTGATAAAACTCTGGTTAGAGTTTAATTAGAGTTTGATTTGCATAATCATGCCAATTCCTTCAGATGAGAGAAAATATGGATGTGTGACCCTAGTCTAAGGATACAGCCCAACTATCAGTGTTTGGTCAGTATTTTTCCTCAATACTGGAGTTACAATCGGAAAAAAGTATAATAGAAACATGTGCACCATGTGTTAGGAGTCGAGTTCCCACCTCTGCACAGGGGGAATCTCGGGCCATCTCCGCTGCGGTCTCCCATTCTTCTCCTGCCGCAGTGGAGCCTGCTCAGCGGAGACGTTGGTTCCAGCGTCTCGCTCAGTCTGACTCTGTACAAAGAGTTACTGCTGCCTTTCCTGCTTCTGCCATCGAAGTCAGTGCTGGGCAGCGGCGAGCAGACGCTTCTGGGACTAAATCCTGCTTTTCTCGTTCTGAGCATGCCCAAAGTAAGATCTCTCAGTGGAGATCGAGGGTCACATGATCAGATACTGCAGCTAAGGCCATTGGTCCTTCAGGAAGGTCCTGTAGGTGCTCACGCTCTGTGGCAGCCTATCATTGGTCCTTCTAGGAAGGTCCTGTACGTGCTGCAACTATTTAAGGCTCACATGGCTGCACGGCCATGCGCTAGTATTATTCTTTGTTATGTGCTTATCACCAGTGTCGTCACGTGAGAGTGTGTTCAGGGACCCGGCTGAAATAAGCCCCTAGAATGCTGGTACCTCCGGCGAGGAGTTTCGTGTGCATGCATGACCACTGACTGCTCTCTGTTTGGGCAGTTAGCCTGTGCCTCTGTGAAGTCTAACAGGGCACAGTGCTTTGCTTTCATGGCTACTCGGTGAATTAACTGCGTTAGTCCATACCTCCATATAGTGCCGCCATTTGCTAGCAGCAGGTACTCCTGCACGGTGGACGCCGGGCAGTGAATGCACCAATATCAATAAAAACATCTCTATTTACTCGGTGCATTCCGCTAGCTCTAACAGAATGTCTGTATTTTTGCCCCACTCCTAGTTTTGGCTTAAACATACTGAGGAAAAATACTGACCAAATACTGAAAGTGGAGCCATAGCCTCAATGTTATTTCAGGAGAACTTGTAGCAGAATGTCTGTGGAAGTTCTGGTTTGTCAGATTTGTCAGATTTCAAGGTGTTCACCACACATCTAGATACATTCCTTGATGGATCTAGCTTCCAAAATGGGGTCAATTTTTGGGGGTTTCCATTGTTTATGAACAACAGGGGCTCTTCAAAAGCGACACGATGTCTGCTCTTGATTCCAGCCATTTTTGCATCAAAAAAGTCAAATGGTGCTCCATCCCATGGGAGCTCTGCAGTGTGCCCAAATAATAGTTTTTCTCCACATATGGGTTATAGACATAATCAGGAGAAATCGCACAACACATTTTGGGGTTGTTTTTCATTTGTTACCCTTGTGAAAGTAAAAAATATCGGGTTAAAGTAAAATGTTCATTTTTCCTTCCACAATCTATTAATTCCTGTGAAGCACTTGAAGGTTAAATACATTTCTTGAATGTGGTTTTGAAGACTTTGAGGGGTGCAGTTTTTAGAATGTTGTCACTTTTGGGTATTTACTGTCATATAGGCACCAACCAAGTCACTTCAAATGTGATTTGGTCCCTAAAAAATGATTTTGTAAATTTTGTTGGAAAATTAGAAATTGCTGAGCAACTTTGAAAAATATTTAGAATTTAGAGTCCTCAGTGGTTGATACCTTTAAATGGCTAACAGAAAAGATGGTAACAAATTGCAAGCTTTCGAGACTACTCAGGTCTCTTCATCAGGCATGCAGTAGACTATTAGAAATTCTGGAGAACCACATATTTATGCACAACACAGCACAGAAAAAATGCCATAGATAAGACAGGTGACGTTAAGCAGAATTACCATTATGTGAGTGACAAACAGTTATGTCCATAAATACTGGAAAAGTTAATAGATAAGGAGTGTGAATGTTTTATTGTCCTCTGATTGGGGTCTGGTACTGTTATGGTGACCCACATGGTCTGAGGAGCAAATTCCTTAGTTGATGTAAAGAGACATAAATCCATGCGACACATACATTTCTGCATCATCAGCTTATATTCACAGACTCTTCTGTCTCTCTGAGATTTGAAGTTACCTTTTAATACAAGTAATTTCATGTCCATAATGCTATGATCGGGGAGACAAAAATGTATTGCCACAGATAGATCTATTCTTTTTTCTCTTGTATGGCGATGAGAGTTCATCCCTGTTCTCAGTTTCTGCCCTGTCTCCCCTACATACAGACCCCCACTTGGACATTTAGTACAAATAATTAAGTATACCACATTTGAAGTGACGCAGCTGAAAGTACCTGGTATCTTGAAGTCCTGATGTGAATTGGGGATCTTTATCTTGTCCATGGTCATTATAAATGGACAGGTTTTACATTTTTTCTGGTTGCAAGGAAAGGTCTATTATTATTAGTCTATGCCTGATGAAGAGACCTGAGTAGTCTCAAAAGCTTGCAATTTGTTACCATCTTTTCAGTTAGCCATTAAAAGGTATCAACCACTGAGGACTCTCAATTCTAAATATTTTTCTATTCACTGGCTAAAACGGTACCAAGATATATATCTTCCCTGAGAAACTTTGAATCATTCTAAGTTCCTTACAAAAAAATTGTGTTTCAAAACTTATACTGATGTAAAGACATATGGGAAATGCTAAATAATAATTGTTTTGAGTGGTATATGTAATTTAAGGGTATGCAAATTTAACGTTTAAAAATTGCAAAATTTTAAAGTTTTTGTAAAAATTTCAAAATTATTATCATAAATATCTGCAAATCATATCGACCAAAATTTTCCATTAACATGAAGTTCAATATGTCATGAAAAAACTGTCACAGGATCACTGGGATCCGTTGAAGTGTTCCACAGTTATATCCACATAAAATGACTCTGGTCGAATGTAGAAAATGTGGCTTGGTTATTAAGGTCAAAATTAGCTCTGTCACTAGGAAGTTAAAATGGCTGTCCTAACTAAAGATATATAGATTGTCTATAGACTTGTGAAGCCTGACAGCCTTGAGTATGTAATTTTCATACTCCGGAACACATTTTGACTAGATGGGCGCAGCTTTGCACCATACACTTGCATGGAGCGGAGCTGCGCCCATCTAGCCAGTTTATGGTTGGAAATACGCATATTTAATACTCGCGGTTGCATGAGTGGTGAAATCATATTTGAATATTTGTAACAAAATTTTTTTTTGCTTTTGTTGCTATTTTCCAAGACACACAACATTTTCATTTTATGAGATCTGGGCTGGGTGAAGGCTTATTTTCTGTGCCATGAGCTGACATATTTATTGAAGCCATTTTGGGGTGTATATACAATGTTTTGATCACTTTTTATTGCATTCTAATGTAATGTTGCAGATCCCAAATAAATGTAATTCTGGCACTTAAAAAAAAATGTTGATAGGTCGGGCATTAATGAATGCAGCGATACCAAATATGTGCATTTTTTTTCAATTACCCATCAAATCACTGGAAATATGTGTGCTCAGTAAAAAAAATGCAATGAGAAGTGATAAAATTGCCATGTCTATCCTAAAATAGTATTAATTAAATTGTCTCATCTCACAAAAAACAAGCTCTCACACGTTTTCATATCCTAAAAAATGGTGATAAAATAAACTTATTTTATTATTTTTACTTTTTACAAATTCCCAAATTTTTTCTTTACAATTAAAATAAAAACTGGACATGTTTGGTATCGCTGTAATAATTATGATGACAATAATCATTTTACCACACAATGTAAGCCGGAAAAGCAATTCCCAAAAAACAATGTCAAAATTGAGTGTTTTTCACCACAGTTGGAATTTTTTCCCATTTTCCAGTACACTATGTGGTAAAATGAATGATGTCACACAAAAGTACAAATCGTCCTGAAATATCAAGTCATCATCATATGTCTGTGTGGACATAAATATAACAAATGCTATGGATCTTGTGAGAAAGGAAAGGTAAAAAAAAATAGAACACAAAATCAAAAATACACATAGATCACATACCCACCCTTCAAAGATAAGAGGGATGATGGAATACAAATTCTTCTGTAGCTACAGTATGTTCTACAACTAAGCTACGTAGATGTAGCAGAACCCATCTTGTGATATTTAAATTGTCAGCTGTTGTAAAGAGGTCTGTCCAGATGCAGCAGAGTTGTATTTGTCAGAGCAGTAGAGTTAAATATCACAAATTCAACTCAGCGACCTTTCTGTTGTATATAGAGATATAGAGATTTTGTGTTGGACAAGTGAGTGGTCACATTACTGCCCTGTCAGCTGCTGCCTCTTCCTGCCCTCTCACCACATAACCTCAGATCACTCACTCTGTCTCTATCAGTCTCCTGTGTTGTCTTTCCCTCATTGCCTTGTTATAGCTTTTTCTCCATTGCTTATGGATTTCTCCTTGCACAGCAGTGCAGACTCCGAAGATCACTGATAGATATTGATGGGGTCATGTCAGGCACTGGAGCCATGGGAAGATAAAATGAGGGCTGTATGCACAGCCTGAGCAGAGTGTCAAGAAGACAAGGTATGTGTCCTGTGACAGTGCTAGGTGCAAAAGACAAAGTAGCAGAGAACTGATGGTCGCACTCCCTGCTCTATAGTCTCCCTGTTCAAATGAGCATTCGCTCATTCAGAGGATGGATCTGCTCATTGGACAATCCCTGTTGCCCCTAGCCTTGTCATAGCTAACAGCTTATTGGACAGTTTGATCCAATCTGCTGTACTGTTGATTCACTCTAAGCTGCCGTGTACAGACATGAGGAGAATGAGGTGTCTCTGCCAAATGCTGGAATCGCTTCCAGTGCTTGCGCAGAGGAAGCAGGAGGCGGGAAAGGCAGAGACTGAGGGCATGGTGACTGTTATGACATTTCATCCAGTCTCTGACAGACAGGAAAACTCTAGGCGGAGTGTGACCAGCTCCTACAGAGTCAGGAGAGAGTTGGTCACTAGGGTTGAGCGACTTTCACTTTTTTAGGATCTAGTCGGCTTTCGCGAAACCCGACTTTGTCAAAAGTCGAGTCGAGTGAAATCGTCCGATTATCGCCAAAAGTCAGGGATCGACCGAAACACGAAACCCAATGCAAGTCAATGGGGAAGCATAGTCGGCAGTGAGTGGAGGCCAGGAAAACACCTACAGTGCCCATTTTAATGGCAAAAACATCCATTCTTGCTAATGAAGCTTGTCAATCTTAATTTACTTTATAATAATAGTTAGGCATTGGAAATTGGGGGTCATTTGGCTAAAGTTGTGGGGGGTAGGGCTGGTTAAAGTTTTTACTGGGCCCAGGAAACGTGGACTACGTCACGGCGGTGGAGCAGTGAGAGGTAAGTATTTCAACTTTGCAAGTGCTGGGATCCTGAGCAAGCAGGGGGGGCCCACTCATTCGCATTGGCACTGGCACAGGGCCCCTCAAAGTACGGCGGTGTGTTTGCACGGCGGGGGCGCCTCCCACCGGCAGCAACACTTTTGCGTACTATGAGGGGCCCTGTGCCAGTGATGTCGCCAACGAGTATGCCCCCCCACCTGATGAAGGAACCTGCACTTTCATCTGCACTTTCCTCTTTGTCCCTGTGTAAGGTGGTATTGTATGCGGGAAGGGGAACCTGACTTTCAGCAGGGTCAGATTGTGGCTTTGTAGCGTGCAAGGGGAATGTAGTGGTCTGGGTCAATGTACCACAAGAGTCATCTAGCACTGGCTGGGCAATGGGCAAGTTGAGGAGGAAACATAGATATAGGCCCAAATAATAAAGTGGGCTAAAGGCAGTTCAAAATTGGTAACAGGACTAACCAGGCGGCATTGCTTAGTTCAGTGGAGGACAACTGCAATGAGAGGCAGACACAGTTAGTAGGCCCAAATAATAAAGTGGGCAAAATAAAGTTCAAAATTGGTAGCAGGAGTAAACAGGCAGCACTGCTTTGTTCAGTGGAGGAGAACACCTTGGAGCGGCAGACACCGTTAGTAGGCCCCAACCAAACTAGTAGGCCAACTGCAGTGTTATATTAACAACTACTTAATGAGAGCCTGAAGATTGAAGCTCAGGCAAGTAAACTTGGAGGACACCTTGGAGCGACAGACACCGTTAGTAGGCCCCAACCAAACTAGTAGGCCTAATGCCGTGTTATATTAACAACAACTTAATGAGAGCCTGAAGATTGAAGCTCGGGCAAGTAAACCTGGAGAACACCTTGGAGCGACAGACACTGTTAGTAGGCCCCAACCAAACTAGTAGGCCTAATGCCATGTTATATTTACAACAACTTAATGAGAGCATGAAGATTGAAGCTCAGGCAAGTAAACCTGGAGAACACCTTGGAGCGGCAGACACCATTAGTAGGCCCCAACCAAACTAGTAGGCCAACTGCAGTGTTATATTAACAACTACTTAATGAGAGCCTGAAGATTGAAGCTTAGCTTTGTTCAGTGGAGGACAACACCAGGGAGCGGCAGACAGCGTTAGTAGGCCCCAACCAAACTAGTAGGCCAACTGCAGTGTTATATTAACAACTACTTAATGAGAGCCTGAAGATTGAAGCTCAGGCAAGTAAACCTGGAGAACACCTAGGAGTGGCAGACACCGTTAGTAGGCCCCAACCAAACTAGTAGGCCCAATGCAGTTTTCAAATTCCTATAGGCTGAAAACCTGACAACTGAAGCTCAGCTTTTTTCAGAGGAGGACAGCTGTATTGAGTGGCGCAGACAGACACAGGTAGTAGGCCTTAAACAAAAAAGCTGGCTCAATGCAGTTTAAAAAAGGTTACAGGCGTACACAGGCAGCATTGGTGTGTTCAGCAGAGGACAATTGGAAGGAGTGGCGCAGACTTACTAGGCCTAAAATAAAAAAGTAGGCTCTATGCAGGTTTAAATAGGTTACAGGGTTACACAGGCAGCATTGGTGTGGTCAGTGGAGGATGATTGCAAGGAGGGACCCCAGACAGACTTACTAGGCCTAAAATAAAAATGTAGGCTCTATGCAGGTTTAAATAGGTTACAGGGGTACACAGGCAGCATTGGTGTGGTCCGCGGAGGACCATTGCACCGAGGGGCAGACACAGTTAGTAGGGCCAAAAAAGTAATAGGCAAAATGCAGTTAAAAATAGGGTACAGGAGTACGCAGGCAGCCTAGCTTTGTTCAGTGGAGGACAACTGTAAGGAGTGTCTGACACAGTTAGTAGGCCAAAATAATAAAGTGAGGTTAATGTCTGGCCCAAAAAAATTCACAAATAAACAGGTGGCATACCTAGGTACAGGGGTGGGCTCCTCTGCTGACTTGCAGACAGTGGTAGTTGTTGCAAAGTATTAACTGGTGTAAATGTAGGGCAGGGCCCCTGAATATTTTTACTATCAACAATCATGTCAACAAATTGGTATTGGCAGTGCCATTGAAGGATTTAACAGCACAGACTAAACAGTGGTGGAGCAGTGAGAGGTCATTTTGCAAGTGGTAGAGCACTGTTTGAGCTGGGGGAACACTCTCTCATGGGCGGCGGTGCTGGCCCAGGGCCCCTCATGTTATGACGGTGTGTCTAACGTTGGGTGTGCACCACCACCGCCAGAGACACTTCATTGTACTATGAGGGACCCTGCGCCAGTGCCGTCGCCCAAACGTGGGCACACCCACCTGTTTAGCCAAACAGCACTTGCACGGGTGCTTGCGCCAAGTGGTGACCACGGCCCCGTGGGGGGAGTCAGCCCATTTAGGGAGGTGTAAAAAAGGCCTATGGTGGACATACGGCAGCTGCAAATGGAGAAATTGGAGCAGTCAGTAAGACGAGTCCAAAAGCAAGACCTTTTTACAGGAAAGCTAGGTGTCAGCAGGGAAAGGTGGGGCAAAATAATTAGAAATCCATGATTGGTTCATTTTAATGAAGGTTAGATCATCAACATTTTGGGTAGTCAGACGAGTCCTTTTTTTGGTCAGCATTGAACCAGCAGCACTGAATACTCTTTCTGATAGCACACTAGCAGCTGGGCAAGCGAGCTCCTGTAATGCATATTCTGTCAATTCAGGCCAGGTGTCTATTTTAGATGCCCAGTAATCAAAGGGGAATGATGTGTGAGGGAGAACATCGATAAGGGAGAAAAAATAGTTAGTAACCATACTGGACAAATGTTGTCTCCTGTCACTTTGAATCGATGCTGCAGTACCTGTCATGTCTGCGGTCATTGTGAAATCACTCCACAACCTGGTCATAAAACCCCTCTGTCCAACGCCACTTCTGATTTGTGCCCCTCTAACACCTCTTGCATGTTGCCCCCTGCAGCTCGTGTGAGAACCATCACCGCCGCTGTGTGCTAGGAATGCCTGAACCAAACGGTCTACAAGAGTTGCTTGTTTGGTAGCCAATATTTGCTCAAGGTTCTCATGTGGCATGATATTTTGCAATTTCCCTTTATAGCGTGGATCCAGGAGGCAGGCCAACCAGTAATCATCATCGGTCATCATTTTGATAATGCGGGGGTCCCTTTTTAGGATACGCAAGGCATAATCAGCCATGTGGGCCAATGTTCCAGGTGTCAAATCAATGCTTGTGCTGGGTTGAGGAGCACTTTCTGGCAAATCCACATCACTTGTCTCCCGCAAAAAACCTGTACCTGACCTTGCACCACGAACACTTTCTATTCCCCCCTGAGATGCTTCCTCCTCTGATAAATAATCATCCCCATCTTCCTCCTCCTCCTCCTCTTCACCCGCAACCTCATCCCCGAGACTTCCCTGAGCGCACAATGGCTGACTGTCATCAAGGCTTCCCTCCTCCTCGGCTGAAGACGCCTGCTCCTTAATGTGCGTCAAACTTTGCATCAGCAGACGCATTAGTGGAATGCTCATGCTTATGATGGCGTCGTCCGCACTGACCAGCCGTGTGCATTCCTCAAAACACTGAAGGAATTGACAGAGGTCTTGGAGCTTTGACCACTGCACAGCAGACAACTCCATGTCTGCCATCCAACTGCCTGCCCGTGTATGTGTACCCTCCAACAAATACATGACAGCACGCCTCTGTTCGCACAGCCTCTAAAGCATGTGCAGTGTAGAGTTCCACCTTGTTGCAACGTCGATTATTAGGTGGTGCAGTGGAAGCTTCAACGATCGCTGATGGTTCTGCATACGGCTGGAGTGTACAGGGGAATGGCGGATGTGAGAGCAAAGTCATCGCACCTTGAGGAGCAGGGCTGGTAACCCCGGATAACTTTTCAAGAAGCACTGCACCACCAGGTTCAAGGTGTGAGCCAGGCAAGGTATGTGTTTCAGTTCTGAAAGGGCTATGGCAGCCATAAAATTCCTCCCGTTATCACTGACTACCTTGCCTGCCTCAAGATGTACACTGCCCAGCCATGACTGAGTTTCTTGCTGCAAGAACTCGGCCAGAACTTCCGCGGTGTGTCTGTTGTCGCCCAAGCACTTCATTTCCAACACAGCCTGCTGATGCTTACCACTAGCTGTTCCATAATGGGACACCTCGTGTGCAACACTGGCAGCTGCGGATGAAATGGTCATGCGACTGCGCTCTGTGGATGAGCTTTCGCTTCGGCTGGAAGAGGAGGAGGAGGAGGGGTGGCAAATGCCTACAGCCAACTGTTTCCTAGACCGTGGGCTAGGCAGAACTGTCCCACTGTGGCTGTCCCCTGTGGACCCTGCATCCACCACATTAACCCAGTGTGCCGTGATGGGCACGTAACGTCCCCGACCATGCCTACTGGTCCATGCATCAGTTGTGAGCTGCACCTTTCTACTGACTGATTGCCTCAGTGCATGGAGAATGCGGTCTTTGACATGCTGGTGGAGAGCTGGGATGGCTTTTCTCGAAAAGAAGTGTTGACTGGGTAGCTCATAGCGTGGTACTGCGTAGGCCATCAAGGCTTTCAAAGCTTCGCTTTCAACCAAGCGGTAGGGCATCATCTCTAATGATATAAGTCTAGCAATGTGGGCGTTCAAACCCTGTGTACGCGGATGAGAGGGTGAGTACTTTCTTTTCCTAATGAGAGTCTCTTGGAGGGTGAGCTGGACTGGCGAGGTGCATAGGGTGGGACTTGCGGTGGTGGTGGTGGACATGGCAGATTGAGAGAGGGTTGGTGATGGTATTCTCGATGTAGGCCTACATGCTGTGTTTCCTACCAATAAACTTGTGATTCCCTGACTGCTTTGCCCTAGCGACGACACCTCCACATTTGCTGCTGTTTATGTTCTAACCGGTGGGCTTACAGTGAGGGAAGGAATGTAGCGTTGCTGACTAGCTTCATTGTGAGCAGGTGCATCAATGTTACGGGACATTTGGTAGCTAGTCCAAGCTTGCAAGTGCATAGTGGTTAAATGTCGACGCATGCAAGTTGTATTTAAACTTTTGACATTCTGACCTCTGCTACATGTCCTTGAGCATTTCTTACAGATCACTTTGCACTTATCATTCGGATCTTGGTTAAAAAATTGCCAGACTGCACTCTTCCTACTATTGAATACCTTTTCAGGCATTGCACACTGTGCTACTTTAACCGGATGGCCACGCTGTCCGAAAAATGGTTTTGGTTTTGCCAAACTTTTTTGGCCAGAGACGGGCCTGCCAGATGAAAGCAAATGTGATGTAGATGGCTGCTGCAGATCCTCCTCCTCCGCTTCTGAGCTACTGCCAGCGGCACCCTCTTCCCCCAATGGCTGCCAATCTGGGTCAACAACTGGGTCATCTATCACCTCCTCTTCAATCTCATGTTCAGCTATCTCTGTGTCACCGTGTAAGGTGCTATAACGTTCGGGAATGGGCACCATCGTCTCATCAGGGTCAGTTTCTGGCTCAGTACACTGCGAGGGCAATGTAGTTATGTGAGTCGATGGAACAGCATGACAATCTAACTGTGGCTGTGCATCAGTGCACTCCATGTCCGAATCATCTTCTAGTGGGCTGTTAACTATTTCCCTTTCTAACCCAGTCACGGTATGTGTAAAGAGCTCCATGGAGTAAACTGTTGTGTCACCTGAAGCATCCTTCACTGTTGTTTTGGGGGAAGGACACAAGGATTCAACTTGTTCTTGACCGGGAGCATCCACCGATGACTGGCTACTTTTCAATTTTGAACTATCCGAAGAGGAGGCGAAAGAGCTAGAGGCAGAGTCAGCAAGGAAAGCCAAAACTTTTTCCTGCTGCTCCAGCTTTAACAGCGGTTTTCCTACTCCCAGAAAAGGTAGCGTTCGAGGCCTTGTGTAGACGGACGATGACGGTGGCTCAACAACTCGAGACTTAGGTGCTATTTTGATTTTCCCTCTCCCACCCGATGCTCCACCAGCACCACCACCACCATCAGCATTACCAGATGGCAATGACCGCCCATGGCCACGACCTCTTCCACCAGCCTTCCTTATTCTTGGGAAAATGTAACCAAACTAACAACTGTTACAACTATATTACAGTATAGTTTCTGTGGCACAAAATGACTGACAGAGATACCACAGACACGACTGGCACAGATGCACAGATTTGGCAATATTATTCTCCCTTTATTTTAATTTTGGGGGGGAGACTAGTGAATAAATCAGGCCCAATGTATGACAGTATAGTTTCTGTGGCACAAAATGACTGACAGATACCACAGACAGGACAGGCACAGATGCACAGATCTGGCAATATTATTCTCCCTTTATTTTTATTTTTTGGGGGGAGATTAGTGAATAAATCAGGCCTACTATATTACAGTATAGTTTCTGTGGCACAAAATGACTGACAGAGATACCACAGACATGACTAGCACGGATGCACAGATTTGGCAATATTATTCTCCCTTTATTTTTATTTTTTTTATATGGGAGACTAGTGAATAAATCAGGCCCAATGTATGACAGTATAGTTTCTGTGGCACAAAATGACTGACAGAGATACCACAGACAGGACTGGCACAGATGCACAGATTTGGCAATATTATTCTCCCTTTATTTTTATTTTTTTTATATGGGAGACTAGTGAGTAAATCAGGCCCAATGTATGACAGTATAGTTTCTGTGGCACAAAATGACTGACAGAGATACCACAGACACGACTGGCACAGATGCACAGATTTGGCAATATTATTCTCCCTTTATTTTTATTTTTTTTATATGGGAGACTAGTGAGTAAATCAGGCCCAATGTATGACAGTATAGTTTCTGTGGCACAAAATGACTGACAGAGATACCACAGACAGGACTGGCACAGATGCACAGATTTGGCAATATTATTCTCCCTTTATTTATTTTTTTTTATATGGGAGACTAGTGAATAAATCAGGCCCAATGTATGACAGTATAGTTTCTGTGGCTGAAAATGACTGACAGAGATACCACAGACAGGACTGGCACAGATGCACAGATTTGGCAATATTATTCTCCCTTTATTTATTTTTTTTTATATGGGAGACTAGTGAATAAATCAGGCCCAATGTATGACAGTATAGTTTCTGTGGCTGAAAATGACTGACAGAGATACCACAGACAGGACTGGCACAGATGCACAGATTTGGCAATATTATTCTCCCTTTATTTATTTTTTTTTATATGGGAGACTAGTGAATAAATCAGGCCCACTATATTACAGTATAGTTTCTGTGGCACAAAATGACTGACAGAGATACCACAGACATGACTGGCACAGATGGACAGATTTGGCAATATTATTCTCCCTTTATTTTATTTTTTTTATATGGGAGATTAGTGAATAAATCAGGCCCACTATATTTCAGTATAGCAAATAGATAATGGCTGCACTCAAGTTTATTGTGCTAAAGCAAGGAAATGTGCAATACATGAAATGTGAACAGCATAATGGCTTGTGAAATTTATGAAAAAACACATGAGATTTTTAGCACAAAATTTGGCCAAATGTTGTGAGCCCATTCACCAAACGTCAAGGTAATCTCAGATCGAATGGGTAACTAACCTGTCTGCCTAGTGTGAACACTTACCTATGGCTAATAAAATGGTAAAGCCTGTATTTATAGAGGAGGTTAGAACCAACTGTGTTTGGATGTAATTAAAATCACAGCATGGTGAAGGGCGGGGCGTTCAAGTCAGAAAAAGCAATACATAGTAAATATAGAAAAACTGACTGAACAGCCATCTAGTCTGAACTGGTGCATAACCAAAAAGTCTTACATAGCAAATAGATAATGGCTGCACTCAAGTTTATTGTGCTAAAGCAAGGAAATGTGCAATACATGAAATGTGAACAGCATAATGGCTTGTGAAATTTATGAAAAAACACATGAGATTTTTAGCACAAAATTTGGCCAAATGTTGTGAGCCCATTCACCAAACGTCAAGGTAATCTCAGATCGAATGGGTAACTAACCTGTCTGCCTAGTGTGAACACTTACCTATGGCTAATAAAATGGTAAAGCCTGTATTTATAGAGGAGGTTAGAACCAACTGTGTTTGGATGTAATTAAAATCACAGCATGGTGAAGGGCGGGGCGTTCAAGTCAGAAAAAGCAATACATAGTAAATATAGAAAAACTGACTGAACAGCCATCTAGTCTGAACTGGTGCATAACCAAAAAGTCTTACATAGCAAATAGATAATGGCTGCACTCAAGTTTATTGTGCTAAAGCAAGGAAATGTGCAATACATGAAATGTGAACAGCATAATGGCTTGTGAAATTTATGAAAAAACACATGAGATTTTTAGCACAAAATTTGGCCAAATGTTGTGAGCCCATTCACCAAACGTCAAGGTAATCTCAGATCGAATGGGTAACTAACCTGTCTGCCTAGTGTGAACACTTACCTATGGCTAATAAAATGGTAAAGCCTGTATTTATAGAGGAGGTTAGAACCAACTGTGTTTGGATGTAATTAAAATCACAGCATGGTGAAGGGCGGGGCGTTCAAGTCAGAAAAAGCAATACATAGTAAATATAGAAAAACTGACTGAACAGCCATCTAGTCTGAACTGGTGCATAACCAAAAAGTCTTACATAGCAAATAGATAATGGCTGCACTCAAGTTTATTGTGCTAAAGCAAGGAAATGTGCAATACATGAAATGTGAACAGCATAATGGCTTGTGAAATTTATGAAAAAACACATGAGATTTTTAGCACAAAATTTGGCCAAATGTTGTGAGCCCATTCACCAAACGTCAAGGTAATCTCAGATCGAATGGGTAACTAACCTGTCTGCCTAGTGTGAACACTTACCTATGGCTAATAAAATGGTAAAGCCTGTATTTATAGAGGAGGTTAGAACCAACTGTGTTTGGATGTAATTAAAATCACAGCATGGTGAAGGGCGGGGCGTTCAAGTCAGAAAAAGCAATACATAGTAAATATAGAAAAACTGACTGAACAGCCATCTAGTCTGAACTGGTGCATAACCAAAAAGTCTTACATAGCAAATAGATAATGGCTGCACTCAAGTTTATTGTGCTAAAGCAAGGAAATGTGCAATACATGAAATGTGAACAGCATAATGGCTTGTGAAATTTATGAAAAAACACATGAGATTTTTAGCACAAAATTTGGCCAAATGTTGTGAGCCCATTCACCAAACGTCAAGGTAATCTCAGATCGAATGGGTAACTAACCTGTCTGCCTAGTGTGAACACTTACCTATGGCTAATAAAATGGTAAAGCCTGTATTTATAGAGGAGGTTAGAACCAACTGTGTTTGGATGTAATTAAAATCACAGCATGGTGAAGGGCGGGGTGTTCAAGTCAGAAAAAGCAATACATAGTAAATATAGAAAAACTGACTGAACAGCCATCTAGTCTGAACTGGTGCATAACCAAAAAGTCTTACATAGCAAATAGATAATGGCTGCACTCAAGTTTATTGTGCTAAAGCAAGGAAATGTGCAATACATGAAATGTGAACAGCATAATGGCTTGTGAAGTTTATGAAAAAACACATGAGATTTTTAGCACAAAATTTGGCCAAATGTTGTGAGCCCATTCACCAAACGTCAAGGTAATCTCAGATCGAATGGGTAACTAACCTGTCTGCCTAGTGTGAACACTTACCTATGGCTAATAAAATGGTAAAGCCTGTATTTATAGAGGAGGTTAGAACCAACTGTGTTTGGATGTAATTAAAATCACAGCATGGTGAAGGGCGGGGCGTTCAAGTCAGAAAAAGCAATACATAGTAAATATAGAAAAACTGACTGAACAGCCATCTAGTCTGAACTGGTGCATAACCAAAAAGTCTTACATAGCAAATAGATAATGGCTGCACTCAAGTTTATTGTGCTAAAGCACGGAAATGTGCAATACATGAAATGTGAACAGCATAATGGCTTGTGAAATTTATGAAAAAACACATGAGATTTTTAGCACAAAATTTGGCCAAATGTTGTGAGCCCATTCACCAAACGTCAAGGTAATCTCAGATCGAATGGGTAACTAACCTGTCTGCCTAGTGTGAACACTTACCTATGGCTAATAAAATGGTAAAGCCTGTATTTATAGAGGAGGTTAGAACCAACTGTGTTTGGATGTAATTAAAATCACAGCATGGTGAAGGGCGGGGCGTTCAAGTCAGAAAAAGCAATACATAGTAAATATAGAAAAACTGACTGAACAGCCATCTAGTCTGAACTGGTGCATAACCAAAAAGTCTTAATCTCAGATCGAATGGGTAACTAACCTGTCTGCCTAGTGTGAACACTTACCCATTCGATCTGAGATTACCTTGACGTTTGGTGAATGGGCTCACAACATTTGGCCAAATTTTGTGCTAAAAATCTCATGTGTTTTTTCATAAATTTCACAAGCCATTATGCTGTTCACATTTCATGTATTGCACATTTCCTTGCTTTAGCACAATAAACTTGAGTGCAGCCATTATCTATTTGCTATGTAAGACTTTTTGGTTATGCACCAGTTCAGACTAGATGGCTGTTCAGTCAGTTTTTCTATATTTACTATGTATTGCTTTTTCTGACTTGAACGCCCCGCCCTTCACCATGCTGTGATTTTAATTACATCCAAACACAGTTGGTTCTAACCTCCTCTATAAATACAGGCTTTACCATTTTATTAGCCATAGGTAAGTGTTCACACTAGGCAGACAGGTTAGTTACCCATTCGATCTGAGATTACCTTGACGTTTGGTGAATGGGCTCACAACATTTGGCCAAATTTTGTGCTAAAAATCTCATGTGTTTTTTCATAAATTTCACAAGCCATTATGCTGTTCACATTTCATGTATTGCACATTTCCTTGCTTTAGCACAATAAACTTGAGTGCAGCCATTATCTATTTGCTATGTAAGACTTTTTGGTTATGCACCAGTTCAGACTAGATGGCTGTTCAGTCAGTTTTTCTATATTTACTATGTATTGCTTTTTCTGACTTGAACGCCCCGCCCTTCACCATGCTGTGATTTTAATTACATCCAAACACAGTTGGTTCTAACCTCCTCTATAAATACAGGCTTTACCATTTTATTAGCCATAGGTAAGTGTTCACACTAGGCAGACAGGTTAGTTACCCATTCGATCTGAGATTACCTTGACGTTTGGTGAATGGGCTCACAACATTTGGCCAAATTTTGTGCTAAAAATCTCATGTGTTTTTTCATAAATTTCACAAGCCATTATGCTGTTCACATTTCATGTATTGCACATTTCCTTGCTTTAGCACAATAAACTTGAGTGCAGCCATTATCTATTTGCTATGTAAGACTTTTTGGTTATGCACCAGTTCAGACTAGATGGCTGTTCAGTCAGTTTTTCTATATTTACTATGTATTGCTTTTTCTGACTTGAACGCCCCGCCCTTCACCATGCTGTGATTTTAATTACATCCAAACACAGTTGGTTCTAACCTCCTCTATAAATACAGGCTTTACCATTTTATTAGCCATAGGTAAGTGTTCACACTAGGCAGACAGGTTAGTTACCCATTCGATCTGAGATTACCTTGACGTTTGGTGAATGGGCTCACAACATTTGGCCAAATTTTGTGCTAAAAATCTCATGTGTTTTTTCATAAATTTCACAAGCCATTATGCTGTTCACATTTCATGTATTGCACATTTCCTTGCTTTAGCACAATAAACTTGAGTGCAGCCATTATCTATTTGCTATGTAAGACTTTTTGGTTATGCACCAGTTCAGACTAGATGGCTGTTCAGTCAGTTTTTCTATATTTACTATGTATTGCTTTTTCTGACTTGAACGCCCCGCCCTTCACCATGCTGTGATTTTAATTACATCCAAACACAGTTGGTTCTAACCTCCTCTATAAATACAGGCTTTACCATTTTATTAGCCATAGGTAAGTGTTCACACTAGGCAGACAGGTTAGTTACCCATTCGATCTGAGATTACCTTGACGTTTGGTGAATGGGCTCACAACATTTGGCCAAATTTTGTGCTAAAAATCTCATGTGTTTTTTCATAAATTTCACAAGCCATTATGCTGTTCACATTTCATGTATTGCACATTTCCTTGCTTTAGCACAATAAACTTGAGTGCAGCCATTATCTATTTGCTATGTAAGACTTTTTGGTTATGCACCAGTTCAGACTAGATGGCTGTTCAGTCAGTTTTTCTATATTTACTATGTATTGCTTTTTCTGACTTGAACGCCCCGCCCTTCACCATGCTGTGATTTTAATTACATCCAAACACAGTTGGTTCTAACCTCCTCTATAAATACAGGCTTTACCATTTTATTAGCCATAGGTAAGTGTTCACACTAGGCAGACAGGTTAGTTACCCATTCGATCTGAGATTACCTTGACGTTTGGTGAATGGGCTCACAACATTTGGCCAAATTTTGTGCTAAAAATCTCATGTGTTTTTTCATAAATTTCACAAGCCATTATGCTGTTCACATTTCATGTATTGCACATTTCCTTGCTTTAGCACAATAAACTTGAGTGCAGCCATTATCTATTTGCTATGTAAGACTTTTTGGTTATGCACCAGTTCAGACTAGATGGCTGTTCAGTCAGTTTTTCTATATTTACTATGTATTGCTTTTTCTGACTTGAACGCCCCGCCCTTCACCATGCTGTGATTTTAATTACATCCAAACACAGTTGGTTCTAACCTCCTCTATAAATACAGGCTTTACCATTTTATTAGCCATAGGTAAGTGTTCACACTAGGCAGACAGGTTAGTTACCCATTCGATCTGAGATTACCTTGACGTTTGGTGAATGGGCTCACAACATTTGGCCAAATTTTGTGCTAAAAATCTCATGTGTTTTTTCATAAATTTCACAAGCCATTATGCTGTTCACATTTCATGTATTGCACATTTCCTTGCTTTAGCACAATAAACTTGAGTGCAGCCATTATCTATTTGCTATGTAAGACTTTTTGGTTATGCACCAGTTCAGACTAGATGGCTGTTCAGTCAGTTTTTCTATATTTACTATGTATTGCTTTTTCTGACTTGAACGCCCCGCCCTTCACCATGCTGTGATTTTAATTACATCCAAACACAGTTGGTTCTAACCTCCTCTATAAATACAGGCTTTACCATTTTATTAGCCATAGGTAAGTGTTCACACTAGGCAGACAGGTTAGTTACCCATTCGATCTGAGATTACCTTGACGTTTGGTGAATGGGCTCACAACATTTGGCCAAATTTTGTGCTAAAAATCTCATGTGTTTTTTCATAAATTTCACAAGCCATTATGCTGTTCACATTTCATGTATTGCACATTTCCTTGCTTTAGCACAATAAACTTGAGTGCAGCCATTGTCTATTTGCTATGTAAGACTTTTTGGTTATGCACCAGTTCAGACTAGATGGCTGTTCAGTCAGTTTTTCTATATTTACTATGTATTGCTTTTTCTGACTTGAACGCCCCGCCCTTCACCATGCTGTGATTTTAATTACATCCAAACACAGTTGGTTCTAACCTCCTCTATAAATACAGGCTTTACCATTTTATTAGCCATAGGTAAGTGTTCACACTAGGCAGACAGGTTAGTTACCCATTCGATCTGAGATTACCTTGACGTTTGGTGAATGGGCTCACAACATTTGGCCAAATTTTGTGCTAAAAATCTCATGTGTTTTTTCATAAATTTCACAAGCCATTATGCTGTTCACATTTCATGTATTGCACATTTCCTTGCTTTAGCACAATAAACTTGAGTGCAGCCATTATCTATTTGCTATGTAAGACTTTTTGGTTATGCACCAGTTCAGACTAGATGGCTGTTCAGTCAGTTTTTCTATATTTACTATGTATTGCTTTTTCTGACTTGAACGCCCCGCCCTTCACCATGCTGTGATTTTAATTACATCCAAACACAGTTGGTTCTAACCTCCTCTATAAATACAGGCTTTACCATTTTATTAGCCATAGGTAAGTGTTCACACTAGGCAGACAGGTTAGTTACCCATTCGATCTGAGATTACCTTGACGTTTGGTGAATGGGCTCACAACATTTGGCCAAATTTTGTGCTAAAAATCTCATGTGTTTTTTCATAAATTTCACAAGCCATTATGCTGTTCACATTTCATGTATTGCACATTTCCTTGCTTTAGCACAATAAACTTGAGTGCAGCCATTATCTATTTGCTATGTAAGACTTTTTGGTTATGCACCAGTTCAGACTAGATGGCTGTTCAGTCAGTTTTTCTATATTTACTATGTATTGCTTTTTCTGACTTGAACGCCCCGCCCTTCACCATGCTGTGATTTTAATTACATCCAAACACAGTTGGTTCTAACCTCCTCTATAAATACAGGCTTTACCATTTTATTAGCCATAGGTAAGTGTTCACACTAGGCAGACAGGTTAGTTACCCATTCGATCTGAGATTACCTTGACGTTTGGTGAATGGGCTCACAACATTTGGCCAAATTTTGTGCTAAAAATCTCATGTGTTTTTTCATAAATTTCACAAGCCATTATGCTGTTCACATTTCATGTATTGCACATTTCCTTGCTTTAGCACAATAAACTTGAGTGCAGCCATTATCTATTTGCTATGTAAGACTTTTTGGTTATGCACCAGTTCAGACTAGATGGCTGTTCAGTCAGTTTTTCTATATTTACTATGTATTGCTTTTTCTGACTTGAACGCCCCGCCCTTCACCATGCTGTGATTTTAATTACATCCAAACACAGTTGGTTCTAACCTCCTCTATAAATACAGGCTTTACCATTTTATTAGCCATAGGTAAGTGTTCACACTAGGCAGACAGGTTAGTTACCCATTCGATCTGAGATTACCTTGACGTTTGGTGAATGGGCTCACAACATTTGGCCAAATTTTGTGCTAAAAATCTCATGTGTTTTTTCATAAATTTCACAAGCCATTATGCTGTTCACATTTCATGTATTGCACATTTCCTTGCTTTAGCACAATAAACTTGAGTGCAGCCATTATCTATTTGCTATGTAAGACTTTTTGGTTATGCACCAGTTCAGACTAGATGGCTGTTCAGTCAGTTTTTCTATATTTACTATGTATTGCTTTTTCTGACTTGAACGCCCCGCCCTTCACCATGCTGTGATTTTAATTACATCCAAACACAGTTGGTTCTAACCTCCTCTATAAATACAGGCTTTACCATTTTATTAGCCATAGGTAAGTGTTCACACTAGGCAGACAGGTTAGTTACCCATTCGATCTGAGATTACCTTGACGTTTGGTGAATGGGCTCACAACATTTGGCCAAATTTTGTGCTAAAAATCTCATGTGTTTTTTCATAAATTTCACAAGCCATTATGCTGTTCACATTTCATGTATTGCACATTTCCTTGCTTTAGCACAATAAACTTGAGTGCAGCCATTATCTATTTGCTATGTAAGACTTTTTGGTTATGCACCAGTTCAGACTAGATGGCTGTTCAGTCAGTTTTTCTATATTTACTATGTATTGCTTTTTCTGACTTGAACGCCCCGCCCTTCACCATGCTGTGATTTTAATTACATCCAAACACAGTTGGTTCTAACCTCCTCTATAAATACAGGCTTTACCATTTTATTAGCCATAGGTAAGTGTTCACACTAGGCAGACAGGTTAGTTACCCATTCGATCTGAGATTACCTTGACGTTTGGTGAATGGGCTCACAACATTTGGCCAAATTTTGTGCTAAAAATCTCATGTGTTTTTTCATAAATTTCACAAGCCATTATGCTGTTCACATTTCATGTATTGCACATTTCCTTGCTTTAGCACAATAAACTTGAGTGCAGCCATTATCTATTTGCTATGTAAGACTTTTTGGTTATGCACCAGTTCAGACTAGATGGCTGTTCAGTCAGTTTTTCTATATTTACTATGTATTGCTTTTTCTGACTTGAACGCCCCGCCCTTCACCATGCTGTGATTTTAATTACATCCAAACACAGTTGGTTCTAACCTCCTCTATAAATACAGGCTTTACCATTTTATTAGCCATAGGTAAGTGTTCACACTAGGCAGACAGGTTAGTTACCCATTCGATCTGAGATTACCTTGACGTTTGGTGAATGGGCTCACAACATTTGGCCAAATTTTGTGCTAAAAATCTCATGTGTTTTTTCATAAATTTCACAAGCCATTATGCTGTTCACATTTCATGTATTGCACATTTCCTTGCTTTAGCACAATAAACTTGAGTGCAGCCATTATCTATTTGCTATGTAAGACTTTTTGGTTATGCACCAGTTCAGACTAGATGGCTGTTCAGTCAGTTTTTCTATATTTACTATGTATTGCTTTTTCTGACTTGAACGCCCCGCCCTTCACCATGCTGTGATTTTAATTACATCCAAACACAGTTGGTTCTAACCTCCTCTATAAATACAGGCTTTACCATTTTATTAGCCATAGGTAAGTGTTCACACTAGGCAGACAGGTTAGTTACCCATTCGATCTGAGATTACCTTGACGTTTGGTGAATGGGCTCACAACATTTGGCCAAATTTTGTGCTAAAAATCTCATGTGTTTTTTCATAAATTTCACAAGCCATTATGCTGTTCACATTTCATGTATTGCACATTTCCTTGCTTTAGCACAATAAACTTGAGTGCAGCCATTATCTATTTGCTATGTAAGACTTTTTGGTTATGCACCAGTTCAGACTAGATGGCTGTTCAGTCAGTTTTTCTATATTTACTATGTATTGCTTTTTCTGACTTGAACGCCCCGCCCTTCACCATGCTGTGATTTTAATTACATCCAAACACAGTTGGTTCTAACCTCCTCTATAAATACAGGCTTTACCATTTTATTAGCCATAGGTAAGTGTTCACACTAGGCAGACAGGTTAGTTACCCATTCGATCTGAGATTACCTTGACGTTTGGTGAATGGGCTCACAACATTTGGCCAAATTTTGTGCTAAAAATCTCATGTGTTTTTTCATAAATTTCACAAGCCATTATGCTGTTCACATTTCATGTATTGCACATTTCCTTGCTTTAGCACAATAAACTTGAGTGCAGCCATTATCTATTTGCTATGTAAGACTTTTTGGTTATGCACCAGTTCAGACTAGATGGCTGTTCAGTCAGTTTTTCTATATTTACTATGTATTGCTTTTTCTGACTTGAACGCCCCGCCCTTCACCATGCTGTGATTTTAATTACATCCAAACACAGTTGGTTCTAACCTCCTCTATAAATACAGGCTTTACCATTTTATTAGCCATAGGTAAGTGTTCACACTAGGCAGACAGGTTAGTTACCCATTCGATCTGAGATTACCTTGACGTTTGGTGAATGGGCTCACAACATTTGGCCAAATTTTGTGCTAAAAATCTCATGTGTTTTTTCATAAATTTCACAAGCCATTATGCTGTTCACATTTCATGTATTGCACATTTCCTTGCTTTAGCACAATAAACTTGAGTGCAGCCATTATCTATTTGCTATGTAAGACTTTTTGGTTATGCACCAGTTCAGACTAGATGGCTGTTCAGTCAGTTTTTCTATATTTACTATGTATTGCTTTTTCTGACTTGAACGCCCCGCCCTTCACCATGCTGTGATTTTAATTACATCCAAACACAGTTGGTTCTAACCTCCTCTATAAATACAGGCTTTACCATTTTATTAGCCATAGGTAAGTGTTCACACTAGGCAGACAGGTTAGTTACCCATTCGATCTGAGATTACCTTGACGTTTGGTGAATGGGCTCACAACATTTGGCCAAATTTTGTGCTAAAAATCTCATGTGTTTTTTCATAAATTTCACAAGCCATTATGCTGTTCACATTTCATGTATTGCACATTTCCTTGCTTTAGCACAATAAACTTGAGTGCAGCCATTATCTATTTGCTATGTAAGACTTTTTGGTTATGCACCAGTTCAGACTAGATGGCTGTTCAGTCAGTTTTTCTATATTTACTATGTATTGCTTTTTCTGACTTGAACGCCCCGCCCTTCACCATGCTGTGATTTTAATTACATCCAAACACAGTTGGTTCTAACCTCCTCTATAAATACAGGCTTTACCATTTTATTAGCCATAGGTAAGTGTTCACACTAGGCAGACAGGTTAGTTACCCATTCGATCTGAGATTACCTTGACGTTTGGTGAATGGGCTCACAACATTTGGCCAAATTTTGTGCTAAAAATCTCATGTGTTTTTTCATAAATTTCACAAGCCATTATGCTGTTCACATTTCATGTATTGCACATTTCCTTGCTTTAGCACAATAAACTTGAGTGCAGCCATTATCTATTTGCTATGTAAGACTTTTTGGTTATGCACCAGTTCAGACTAGATGGCTGTTCAGTCAGTTTTTCTATATTTACTATGTATTGCTTTTTCTGACTTGAACGCCCCGCCCTTCACCATGCTGTGATTTTAATTACATCCAAACACAGTTGGTTCTAACCTCCTCTATAAATACAGGCTTTACCATTTTATTAGCCATAGGTAAGTGTTCACACTAGGCAGACAGGTTAGTTACCCATTCGATCTGAGATTACCTTGACGTTTGGTGAATGGGCTCACAACATTTGGCCAAATTTTGTGCTAAAAATCTCATGTGTTTTTTCATAAATTTCACAAGCCATTATGCTGTTCACATTTCATGTATTGCACATTTCCTTGCTTTAGCACAATAAACTTGAGTGCAGCCATTATCTATTTGCTATGTAAGACTTTTTGGTTATGCACCAGTTCAGACTAGATGGCTGTTCAGTCAGTTTTTCTATATTTACTATGTATTGCTTTTTCTGACTTGAACGCCCCGCCCTTCACCATGCTGTGATTTTAATTACATCCAAACACAGTTGGTTCTAACCTCCTCTATAAATACAGGCTTTACCATTTTATTAGCCATAGGTAAGTGTTCACACTAGGCAGACAGGTTAGTTACCCATTCGATCTGAGATTACCTTGACGTTTGGTGAATGGGCTCACAACATTTGGCCAAATTTTGTGCTAAAAATCTCATGTGTTTTTTCATAAATTTCACAAGCCATTATGCTGTTCACATTTCATGTATTGCACATTTCCTTGCTTTAGCACAATAAACTTGAGTGCAGCCATTGTCTATTTGCTATGTAAGACTTTTTGGTTATGCACCAGTTCAGACTAGATGGCTGTTCAGTCAGTTTTTCTATATTTACTATGTATTGCTTTTTCTGACTTGAACGCCCCGCCCTTCACCATGCTGTGATTTTAATTACATCCAAACACAGTTGGTTCTAACCTCCTCTATAAATACAGGCTTTACCATTTTATTAGCCATAGGTAAGTGTTCACACTAGGCAGACAGGTTAGTTACCCATTCGATCTGAGATTACCTTGACGTTTGGTGAATGGGCTCACAACATTTGGCCAAATTTTGTGCTAAAAATCTCATGTGTTTTTTCATAAATTTCACAAGCCATTATGCTGTTCACATTTCATGTATTGCACATTTCCTTGCTTTAGCACAATAAACTTGAGTGCAGCCATTGTCTATTTGCTATGTAAGACTTTTTGGTTATGCACCAGTTCAGACTAGATGGCTGTTCAGTCAGTTTTTCTATATTTACTATGTATTGCTTTTTCTGACTTGAACGCCCCGCCCTTCACCATGCTGTGATTTTAATTACATCCAAACACAGTTGGTTCTAACCTCCTCTATAAATACAGGCTTTACCATTTTATTAGCCATAGGTAAGTGTTCACACTAGGCAGACAGGTTAGTTACCCATTCGATCTGAGATTACCTTGACGTTTGGTGAATGGGCTCACAACATTTGGCCAAATTTTGTGCTAAAAATCTCATGTGTTTTTTCATAAATTTCACAAGCCATTATGCTGTTCACATTTCATGTATTGCACATTTCCTTGCTTTAGCACAATAAACTTGAGTGCAGCCATTATCTATTTGCTATGTAAGACTTTTTGGTTATGCACCAGTTCAGACTAGATGGCTGTTCAGTCAGTTTTTCTATATTTACTATGTATTGCTTTTTCTGACTTGAACGCCCCGCCCTTCACCATGCTGTGATTTTAATTACATCCAAACACAGTTGGTTCTAACCTCCTCTATAAATACAGGCTTTACCATTTTATTAGCCATAGGTAAGTGTTCACACTAGGCAGACAGGTTAGTTACCCATTCGATCTGAGATTACCTTGACGTTTGGTGAATGGGCTCACAACATTTGGCCAAATTTTGTGCTAAAAATCTCATGTGTTTTTTCATAAATTTCACAAGCCATTATGCTGTTCACATTTCATGTATTGCACATTTCCTTGCTTTAGCACAATAAACTTGAGTGCAGCCATTATCTATTTGCTATGTAAGACTTTTTGGTTATGCACCAGTTCAGACTAGATGGCTGTTCAGTCAGTTTTTCTATATTTACTATGTATTGCTTTTTCTGACTTGAACGCCCCGCCCTTCACCATGCTGTGATTTTAATTACATCCAAACACAGTTGGTTCTAACCTCCTCTATAAATACAGGCTTTACCATTTTATTAGCCATAGGTAAGTGTTCACACTAGGCAGACAGGTTAGTTACCCATTCGATCTGAGATTACCTTGACGTTTGGTGAATGGGCTCACAACATTTGGCCAAATTTTGTGCTAAAAATCTCATGTGTTTTTTCATAAATTTCACAAGCCATTATGCTGTTCACATTTCATGTATTGCACATTTCCTTGCTTTAGCACAATAAACTTGAGTGCAGCCATTATCTATTTGCTATGTAAGACTTTTTGGTTATGCACCAGTTCAGACTAGATGGCTGTTCAGTCAGTTTTTCTATATTTACTATGTATTGCTTTTTCTGACTTGAACGCCCCGCCCTTCACCATGCTGTGATTTTAATTACATCCAAACACAGTTGGTTCTAACCTCCTCTATAAATACAGGCTTTACCATTTTATTAGCCATAGGTAAGTGTTCACACTAGGCAGACAGGTTAGTTACCCATTCGATCTGAGATTACCTTGACGTTTGGTGAATGGGCTCACAACATTTGGCCAAATTTTGTGCTAAAAATCTCATGTGTTTTTTCATAAATTTCACAAGCCATTATGCTGTTCACATTTCATGTATTGCACATTTCCTTGCTTTAGCACAATAAACTTGAGTGCAGCCATTGTCTATTTGCTATGTAAGACTTTTTGGTTATGCACCAGTTCAGACTAGATGGCTGTTCAGTCAGTTTTTCTATATTTACTATGTATTGCTTTTTCTGACTTGAACGCCCCGCCCTTCACCATGCTGTGATTTTAATTACATCCAAACACAGTTGGTTCTAACCTCCTCTATAAATACAGGCTTTACCATTTTATTAGCCATAGGTAAGTGTTCACACTAGGCAGACAGGTTAGTTACCCATTCGATCTGAGATTACCTTGACGTTTGGTGAATGGGCTCACAACATTTGGCCAAATTTTGTGCTAAAAATCTCATGTGTTTTTTCATAAATTTCACAAGCCATTATGCTGTTCACATTTCATGTATTGCACATTTCCTTGCTTTAGCACAATAAACTTGAGTGCAGCCATTGTCTATTTGCTATGTAAGACTTTTTGGTTATGCACCAGTTCAGACTAGATGGCTGTTCAGTCAGTTTTTCTATATTTACTATGTATTGCTTTTTCTGACTTGAACGCCCCGCCCTTCACCATGCTGTGATTTTAATTACATCCAAACACAGTTGGTTCTAACCTCCTCTATAAATACAGGCTTTACCATTTTATTAGCCATAGGTAAGTGTTCACACTAGGCAGACAGGTTAGTTACCCATTCGATCTGAGATTACCTTGACGTTTGGTGAATGGGCTCACAACATTTGGCCAAATTTTGTGCTAAAAATCTCATGTGTTTTTTCATAAATTTCACAAGCCATTATGCTGTTCACATTTCATGTATTGCACATTTCCTTGCTTTAGCACAATAAACTTGAGTGCAGCCATTATCTATTTGCTATGTAAGACTTTTTGGTTATGCACCAGTTCAGACTAGATGGCTGTTCAGTCAGTTTTTCTATATTTACTATGTATTGCTTTTTCTGACTTGAACGCCCCGCCCTTCACCATGCTGTGATTTTAATTACATCCAAACACAGTTGGTTCTAACCTCCTCTATAAATACAGGCTTTACCATTTTATTAGCCATAGGTAAGTGTTCACACTAGGCAGACAGGTTAGTTACCCATTCGATCTGAGATTACCTTGACGTTTGGTGAATGGGCTCACAACATTTGGCCAAATTTTGTGCTAAAAATCTCATGTGTTTTTTCATAAATTTCACAAGCCATTATGCTGTTCACATTTCATGTATTGCACATTTCCTTGCTTTAGCACAATAAACTTGAGTGCAGCCATTATCTATTTGCTATGTAAGACTTTTTGGTTATGCACCAGTTCAGACTAGATGGCTGTTCAGTCAGTTTTTCTATATTTACTATGTATTGCTTTTTCTGACTTGAACGCCCCGCCCTTCACCATGCTGTGATTTTAATTACATCCAAACACAGTTGGTTCTAACCTCCTCTATAAATACAGGCTTTACCATTTTATTAGCCATAGGTAAGTGTTCACACTAGGCAGACAGGTTAGTTACCCATTCGATCTGAGATTACCTTGACGTTTGGTGAATGGGCTCACAACATTTGGCCAAATTTTGTGCTAAAAATCTCATGTGTTTTTTCATAAATTTCACAAGCCATTATGCTGTTCACATTTCATGTATTGCACATTTCCTTGCTTTAGCACAATAAACTTGAGTGCAGCCATTATCTATTTGCTATGTAAGACTTTTTGGTTATGCACCAGTTCAGACTAGATGGCTGTTCAGTCAGTTTTTCTATATTTACTATGTATTGCTTTTTCTGACTTGAACGCCCCGCCCTTCACCATGCTGTGATTTTAATTACATCCAAACACAGTTGGTTCTAACCTCCTCTATAAATACAGGCTTTACCATTTTATTAGCCATAGGTAAGTGTTCACACTAGGCAGACAGGTTAGTTACCCATTCGATCTGAGATTACCTTGACGTTTGGTGAATGGGCTCACAACATTTGGCCAAATTTTGTGCTAAAAATCTCATGTGTTTTTTCATAAATTTCACAAGCCATTATGCTGTTCACATTTCATGTATTGCACATTTCCTTGCTTTAGCACAATAAACTTGAGTGCAGCCATTATCTATTTGCTATGTAAGACTTTTTGGTTATGCACCAGTTCAGACTAGATGGCTGTTCAGTCAGTTTTTCTATATTTACTATGTATTGCTTTTTCTGACTTGAACGCCCCGCCCTTCACCATGCTGTGATTTTAATTACATCCAAACACAGTTGGTTCTAACCTCCTCTATAAATACAGGCTTTACCATTTTATTAGCCATAGGTAAGTGTTCACACTAGGCAGACAGGTTAGTTACCCATTCGATCTGAGATTACCTTGACGTTTGGTGAATGGGCTCACAACATTTGGCCAAATTTTGTGCTAAAAATCTCATGTGTTTTTTCATAAATTTCACAAGCCATTATGCTGTTCACATTTCATGTATTGCACATTTCCTTGCTTTAGCACAATAAACTTGAGTGCAGCCATTATCTATTTGCTATGTAAGACTTTTTGGTTATGCACCAGTTCAGACTAGATGGCTGTTCAGTCAGTTTTTCTATATTTACTATGTATTGCTTTTTCTGACTTGAACGCCCCGCCCTTCACCATGCTGTGATTTTAATTACATCCAAACACAGTTGGTTCTAACCTCCTCTATAAATACAGGCTTTACCATTTTATTAGCCATAGGTAAGTGTTCACACTAGGCAGACAGGTTAGTTACCCATTCGATCTGAGATTACCTTGACGTTTGGTGAATGGGCTCACAACATTTGGCCAAATTTTGTGCTAAAAATCTCATGTGTTTTTTCATAAATTTCACAAGCCATTATGCTGTTCACATTTCATGTATTGCACATTTCCTTGCTTTAGCACAATAAACTTGAGTGCAGCCATTATCTATTTGCTATGTAAGACTTTTTGGTTATGCACCAGTTCAGACTAGATGGCTGTTCAGTCAGTTTTTCTATATTTACTATGTATTGCTTTTTCTGACTTGAACGCCCCGCCCTTCACCATGCTGTGATTTTAATTACATCCAAACACAGTTGGTTCTAACCTCCTCTATAAATACAGGCTTTACCATTTTATTAGCCATAGGTAAGTGTTCACACTAGGCAGACAGGTTAGTTACCCATTCGATCTGGGATTACCTTGACGTTTGGTGAATGGGCTCACAACATTTGGCCAAATTTTGTGCTAAAAATCTCATGTGTTTTTTCATAAATTTCACAAGCCATTATGCTGTTCACATTTCATGTATTGCACATTTCCTTGCTTTAGCACAATAAACTTGAGTGCAGCCATTATCTATTTGCTATGTAAGACTTTTTGGTTATGCACCAGTTCAGACTAGATGGCTGTTCAGTCAGTTTTTCTATATTTACTATGTATTGCTTTTTCTGACTTGAACGCCCCGCCCTTCACCATGCTGTGATTTTAATTACATCCAAACACAGTTGGTTCTAACCTCCTCTATAAATACAGGCTTTACCATTTTATTAGCCATAGGTAAGTGTTCACACTAGGCAGACAGGTTAGTTACCCATTCGATCTGAGATTACCTTGACGTTTGGTGAATGGGCTCACAACATTTGGCCAAATTTTGTGCTAAAAATCTCATGTGTTTTTTCATAAATTTCACAAGCCATTATGCTGTTCACATTTCATGTATTGCACATTTCCTTGCTTTAGCACAATAAACTTGAGTGCAGCCATTATCTATTTGCTATGTAAGACTTTTTGGTTATGCACCAGTTCAGACTAGATGGCTGTTCAGTCAGTTTTTCTATATTTACTATGTATTGCTTTTTCTGACTTGAACGCCCCGCCCTTCACCATGCTGTGATTTTAATTACATCCAAACACAGTTGGTTCTAACCTCCTCTATAAATACAGGCTTTACCATTTTATTAGCCATAGGTAAGTGTTCACACTAGGCAGACAGGTTAGTTACCCATTCGATCTGAGATTACCTTGACGTTTGGTGAATGGGCTCACAACATTTGGCCAAATTTTGTGCTAAAAATCTCATGTGTTTTTTCATAAATTTCACAAGCCATTATGCTGTTCACATTTCATGTATTGCACATTTCCTTGCTTTAGCACAATAAACTTGAGTGCAGCCATTATCTATTTGCTATGTAAGACTTTTTGGTTATGCACCAGTTCAGACTAGATGGCTGTTCAGTCAGTTTTTCTATATTTACTATGTATTGCTTTTTCTGACTTGAACGCCCCGCCCTTCACCATGCTGTGATTTTAATTACATCCAAACACAGTTGGTTCTAACCTCCTCTATAAATACAGGCTTTACCATTTTATTAGCCATAGGTAAGTGTTCACACTAGGCAGACAGGTTAGTTACCCATTCGATCTGAGATTACCTTGACGTTTGGTGAATGGGCTCACAACATTTGGCCAAATTTTGTGCTAAAAATCTCATGTGTTTTTTCATAAATTTCACAAGCCATTATGCTGTTCACATTTCATGTATTGCACATTTCCTTGCTTTAGCACAATAAACTTGAGTGCAGCCATTATCTATTTGCTATGTAAGACTTTTTGGTTATGCACCAGTTCAGACTAGATGGCTGTTCAGTCAGTTTTTCTATATTTACTATGTATTGCTTTTTCTGACTTGAACGCCCCGCCCTTCACCATGCTGTGATTTTAATTACATCCAAACACAGTTGGTTCTAACCTCCTCTATAAATACAGGCTTTACCATTTTATTAGCCATAGGTAAGTGTTCACACTAGGCAGACAGGTTAGTTACCCATTCGATCTGAGATTACCTTGACGTTTGGTGAATGGGCTCACAACATTTGGCCAAATTTTGTGCTAAAAATCTCATGTGTTTTTTCATAAATTTCACAAGCCATTATGCTGTTCACATTTCATGTATTGCACATTTCCTTGCTTTAGCACAATAAACTTGAGTGCAGCCATTATCTATTTGCTATGTAAGACTTTTTGGTTATGCACCAGTTCAGACTAGATGGCTGTTCAGTCAGTTTTTCTATATTTACTATGTATTGCTTTTTCTGACTTGAACGCCCCGCCCTTCACCATGCTGTGATTTTAATTACATCCAAACACAGTTGGTTCTAACCTCCTCTATAAATACAGGCTTTACCATTTTATTAGCCATAGGTAAGTGTTCACACTAGGCAGACAGGTTAGTTACCCATTCGATCTGGGATTACCTTGACGTTTGGTGAATGGGCTCACAACATTTGGCCAAATTTTGTGCTAAAAATCTCATGTGTTTTTTCATAAATTTCACAAGCCATTATGCTGTTCACATTTCATGTATTGCACATTTCCTTGCTTTAGCACAATAAACTTGAGTGCAGCCATTATCTATTTGCTATGTAAGACTTTTTGGTTATGCACCAGTTCAGACTAGATGGCTGTTCAGTCAGTTTTTCTATATTTACTATGTATTGCTTTTTCTGACTTGAACGCCCCGCCCTTCACCATGCTGTGATTTTAATTACATCCAAACACAGTTGGTTCTAACCTCCTCTATAAATACAGGCTTTACCATTTTATTAGCCATAGGTAAGTGTTCACACTAGGCAGACAGGTTAGTTACCCATTCGATCTGAGATTACCTTGACGTTTGGTGAATGGGCTCACAACATTTGGCCAAATTTTGTGCTAAAAATCTCATGTGTTTTTTCATAAATTTCACAAGCCATTATGCTGTTCACATTTCATGTATTGCACATTTCCTTGCTTTAGCACAATAAACTTGAGTGCAGCCATTATCTATTTGCTATGTAAGACTTTTTGGTTATGCACCAGTTCAGACTAGATGGCTGTTCAGTCAGTTTTTCTATATTTACTATGTATTGCTTTTTCTGACTTGAACGCCCCGCCCTTCACCATGCTGTGATTTTAATTACATCCAAACACAGTTGGTTCTAACCTCCTCTATAAATACAGGCTTTACCATTTTATTAGCCATAGGTAAGTGTTCACACTAGGCAGACAGGTTAGTTACCCATTCGATCTGAGATTACCTTGACGTTTGGTGAATGGGCTCACAACATTTGGCCAAATTTTGTGCTAAAAATCTCATGTGTTTTTTCATAAATTTCACAAGCCATTATGCTGTTCACATTTCATGTATTGCACATTTCCTTGCTTTAGCACAATAAACTTGAGTGCAGCCATTATCTATTTGCTATGTAAGACTTTTTGGTTATGCACCAGTTCAGACTAGATGGCTGTTCAGTCAGTTTTTCTATATTTACTATGTATTGCTTTTTCTGACTTGAACGCCCCGCCCTTCACCATGCTGTGATTTTAATTACATCCAAACACAGTTGGTTCTAACCTCCTCTATAAATACAGGCTTTACCATTTTATTAGCCATAGGTAAGTGTTCACACTAGGCAGACAGGTTAGTTACCCATTCGATCTGAGATTACCTTGACGTTTGGTGAATGGGCTCACAACATTTGGCCAAATTTTGTGCTAAAAATCTCATGTGTTTTTTCATAAATTTCACAAGCCATTATGCTGTTCACATTTCATGTATTGCACATTTCCTTGCTTTAGCACAATAAACTTGAGTGCAGCCATTATCTATTTGCTATGTAAGACTTTTTGGTTATGCACCAGTTCAGACTAGATGGCTGTTCAGTCAGTTTTTCTATATTTACTATGTATTGCTTTTTCTGACTTGAACGCCCCGCCCTTCACCATGCTGTGATTTTAATTACATCCAAACACAGTTGGTTCTAACCTCCTCTATAAATACAGGCTTTACCATTTTATTAGCCATAGGTAAGTGTTCACACTAGGCAGACAGGTTAGTTACCCATTCGATCTGAGATTACCTTGACGTTTGGTGAATGGGCTCACAACATTTGGCCAAATTTTGTGCTAAAAATCTCATGTGTTTTTTCATAAATTTCACAAGCCATTATGCTGTTCACATTTCATGTATTGCACATTTCCTTGCTTTAGCACAATAAACTTGAGTGCAGCCATTATCTATTTGCTATGTAAGACTTTTTGGTTATGCACCAGTTCAGACTAGATGGCTGTTCAGTCAGTTTTTCTATATTTACTATGTATTGCTTTTTCTGACTTGAACGCCCCGCCCTTCACCATGCTGTGATTTTAATTACATCCAAACACAGTTGGTTCTAACCTCCTCTATAAATACAGGCTTTACCATTTTATTAGCCATAGGTAAGTGTTCACACTAGGCAGACAGGTTAGTTACCCATTCGATCTGAGATTACCTTGACGTTTGGTGAATGGGCTCACAACATTTGGCCAAATTTTGTGCTAAAAATCTCATGTGTTTTTTCATAAATTTCACAAGCCATTATGCTGTTCACATTTCATGTATTGCACATTTCCTTGCTTTAGCACAATAAACTTGAGTGCAGCCATTATCTATTTGCTATGTAAGACTTTTTGGTTATGCACCAGTTCAGACTAGATGGCTGTTCAGTCAGTTTTTCTATATTTACTATGTATTGCTTTTTCTGACTTGAACGCCCCGCCCTTCACCATGCTGTGATTTTAATTACATCCAAACACAGTTGGTTCTAACCTCCTCTATAAATACAGGCTTTACCATTTTATTAGCCATAGGTAAGTGTTCACACTAGGCAGACAGGTTAGTTACCCATTCGATCTGAGATTACCTTGACGTTTGGTGAATGGGCTCACAACATTTGGCCAAATTTTGTGCTAAAAATCTCATGTGTTTTTTCATAAATTTCACAAGCCATTATGCTGTTCACATTTCATGTATTGCACATTTCCTTGCTTTAGCACAATAAACTTGAGTGCAGCCATTATCTATTTGCTATGTAAGACTTTTTGGTTATGCACCAGTTCAGACTAGATGGCTGTTCAGTCAGTTTTTCTATATTTACTATGTATTGCTTTTTCTGACTTGAACGCCCCGCCCTTCACCATGCTGTGATTTTAATTACATCCAAACACAGTTGGTTCTAACCTCCTCTATAAATACAGGCTTTACCATTTTATTAGCCATAGGTAAGTGTTCACACTAGGCAGACAGGTTAGTTACCCATTCGATCTGAGATTACCTTGACGTTTGGTGAATGGGCTCACAACATTTGGCCAAATTTTGTGCTAAAAATCTCATGTGTTTTTTCATAAATTTCACAAGCCATTATGCTGTTCACATTTCATGTATTGCACATTTCCTTGCTTTAGCACAATAAACTTGAGTGCAGCCATTATCTATTTGCTATGTAAGACTTTTTGGTTATGCACCAGTTCAGACTAGATGGCTGTTCAGTCAGTTTTTCTATATTTACTATGTATTGCTTTTTCTGACTTGAACGCCCCGCCCTTCACCATGCTGTGATTTTAATTACATCCAAACACAGTTGGTTCTAACCTCCTCTATAAATACAGGCTTTACCATTTTATTAGCCATAGGTAAGTGTTCACACTAGGCAGACAGGTTAGTTACCCATTCGATCTGAGATTACCTTGACGTTTGGTGAATGGGCTCACAACATTTGGCCAAATTTTGTGCTAAAAATCTCATGTGTTTTTTCATAAATTTCACAAGCCATTATGCTGTTCACATTTCATGTATTGCACATTTCCTTGCTTTAGCACAATAAACTTGAGTGCAGCCATTATCTATTTGCTATGTAAGACTTTTTGGTTATGCACCAGTTCAGACTAGATGGCTGTTCAGTCAGTTTTTCTATATTTACTATGTATTGCTTTTTCTGACTTGAACGCCCCGCCCTTCACCATGCTGTGATTTTAATTACATCCAAACACAGTTGGTTCTAACCTCCTCTATAAATACAGGCTTTACCATTTTATTAGCCATAGGTAAGTGTTCACACTAGGCAGACAGGTTAGTTACCCATTCGATCTGAGATTACCTTGACGTTTGGTGAATGGGCTCACAACATTTGGCCAAATTTTGTGCTAAAAATCTCATGTGTTTTTTCATAAATTTCACAAGCCATTATGCTGTTCACATTTCATGTATTGCACATTTCCTTGCTTTAGCACAATAAACTTGAGTGCAGCCATTATCTATTTGCTATGTAAGACTTTTTGGTTATGCACCAGTTCAGACTAGATGGCTGTTCAGTCAGTTTTTCTATATTTACTATGTATTGCTTTTTCTGACTTGAACGCCCCGCCCTTCACCATGCTGTGATTTTAATTACATCCAAACACAGTTGGTTCTAACCTCCTCTATAAATACAGGCTTTACCATTTTATTAGCCATAGGTAAGTGTTCACACTAGGCAGACAGGTTAGTTACCCATTCGATCTGAGATTACCTTGACGTTTGGTGAATGGGCTCACAACATTTGGCCAAATTTTGTGCTAAAAATCTCATGTGTTTTTTCATAAATTTCACAAGCCATTATGCTGTTCACATTTCATGTATTGCACATTTCCTTGCTTTAGCACAATAAACTTGAGTGCAGCCATTATCTATTTGCTATGTAAGACTTTTTGGTTATGCACCAGTTCAGACTAGATGGCTGTTCAGTCAGTTTTTCTATATTTACTATGTATTGCTTTTTCTGACTTGAACGCCCCGCCCTTCACCATGCTGTGATTTTAATTACATCCAAACACAGTTGGTTCTAACCTCCTCTATAAATACAGGCTTTACCATTTTATTAGCCATAGGTAAGTGTTCACACTAGGCAGACAGGTTAGTTACCCATTCGATCTGAGATTACCTTGACGTTTGGTGAATGGGCTCACAACATTTGGCCAAATTTTGTGCTAAAAATCTCATGTGTTTTTTCATAAATTTCACAAGCCATTATGCTGTTCACATTTCATGTATTGCACATTTCCTTGCTTTAGCACAATAAACTTGAGTGCAGCCATTATCTATTTGCTATGTAAGACTTTTTGGTTATGCACCAGTTCAGACTAGATGGCTGTTCAGTCAGTTTTTCTATATTTACTATATATTTCAGTATAGTTTCTGTGGCACAAAATGACTGACAGAAATACCACAGACACGACTGGCGCAGATGCACAGATTTGGCAATATTATTCCCCCTTCATTTTTTTTTTATATGGGAGACTAGTGAATAAATCAGGCCCATTATATTACAATATAGTTTCTGTGGCACAAAATGACTGACAGAGATACCACAGACAGGACTGGTGCAGATGCACTGATTGGCAATATTAATCTCCCTTTTCAGGTGTGGGACAGTGCAGAAAAATACAGGCCCACTGTTTTACACTACACAGTTTCAGGGGCAGAAAGTGGCTGGAAGATATATATATATATATATATATATATATATATATATATATATATATTAAAAAAGGGACTGTACTACAATTACTATCTCCCTACAATAATCTCTGAAAAGTATGGCAGGCAGCAATAAAAAGGACTGCTGCACACAAAAAGTGTGGACAAACAAACAAGATAGCTGTGCAGAAAGGAAGGAGCAACAGGATTTGTGCTTTTAAAAAAGCAGTTGGTTTGCACAGCGGCGTGCAAACAGCAATGCAGCTATCAGGGAGCCTTCTAGGGCAGCCCAATAAGCTACAGAGCTGATGAAGAGAAATCTAGCCTCCACTGTCCCTGCAAACAAAAGGTGGTGTTGGACAGTGGAAATCGCTACAGCACAAGCAGTTTGGGGGTTAATGTACCCTGCCTAACGCTATCCCTGCTTCTGATGAAGCGGCAGCAACCTCTCCCTATGCTCAGCTCGGCAGCAGTAAGATGGCGGTCGGCGTGCATGCCCCTTTATAGCCCCTGTGATGCCGCAGAGAGCAAGCCAATCACTGCCATGCCCTTCTCCAAGATGGTGGGAACCGAGAGCTATGCCATCACGCTGCCCAAACTCTGCGTCTACCTTCATTGGCTGAGAAAAGGCACTGAAAGCGTCATACGAAATGCGACTTTGGCAAAGTCGGCGGCTTTTGAAAATGTTCGATCCGTTTCGCTCAACCCTATTGGTCACTGCTGAAGTATTGTAACTTCACAACCATGCAAAATGCTGACAGTGAGTATATTAAACACTGTCATCATTCTGCAGCCTAGGTACAGACATACAACATTATAAAAAGACTGGGCAACCCCTATAACCTTCATACCTCCACAGTTTTTGAATGAGCCTTAGTTTCTCACCTTTTCTCACACTTTCCTTTCCCCTTATTAGCAGTGTGTGTGACCTTCCCTCTGGTTCCTCAGGAGCTCCGAGAAACCCCTCAATTGCTATTTTGCCATTTAGGGACCCAGTTCCAAGTTGGTGTTTATTAGTTGTGCGGCTAGGGCCTCTCTATTCTGATCAGAGACCAGTTGGGTGTAGGTGCAGCATTTCCCTTGTGTGAGAGTGAACTCGTGCATAACATATATTATATGTTATATATATTTATATATATATATATATATATATATATATATACAGTACGGGACAGATCAAAAGTTTAGACACACCTTCTCATTTAAAGATTTTTCTGCATTTTCATGACTATGAAAATTGTACATTCACACTGAAGGCATCAAAACTATGAATTAACACATGTGGAATTATAAACTTAACAAAAAAGTGTGAAACAACTGAAATTATGTCTTATATTCTAGGTTCTTCAAAGTAGCCACCTTTTGCTTTGATGACTGTTTTGCACGCTCTTGGCATTCTCTTGATGAGCTTCAAGAGGTAGTCACCGGGAATGGTTTTCACTTCACAGGTGTGCCCTGTCAGGTTTAATAAGTGGGATTTCTTGCCTTATAAATGGGGTTGGGACAGTCAGTTGTGTTGTGCAGAAGTCTGGTGGATACACAGCTGATATTCCTACTGAATAGACTGTTAGAATTTATATTATGGCAAGAAAAAAGCAGCTAAGTAAAGAAAAATGAGTGGCCATCATTACTTTAAGAAACGAAGGTCAGTCAGTCCGAAAAATTGGGAAAACTTTTAAAGTGTCCCCAAGTGCAGTGGCAAAAACCATCAAGCGCTACAAAGAAACTGGCTCACATGAGGACTGCCCCAGGAAAGGAAGACAAAGAATCACCTCTGCTTCTGAGGATAAGTTTATCCAAGTCACCAGCCTCAGAAATTGCAGGTTACCAGCAGCTCAGATTAGAGACCAGGTCAAAGCCACACAGAATTCTAGCAACAGACACATCTCTACAACAACTGTTAAGAGGAGACTTTGTGCAGCAGGCTTTCATCGTAAAATAGCTGATAGGAAACCACTGCTAAGGACAGGCAACAAGCAGAAGAGACTTGTTTGGGCTAAAGAACACAAGGAATGGGTATTAGACCAGTGGAAATCTGTGCTTTGGTCTGATGAGTCCAAATTTGAGATCTTTGGTTCCAACCACCGTGTTTTTGTGCGACACAGAAAAGGTGAACAGATAGACTCTACATGCCTGGTTCCCACCGTGGAGCATGGAGGAGGAGATGTGATGGTGTGGGGGTGCTTTGCTGGTGACACTGTTGGGGATTTAGTCAAAATTGAAGGCATACTGAACCAGCATGGCTACAACAGCATCTTGCAGCGGCATGCTATTCCATCCGGTATGCATTTAGTTGGACCATCATTTATTTTTCAACAGGACAATGACCCCAAACACACCTCCAGGCTGTGCAAGGGCTGTGTGACCAAGAAGGAGAGTGATGGGGTGCTACGCCAGATGACCTGGCCTCCACAGTCACCAGACCTGAACCCAATCGAGATGGCTTGGGGTGAGCTGGACAGCAGAGTGAAGGCAAAAGGGCCAACAAGTGCTAAGCATCTCTGGGAACTCCTTCAAGGTTGTTGGAAGATCATTCCCAGTCACTACCTCTTGAAGCCCATCAAGAGAATGCCAAGAATGTGCAAAGCAGTCATCAAAGCAAAAGGAGGCTACTTTGAAGAACCTAGAATATAAGACAGATTTTCAGTTGTTTCACACTTTTTTGTTAAGTATATAATTCCACATGTGTTAATTCATAGTTTTGATGCCTTCAGTGTGAATTTACAATTTTCATAGTCATGAAAATACAGAAAAATCTTTAAATGAGAAGGTGTGTCCAAATTTTTACTCTGTACTGTATATATATTCAAATACAGATATGTGTATATAAAGCGCTGGCAAAAATTAAGCGACTACCACATCGAAACCCTGTCATGGGCAGCCCAAACCTCAGATCGGAACTCCATTGAAAATCTCTAGAATGTAATCAAGAGGATGATGGATAGTCACAAGCCATCAAACAAAGAAGAAGTGCTTAATTTTTTGCGCCAGAAGCAGTGTGAAAGTCTGGTGGAAAGCATGCCATGATGCATGAAATCTGTGAAAGCTGAAAGCTGTGAATCATGGTTATTCCACAAAATATTGATTTCTGAACTCATCCTGATTTAAAACTTTAGTATTTTTGTTTCTAAATGATTCTGAATTTGTTTTCTTTGCATTATTTGAGGTCTGAAAGCACTGCTTTTTTAATTTTGACCATTTTTCGTTGTAATAAAAAACCCCACAAAATTAATTACTTGGAAATTCATCCCATCGTTGTATGCATGGCTCACATCCCCAAGTCCTACTCACACTCCTTGCACCATCGCTGCATCACCGTCCCTGCATCTCCGTTGTCTCAGCGCCTGCAGAGATCCTGTGCTGAGTGGTCACTTGGTACCACTCATTAAGGTAATGAATATGCGCTTCATGCCTATGGGAGTGGAGATGCATGCATATTTATTACCTTAAAGAGCAGTGCCACATGACCAATCAGCACAGGAAGAGCTGCCCGGACAACAGAGATGCAGGGATGGAGATGCAGCAATGGCGCAAGGAGGTTGAGTATGATGTCTTCTGTCAACCGGCGGCTGCAGCTGCGGCTGTCACTGTGACACACCCGCTGGCTCCTGCCGTAGCTCCGCTGCTTCCCCTCCCTCTCCGGCTTTCTGGACAATGACTCGTGTATAAGCTGAGGGGGACGTTTTCAGCACAAAAAAAGTGCTCAAGATTTCGGCTTATGCACGAGTATATATGGTTAATATATATATATATATATATATATATATACAGTTGGGGAAATTAGTATTTGATTCCTTGCTGATTTTGTAAGTTTGCTCATTGACAAAGACATGATAAGTCTATAATTTTAAGGGTAGGTAAATTTTAACATTGAATGATAGAATATCAAAAATAAAATCCATAAAATCACATAGTATAATGTATATAAATGTATTTTACTTTATGCATTGAGAAATACGTATTCCCTTTGGCAAACAAGACTTAATACTTGGTGGCAAAACGCTTGTTGGCAAGCACAGCAGTCAGACGTTTTTTTCTAGTTGGTGATGAGGTTTGTGCACATGTCAGGAGGAATTTTGGTCCACTCCTCTTTGCAGATCATCTCTAAATCATTAAGATTTTGAGGCTGTCACTTGGCAACTCGGAGCTTTAACTCCCTCCATAAGTTTTCTATGGGATTATGGTCTGTTGTCTGGCTAGGCCAACATGACCTTAATGTGCTTCTTTTTGAGCCACTCCTTTGTTTCCTTGGCTGTATGCTTTGGGTCATTGTCTTCCTGGAAGACCCAGCCACAACCCATTTTTAATGTCCTGGCGAAGGGAAGGAGGTTGTTACTCAGGATTTTTCGGTTCATGGCTCCATCAATTCTCCCATTGATGCGGTGAAGTAGTCCTGTGCCCTTAGTAGAGAAACACCCCCAAAACATAATGTTTCCACCTCCATGCTTGACAGTGGGGACAGTGTTCTTTGGGTCATAGGCAGCATTTCTTTTCCTCCAAAAACTGCAAGTTAATGCCAAAGACCTCAATTTTTGTTTCATCTGATCACAACACCTCCTCCCAATAACTCACAGAATCAACCAGGTGTTCATTGGCAAAATTCAGATAGGTCTGCACATGTGATTTTTTTAAGCAAGGGGACCAGATGAGCACTGCAGAATTTTAAACCTTTATGGCATAATGTGTTACCAATGGCTTTCTTGGTGACTGTGGTCCCAGCTGCCTTGCTATCATTAGCAAGTTTCCCCATGTAGTTTTAGGCTGATCTCTCACCTTCCTCATGATCAAAGATACCCCATGAGGTGAGATTTTGCATGGTGCCCCAGATCGATGTCAATTGACTGTCATTTTGTATTTCTTCAATTGTCTTACTATTGCACCAACAGTTGCCTCCTTCTCACCCAGAGTCTTACTTCTGGTTTTGTAGCCTATTCAAGCTTGGTGCAGGTCTGTGATCTTGTCACTGACATCCTTATAAAGCTCTTTGGTCTTGCCCATGTTGTAGAGGTTAGAGTTGGACTGATTAATTGAATCTGTGGACAGGAGTTTTTCATAAAGGTGACTGTTGTGAATTAGACTTTTTGGCTCCCTCTTGTGGTTACTAGTGATATGACTCTGGGATTGTCTTTCCTCAGTCTGGCACCCACCTGGGTCGTTAGTCCAGGGGTGTTGCTATATAAACTTCCTGGATCCTTAGTCCAGTGCCTGGCATCGTTGTAATCAGATCCTTTCTGTTTGCTCCTGTCTGCTGGTCCCGGTTCGTGCAAAATTAAGCCAAGTCCTGCTTCTTTGTTTTTTGATTATTTGCTTGCTCTTATTTTTGTCCAGCTTGTACCAAATGTGATTCCTGACTTTGCTGGAAGCTCTAGGGGGCTGGTGTTCTCCCCCCGGGCCATTAGACGGTTCGGGGGTTCTTGAAAATCCAGCGTGGATATTTTGATAGGGTTTTTGCTGACCATATAAGTCATCTTACTATATTCTGCTATTAGCTAGTGGGCCTCTCTTTGCTAAATACCTAGCTCATTCTTACGTTTGTCTTTTCCTCTTACCTCACCGTTATTATTTGTTGGGGGCTTGTATCCAACTTTTCGGGTCTTTTCTCTGGAGGCAAGAAAGGTCTTTCTTTTCCCTTCTAGGGTTAGTTAGTTCTCCGGCTGGCGCGAGACGTCTAGAACCAACGTAGGCATGTTCCCCGGCTGCTTCTATTTGTGGTGCTAGGATTAGATATATGGTCAGCTCAGTTACCACTGCCCTATGAGCTGGTTTTTTGTGTTTGCAGACTTAGTAATTATTTCTGAGACCCTCTGCCATTGGGGTCATAACAGTATGCCAGGCCAACATTGAATGTTTAATGCATTGCAGAAGTGGGATAATAAGAAAGGAAATTCTGAGTTTTTTTTGTTTTTTTTTTCCTCTCTTCCTCCCCTTTACCTCTGAGTGGCTTGTGCTTGCTGCAGACATGAATGTCCAGACCTTGATTACAAGTGTAGACCAGCTTGCTGCTCGTGTGCAGGGCATACAAGATTTTGTTACCAGTAGTCCTATGTCTGAACCTAAAATACCTATTCCTGAACTGTTTTCTGGAGACCGATTTAAGTTTAGGAATTTCATGAATAATTGTAAATTGTTTCTATCTCTGAGACCCCGTTCATCTGGAGATTCAGCTCAGCAAGTTAAAATTGTTATCTCTTTTTTACGGGGCAACCCTCAGGATTGGGCTTTCTCGCTAGCGCCAGGAGATCCGGCATTGGCAAATATTGATGCGTTTTTTCTGGCGCTCGGATTGCTTTACGAGGAACCCAATCTTGAAGTTCAGGCAGAAAAAGCCTTGCTGGCTATTTCTCAGGGCCAGGATGAAGCTGAAGTGTATTGCCAAAAATTTCGGAAATGGTCCGTGCTTACTCAGTGGAATGAGTGTGCTCTGGCCGCAAATTTCAGAAATGGCCTTTCTGAAGCCATTAAGAATGTGATGGTGGGTTTCCCCATTCCTACAAGTCTGAATGATTCCATGGCGCTGGCTATTCAAATTGACCGGCGTTTGCGGGAGCGCAAAACCGCTAATCCTCTGGTGGTGTTGTCTGAACAAACACCTGATTTAATGCAATGTGATAGAATTCAGACTAGAAATGAGCGGAAAAATCATAGACGTCAGAATGGGTTGTGTTTTTACTGTGGTGATTCTACACATGTTATATCAGCATGCTCTAAACGCCTAACAAGGGTTGTTAGTCCTGTCGCCATTGGTAATTTGCAACCTAAATTTATTTTGTCTGTGACTTTAATTTGCTCATTGTCTTCTTATCCTGTTATGGCGTTTGTGGATTCAGGTGCTGCCCTGAGTCTTATGGATCTGTCATTTGCCAAGCGCTGTGGTTTTGTTCTTGAACCGTTGGTAAATCCTATTCCTCTTAGAGGTATTGATGCTACGCCATTGGCGGAAAATAAACCGCAGTTTTGGACGCAGGTAACCATGTGCATGACTCCTGAACATCGGGAGGTGATTCATTTTCTTGTTCTGCATAAAATGCATGATTTGGTCGTTTTGGGTCTGCCATGGTTACAGACCCACAATCCAGTCTTGGATTGGAAGGCAATGTCTGTGTCAAGTTGGGGCTGTCAGGGAATTCATGCTGATTCCCCGCCGGTGTCTATTGCTTCCTCTACTCCTTCGGAAGTTCCTGAGTATTTGTCTGATTATCAGGATGTATTCAGCGAGTCCAGGTCCAGTGCTCTGCCTCCTCATAGGGACTGTGACTGCGCCATAGATTTGATTCCAGGTAGTAAATTTCCTAAGGGAAGACTATTTAATCTGTCTGTACCTGAGCATGCCGCAATGCGTTCGTATATCAAGGAGTCTCTGGAGAAGGGGCATATCCGTCCATCCTCTTCCCCTCTTGGTGCGGGATTCTTTTTTGTGGCCAAGAAGGACGGATCTTTGAGACCTTGTATTGACTATCGGCTTCTGAATAAAATCACTGTTAAATTTCAGTATCCTTTGCCTCTGTTGTCGGACTTGTTTGCCCGGATTAAAGGTGCCAAGTGGTTCACCAAGATAGATCTTCCTGGTGCGTACAACCTTGTGCGCAATAAGCAAGGAGATGAATGGAAGACAGCATTTAATACGCCCGAAGGTCATTTTGAGTACTTGGTGATGCCTTTTGGGCTCTCTAATGCCCCCTCAGTGTTTCAATCCTTTATGCATGATATTTTCCGAAAGTATCTGGATAAATTTATGATTGTTTATCTGGATGATATTCTGGTTTTCTCTGAAGATTGGGACTCACATGTGGAGCAGGTCAGGATGGTGTTTCAGGTTTTGCGTGAGAATGCTTTGTTTGTTAAGGGCTCAAAGTGTCTCTTTGGAGTACAGAAGGTTCCCTTTTTGGGGTTTATTTTTTCCCATTCTGCTGTGGAGATGGACCCAGTCAAGGTCCGAGCTATTCATGATTGGACTCAACCCACGTCAGTTAAGAGTCTTCAGAAGTTCTTGGGTTTTGCTAACTTCTACCGTCGTTTTATCGCTAATTTTTCTAGCGTTGTTAAACCTTTGACGGATATGACCAAGAAAGGTTCTGATGTTGCTAACTGGGCTCCTGCAGCCGTGGAGGCGTTCCAAGAGTTGAAGCGCCGGTTTACTTCGGCGCCTGTTTTGTGCCAGCCTGATGTCTCACTTCCCTTTCAGGTCGAAGTGGATGCTTCTGAGATTGGGGCAGGGGCCGTTTTGTCGCAGAGAGGCCCTGGTTGCTCGGTAGTGAGACCATGTGCTTTCTTCTCTAGGAAGTTTTCGCCTGCTGAGCGGAATTATGATGTTGGCAATCAGGAGTTGCTGGCCATGAAGTGGGCATTTGAGGAGTGGCGTCATTGGCTCGAGGGTGCTAAGCATCGTGTGGTGGTCCTGACTGATCACAAAAATTTGATGTATCTCGAGTCTGCTAAACGCCTGAATCCTAGACAGGCCCGCTGGTCATTGTTTTTCTCCCATTTTGACTTTGTGGTCTTGTATTTACCAGGTTCAAAGAATGTGAAGGCTGATGCTCTTTCAAGGAGCTTTGTGCCTGACTCTCCTGGACTCGCAGAACCAGTTGGTATTCTTAAAGAGGGAGTTATCTTGTCGGCCATTTCTCCTGATTTGCGACGTGTGTTGCAGAGATTTCAGGCTGGTACACCTGACTCTTGTCCACCTGACAGACTGTTTGTTCCTGATAAGTGGACCAGCAGAGTCATTTCCGAGGTTCATTCCTCGGTGTTGGCAGGGCATCCGGGAATTTTTGGCACCAGAGATCTGGTGGCTAGGTCCTTTTGGTGACCTTCCTTGTCATGGGATGTGCGGTCATTTGTGCAGTCCTGTGGGACTTGTGCTCAAGCTAAGCCTTGCTGTTCTCGTGCCAGCGGGTTGCTCTTGCCCTTGCCTGTCCCAAAGAGGCCTTGGACACACATTTCCATGGATTTCAATTCAGATCTCCCGGTGTCTCAGGGCATGTCTGTCATCTGGGTGGTATGTGATCGCTTTTCTAAAATGGTCCATTTGGTGCCTTTGCCTAAGCTGCCTTCCTCTTCCGATCTGGTTCCTGTGTTCTTTCAGAATGTGGTTCGTTTACACGGCATTCCTGAGAATATTGTGTCTGACAGAGGATCCCAGTTTGTTTCCAGGTTCTGGTGATCCTTTTGTGCTAGGATGGGCATTGATTTGTCGTTTTCGTCTGCCTTTCATCCTCAGACTAATGGACAAACGGAGCGAACTAATCAGACTCTGGAGGCTTATTTGAGGTGTTTTGTTTCGGCAGATCAGGATGATTGGGTGACCTTCTTGCCGTTGGCTGAGTTTGCCCTTAATAATCGGGCTAGTTCCGCTACTTTGGTTTCGCCATTTTTCTGCAACTCTGGTTTCCATCCTCGTTTTTCCTCGGGACATGTGGAGCCTTCTGACTGTCCTGGGGTAGATTCTGTGGTGGATAGGTTGCAGCAGATCTGGAATCATGTGGTGGACAACTTAAAGTTGTCACAGGAGAAGGCTCAGCGTTTTGCCAACCGCCGCCGCGGTGTGGGTCCCCGACTTCGTGTTGGGGATTTGGTATGGCTGTCTTCTCGATTTGTTCCTATGAAGGTCTCCTCTCCTAAATTTAAGCCTCGCTTCATCGGTCCTTACAAGATATTGCAAATCCTTAATCCTGTGTCCTTTTGCTTGGATCTTCCGGTGTCGTTTGCCATTCACAACGTGTTCCATAGGTCTTTGTTGCGGCGGTACGTTGTACCTGTGGTTCCTTCTGTTGAGCCTCCTGCTCCGGTGTTGGTTGAGGGTGAGTTGGAGTACGTGGTGGAGAAGATCTTGGATTCTCATCTCTCCAGACGGAGGCTTCAGTATCTGGTCCAGTGGAAGGGCTATGGTCAGGAGGATAATTCCTGGGTGGTTGCTTCTGATGTACATGCGGCCGATTTAGTTCGTGCCTTTCACGCTGCTCATCCTGATCGCCCTGGTGGTCTTGGTGAGGGTTCGGTGACCCCTCCTTAAGGGGGGGTGCTGTTGTGAATTAGACTTTTTGGCTCCCTCTTGTGGTTACTAGTGATATGACTCTGGGATTGTCTTTCCTCAGTCTGGCACCCACCTGGGTCGTTAGTCCAGGGGTGTTGCTATATAAACTTCCTGGATCCTTAGTCCAGTGCCTGGCATCGTTGTAATCAGATCCTTTCTGTTTGCTCCTGTCTGCTGGTCCCGGTTCGTGCAAAATTAAGCCAAGTCCTGCTTCTTTGTTTTTTGATTATTTGCTTGCTCTTATTTTTGTCCAGCTTGTACCAAATGTGATTCCTGACTTTGCTGGAAGCTCTAGGGGGCTGGTGTTCTCCCCCCGGGCCGTTAGACGGTTCGGGGGTTCTTGAATATCCAGCGTGGATATTTTGATAGGGTTTTTGCTGACCATATAAGTCATCTTACTATATTCTGCTATTAGCTAGTGGGCCTCTCTTTGCTAAATACCTAGCTCATTCTTACGTTTGTCTTTTCCTCTTACCTCACCGTTATTATTTGTTGGGGGCTTGTATCCAACTTTTCGGGTCTTTTCTCTGGAGGCAAGAAAGGTCTTTCTTTTCCCTTCTAGGGTTAGTTAGTTCTCCGGCTGGCGCGAGACGTCTAGAACCAACGTAGGCACGTTCCCCGGCTGCTTCTATTTGTGGTGCTAGGATTAGATATATGGTCAGCTCAGTTACCACTGCCCTATGAGCTGGTTTTTTGTGTTTGCAGACTTAGTAATTATTTCTGAGACCCTCTGCCATTGGGGTCATAACAGGTGACTATGTAAGAAAGCTGTCTTTAATGCAGGTAATGAGTTGATTAGGAACATCTATCTGGTCTGTAGGAGCCAGAACTCTAAATGGTTGGTAGGGGATCAAATACTTTTTTCTAACTGCAAGATGCAAATAAATTTAAATAATTTATGCAGCGTTATTCTCGGGATTTTATTTTTAATATTCTATCTCCCAATGTTAAATTTAACCTACCCTTAAAATTATAGACTAATCGTGTCTTTGTCAGTGGATAATTTTACAAAATCAGCAAGGAATCAAACACTTATTTCCCATACTGTATATACTGTATACACACATGCACATTACTACTCTTAACCCTTTGACTAGCCACATTGCAGCTTCGCTGACAATACATTTTAAAAGATCAATTTATTGAAAACTCATTATAAAATTCTGACAGTTTTGATAAATATTGCAAGAGACAGTTCAATAATGGGCCATTTTTCATAAACATAACATACATTGATATTTATTCAATCAGTGTTTCCGTTTTAATTCCACTGCTATCATTCCGATCTGAAAACCTCACTTTTCAAATGCACTGCAAGTGCCAGTAATGCATATGATTAGTGTTCTTCTATATGTACTCTACAGACAGGTTTAGATTTATGATGCTTATAGTAATTCTCATGGTAACTATGGATGTAAGTTGAAGTAGCATGTATATAAGGCAGGAATATTCTTATATAGACCACAGTACTGGGGTGTAGATTGGAGAACAGGGGTGCTAATACATAGCTTCTAATAAGCCAGAGTCAAAGAGTTGACGATAAAAATGTTTTTTGTTTGTACAAATGTATTGCAATCTATCAGTAGGAACTAATAGGGTAGATTGATTATGTTTACCTAATTGTGTTTGAAGTATGAAACATAGTTTTTCCTGTTGTTTTTATTTCTCATACTGTAACATATCTCTATAAAGTAGGACTAAACTGAAGCAGCTCACAACTAATTATACAGATTCTACTATGCAGCATAATAAAAGGGTTGGAATTTTCCTTGTATACATTTTTGATGGTTTATTTCTACCACCAACAGAACATAAAGAAATATCAAGTCTATTTTATATTATTTCTACTGTCAAATAAATATGCAAATTTTATTCATCAAAGTGCTAAATTTATACTGTCTGGCATGGCTTTAGCTCTCATCCCTGGTAGTGGCAGCACACTATGCATTTCAAATACGGCATTCTACAATTTTGAGAACAAATGGCATAGAATGAACATAATCTATCTAGAATATAAAGAGGATGAAATGCAAACCTGAAATAATAATTTGACTATTATTCTGTTCGAGAGCATGTGTTATTAAAACAAGGAACTGTGTTTTATACTGGGGAACATTTTGAAAGGTCTTTTTCTCCTTGATACCAAGTAACAAGAGAAATCTTGAAATAACTACATCTACATAGACTGATCAGTAATTGCATCAATCATTGCAGTACATCTACAGGCAGCTAAACTGTATAACATTGTAACATTGACTAACTTGTTACAATGTTATCTGATGAAGGCTGGGATATTTTGGGCATCAGATTTTGAAGTTTCAAAGAAGTTTTCTCCAAAAATTGAATAGCTTTAAAAGTTTAAATCAATTTAGATTAGATTACAATTCCTTGAAATGCAATGAATAGATGTCTATAAAGGTACCTTCACACTAAGTGACTTTGCAGCGAGAATGACGACGATCCGTGACGTTGCAGCGTCCTGGATAGCGATCTCATTGTGTTTGACACGCAGCAGCGATCTGGATCCCGCTGTGATATCGCTGGTCGGAGCTAGAAGTCCAGAACTTAATTTAGTCGCTGATCACCCGCTGTCATCGCTGGATCGGCGTGTGTGACGCCGATCCAGCGATGTGTTCACTTGTAACCAGGGTAAATATCGGGTTACTAAGCGCAGGGCCGCGCTTAGTAACCCGATATTTACCCTGGTTACCATTGTAAAAGTTAAAAAAAAAACAGTACATACTCACCTTCTGATGTCTGTCACGTCCCCCGGCGTCCACAGGGTTACGCGCTGCTGCTCAGAACTTCCTGCACTGACTGTGTCAGCGCCGGCCATAAAGCAGAGCACAGCGGTGATGTCACTGCTGTGCTCTGCTTTACTGCAGACCCTGACATATTCAGTGCAGGAAGCTCTGAGCAGCAGCGCGTAACCCTGTGGATGCCGGGGGACGTGACAGACATCAGAAGGTGAGTATGTACTGTTTTTTTTTTTTACTTTTACAATGGTAACCAGGGTAAATATCGGGTTACTCAGCGCGGCCCTGCACTTAGTAACCCGATGTTTACCCTGGTTACCTGGGTGCTGCAGGGGGACTTCAGCATCGTTGAAGACAGTTTCAACGATGCCAAAGTCATTCCCCTGATCGTTGGTCGCTGGAGAGAGCTGTCTGTGTGACAGCTCCCCAGTGACCTAAACAGTGACGCTGCAGCGATCGGCTCATTGTCTATATCGCTGCAGCGTCGCTGAGTGTGACGGTACCTTAACACTCTAAGGTTTCCAAGGACTTTATCCAGAACTTTCAAGCAATTTAACACCATAACAGCCTTAGGAGTGTCAAAGTGACCAAAACATATTTGGCTATTTGCAAATGGATGAAAACTAGTGATGAATGAATATGCTCATTACTCGAGATTTCTCGAGCACGCTCAGGTGTCCTCCGAGTATCTTTTAGTGCTCAGAAATTTAGTTTTTATTGCTGCAGCTGAATGATTTACATCTGTTAGCCAGCATAAGTACATGTGGGGGTTCCCTAGAAACCAGGCAACCAGGCATGCCTATTTATGCTTTATACCACATGATATGGTTGCTTCAAGGCATTATTTGGAAGCCCATCCAGTTGCACTAGAAACCAATCTTTCTCTGGATATTATAATATGCTTCAATGTGTAAACTGGAAGCAACCATTTTAGGCAATCTGTGCAAATCAAATCATAAATTGTTCACATTTGCAGTGTTTAGGGAATTCTAAAAAAAATCAACACAAATTTGATTCAAATAAAATCAATTAGCTCATCTCTATTAGTAGCTTCTAAAAATGGATGAAGAAAAAAACACAAGTAACTCTTTCATGTTAAAATATTGCAACCTACCACACCGCAGAAAAACTTACAGAATGGATTCAGAGTAGGGAATTTAGGGTGTTGATTTGGCATCCATATTGTATACATCACAGTTTGATCAACGATCTATAAATTAATCAATCCATCTAGACCACAACTTACAGTATCTAAAGTATCTGCTTTTTCACCCACACAAGAGAAAGCTTACTTTTAAATGTGATTTTAATGCTATGGCTGATCTAAGTTTTTATTATAAGAAAACAAGAACTGTTCAAGTGAAAAGGATACTGTCTGCTCTACTAATAGATCTGCATTTAATGCCAAAACCCATTGGTATACTGTGTGGAAAATATTCAAGAAAATAGTCAAAAGTTGTTCGGTATGTGCATCTCTATTAAAATTGCATGGGATGCACCCAGTGAAATTACTAATGCGAGTAATTGTGAGTCATTTTCCAACAGAAGGCTAATGTGGGTAGAAATGCACTACAACAAATAAAATTATCTTTTCCATATTACATTTTATGATTTCAGGGAAAATTCTGGTCAGACACATCAGAATGCTGACTGGATGAAAGTGTGGCAACAATGTACAGTGATTTGCAGTATTACACCTAAATATTGGTTTAAGTGAGATCCTAATAATTGTGCAAATTGAATTTTTCATCCAATTCTTTTGACGTTAAGTTATTCTATCACATCTACATCTTCAGCTTACATAGCTAGTATCTTGCATGTACTGTGAAGTAAGGTACATATTATAATATGGGTATACATGTCAAACTATCAATTAAAACAAATAGATGCTTCAAATTATTGACCAATCATTTCATATTGAATTAACTAGCATACCAGACAATTATATTTGGTCACTTGTAGACTATTTGTATAATTAAGTAATATGTTACTTACCAATATCAGACATTTCTGGAACTGTGACAACATAGGGTCCATCAGGAAATTCAGGGGCATTGTCATTAATATCTTGAACTTTAATAATAAATTCAGATTCTGGTTCAAGAGGCCTGTTGGTTCTTCTGTCGATAGCTTGTGCATGTAGAACATAATGTGACTTCTGTTCACGGTCTAGACTTTTTGTTGCATGAATGTCCCCTGTTGTGTCATCAATGACAAATATTGTCCCAGCTCCTTCCCCAGTTAATATATATTTCACAGAACCATCACCTTTGTCCGAATTTGAGTGCAACTGTAAGAGAAATACATACAAAGATTTAACAATGTGAATGTAGTGAGTGTTAACAGCATATACATACATATACATATATATTTCATAAATAAAATCAATCCTAAAAGGTTATTCTCAAATAAAAAACAGGTTTTTGCCCATCCTTTGGATAGAGGATAATTTGCATGTCACTGAGCAGTCAGTATTCCCATAGACAACAAAGGGAATGGAAGCCGAGCATGGCACCTTTGCAGCATTCAGGGGAAGCCCTATTCTTGGAGTTATAAGACCCTGATATTAGGATTGCTGTGACACACAAGCAATCAGACTCTCTGAGATCACCATGTTATCCCCACAGAAAAGTATCCTTTTCCTATTTTTTATAATAACCTTTTTTGATATGTCTTTTAGATCTTTGAGGGGAGAAATAATGCAGGCTGGAAACACATTTTATTCTGTCTTACATTGTGAACTGCATTTTGGTACTCTCATTAATACTCAAAAGTGCTTTGGCATCCCAGTTCTTGTTGCTAATGTAGCTCAACTGAGGTGAAAAAGTCTTTAGTAATAACACTTTTGTAAGCAAGTTCTTGCTTTTTCTTAATAGAACTATGAAGATGATACTACTTTAGTCTAGTTTCAAAACCGTTCTCCTACTAAGTTCAACCACCACCAAACATTAAGAAAATAACTAAGTAAAAAGCTTAAAAAGAGCCATTCAAGATTTTATACCCCAAGGTGTATTAATGCTAATTAAATCCTAGACATTCCAGTATGAATTTGCTTTGCTGTTTTAGATAATTTCATAGTTTAGTTTGTATGCTTCCTGCATCCCTCTGTCAGTGTGCAATGAGGGAGGCAGCAGGGGCAGGAAGCGAATAGGGAGAAAAGAAGCAGAGCAATAAGCATAGCTAGGACAGGGTTAAATCCTAGCCCTTGAGGTACTAATTAGATGCACCTGGGTAACTATGACTGTAACCAGCCAATGTGTTCACTGGTCAGTCAGTTGTGGGAGTTAAGCAGAGTGAGTTGTGTTGGCGCTTTAGTAAAACAAGCCAGAATCTCTCTGGGAGGAGACTGCAAAGGTCGTGTGCATCAACCCACAAGTATCACTGGTTGCCATGAACAAAAGCAATTGTTTGTAACTGAACTGGAACTAGCTTAGCCGTGTCTGAGTTTCAAGTGAATGTGTCCCATTGAGCCTGAAGCAGGAACTGAATTACCATCTGCGTGAGATCCCATTATTGCTTTGACCTTCATTGGAAAAGGACTATGATTTTTGTTAATATTAATGTGCCGGGAAAAGGCTGCCTTAATTTAAAATTTATGGAGTTTAATATACCTCACACTGCCTTGACACAAGAATCTGGTGGCTCTGTGAACTGAAGCACTGACCTGAAAGTATGAATCCCTAATATATATATATACTGTATATGTGAGTCCAACAGGTCATCTTTGAAGTAACTCGGCAAAAGTCTGTCAGCTGTACCATTAACTTGGCTTTCTCACAGAAGTACTCCTCCCAAACTCAAAGGATTTGGTCTTATTTGCACAATCAATAGTCAGGGTTTACACTTCTGTTAAGAATTCATGCTGAGAATAGACCATCACATGGCAGACACAAATGATGCCTGATTGAATATGTTGATAAAAATGAGGCCCGTCAGGATAATATCATGGCATCAATATTTATACTAGAAAAAAATTGCTTAGCATAAAAAGTGGCTACTTCTAGTAACAATGAGAGAATCTGTGACAGAGACTCGGCAAATCCAATAACACAGATTTGAACAGAGCCTAAAGGTACCTTCACACTAAGAGACTTTACAACGATAACGATAGCGATCCGTGACGTTGCAGCGTCCTGGATAGCGATATCATTGTGTTTGACATGCAGCAGCGATCAGGATCCCGCTGTGAGATCGCTAGTCGTTGCTGAAAGTCCAGAACTTTATTTCGTCGCTGGATCTCCCGCTGACATCGCTGAATCGGTGTGTGTGACACCGATCCAGCGATGTCTTCACTAGTAACCAGGGTAAACATTGGGTTACTAAGCGCAGGGCCGCGCTTAGTAACCCGATGTTTACCCTGGTTACCATTGTAAAAGTAAAATAAAAAACACATACTCACATTACGGTGCCCGGCGTCCGCTTCCCTGCACTCCTCCTGCATCCTGTGTAAGTGCCGGCCGTAAAGCAGAGCGGTGACGTCACCGCTCTGCTCTGTGGGAGATGCCGGAGATGTTCGGCGCTGACACAGGATGCAGGAGGAGTGCAGGGAAGCGGACGCCGGGCACCGGAATGTGAGTATGTGTTTTTTTTTTTAACTTTTAAAATGGTAACCAGGGTAAACATCAGGTTACTAAGCGCGGCCCTGCACTTAGTAACCCGATGTTTACCCTGGTTACCCGGGGACTTCGGCATTGTTGGTCGCTGGAGAGCCATCTGTGTGACAGCTCTCCAGTGACCACACAACGACTAAACAGTGACGCTGCAGCGATCGGCATCGTTGTCTGTATCGCTGCAGCGTTGCTTAGTGTGAAGGTACCTTAAGAGGACTGGAGGAGGACTGGACAAGGAAAGACTGGGTCAAGAATTTGTACTATTTTTCTTAACTTAAGCTTTTCTTTATCCTCTGTAGTTAAAACCAAAGGCTCACTGAAATTTATTTGACCCTTACTGTAAAGTATTTTATGGCTGAAAGAATATCAGAAGCATATAAATAAAAAATGTATGTATTCTCTGAGTATTGAATTTTATACTTTATGGTTTAGATTTTTGTTACAGCATATTAGTTATCTTGTATACAAGTTAATATATGGTATGTCAGCATACATGCTTAATCACTGCTCCCATGGGAATCCAAAGAGGAGCCATCCTAATGGAAGGTAGATGAAGTTTCCCAATTTTCCAATTTCAGCAATCAGTGCGTATCACAGTGGCTCAATTCTAAAATTCCATCTTATGTACACAACAGCATCTTATGCATAATTTTTTATTTCTGTACTACCCCTTTAAGGAATACAAAATACACCACATCATCTGGAGATGAAGAATTAGTAGTTTTTTCAGACTTAGTATAGATGCTAGAAAATCCTGTTTATTAAATTTTACCCTTCTTAGACTTTCCCCTGAAAACTGCAGATATTAGGGATTTTCCAGTCTTCACTCCTAGACTTGACGAAAGACAATTACTCAGTGCTGAATTTGTAGTCACAGTCCTGCATGAACATGCTCAATGCTGATGGGTACAGAAACCTTATATAAATGTGAAAATGCAGGAGCGAGCTCTGTTTTACATATTTACACCCTTTTGTATCAAGGAGTTAATGTAAAAAGGACAGATTATACGAATACTTTGCAAGAACCCAGCTGTTTTATGAATTAAAACCAGACAAATAGTATTTCCTAAAAAAATATATATATCCCTACAGACCAACAAAGTCATTAAGATAATTTCATATCTTCTTTGTATCCATAATTTCGCTAGACATTCAATGGAGGAATACAACATCGCTATGAATAATTATCCAATGAAAATTATAGCAGCATTGCTAACTGACTTCTTTTTTATAATTCAGTACTAACTGTAAGCAGCTTCATGCATATTTTATCATCCTGCTTTATTCTCTAGTAAGCAATGCTGATTTGTTTTCAGATCAGCATAGGTCAAGTTTACATGCATTAAGTACATGCATTAGGAGTAGTCTGCTTCTCCAATATCCTTGTAGACCAAGCTGGAATATTTTGAACTTGTGCAGAATTCTTCACTCAGCGAGAGGCTTTCTCAATATGCACAAAAGTCTATTTGAATAATTCAAAAGCTGTTTGTCAAGGTTGTCTTATGAGCTGGTGTCTAGGTGTTTATCTTCCCCTTTCATAAATAAGGTATTCTGAAAATATATCCCAGCGAATAACAATTGTGCAATACTTTAGCAAAAATGAAATATTATGTAATTCAAACTCCTGCTGAGTATCCTTGTAACACATGATTGTAGCTGTGCAGTATTATTCACCTACACAAAACATTATGATCATTATTTTACTATACATAAAGTAATATCCATGCAAACCTTGATGTTCTGTGAACATGTGATAGGTTCAGCCTGGCTGCTCAAATTATCTGCATTAATATTTTGATCATATGGGACATATATACCTATATACCACCCTCCTGTCATCTATGAAGCAGTGACTGACTACAAAAGCACTCAATCAGAAGAGCTACAATGATTCCTGATTCCTATCAAAGTGCGGCTCAGTAGTAAATGAGAACTCATTCTGCCATTATAATAATTCATGAAAAAGTTCTTACTTGATCGATCCATTGCCTAGCTAAGGGCAGAGAAGAAAGCTGACTTCCCATACTTTGCGCATGTCTGTGGAGACCGGTGTAAACACTATCCAAAGATTTGATAATGGTAATATGCAAAACACCATTTCTACATATGCTTTCTTCATGTGACATACTTAGAATTTATCCAATTTTTTTCAAAATGTATCCTGCCTTTTACTCTACAATAGCGATATGTTAACTAGAGGAAATTTCAGGGCCGCATCTCACATCAGGTGGTAGTCTGAGGTAGCTCATAGGGAACAGCACAATTTCTCCAGATATCTCAGCCGGCCGTCAAGAATTTGTGCCTGTATTTTCTAAAAGAGTAGCACAATCCTATTGTAACAGGAAGATTGAGCCACCCCTGAAAGATAACTTTTGGCCAACAACAGAGTGTCGCTGCAAATTTCACTATGCTTGGGCGCAATACTATTACTATGTCTGAGACACAAGTAAAGTTTGGGCATCCTTGGTCAGAATTACTGTTATTGTGATCAGTTAAGCAAGTTGAAGATGAAATGATCTCTGAAAGGCCTAAAGTTAAAGATGATACAGTTCCTTTGTATTTTAGGCCAAAATAAAAAATACAGCTCTGGCAAAAATTAAGAGACCACTGCAAAATGTTCAGTTTGTCTTATTTTTTTCTTTATAGGTATATTTTTGAGTAAAATGTAAATTGTTCATTTTGTAGACTTCTGACAACATGTCTCCGAATTTCCAAGCAATAAATTTAGTATTTTTTTCTGAAAAGGAGAAATGGTCAAAATAAAAAAAACAGTGCTTTCAGACCTCAAATAATGCAAAGAAAACAAGTTAATAATTATTTAGAAACAACAATACTAATGTTTTAACTCAGGAAGAGTTCAAAAATCAATATTTTGTGGAATATCCATGATTTTTAATCACAGCTTTCATGCGTCTGGGTATGCTTTCCACTAGTCTTTCATACTGCTTCTGGTGCAAAAAGTTAAGCAGTTCTTTGTTTGATGGCTTGTGACTATCCATCATCCTCTTGATTACATTCCAGAGGTTTTCAATGGGGTTCAGGTCTGGAGATTGGGCTGCCCATTTGATATGGTGATCTCTTAATTTTCGCCAGAGCTGTAATTTTTTTTATCTTTTACATTTTAAAAGTTACAAAATGGAAACTCGACTGATGCAAAAATGTTGGCATCCTGCATGTTAGTAACTAGTAGCACCCCCTTTTGAAAATATTATAGCTTGTAAAATATTTTTGTAGCCAGCCAAGATTCTTTCAATTCTTGTTTGAGGGAAAATTCTTCCAGTTCTGCGCTGTTTTGAGTTCTATCCACAAATTTTCAATGATGTTCAGATCAGGGGACTGTGAGAGCCATTGTAAAACCTTCAGATTGTGCTATTTGAGGTAGTCAATTGTGGATTTTGACATGTGTTCAGGATCATTATCTGCTGTATAAGCCATTTTTTTCAACTACAGCTGTTTCTTACAGATGGTGTTATGTTTACATCAATCATTTCTTGAAATTTTATTGAATCCATTCTGTACTCTACTAATGAAATGTTCCCTGAGGCATTGACTGCATCACAACCTCAAAGCATCATTGATCCACCTCTATGCTTTATGGCTGTCAAGATGTTTTTTCCTGAAATTCTGTGCCCTTTTTCCTCCTAGCATCTTTAATAATTGTGGCTAAAGAGTTCTATTTTAACCTCATCGATCCACAGGACACTGAATTTTATTATGAGGATGCAGGTTAGTTTTTTTTGGTGATTCTTCCATAAAGGCCATATTTGTGCAGGTATCTTTGAACAGCAGAACAATGTATCTCAATTCCAGAGTCTGATACATTTTTCTGAAGATCTTTTGCAGTCAAGCGGAGGTTCTGATTTGCCTCTCCAACAAACCTACATGCTGATCTCACTGAACACTTTCCTTGGACATCCAGATCTTAACTTGACCTCCATTGTTCCTGTTTAGCTGCCATTTTTTAATTACTTTTCGAACAGAGGAAAGGGCAACTTGAAAATGCGTTGCTATCTTCTTATAGCCTTCACCTGCTTTATGGTACTCCAAATTTCATTTTAAGAGTGCTAGGCAGTTGCTTAGAAGAACTAATGGCTGCTGTTTGTTGGCACAGGGTTAAAGAAGGCAGGTATTTTTCAAATGCTGGAAATTTGCATCACCTGGCTTTCCTAACAATTATAGTCAACAAGCTATAACCCTAACAGGCTAATTAAGGTCTGAAACCTAGGTCAAAGTTATTGGAGCACACAAAACTCCAAAGGTGCTCAACCTTTTGCACCATTTTCCTTTTTGTAATTTTTAGAGTGAAAAAAATGACTTTTTTGCCTAAAATACAAAATGAAATGTGTCATCTTTAACTTCAGGCCTTTTAGAGATAATTTCATTTTCAACTTGCTTAACCATTCACAATAGCAGTAATTTTGACAGGGATGTCCAGACTTTTACATGCTACTGTATATCAGTAAATTTGAGACTGTCTTTTCATAAGAGGAATCACTCCTGCTTAATTGCCTTCGGGAGAAAGGTCGTCATTGTCCATTTGAAACACCATCTCTCTCTGTTTATTGACTCCTTCACTATACATGGAACATTATATATCAGCCCCCTTTCCTGCCCTTATTTGCCAGAAGTGATAAATGTGTCTCATGGACTCAGGACTTGGGTTCCACTGTACAGGGCACTAAACATGACATTACGCATCGAGGCGCCCGGAAGTGATGTTCACTTTACTATCATATTTTGGGAAGAGGGCAGCAAAAAGCTAGGTAGTATTCCTTTACCATGGATGTGGTAGTGTGCATTCCTAGCCATCTATGCTGTCTAGCTATTCACCAACAAAACTCACCTGATGACTTTACATGAAGAAGCATGCCAGGATCGAATGTGACTATTTGAGTTCTGCTGATCCTGATTGAGATAATGTGTAGTTGTATTAGTATGTACTTCCCCCACCATAATAAGGAAAATCATTATTATGGAGGATCACTCCAAAAAAAGCAGCCATTAGTTCTTCCAAGCAGCTGCCTAGCACTCTGGAAATCAAAATGGTGGAGGCCCACAAATCAGGAGAATGCTATAAGAAGATAGCAAAGTGCTTTCAAGTTGCCATTTCCTCAATTCAAAATGTAATTAAGAAATGGCAGTTAACAGGAACAATGGTGGTCAAGATAAGGTCTGGAAGATGAAGCAAAATCTTAGTGAAAGCTGCTTGTAGGTTTGCTAGACAGGCAAATCAGAACCCACACTTGACTGCAAAAATCTTTAAGAAAGATTAAGCAGACTCTGGAATTGTCATAGATTGTTCTACTGTTCAAAAACACCTGCATAATGACGTCCTTCATGGAAGAGTCACCAGAAGATAACCTCATCATAAAATTTCATACATCAGAAGTATGCAAGAGAGCATCTAAACAAGCCTGATGTATTTTGGAAACAAGTCCTGTGGACGGATGAGGTTAAAATAGAACTCTTTGGCCTCAATGATTAAATGTATGTGAGGAGAAAAAAAGGGTACAGAAATTCAGGAAAAGAACACCACACCAACCATTGAGCATGGGAATTATTTTGGAGTTGCTTTGCAATCAATGCCAAGGGGAACATTTCACGGAAAGAGGGAAGAATGGATTCAATTAAATTTTGCAAATTCTTGATGCAAACATAACACCATAAAAAAACACTTAAGTTTAAAAGAAGATGGCAAGTACAAATGGATAACCTTAAGCACATCAGCATCCACATTACACTATCTGAAAAGGAGCAAGTTGAAGTTTTTACAACAACCCTCACAGTGCCCGGACATGAACATCATTGAAAATCTGTGGCTAGATCTCTAGACAGCAGCTAGAAAACATTTTAGTCCAAATAACTTTAGATTTTTAGAAAGTCATACTTTACATGACATAGCTCTACACAGACACTAGATTATAAACCAGCATCAGAAGTGTTGACAAAGAATATAATAAAACATTTTTTTACATTATACTAAAATGAAATCAAAATTAAAACAAGGTGCCTCATGACAAAAAAGAGGAAGCCGCCTAAACACACATGTAGCTGGTTTAGATAGAGATCAATTGTTTGATGCAATCAAATGTAATAGAAGAAAATATATAACACTCACATGTCTATATGAAGATGTATTAAGAATTGCATACCTATAAATTATGGGAATTACTTAAATCTTAAGTGCTTAGTGTTATATGTTCAGTACAAATACGGTTGAAACCAGAAGTTTACATACACGATATAAAAAGACACATATGCCTGTTTTTCTCAATATCTGGCATGAAATCAGAATAACACTTTCCAGTTTTAGGTCACTTAGGAGTACCATAAATTTGTGAAATGCCAGAATAATGGGAGAGAGAATGTTTGAGGTATTTTTATTACTTACTGCAAAGTCAAATACATACACTATTATTACTATGCCTTTAAACAATTCTGGACAGCCCATATGATGATGTCATGTGTTTGTAAACTTCTGATTAATTCAGATGTTTTTTGGCAACATCTGAGTTAATTAGAGACATACCTGTAAGTGTATTTTAATGCACACCTGAAACACACTGCTTCTTTGTGTAGCATCATGGGAAAGTCTCAAGAAATCAGCCAAGATTCTGGCAGCTAATCAGGGTGTAAAAACCCTCCACAATGTCCATACAGAAGAGGATAGTGATCATCTCTCTGTTGAGATGTGATTGGCGGGAGGGGATGGAGGAAGCAACCTTGAGTGTTACCATGCCACCAACAAACCATGAACTTGGACCTCATGTACGAGCTCGTAAGCACCTGACATGAGTGCCTTCCTGCCTTCTTGCTCCTCTTTCTGCAACATGATGCCCATATAGTTAGGATTACCAATAGGGCTGACTACTTGGTAGCCAGTTTATTAGATCCATGCTACAAGAGTTATACTTTTCAGATACTTCTTCCCCTGGAAAGAGACATGTGCATGCTTGAGTATCGAAACACTATTGAAGACAATCTTAAGAGTGGTTTTACCCAAGACAGCAGTGAGGTACATAGTGTGCATTGCAGTTCTAGACTTTCAATTCGGGAACGAGGAGTCGTCACAAAATATCAGCAATAGCAGCAATGTAAGCAGCAGAAGCAATTTCTGTGAATTGTTTCACATATTTTTTAGAGCATCCCATGCACCAGAGTACAAGTCTGACACTTATTGAATGATTGGAGATGATGTGCAGGAGTATCTCAAGTTTAATATCGATGTCATCAGGGGGATTTTGGACATTTTTGCATACTGGACTACAAAAATGGAAGAGTGGGCTATACTTGTCAGTCACTCTTTGGAGGATTTGTCATGCCCGTCAGCCAGTGTTCTCTCAGAATGTGACTTCAGCGTTGCTGGTGGTGTCCTGATGGAAAAGTCCATCTGGCTTTTTCCTGAAAGTGTAGACTGCCTAACTTTAAATAACATGAACAAATCATGGATCTCCAATAAATTTTCTACCCCAGTCGCAGACTGGGCAAACTAGACAATGGTACTGTTAGGCATCGGGATTTTCCCGCTGCGCGGGATAGATCCCAGGCATTGCCTGGTGCTGTGTTCTCCCATTCTGGTCCGGCCACTGCAAGTGCTGCTCAGCACAAACATCGGTCCCATCATTTTACTCAGGCTCATGTTAGTTATGTGGTTACTGCTGGCTCTCCAGCCAAGTCTATGGCTATATGTGAGAGGCAGGTGCAGTCTGACGCTTGGGAGTCTAAGTCTAGAGATCACCCGACCGAGCATGTCCGTGATGTGGCGTCTGCTCATTGGTGGTTGGACATTTGCTTCTCTGGTGAGGTGGCAGCCCCTGATTGGTCCGTGAGAGATGTCTCGCCTAACTGGGCATGAGTGTTTGGGGTGGAGCCTTGTGTATAAAAGGCCCCCAGCGGTGCACGCGGGGGCACTAGTATCACTTATGTGTGGTGTTTGTGAGTTGATACTCTACCAGTCTGTTGGCACGTGTCTCCCTATTCACTGAGAGTTCTTACATTGGCAGATATGGTTAGGACTGGGTAGCTACCCCTTGGCTTAGCATCTGTTTCCTTCATGTGTTCGGTAAGCACAGCTGAGTTACAGAGTAAGTCCAACCCTCAGGCTACACCTCTCAGGGATATCGTCAGAGCTTTGAACCTAGCATCACATGACTTCTTTTCTTTGACTTGGTATCTGTGTTGTTACACGTGTGCAGTTAGCACAGTTTACTTGCAGAGCGAGCACTACCCTCTTGCTATTTCCCCTGTGACAGGGTTTAGCATCTAGTTTACTCTCAGCAGTAACTTTCTGTGCAGTAACTGAGCTGGGTACTCTGAGTGCAGTTCACACTGTGTGGCGTTAACACAGTGCAGTTATAGTGATCGCTCGCTGTTTAGTCCCGCCTTTGTTCACTAGCAGCAATTATCCATCTCTGCACTGTGGACCCCGGGTTGCGATAGCACTTTATCATTTATTTTTATTTAGCGCATTAATATCGCATTATTACAGAATGTGACATCTTTGTCATGGCTTCTGTGGCTGCTGTTGCTAATGCTGCTGATGTTACTAACAAGTGCCTTGGTGGCTCAACAATCAGAAGGTGTGTCCACCACTGTTACTTTTAGTAATTGCCTGTTTTTTTAAACACTTACTGACATCAGACGTACGAATACGCCAATGTCAGTATCCCCCGCTTTGATGTGGGATCCGGTGATGAGCCCACCTCAAAGCCGGGACATGTCAGCTATTTTGAAAAGCTGATATGTGCTCGCAATAGCGATCCGCCCATGGCTATTAACTAGTTAAATGCCACTGTCAAACTCTGACAGTGGCATTTAACAAGCGCTTCTTGCCATTTGACCAGAAATGCACACACCGGTGACCTGCGTCATGTGGTCGCGGGTCATCGGTGTGTCGACACGACAACCACAGGTCTCCTCTATGGTTGTTGATGCCAGATTGCTGTGAGCACCACCCTGTGGTCAGCACTCGTAGCAAGTCTGCAATTCTGCTATATAGAGGCGATCTGAGCATCGCCTCCATGTAGCAGAGCCGATCAAGACTCGCATGGAAGCTATTGAAGCATGCCAAAAGTAAAAAAAGTTTTTAAAAATATGAAAAAAAATATATAAAAGTACAAATCACCCCCTTTTGCCCCATTCAAAATAAAACAATAAAAATAAAGTCAAACATAGACATATTTGGAATTGCCCGATCTATCAGTAACTAAAAGAATTAACCTGATAACTAAACTGCGTAGCGAGAAAAAAATAAAAACGTCAGAACTACGTTTTTTTGGTCGCTGCAACATTGAATGAAAATGCGATAACGGATGATGAAAAATCATATCTGCACAAGAATTGTATCTTTAAAAACGTGAGCTTGGCATGCAAAAAATAAGCCCTCACACAGCCCGAGTTCAAAAAATTGGAGAGACTACGAATCTCTGAATATGGCACAAATTTTTTATTTTTTTTAACAAACTAATTGTTTTCACCACTTAAATAAAAAGAACCTAGACATATTTGGTGTCTATGAACTCGCAATGACCTGGGGAATCATAATGGCAGGTCAGTTTTAGCATTTAGTAAACCTAGCAAAAAAGCCAAACAAAAAACAAGTGTGGGATTGCACTTTTTTTTGGAAATTTCAGAGCACTTGGAATTTTTTTACCATTTTCTGTTACAGAACATGGTAAAACCAATGGTTTTGTTCAAAACTACAACTCGTCCTGCAAAAAATAAGCCCTCACATGGCCATATTGACACAAAAATAAAAGATTTATGACTCTGGAAAGAAGGGGAGCGAAAAACGAAAAAGCAAAACTGAAAAAAGATCCTGTCATGAAGGGGTTAAAAGCACCTGATATTCCTTCTATACCTCCCCTTTTGCTACTTCCTGAGTCATGACAAGCCAATATACTGGTAAATGGAGACTCTTATTTGGGTCTCGTTGGGTTTTGCCTGTAGTGCCAGGGGTCTCATTGCACCATTCTACTATTTCTACTCAGGGGAAATTGATGCAAATTTAGTATTGTGTGACAACATTTTTTTGAAATGTATAGACTTCAAGTTGGGTATCCATATCGTGGGTTGCCTGTAGTAGAAGGGGTCTCAGAGCACCATTATACTATTTCTGCTCTGAGGAAATTGATTCCACTTTATTGGTGTTTGACAATATTTCTTTGAAATGTGGAGACTCTAAGTTAGGGCTCCATCTGGTGGGTTGCCTATAGTGGAAGAGATCTCAGAGCATCAAGCATACTACTGTCACTCATCCACCTCTTACTGATCAATTTGTAAGCTAGAAATGCCTGGTGTCAAGTCACATTAGCAGAGCCCCTGAGGTGACAGAAAGATAGAATCACTTATAAGTGACTCCTTTTTACAAATTACACCACTCAAAGAATTTATTTGGAGGTGTAGTGAGCATGTTGACAGCACAGAAGTTTCTTAGAATTTTTTACATTGGGAGTTGAGAAAGACAAAAATACATTTTTATCACTAAAATGTTTTACATTTCTGACATTTAAAAAAACATCAGTAACCAATGTAGCCACCCCTTTTTTAATAACAGTCATTGGCCTTCCATCCATGGAGTCAGTCAATTTCTTCATCAGTTGACTATCAACTTTTTGGACAGCATCAACCACAGCCTCCAAGACACTGTTCAGAGTGGTGTACTGTTTTTCTTCACCGTAAATCTCCAATTTAGGAAGAGCCCACATGATCTCAAAAAGATTTTATCCAGGTGAGGAAGATGCCCATGTCATTATGCTTTCATCTTTAAGGCTTTTATTGTCTAGCCAAGTAGTGAGTAACTTGATGCATGCAATATAGCATGGTCCTTCATAGCAATCATTATTTTCTTAACAGATTCAGACTTATTCCTATACCACAATTGTGTTTTAAAAGCTAGCAGTAGGTTTTGGAGTTAATTTTGAATCCATCTTCTTCACAAAAAGGTCCAACTAGCTCACTTTAAAAACATTAGCTTATAGCAGCACACATCTTCACCACTTCCACTTTGCTTGCTACTGGGTTGAAGTGTTGATCTGTGTCCATTACCGATCCAGGAACAGATCTATTCATCTGGTCTGTCAAGAGCCACTTTCATCTCATCAGTCTAAAAACCTTTGAAATATCTGTCTTCTGATATTTTTTGGTTGGGTCTGATATTTTAACTTATGTGTCTTGTCCAGTGATGTTCAAATGTCAGCCTCCCTTACCTTTGGCCATGTATTTTACCACTGAACACCTTATAATTCTGAGCACTCCATCTAGTTTGCAGTTCTGAAATATGACAGCACTGGAGGATCATTGGTTTTTGGAACCTTCACGTTTGTTTCTTCTCAAATACTTGTCAGTTATGAGAGTCTTTTTCTCTAAACTTGCTTATTTTTGACACTGTTGACTATTTTCAGCAAAACTTTAGAAGGTACTGTGATCATACCCCAGTATCTTATTAATTTCAAGGGTGCTGCATCCCTCTGTAGGGCTTTTAACAACTATTCTCTTTTACATTATCAGTTAAATCTTGTTTTTAATCCATATTTACTGAGGAAAACAAACTGCCTAATAACTCTGCACACATTGGTAAAGGGTGTTGATATCCTTAGGCCACCCCCCCTCCTTTATAAAGCAGGTACACATCACCTGATCTGCTTCATCCAAACAAGTTTATACAACCTGGAGTTTGAAAATCTGCATAAAACTAATAACCTGTTCAAGATTCTCACTTGCCTAATTGTGCACACGATATATATGTTCATTTTTTTATCTAGCAAATAGTTGACAATTAACTAAGCTTTTTTTCTTTAATCAAAGAATAAAAGAATAATTTTTCACAGTTCTAGTAATTTCTATTAAAAGTAAATATTACTGGTGTACAGTACTTAGGTTTTGGATGCTGGAATATATTTACTTGTAAAGAAATGTTATAGTATTCTGCATTGCCTTTCCTGAAGCTGCCTGGGAGCATAATAAAATCTGCTATTGATAAGACATTTTTTGTGACTATGAATTCTTCTTTTCTGAATCTTTATTCAGCTAGCAAATGCTTGTCAATTTTATAACTCCAGGGACTTAAATTCATAGATTTTTCAAGTATGAACTTTAAAAATAAAATAAGAAACATTTGCATGTAAGTAATGCAAGACATGTATCCTATACTGTCTATTTATTTTTTTTAATGCATAATTACAGGAAAGTAAACATACTTAATGGTGTAAGTAATAATTAACATTTTCTATTTTGATTAACTGAACGTTAAATTATTATTTTATTAGTTTGTGATCTCAGGAAAAAAAATAATAAAACTTGTAATATGCCTTTTATCATTCTTAAGCTTTCCTACATTGGATGTAAATGGTTGTCATGTTATTTAATGTAATATATTCAATACATGAAAAATGATATTACACATCATTAGGATTGTTGGCTGTGATGGGATTCACCAGTGCAATTAACTGAAACTTTGTTCAGGTGCACATAGAAATCCCCAAGTAGAGCAATTCCCATAATAAAACAAAGGTAATCATGTACATTAATGAAACTATTAGTCAGGTGTCACACGGATAGTTGTACTTGCTGATTGATGATCCATCTATTCCTGAGAAAGAAAATGACTATTTTAGTATCCTTTGCAGCTACTATTAATGTTAATGTTTTTATCACAGATACTGAATATTAATATTATTTACTACTAAATAAATTAGCCATCTGTTTATCATTCTTAACATATTGAAAATATTTTGTTGCTGCATATAAGTTGCATAAATATATAAAAACACATTTTTTAGCCTACAGATTGCCATGATGAACTAACTATGACACTCTAGTTGCACAGACTATCACAAGAAAAAAATATTTGTTTTTGTACATTTATTTGTTGCATTATTTTTCAACAGAAAAGTTAATATTAAAAGTAAAACAATAAATCAACATATAAAAACCTAGCTTAAATCAAAGAAAAAAGATAAACTCTTGAACTTCCATTTTTATCCATATTTACCCAATTGTTGAAATTTTAAAGAAGCACTAAGTCACGAGAATGTTTCCTATCAGTTAACCCATTAAAGACAAGTTCAGAGGACCAGTGTCCATTTACCCAACCCTTACAGAATAGTGGCAGTCGATACACAAATACATGAGTGAGTGTTAGGGCTAGCGGAATGCACCAAATAATTAGAGAAAAGGAATAAGGTGCGTTCGCAGCTCGGGATCCACCGTGCAGAGATGGAACCTGCTGCTAAGCAATGATGGACTATATAGTGGTACAATGAGGATACACATGGGTTAGCTTCACCCTGTGTGAAAGAAGCGAACCCTGTTGCATCACAGGGCTGCAGTACCGCACATAACAAAACTAATAACTAAATAGCACGAGAGTGCATGCGATGCCGCACTGGCGGATGCTACTAACCACCCAGACTTGGGTTTGGAAAGCGAGGTGATAGCGCACGGCGCCACACTGGCGGTCACAGCAATAGATGCTGTTTGTGTACCAGTGTTGGCTGCTAGTCGGGCGCTAGATTACAATCATCCTCCTTACGCGAGCATTCAAACACCAGGGAGGGGATGATTTAAAGAGCGACTTTCACTCACAACACACACACATATACAAGTGTATACTAGCGCATGGCCATGCGGCCATGCAAACCTTTTATAGCTGCAGCATGTACAGGACCTTCCCAGAAGGACCAATGGGAGGCTGCCACATAAGTTGAGCACCTTCAGGACCTTCCTGGCAGACCAATGGGATCTGCTGCAGTGCATGTGACCCTTGATCTCCAACAGGAGATCTTGCCCTGGGCGTGCTTAGAAGGGGAAAAGCAAGACTTAGTCCTAGAAGCGTCTGCTCACCGCTGCCCAGCACTGGCTTCAATGGCAGAAGCTGGAAAAGCAGCAGTAACCCTTTGCACAGAGTGAGACTGAGCAAGACGCTTGGACCGACATCTCCGCTGAGCAGGCTCCACTGCGGATGATGCAGAATGAGAGACTGCAGCAGACATGGTTCGAGATTCCCCCTGTGCAGCAGCAGGAACTCGACTCCTAACAGTGAGTGCACATAGGAATCACATACCTATCTTGTTCACTAAAATAGGACAGAACATTACTTGATGATTTTTCATTCCTTACATAGTTATTAATTAAGGTTGAAGGAAGACTTTAAGCCCATCCAGTTCAACCCATAGCCTAACCTAACATGTCCTAACCAGTAGATTTCTGTAGATGTGACCACACCAGTCCTGCTCACCACATATGGAGCATGCATAGTCACATTGCCCCTTTCAATTTGACTGTCCAGTTAGATCAGCTTTTGGGGGAAAGAATGTTGCCTATCATTTTTTTATACAGCATATATATGCAATATATACAGTATATCACTTTTTGGCTAATAATGTATGCCTATTGGACACCAGAGTCTTTAACAAAGAGAAATGACCATTTTCCCCAAATTTTAAAACATTTACATTTTTACAACTACTTTCACACTTTTGAAACTACAGCGAAACAGCCTAACATATGGTCACTCGGTGACCCCTTCCACTATCAATATGAATCCAAAAGAGAATAAGGAAGGTACAAAATATGTGAAAAAATTGTATAAATTTATTTAGCACACATATATAAAGACATATAAAACATAGCGTAGCAACATAAATACATAGATGTATATAACAATACCCTAAAAATAGGGGGAGAGTAAGACAGGCTGTATGTACATAGAAAACCAAAAAGGAACACAATTCCCCAAAAGTATGCATCACAATGGCTACCATATATTATATAGCATCTGGATCTACTGCCCACACAGGGCTATATCATATGTCCAAATATAGTAATATCACAAAATAGTTGCTATCTCAGATCCCACATATAAAGATAAGATGCTAAGTATGCCATATACCATGGAGCAATGTTAGAGAAATGTTAATAAAATTGATGGCTACATAAATGATACGCTGGTATAGCTGTAGTGCCCATAAGTCTGATTGTCTTAATCACATATCGGCTTATCTCATGGACCATACTATAGTAAATACGATGGTGTTGGTAAAGTTATAGCTACACTGATAGCCAAGCACAACAGGATCTATATGGTGCCCATATAATGGTTATGTCCACTGAAAATATCGCCTACCATATAGAGTACATATATTACCTGCAGCCATGATGTCACACCAGGGGATGGTCCTAATAGCGCACCTCGACGCGCGTTTCACTGCCCCCGCAGTTTCGTCAGGACCTCCTGACGAAACTGCGGGGGCAGTGAAACGCGCGTCGAGGTGCGCTATTAGGACCATCCCCTGGTGTGACATCATGGCTGCAGGTAATATATGTACTCTATACGGTAGGCGATATTTTCAGTGGACATAACCATTATATGGGCACCATATAGATCCTGTTGTGCTTGGCTATCAGTATAGCTATAACTTTACCAACACCATCGTATTTACTATAGTATGGTCCATGAGATATGCCGATATGTGATTAAGACAATCAGACTTATGGGCACTACAGCTATACCAGCGTATCATTTATGTAGCCATCAATTTTATTAACATTTCTCTAACATTGCTCCATGGTATATGGCATACTTAGCATCTTATCTTTATATGTGGGATCTGAGATAGCAACTATTTTGTGATATTACTATATTTGGACATATGATATAGCCCTGTGTGGGCAGTAGATCCAGATGCTATATAACACAGGTCAACAAAAAAATTTTTTTTTTCTGGTGTCCAAAATATTTTAATGAATTTGGGGTATTTTTTGGGGTGCTGATTCTGAATATGTCATCAGTTTTGCCAGATTGGCTCAAGTTTTTGAGATTTTTGGTATCTTATTTATAGCACTTGTTGGTAAATGCGACGCATCATCTCATTAATTTCTTTGGATTAGTACTTGAACTGAGCAGTTCTCAATATAGTTTTGTGTTAATTAGTGTTCTAAAAGTTTGTTCATAGCTTGATTTTTGCACTAACTTTATGTTGTTGTCTGTTTTCCAGTGAAAAGCATGAACTCATCAAGAAGAAGTTGTCTTAACGATCCAGACTCATTCTGTTACATTTGTGGTGAATACACACTGCCAAAACATAGAAGAAACATAACAGACTTCGTAAAAAAAGTGTATTTTGCCTATTTTGGGGTTATGCTTGGGGACCAAGACAAGTTTTGGGCACCACACATAGTGTGCAAAGCATGTATCGAATTATTACGAAAATGGAGCAAAGGACAAAGAAAAAGCTTCAAATTTGGTGTTCCAATGGTGTGGAGAGAGCCAAAAAATCATCATGATGACTGTTATTTCTGTGCAGTGCAAGTGCAAGGATTCAATAAGCATAAGAAACGAAAATGGGAGTAACATGGAATCTGCAAGAAGGCCTGTCCCTCATTGTGAAGATGTGCCTGTACCTGTGTTTACCATAAATAACAGTCATCATGATGATTTTTTGGCTCTCTCCACACCATTGGAACACCAAATTTGAAGCTTTTTCTTTGTCCTTTGCTCCATTTTCGTAATAATTCGATACATGCTTTGCACACTATGTGTGGTGCCCAAAACTTGTCTTGGTCCCCAAGCATAACCCCAAAATAGGCAAAATACACTTTTTTTACGAAGTCTGTTATGTTTCTTCTATGTTTTGGCAGTGTGTATTCACCACAAATGTAACAGAATGAGTCTGGATCGTTAAGACAACTTCTTCTTGATGAGTTCATGCTTTTCACTGGAAAACAGACAACAACATAAAGTTAGTGCAAAAATCAAGCTATGAACAAACTTTTAGAACACTAATTAACACAAAACTATATTGAGAACTGCTCAGTTCAAGTACTAATCCAAAGAAATTAATGAGATCATGCGTCGCATTTACCAACAAGTGCTATAAATAAGATACCAAAAATTTCAAAAACTTGAGCCAATCTGGCAAAACTGATGACATATTCAGAATCAGCACCCCAAAAATACCCTAAATTCGATGAAATATCTTTGGCACCAAAAATGCTGTTGACCAGTGTAATATATGGTAGCCATTGTGATGCATACTTTTGGGGAATTGTGTTCCTTTTTGGTTTTCTATGTACATACAGCCTGTCTTACTCTCCCCCTATTTTTAGGGTATTGTTATATACATATAGGTACATCTATGTATTTATGTTGCTACGCTATGTTTTATATGTCTTTATATATGTGTGCTAAATAAATTTATACAATTTTTTCACATATTTTGTACCTTCCTTATTCTCTTTTGGATTCATACTTTCACACTTTTGTACACTGCTTCAGAAGCACTGAAGTCAGGTAGGAGGTATCTAGATTTTGAAGCTTCCAGACAAATGTCCCTTTTGTTCTCCTTATTATCTTTCACTGTTAATGACGAATAAAACATCAAGTTTGTCTTTTCTCAGAATGAAGTGTTTCATTTAAGGCACGCTGTCATCAGAAATTGCCATTGCTAAAATCAAGTTTTCTTGTTTAATGCTTTTTTTTATTTCTAGCATTTTTTTTACATAGCACAATATGTATTAAAATAAAAAAAAAAAAAAATCTTATAATTATAACACTGGACAATGGAGCTTTTTAGACTCATACTTCCTTTTCTTTCAGGAAATAACATATGTACATAGCCATAACAATCAGCATGGTCAAGTGTGAAAGCACCTACTGTATTGTGAATGGTGGATACTTTGTTATCAGCTGTATATAGATGTATTAGCTGTCTTTGTAATCCTACCTGCACTAATAAGAAAACTGCAAATACTTCCTGAAAAGACAGGAAGTAAGCATAAAAAAGCTCCAGTAGTCAATGTGAAAATTGCAAGATTACTATTTATATATTTTTTATAAAGATCATGATACTTAACAAAAATGATAAATAAGATTTAACAAATAAATGAAACACAAAAACTTGATTTAAACAATATGTTATTTTCTGATTGTAACTTTCCTTTAAGTAAGCTAAAATAAATATCCGTGACCAGTGGCGGTCAAAGACGGAAAATGGCCCTTATGCAAGAACAATATATGGGCCTTTTTTGCATCTATGACTTAAGCCTCATACTGATTTAATGGTGGATTTGGGTCCCTTACCTCTTATGCCACAAAATCAGTCAAAAAACTTTTGATTCCAAGATCAATTCAACATTTCCTTCTTTATAACTCTCAAAAGCCTTACTCAATAAATAACTTTCAAGTATTTTTTTTACCATTGCTGTGGAAAGGTGTATTTTTTCAATTTAATATATCCTGGGCTGTATATTTAGTGAAAATCGAAATTGTGTTTAACTTTTATTTACATTGATTCATGTGGGTGTAGACCCTAATTGTTGTAATATGAAATTAAAAGGTCAGGGGCAGGAAACAGTACTGCAGACTTCTCTGTCTGAATTCAATGAAGGTCACCCCTAGCTTTTGTAATTTGGTTATTTAATGGAAATACCCTACATAGATACTAGGTTCCCCAATTGTAATCAAGTTACTATTTTGCTTTGTTTTTGTTTTTTTGCCACCGCCGCTATTTTGTCCCTCCCCTCATCTCCACCCTCCAACCTTTCATCTCTTATCTTGTTGGCTTGTCCTATATTTTAGGGTTTGTCTTGTGTAATATAAAAAGTATGTGAGAAATCTATTTTCGTGATGTTTATATGCTTTTCAGAGAATATTCAGGAAATATTCTCATTAAGGCTACTGTAAACTGTTTATTTTCACCGTTTTAGCATTTACAAAAAAGTTATTGAACTATGAATGGAATTTTTTTATGGATGGCTATGACAAATGATTATGATAGCTGCTATCCATATAGTCATCAACTATCCATATGCTTTCTTGTTTATATGGAATAGGCATAATGCCAAATTGCATAATGTAACACATTTCTAGCAGTGTATAGAAAAAATGATGAACACATCTGTACCACTTTTGATTATTCTAGCGCCTCCTCCCATCATGTAAACTTTTTAATGTTTTTTTTTTTCCTTTTACTCTGCTAGGGCCAAAACATTCAGACAGAGGACTGACATAGTTGTGTAGGAAAGACCATTTCCATTCTCTCCACAAACAGTTAATAAACTTAAATTTTAGATTAAGGGGTTGGGGATGTGCCAAATTTTTTAAGCAATTATCTAAATCTGATAGATTTTGAAAAACCTTAGTTAATGGATTTTTATGACAGTATTTTAATTTCATACTTTATTCAAGCAAAGGATTTTTTAGTATTTAATTCTTTCCAATGACAGACGGAATCCCTACATGTCCATGAACAGCAAATTAGTTTGCAAAGTAGGTTTACAGACAGAAAAATAATGTATTTAGTGTTAGAAAACAGGACTACAAAAACACTTTAGTTCAAAGCCAAGATTATACACTCACTGGCCACTTTATTAGGTACACCTGTCCAACTTCTTGTTAACACTTAATTTCTAATCAGCCAATCACATGGCGGCAACTCAGTGCATTTAGGCATGTAGACATGGTCAAGACAATCTCCTGCAGTTCAAACCGAGCATCAGTATGGGGAAGAAAGGTGATTTGAGTGCCTTTGAACGTGGCATGGTTGTTGGTGCCAGAAGGGCTGGTCTGAGTATTTCAGAAACTGCTGATCTACTGGGATTTTCGCGCACAACCATCTCTAGGGTTTACAGAGAATGGTCCGAAAAAGAAAAAAAATCCAGTGAGCGGCAGTTCTGTGGGCGGAAATGCCTTGTTGATGCCAGAGGTCAGAGGAGAATGGGCAGACTGGTTCGAGCTGATAGAAAGGCAACAGTGACTCAAATCGCCACCCGTTACAACCAAGGTAGGCCTAAGAGCATCTCTGAACGCACAGTGCGTCGAACTTTGAGGCAGATGGGCTACAGCAGCAGAAGACCACACCGGGTACCACTCCTTTCAGCTAAGAACAGGAAACTGAGGCTACAATTTGTACAAGCTCATCGAAATTGGACAGTAGAAAATTGGAAAAACGTTGCTTGGTCTGATGAGTCTCGATTTCTGCTGCGACATTCGGATGGTAGGGTCAGAATTTGGCATAAACAACATGAAAGCATGGATCCATCCTGCCTTGTATGGAGCATCTTTGGGATGTGCAGCCGACAAATCTGCGGCAACTGTGTGATGCCATCATGTCAATATGGACCAAAATCTCTGAGGAATGCTTCCAGCACCTTGTTGAATCTATGCCACGAAGAATTGAGGCAGTTCTGAAGGCAAAAGGGGGTCCAACCCGTTACTAGCATGGTGTACCTAATAAAGTGGCCGGTGAGTGTATATTGTGTGTTAATCAAATAAAATCACAATATTGTTACCTATAAATAATATAATTGGAGTTGATATCCAAATGAACCCAGAAATAATACAGTACCTAAAGGAATAGATATTAGCATATTTATTTTCAAATTTAAGTTTCAGAATTTTCTGAATTTTCATTAAAATATTTGATTCAATGCCAATAAGTTCACCACAAGTTACATAACTAAAAAGCCACAAATTGCCTGGAAAATATGTGTCTAACCTTCTCAAATTCCCTATTGAGTCTACCAAACCTCTTTTGATTTCGGTATTGCAAACACAATTTTTTTTATATCTAAGTGACTTCCTCCTACCCGGCTAGTTGAAGACATTGTAGGTGGTAGTAAACAGCAGTCTCTAACCACAGCGGTTTCAGACTTTGTAGGTTGTCTATATTATATACAGTAATCAATTATCTCTTTCTGAGGTCAGCTGCTAGTCTTACTGCTTTTATACACATAGCAAACAAAAGAAGCCTTGGCATTTTTACGCAACTGGTAAAAAAAATATTTTTATTGATGAATATTAAGAGCTTTACACGTTGCTAAAAGAAGATACAACAGCTTTTTCAACAACCATCCAGTAATTATCCAGGAATACAAACCAGGTATTCCACTTTAATCCCTTAAGCCCCGAGGGTGGTTTGCACGTTAATGACCGGGCCAATTTTTGCAATTCTGACCACTGTCCCTTTATGACGTTATAACTCTGGAACGCTTCAACGGATCTTGGTGATTCTGACATTATTTTCTCATGACATATTGCACTTCATGATAGTGGTAAAATTTATTTGCTATAACTTACGTTTATTTGTGAAAAAAATGGAAATTTGGTGAAAATTTTGAAAGTTTTGCAATTTTCCAACTTTGAATTTTTATGCCCTTAAATCACAGAGATATGTCACGCAAAATACTTAATAAGTAACATTTCCCACATGTCTACTTTACATCAGCACAATTTTGGAACCAAAATTTTTTTTTAGGGAGTTATAAGGGTTAAAATTTGACCAGCAATTTCTCATTTTTACAACACCATTTTTTTTTAGGGACCACATCTTATTTTAAGTCATTTTGAGGGGTCTATATGATAGAAAATACCCAAGTGTGACACCATTCTAAAAACTGCACCCCTCAAGGTGCTCAAAACCACATTCAAGAAGTTTATTAACCCTTCAGGTGTTTCACAGGAATTTTTGGAATGTTTAAATAAAAATGAACATTTAACTTTTTTCACACAAAATTTATTTCAGCTCCAATTTGTTTTATTTTACCAAGGGTAACAGGAGAAAATGGACCCCAAAAGTTGTTGTACAATTTGTCCTGAGTACGCTGATACCCCATATGTGGGGGTAAACCACTGTTTGCATGGCAGAGCTCGGAAGGAAAGGAGCGCCATTTGACTTTTCAATGCAAAATTGAGTGGAATTGAGATGGGATGCCATGTTGCATTTGGAGAGCCCCTGATGTGCCTAAACATTGAAACCCCCAAGTGACACCATTTTGGAAAGTAGACCCCTTAAGGAACTTATCTAGATGTGTGGTGAGCACTTTGAACCAACAAGTGCTTCACAGAAGTTTATAATGCAGAGCCGTAAAAATAAAAAAATCATATTTTTTCACAAAAATGATCTTTTCGCCCCAATTTTTTATTTTCCCAAGGGTAAGAGAAGAAATTGGACCCCAAAGATTGTTGTGCAATTTGTCCTGAGTAGGGTTGAGCGAAACGGGTCGGCCATTTTCAGAAGTCGCCGACTTTTGGCAAAGTCGGGTTTCATGAAACCCGACCCGACCCCTGTGTGGGGTCGGCCATGAGGTCGGCGATCTTCTGAATCTGGTATCGGAATTCCGATACCGAGTTCCGATATGTTTGCGATATCGGGAATCGGTATCGGAATCCATATTTAAGTGTAAAATAAAGAATAAAAATACGTGACCGCCACGCGACCATTCAGAAGCCGCGACGTCATCTAACGTGTTTCAAGCGCTTGAAACACCTTAGATGACGTCACGGCTTCTGATTGGTTGCGTGGCGGTCACGTGACCGCCACGTGACCAATCACAGGCCGCGACGTCATCTAAGGTCTTTCAAGCGCTCATTCTGAGGTACCGAAGCTGCCGGTTACATCGGGCTGCGTCGGAGAGGTGAGTATATAAATATTTTTTATTTTTATTCTTTATTTTACACTTAAATATGGATCTCAGGGCCTGAAGGAGAGTTTCCTCTCCTTCAGACCCTGGGAATCATAATATCCCATTGCACTGCATTGGGTTTCGTGTTTCGGCCGAACCCGACCCCGACTTTTTTATAGGATCGGCCGATTTCACTCGACCCGACTTTTGAGAAAGTCGGGTTTCGTGAAACCCGACCCGATCCTATAAAAATAAAAGTCGCTCAACCCTAGTCCTGAGTACGCTGATACCCAATATGTGGGGGTAAACGACTGTTTGGGTGCATGGCAGAGCTCGGAAGGGAAGGAGCGCCATTTGACTTTTCAATGCAAAATTGACTGGAATTGAGATGGGACACCATGTCGCGTTTGGAGAGCCCCTGATGTGCCTAAACATTAAAACCCCCCACAAGTGACACCATTTTTGGAAAGCAGACCCCCTAAGGAACTTATCTAATTGTGTTTTGAGAGCTTTGAACCCCCAAGTGTTTCACTACAGTTTATAACGCAGAGCCATGAAAATAAAAATTGTTTTTCTTTCACAAAAATGATTTATTAGCCCCCAGTTTTGTATTTTTCCAAGGGTAACAGGAGAAATTGGATCCCAAAAGTTGTTGTCCAATTTGTCCTGAGTACGCTGATACCCCGTATGTGGGGGGAACCACTGTTTGGGCGCATGGCAGAGCTTGGAAGGGAAGGAGCGTCATTTGGAATGCAGACTTAGATGGATTGGTCTGCAGGCATCACGTTGCATTTGTAGAGCCCCTGATGTACCCAAACAGTAGAAACCCCCCACAAGTGACCCCATATTGGAAACTAGACCACCCAAGGAACTTATCTAGATATTTTGTGAGAACTTTGAACTCCCAAGTGTTTCACTACAGTTTACAACGCAGAGCCATAAAAATAAAAAATATTTTTTTCCCACAAAAATGATATTTGGCCCAAAAGTTGTTGTCCAATTTGTCCCGAGTACGCTGATACCCCATATGTTGGGGTAAACCCCTGTTTGGGCGCATGGGAGAGCTCGGAAGGGAAGGAGCACTGTTTTACCTTTTCAACGCAGAATTGGCTGGAATTGAGATCGGATGCCATGTCGCGTTTGGAGAGCCCCTGATGTGCCTGAACAGTGGAAACTCCCCAATTCTACCTGAAACCCTAATCCAAACACACCCCTAACCCTAATCCCAATGGTAACCCTAACCACGCCCCTAACCATGACACACTCCTAACCCTAATCCCAACCGTAAATGTACTCCAAACCCTACCCCTAACTTTAGCACAACCTTAAGCCTAACTTTAGCCCCAACCCTAACCCTAACTTTAGCTCCAACCCTAGCCCTAACCCTAGCCCTAACCCTAGCCCTAACCCTAGCCCAAACCCAAACCCTAGCCCTAACCTTAACCCTAGCCCTAATCCTAATGGGAAAATGGAAATAAATAAAAAAAATTTAATTTTATTATTTTTCCCTTACTAAGGGGGTGATGAAGGGGCAGTTGATTTACATTTATAGCATTTTTTTATATCGGATTTTTATGATTGGCAGCTGTCACACACTAAAAGACGCTTTTTATAGCAAAAAAGTTTTTGCTTCTCCACATTTTGAGACCTATAATTTTTCCATATTTTGGTCCACAAAGTCATGTGAGGTCTTGTTTTTTGTGGGACGAGTTGATTTTTTTTTATTTGTAACATTTTCGGGCACATTACATTTTTTGATCACTTTTTATTCCGATTTTTGTGAGGCAGAATGACCAAAAACCAGCTATTCATGAAATTCTTTTGGGGGAGGCATTTATACCGTTCCACGTTTGGTAAAATTGATAAAGCAGTTTTATTCGTCGGGTCAGTACGATTACAGCGATATCTCATTTATATCATTTTTTTATGTTTTGGCGCTTTTATACAATAAAAGCTATTTTATAGAAAAAAAATTATTATTTTGGCATCGCTTTATTCTGAGGACTATAACTTTTAAATTTTTTTGCTTATTATGCTGTATGGTGGCTTGTTTTTTTGCGTGACAAGATGACGTTTTCAACGGTACCATGGTTATTTATATCCATCTTTTTGATCACGTGTTATTCCACTTTTTGTTCAGCGGTATGATAATAAAGAGTTGTTTTTTGGCTTGTTTGTTTTTTTTTCTTACGGTGTTCACTGAAGGGGTTAACTAGTGAGACAGTTTTATAGGTTGGGTCATTAAGGATGTGGCGATACTAAATATGTGTACTTTTATTGTTTTTTTTTTATTTAGTTAAAGAAATGTATTTATGGGAATAATATTTTTTTTTCTTTATCTAGGAATTTTTTATTTTTTTTACACATGTGGGATTTTTTTTTTCTTTTTTACTTTGTCCCAGTGGGGACATCACAGATCGCTGATCTGACAGTTTGCACAGCACTCCGTCAGATCAGCGATCTGACTGACAGCGCTGCAGGCTTACCAGCGCCTGCTGTGGACCTGGAAGTACTCCCTGCAGTACCCGGATGCAGCCCCGTGGCCATTTTGGATCTGGGGACTGCAGGGAGGAGACGCTCGGTACAAGGTGAGTACATCACCTTGTGCCGATCGTCTCAGGAAAGCACGCAGGGAGCCCCCTCCCTGTGCGATGCTTCCCTGTTCCGCCGGTACACTGCGATCATGTCAGTGTGCCGGGGGTTAATGTGCCAGGGGCAGTCCGTGACCGCTCCTGGCACATAGTGCTGGATGTCAGCTGAGATAGTCAGCTGACACCCGGCCGCGATCGGCCGCGCTCCCCCTGTGAGCGCGGCCAATCGCATATGATATACTATCCCGTCACTGGGAATTAAGTCCCAGGTCACCTTGACGGGATAGTATGTCATATGGGATTAAGGGGTTAAACATGAAGCCATTATCTGAATGGAAAAAGAAAGTTTTTTCTGTGGTACAAAAATGCTATGCAATCAAAAAATGATACTCCTAAAACCACAAACCATTTAACAGGGCCATGAATCAAAAAATATAAATAACACCAATCATCAAAAAAATGCAAATCATACAATATTATTATAAATATAAATAAATATATATATATATACTTGTTCATCCAAACGTGAAAACAAAATTTATAAAATTAAGCAATGTAAGTGAGGCTAACAGTGGGAACACCTAAACAAATGTAAAAGTATCCTAGCTAGTCACAGTGTGCATTATATAACCTGCAAAGCTATTATCAATAATAAATATGTACATACAACACCAATAGCTTTAATGTAGCAATAATTGATGTATTATATAAACTCCTAAGGCAACAACATGAAAAGTAAGACAGAAAGTAAGTTCCCAAACCTAATATGTATTTATTTAAGTTCCTATATACAAGCGAGAAGTGCGGCTATGTAAACCATTTTGTTTCTCGCCTGTATATAAAAATTTATGAGAAACATATTAGGTTTGTTACATTGCCTCATTTTATTAAATTTTTACTCTTTCTAAGAATAAAGTTATCAATATATTTCCATATTTTTTTGGCCTGCATATTTTTTTCTCTGGTGTTCATCACAAAATTATTAGTTAATTGCAAAGGCTTTTTATTAAGCCATTCAAAATTATCTCCCTTTTTAGGGAGACAAAACAGGAATACTGTTTTAAAGGTAAGGTACCGCGTTTGTAGATCATTAATAAATCACTGTAATGTAGCATAACATGCTGCTATAACCAAGTTTTAAATGCATGTGAAACAGATTTCGTGTGTTATATGTGTTTAAAGAAGGAACTGGGGGCTGACATCTTGGTTTCACAGCAGTTCACAACACTAACAGTGTCATTTTACAGCACCCCATGGACATAGGAGATAATAGACCGGCGCTGACCCTATCTATAACATTGGAGAGGCGTTAGCAGTGAGCTGGGCACGCCTCTGTGGGCTGCACAACTCACTGCTGTAGGTGTGACTAGCAGCCATTTTATTATAGCCCAGTGCTATCAGCCAAGCTCCACTTACTCTCTATCACAGGAGCTCCATTCCCAGCCTGCAGAGAGAAGAGGTGACACCTGACACCTCTCTCTGCCATACAATGTATCTCTCCCCTCCCTCCACAATGCCTGGCCATTCACTGCAGACCTGGAGCTCCTTCTTATCTTACTGAGGGATGAGTCACAGACAGCTCTGCACAGACAATGCTGCTCCATACACACCACATAAACTAACTGGGCTTCTGATGCAGTAACTGCTGGTGATAGCAGATCACGGGGCAGTCACACACAAAATGGCTCTGCCCTGTGATGCTGCTCTTCATTCTGCCCCAGGGATATTAGACTACCCAAAAGGGGAGGGAAATGCTGATGTCAGCAGTTACTGCCCAGATTTTCCAGCTAACAGTAAAGCTGGTAAGTCTTACTATAGCTGCTTGAGGTCTAAAACGGAAAATGCTCTCCCTAGTGGTCAATATATATATTTGTAAGAAAATATATAATATTTTTCATATAGAAATGTTTGCAAACAGTGCAAACATTGCATTAGTACATTTTATTTACTATTTTAAGCTTAATTTCACAAAAAAACAAACTACAAGAAAACTGGTGGCACCTTCCCTTTAAGAAGGAAAAAGCTAGGACAAAAATGAATGATCTTCGATTACTACAATTTTCTTTACCATCACTTTAGTGGAAACGAAAAGTTTTTGGGCTTCACATATAGTGAATTTCAATGATAGAAGCCTTTGTAGGATTAGGCCAATGTGCAAGGCTGCACCCAAAACATAATTAGTTAAAAGGCCAATAAAAGAAAGCTTCACTTTTGTTTTATATTATTAAAAAGCCCCAAAATATATACACTAAAATTAACTCACTATCTGACAATGATAGAAGAAGTGAATTCTTATTAACTTTGACACCTAAACTGCCACAAAGAATACTATGTATTTATCATATGTAGGTAAATCAGATAAATACATACAAGTAGGATTGCAAGCTTTGGGATTTATAGTATTAACCCCTTAGTGACAGAGCCAATTTGGTACTTAATGACCGAGCCAATTTTTACAATTCAGACCAGTGTCTCTTTATGAGGTTATAACTCTGGAACGCTTTATCGGATCCCGCTGATTCTGAGATTGTTTTTTCGTGACATGTTGTACTTCAAGTTAATGGTAACATTTCTTCGATATTACTTGCGATTATTTATGAAAAAAATGGAAATATGGCGAAAATTTTTAAAATTTTGAAATTTTCAAACTTTGTATTTTTATGCCCTTAAGTCAGAGAGATATGTCACAAAAAATAGTTAATAAATAACATTTCTCACATGTCTACTTTACATCAGCACAATTTTGGAAACAATTTTTTTTTTGTTAGGGAGTTATAAGGGTTAAAAGTTGACCAGCAATTTCTCATTTTTACAACACCATGTTTTTTTTAGGGACCACATCACCTTTGAAGTGATTTTGAGGGGTCTATATGATAGAAAATAACCAAGTGTGACACAATTCTAAAAACTGCACCCCTCAAGCTGCTCAAAACCACATTCAAGAAGTTTATTAACCCTTTACGAACTTCACAGGAACTAAAACAATGTGGAAGAAAAAAATGAACATTTTACTTTTTTTTGGAAACATTTTACTTCAGAACCATTTTTTTTAATTTTCACAAGTGTAAAAACAGAAATTTAACCACAAATTTTGTTGTGCAATTTTTCCTGAGTACGCCGATACCCCACATGTGGAGGTAAACCACTGTTTGGGCGCACCGCAGAGCTTGGAAGTGAAGGAGCACCGTTTGACTGTTTCAATGCAGAATTGGCTGGAATTGAGATCGGACACCATGTCGCGTTTGGAGAGCCCCTAATGTGCCTAAACAGTGGAAACCCCCCACAAGTGACACCATTTTGGAAACTAGACCCCCCAAGGAACTTATCTAGATGTGTGGTGAGCACTTTGAACCCCCAAGTGCTTCACAGAAGTTTATAACGTAGAGCCGTGAAAATAAAAAAATCGCATTTGTTTTCACAAAAATGATTTTTTAGCCCACAAATTCTTATTTTCACAAGGGTAACAGGAGAAATTAGACCACAAAAGTTGTTGTGCAATTTCTCCTGAGTACGTCGATACCCCATATGTGGAGGTAAACCACTGTTTGGGCGAACCGCAGAGCTTGGAAGTGAAGGAGCACCGTTTGACTTTTTCAATGCAGAATTGGCTGGAATTGAGATCGGATGCCATGTCGCGTTTGGAGAGTCCCTGATGTGCCTAAACAGTGGAAACCCCCCACAAGTGATACCATTTTGGAAACTAGACCCCTTAAGGAACTTATCTAGATGTGTGGTGAGCACTTTGATCCCCCAAGTGCTTCACAGAAGTTTATAACGTAGAGCCGTGAAAATAAAAAATCTCATTTTTTCTACAAAAATGATCTTTTTGCCCCCAAATTTTTATTTTCACAAGGGTAACAGGAGAAATTAGACCACAAAAGTTGTTGCGCAATTTCTCCTGAGTACGTCGATACCCCATATATGGGGGTAAACCACTGTTTGGGCGCACCGCAGAGCTTGGAAGAGAAGGAGTGTCGTTTTACTTTTTCAATGTAGAATTGGCTGGAATTGAGATCGGACGCCATGTCACGTTTGGAGAGCCGCTGATGTGCCTAAACAGTAGAGACCCCCCACATATGACACCATTTTGGAAACTAGACCCCTAAAAGGAACTTATCTAGATGTGTGGTGAGCACTTTAAACCCCCAGGTGCTTCACAGAAGTTTATAACCTAGAGCCGTGAAAATAAAAAAATCGCATTTTTTCTACAAAAATGATTTTTTGCCTCCAAATTTTTATTTTACCAAGGGTAACAGGAGAAAATGGACCCCAGAAGCTGTTGTACAATTTGTCTTGAGTACGCCGACACCCCATATGTGGGGGTAAACCACTGTTTGGGCGCATGGCTGAGCTCGGAAGCAAAGGAGCGCCATTTGACTTTTCAATGCAAAATTTTTTTTCCCACAAAAAAGATTTTTTTAGCCCCCAAATTTTTATTTTCACAAGGGTAACAAGAGAAATTGGACCCCAAAAGTTGTTGTCCAATTTGTCCTGAGTATGCTGGTACCCCATATGTGGGGGTAAACCACTGTTTGGGCGCACGGCAGAGCTCGGAAGGGAAGGAGTGCCATTTTGGAATGCAGACTTTGATAGAATTGTCTCTGCGGGCGTTATGTTGCCTTTGCAGACCCCTAATGTACCTAAACAGTAGAAACCCCCAACAAGTGACACCATTTTGGAAAATAGACCCCCCAAGGAACTTATCTAGATATGTGGTGAGAACTTTGAATGCCCAAGTGCTTCACAGAAGTTTATAATGCAGAGTAGTGAAAATAAAAAATATTTTTTTTCCCACAAAAAAGATTTTTTTAGCCCCCAAATTTTTATTTTCACAAGGGTAACAAGAGAAATTGGACCCCAAAAGTTGTTGTCCAATTTGTCCTGAGTATGCTGGTACCCCATATGTGGGGGTAAACCACTGTTTGGGCGCACGGCAGAGCTCGGAAGGGAAGGAGCGCCATTTTGGAATGCAGACTTTGATAGAATTGTCTGCGGGCGTTATGTTGCGTTTGCAGACCCCTAATGTACCTAAACAGTAGAAACCCCCACAAGTGACCAAATTTTGGAAACTAGACCCCCTAAGGAACTTATCTAGATATGTGGTGAGAACTTTGAAAGCTCAAGTGCTTCACAGAAATTTATAATGCAGAGTAGTGAAAATAAAAAAATATATTTTTTTCCAACAAAAAAGATTTTTAGCCCCCAAGTTTTTATTTTCACAAGGGTAACAGGAGAAATTGGACCCCAAAAGTTGTTGTCCAATTTATCCCGAGTACGCTGATGCCCCATATGTGGGGGTAAACCACTGTTTGGGCGCACGGCAGAGCTCAGAAGGGAGGGAGTACCATTTGACTTTTTTAGCGCAAAATTGGCTGTCGTGTTTGGAGACCCCCTGATGTACCTAAACAGTGGAAACCCCCCAATTCTAACTCCAACCCTAACCCCAACACAGCCCTAACCCTAATCTCAACCCGATCCATAATCCTAATCACAACCCTAACGATAATCACAACCCTAACCCCAAAACAGCCCTAATCTCAACCCTAACCATAACCCTAATCAAAACCCTAAATCCAACACACCCCTAACCCTAATCCCAACCCTAACCCTAATCCCAACCCTAATCCCAAACGTAACACTAATCCCAACCCTAATCCAAACCCTAACCCTAATCCCAACTCTAACCCTAACTTTAGCCCCAACCCTAACTTTAGCCCCAACCCTAACCATAACTTTAGCCCCCGTCGTCACAAAAAAAGTTCAATGTAACCTTTTTTTTGTACGTCGCGTCCGCCATTTCCGCGGATGCGTGGCCGTAACTCTGCCCCCTCCTCCCCAGGACATAGACTGGGCAGCGGATGCGTTGAAAAACTGCATCCGCTGCCCACGTTGTCCACAATTTTCACAATGTGCGTCGGTACATCGGGCCGACGCATTGCGACCGCCCCGTACCGACGCAAGTGTGAAAGAAGCCTAAGGCTACTTTCACACTAGCGTCGTACTCGGCCCATCGCAGTGTGTCGGGCCGACGTACCGACGCTAGCGTTGTAAGCGCCGCACAACGGGTGCAGCGGATGCTGTTTTTTCAACGCATCCGCTGCCCCATTGTGAGGTGCGGGGAGGCGGGGGCGGAGTTCCGGCCACGCATGCGCGGTCGGAAATGGCGGACACGTCGCACAAAAAAGTTACATGTAGTTTTTTTTGTGTCGACGGTCCGCCGAAGCACGACGCATCCGTCGCACGACGGATGCGACATGTGGCAATCCGTCGCAATGCGTCGCTAATGCAAGTCAATGGAGAAAAAACGCATCCTGCAAGCACTTTTGCAGGATGCGTTTTTTCTCCAACGACGCATTGCGACGGAAGCCAAAAAACGCTAGTGTGAAAGTAGCCTAACCCTAACCCTAGCCCTAACCCTAAATTTAGCCCCAACCCTAACCCTAACTCTAACCCTAACCCTAACTCTAACCCTAACCCTAACCCTAACCCTAACTCTAACCCTAACCCTAACCCTAACTCTAACCCTAACCCTAACCCTAACTCTAACCCTAACCCTAACCCTAACCCTAACTCTAACCCTAACCCTAACCCTAACCTTAATTTTAGCCCCAACTTGTCTTCTCCTGCCGGCCGGCAGATGGCAGCAGATGGCGGGCGCACTGCGCATGCGCCCGCCATGATGAAAAAGCCGGCCGGCAGGAGAAGACAGAAGAGGACCCAGGGACCCCGGGTGAGTATGATAGGGTCCCCGAATCCCCCTATTTCTCTGTCCTCTGATGTGCGATCACATCAGAGGACAGAGAAATAACTGATCGCTTTTTCTTTTTTTTTTTGCGGTCGCCGGTAAACTGTTAATTACCGGCGATCGCAAAGCAGGGGTCGGTGCAAACCGACCCCGATCATGTTCTTTGGGGTCTCGGCTACCCCCAGCAGCCGAGACCCCAAAGAACATCCGGGTGCCGGGCGGCGGGCGCACTGCGCGTGCGCCCGCCATTTTTTCCCGGAAAAAAGATGGCGGCGCCCATGGGGAGACACGAGGAGCACCGGGGGAGGTAGGTAAGTATTGGGGGGCTATTGGGGGCCATCGGGGACCACATTTCTCTGTCCTCCGATGTGCGATCACATCGGAGGACAGAGAAATTAAACGGCAAATTGCGTTTTTTTTTTTTGTTGCGACCGCCGGTAAACGGTTAATTACCGGCGATCGCAACTCGGGGGTCGGTATAAACCCCCCGAATCATGTTCTCTGGGGTCTCGGCTACCCTCGGCAACCGAGACCCCAGAGAAAATCCGACTCTGGGGGGCGCTATTCACTTTTTCCACAGCGCCATTAATTAACGGCGCTGTGGATTAAGTACCCTTAGCGGCCGCCGTTAAAAGGCGTATCGGCGGTCGTTAAGGGGTTAAATGTTACTAAGCTACATAATTATATGAGAGACCTATATATACAGATAATATGCTAGATGCTAGTTTAGGTGACAAAAATTAAGAATTCACTCTAATTATCATTGGTAGACAGTGATAAACTATTTTTATTTTAGAGAATACATTTCAGAGCTTTTTAATAATAATAGTAAACGTTAAGTTTTATTTACAGGGCAGTGAAAGATTAGTGAATTATTGTCCTTTATTTTGTGTGAACTTATGCCATATCACCACTGGGAATGAACTGACCCATTGATTTTCAGGTTCATTGGGTTTGACCGAACTTTACTTTAAAGTTTGGCTTGGGTACCAGAACTGTTTCTGAACTTCAACCAGAACCCCATGATGTCAATGGGGACATCTCTCTCTGTACTCCGAACACTAAAACGACTTCCCCTAGAAGTCCACATTCGTAATTCATCACCAGACACTAGATCTCTGGTACGAACACTGAATTTTACATTTTGGATTCTCTCCTCTTCAATCACCACCATCAAGTCCAAATATTATAAGTCTTAATTATGCGAAAAACTGCACAACAAATGTAAGCATTTTTATCAAAGATTCTTTGCCTATAATAATTGCAATTTTCTTTGATAAAATTCTTTTTTTTTTTAAATGAGGATTTAAGTTACCTCTAGTAGAGCCATGAACAGGAATAGGCACCTGTCAAGAAAAGTCTGTGCTACTGTTACATTTAATCTCTAACATATTTGGTTAGAGAGGGGGATGAAACAAGGAATTGAATCCTGACTCTGTTTCCTGTGGTCTAGATAACATTTTATGCTTAGAAAGTAATATGCAAAGTTGATAGAACACACAGTGTTAGTGACACAACATTGGATGTTCATCATCTGTACCACAACCCTACATACATTGTTTAAAATTGCATGTTGAACCAAGCTTGGTTAGGCCAAATTGTTACTAAGCCCATGCAAAATAAATTGCAATCATTGTTTTGAACATACAGGGAATGTCAGAATTACCTCCTAAATCACAAAGGGCAGAGAGAAAATATTCAGTAAATGTTTTAATTTGAAAATGGTTGAAATATCTGTCAGAGCATTGTGTTATTCAACAGGCTTTTAATATCCATTTATATGTCAAGGTTATTTTGACATTAGTATGCCTGTGTTTGTCTTAAAGAGCTCTAAAGTATTTCAACATATGCCAGGGAGACATAAAAGTGTTTCACACTTCTTTTCAGGGAAATTGAAGGCTTTGTAAAATATATGATTTGCAGCAAATTGAATAGCTGTAAATCATTTTTATTAAATGGAAAATTTTAATTTCAAAACATTTGCTCATTTCTAGTACACAAGTGGTATCTCTAAAATAAAGCAAATCATGTGAACCAAATCTTGTTTGAATCTCAACTCAAATAGAATGTATCTCTTGAACTCACATTTTTCAATAACAAATATAATATCATGCATAATGTAATGTGTATATTGGTTATTCCCTGGTAAGCAGCTATAGAAAATACAGTACATTACTGTCACGGGGGTACTGTGTAGACTACAGCTGAGTACCCGGGCCCCTGCGATATCCCTCAGACTAGCGAAAACCCTGTCTGTCCCTCTCCCAGAATTTACACTGATGGTGTGCTTGTCTGGGCCGCCAGGCCTGACCCTGAGTCCTGTTTCAGTCCTATGCTGAAACCTCCACCCGCCACCCAGTGATAAGACCACACACCAACCCCTACAGAAAGCACAGACAGGGAAAACTAAAAACGCACCACACCGCAGACACACAGGAAAACACTATAATGTGCACAGGGCAAAACAAATACAAATATAGGAAGGAGAAATGTGACAAAGGATAATACACCACCAGATACGATATTTCTTCTCCTAGACCACCACTCCAGACCGAGATCACCAGGCACAAGACACAAGCTATAATCGGCGACGCCCAAAGTCCAGAATGACTATTTAAAGGCCATGGGCGTGACCCAGCCTGCAACCCGATTACAAACTAGATTAACCCCGGACAACCTGGATAAAGTCTAGCTGACGCCACTGAGTGTATAGTGGATGAATATGGAATTACCGCTGTCTGTCGGATGCCCTAGTGTGAATAGCGTCCGACTTGACAATTACATCTACATTTTTTGTTTATAGTTGTAATAAGTTGCACTGACTTTTCAATGCAGTCAAGAAAAGAAAATCCTACTACAGCAAGTAGTACAATTAGTTTAAGATATGTCTAACTAATTATTGACATGTCTAATATATACTGTTTCAACATAAGTTTAAATCAACTGACAAGTGACAATGAATAACAATTGTTATAACAACAAGTACCTGTCAAAAGTGGGCTATATCAGGAAGAAACTGAAAATTTTGTTCTATATTAGAATTGTACGAATATGTTTGGAATCGGTTGCAGAATCCGAATTTGCCATATTTGTGCAATATTGGTACCCTATTTGAACCAAATGTACCTATTTCTACTCTCATTGACTTCAATGACATTCGGCTGTGTTTGGCAAATATTGCAACTACAATATTTGCCACCAATCATAATCAGGACCGAATTTTTAATATTTCGCTCAACTCTTTTTTTATATAAAACCTAAAACAAACATGGGTAACAGAAAAATGGCTAGATAAAGACCATATCTGAATATATGGTTATGTCAAGAAGGAGACCCAAAATCGCTAATATTAATGAAGCAATATCAAATATATTGCAAAAAAATATATAAATATATAATAGACATATAAATGGTAGGACAGTGTTATGACCCGTAGTGGCTGAGGATCACGAATAAACCAGCAAGTGAATAAACTAAGGACAAGCTCTAGGGAGATGGTAACTGGACTGATCGCAAATCTGAACCTATCCAACACAACTAGAGGTAGCCAGCGAACGTGCCTAAAAAATTCCTAGACGTCTCGAGCCAGCCTGAGGAACTAGCTACCCCTAAAGAGAACGAAAGACCTCGCTTGCCTCCAGAGAAATAATCCCCAAAGATATAGAAGCCCCCAACAAATATTAACGGTGAAGTAAGAAGAAGGCACATGCGTAGGGATGAAATCAGATTCAGCAATAGAGGCCCACTAGTACTAGAAAGCAGAAAATAGAGCAGGGGTCTATGCGATCAATAAAAAACCCTTACAAAATATCCATCCTGAGATTTCAAGAACCCACGCACCAACTAATGGTGTGTGGGGAGAAACTCAGTCCACTAGAGCATCCAGCAAGCGAGGGAATCACATTATAGCAAGCTGGACAAGAAAACATGATAAACACTGCTGATCAAAAAAAGAGCAAACAAAACTTAGCTTGTCCTGGATGGACTGGAAGTGAGGTAGTCAGAAGGAATCTGAGTAGCACTGATTACATCGACAGCCGGCAACAAGTGAAAGTAAAACAGAGTTATATAGGAACCTCCCAGAGGATAACGAACCAGCTGATAGCCAGAGACCAGCAGGATAACAAACAAAGCCACCAGGGGGAGCCCAAAGCAAAAGTCACACTATACCACCAGTGACCACAAGGGGGAGCCTGAAAACAGAGTTCACAACAGTACCCCCCCCTTAAGGAGGGGTCACCGAACCCTCATGAAAACCCCCAGGGCGATCAGGATGAGCCACATGGAAGGCACGAACCAAATCGGCCGCATGAACATCAGAGGCGAGAACCCAAGAATTATCCTCCTGACCATAGCCCTTCCACTTGACCAAATACTGGAGCCTCCGTCTAGAAACACGAGAATCCAAGATCTTCTCCACCACGTACTCCAATTCTCCCTCAACCAGCAGCGGGGCAGGAGGCTCAACCGGAGGAACCACAGGTACCACATACCTCCGCAACAACGAGCGATGGAACACATTATGAATAGCAAATGATGCCGGGAGGTCCAGACGGAATGACACAGGGCCAAGGACTTCCAGAATCTTATAAGGACCGATAAACCGAGGCTTGAACTTAGGAGAGGAGACCTTCATAGGAACGAAGCGAGAAGACAACCACACCAAGTCCCCAACGCAAAGTCGGGGACCCACACAGCGACGGCGGTAGGCAAAGAGCTGAGCCTTCTCTTGTGACAACTTCAAATTGTCCACCACATGATTCCAAATCTGATGCAACCTATCCACCACAACATCCACTCCAGGACAGTCAGAAGGCTCCACCTGACCCGAGGAAAAATGAGGATGAAACCCCGAATTACAAAAAAAAGGAGAAACCAAAGTAGCAGAACTAGCCCGATTATTAAGGGCAAACTCGGCCAACGACAAAAAAGTAACCCAGTCATCCTCGTCAGCAGAAACAAAACATCTTAAATAAGTCTCCAAGGTCTGATTAGTTCACTCAGTTTGGCCATTCGCCTGAGGATGGAAGGCCGACGAAAAAGACAATTCAATGCCCAACTTAGCACAAAAGGTCCGCCAAAATCTAGACACAAACTGGCATCCTCTGTCAGAAACAATGTTCTCAGGAATCCCGTGCAAACGAACCACATTTTGAAAAAACAGTGGAACCAACTCGGAGGAGGAAGGCAACTTAGGCAAGGGCACCAAATGGACCATCTTAGAAAAATGATCACACACCACCCAGATGACAGACATTCTCTGAGAGACAGGGAGATCTGAAATAAAATCCATGGAAATGTGCGTCCAAGGCCTCTTCGGGACAGGCAAAGGTAACAGCAAACCACTGGCACGAGAACAGCAAGGCTTAGCCCGAGCACAAATTCCACAAGACTGCACAAAGGAACGCACATCCCGTGACAAGGAAGGCCACCAAAAAGACCTGGCCACCAAGTCTCTGGTACCAAATATTCCAGGATGGCCCGCCAACACCGAAGAATGAACCTCGGAGATGACTCTGTTGGTCCATCTATCCGGGACAAACAGTCTCTCCGGTGGACAGCGGTCAGGTCTATCCACCTGAAACTCTTGCAGCACACGTCGCAAATCTGGGGAGATGGCAGACAAAATCACCCCTTCTCTAAGGATACCAGCCGGCTCTGAATCTCCAGGAGAGTCAGGCACAAAACTCCTAGAAAGAGCATCAGCCTTCACATTCTTCGAACCCGGCAGGTACGAGACCATGAAATCAAAACGAGAGAAAAACAACGACCAACGAGCCTGTCTGGGATTCAGCCGCTTGGCCGACTCGAGATAAATCAAATTCTTGTGATCAGTCAAGACCACCACACGATGTTTAGCTCCCTCGAGCCAATGTCGCCATTCCTCAAATGCCCACTTCATAGCCAACAGCTCCCGATTACCGACATCATAATTCCGCTCGGCAGGCGAAAACTTTCTTGAAAAGAAAGCACATGGCTTCATCACAGCGCCATCGGGGCTTCTCTGCGACAAAACAGCCCCCGCTCCAATCTCGGAAGCATCAACCTCCACCTGGAAGGGAAGTGAGACATCTGGCTGACATAAGACCGGAGCCGAAGAAAACCGACGCTTCAGCTCCCGAAAGGCCTCCACAGCCGCAGAAGACCAATTAGTCACATCAGAACCCTTCTTGGTCAAATCCGTCAAAGGCTTAACAACGCCAGAAAAATTAGCTATGAAGCGACGGTAAAAATTAGCAAAATCCAAGAACTTCTGAAGACTCTTAACAGATGTAGGCTGCGTCCAGTCATGAATAGCCTGAACCTTGACTGGGTCCATCTCAATAGTAGAAGGAGAAAAAATGAAACCCAAAAAATAAATCTTCTGGACTCCAAAAAGACATTTTGAGCCCTTCACAAATAAAGCATTGTCACGCAGGACCTGAAAGACCATCCTGACCTGCTTAACATGAGACTCCCAATCATACGAAAAAACCAGAATATCATCCAGATACACAATCATAAACTTATCCAGATATTCACGGAAGATGTCATGCATAAAGGACTGAAAGACTGAAGGAGCATTAGAAAGTCCAAAAGGCATCACCAAGTACTCAAAATGGCCTTCAGGCGTATTAAATGCAGTTTTCCATTCATCACCCTGTTTTATACGCACAAGGTTATACGCACCACGAAGATCTATCTTGGTGAACCAACTAGACCCCCTAATGCGAGCAAACAAATCAGTTAACAATGGCAAAGGATACTGAAATTTGACCGTGATTTTATTCAAAAGGCGATAATCAATACAGGGTCTCAGGGAACCATCCTTTTTAGCCACAAAAAAGAATCCTGCACCAAGAGGGGATGAGGACGGGCGAATATGTCCCTTCTCTAAAGACTCCTTTATATAACTCCGCATGGCAGCATGCTCCGGCACAGATAAGTTGAAAAGTCGTCCCTTAGGAAACTTACTACCAGGAATCAAATTTATAGCACAATCACAGTCCCTATGAGGAGGTAGAGAATTGAGTTTGGGCTCCTCAAATACATCCTCGTAGTCTGACAAAAACGTAGGGACTTCAGAAGGAGTGGACGAAGCAATTGACACCACAGGAGCGTCACCATGAATTCCCTGACAACCCCAACTTGACACCGACATAGCTTTCCAATCCAGGAGTGGATTATGAGTCTGCAACCATGGTAGACCCAACACGACGACATCATGCAAATTATGCAGTACAAGAAAGCGAATCACCTCCTGATGAACAGGAGTCATGCACATGGTCACTTGTGTCCAGTACTGAGGTCTATTCGTAGCCAATGGTGTAGAATCAATTCCCCTTAGTGGAATAGGGAATTTTAAAGGCTCCAAATCAAAACCACAGCGCCTGTCAAATGACCAATCCATCAGACTCAGGGCGGCACCTGAATCTACAAAAGCATTAACCGGGTAAGATGACAGGGAACAAATCAGGGTAACAGACAAAATGAACTTGGACTGTAAAGTACCAATGGTGACAGATTTATCAACCTTTTTTTTGCGCTTAGAGCATGCTGAGATAACATGAGCTGAGTCACCACAGTAAAAGCACAACCCATTTTGCCGTCTATAATTTTGCCGTTCACTTCTGGTCAGAATTCTGTCACATTGCATAGATTCAGGTGTCTGTTCAGAAGACACCGCCAAATGGTGCACAGGTTTGCGCTCCCACAAACGCCAATCAATCTGAATGGCCAGAGTCATTGACTCATTCAGACCTGCAGGTGTAGGGAACCCCACCATGACATTCTTAATGGCTTCAGAAAGACCTTCTCTGAAATTTGCAGCCAGGGCACACTCATTCCACTGAGTAAGCACCGACCATTTCCAAAATTTCTGGCAGTACACCTCTGCTTCATCTTGCCCCTGCGAGAGGGCCAATAATGTTTTTTCAGCCTGGTTCTCAAGATTAGGTTCCTCATAGAGCAATCCAAGGGCTAGAAAAAACGCATCTACACTAAGCAATGCAGGATCCCCTGGCGCCAATGCGAAGGCCCAATCTTGAGGGTCACCGCGCAAAAAGGAAATGATAATCTTAACTTGCTGAATGGCATCACCAGAGGAACGAGGTTTCAAAGAAAGAAACAACTTACAATTGTTCCTAAAATTCAGGAACCTAGATCTATCTCCAGAAAACAACTCCGGAATAGGTATTCTAGGCTCTGACATAGGACTGTGAACAACAAAATCCTGAATACTTTGAACCCTAGCAGCAAGATGATCCAGACTGGAAGCCAAGCTCTGGACATCCATGTCAGCAGCTGAACTCAGAGCCACACCAAGATTAAGAGGAGGAGAGAAGCTAGCCACAGCAGCTAGACACACGGCAAAAAAAAAAAAAAATTCTCAAGGCTTCTTTTCTCCTGCTTCTGCCATGCAATTAACACTTTAAGGCCGGCTGTACTGTTATGATCCGTAGTGGCTGAGGATCACGAATAGACCAGCAAGTGAATAAACTAAGGACAAGCTCTAGGGAGATGGTAACTGGACTGATCGCAAATCTGAACCTATCCAACACAACTAGAGGTAGCCAGCAAACGTGCCTAAAAAATTCCTAGGAACTAGCTACCCCAAAAGAGAATGAAAGACCTCGCTTGCCTTCAGAGAAATAATCCACAAAGATATAGAAGCCCCCAACAAATATTAACGGTGAAGTAAGAAGAAGGCACATACGTAGGGATGAAATCAGATTCAGCAAAAGAGGCCCACTAGTACTAGAAAGCAGAAAATAGAGCAGGGGTCTATGCGATCAATAAAAAACCCTTACAAAATATCCATCCTGAGATTTCAAGAACCCACGCACCAACTAATGGTGTGTGGGGAGAAACTCAGTCCACTAGAGCATCCAGCAAGCGAGGGAATTACATTTTAGCAAGCTGGACAAGAAAACATGATAAACACTGCTGATCAAAAAAAGAGCAAACAAAACTTAGCTTGTCCTGGATGGACTGGAAGTGAGGTAGTCAGAAGGAATCTGAGTAGCACTGATTACATCGACAGCCGGCAACAAGTGAAAGTAAAACAGAGCTATATAGGAACCTCCCAGAGGATAACGAACCAGCTGATAGCCAGAGACCAGCAGGATAACAAACAAAGCCACCAGGGGGAGCCCAAAGCAAAAGTCACACCATACCACCAGTGACCACAAGAGGGAGCCTGAAAACAGAGTTCACAACAGGACAGGCAACTAAAAATAGGAAGGGAGGGAAAGGTGGAAGACAAAATCTCTTTAGGAGACTTGTGTTGTGTCCCTTCAAAAGCCACACAACCTAGGTGGGTACAGATTAGGTGGGTACAGATTATCGACTGCAACTGAATACATAGCTGATGAGCTATATGATATGAATGGGTATAGAGGTAACCCACAATATGTGGTTGTTGTAGGCCATTGCACAATTAAGCAGCAGCATCTGAAAAATAGACAAATTGACTCAGAATCATGAACAAGTACACTGAGTCAGTAATTGCTATAAGTACATATAATACTCCAATACAGTAGATTAAATATCTAATAAGAGAACCACAGTGTCTATAAAGCACTGCTTTCAGTCATAATAGCCATAAGGCTCTGATTAAGGCACACCAACTTGAAAGTAGGTAAGAAAACCAATTACATAATCAAGCTGTTAGGCCTGTCATAAAAGGATGTGAAAGTAAACAAGACTACCCACATGACAGATTTCTCCTAAATGAGTGTACCTTGTGACATAGTGATGGCACCTAGGTGTGTGGCAGGAGATGAGAGGAGAACCTCAATGCGCATTTCACCTAGAGTGGCTTTATCTATTCTTTATATGTTGGAAGCATAAGCAACTGTTAACATCTGAGCAACTTAACAATACATAAAATAGGTCAGAGTAATAAGCATCAGCATTGTATGGTGTACCCTGGATGTAGTGTTTAGCATTAAACCCCTTAACATCAAGGGTGGTTTGCACGTTAATGACAGGTCCAATTTTTAATAATTCCGACCAATGTCCTTTTATGAGGTTATAACTCTGGAACACTTCAACGGATCCTTATGATTCTGACAATGTTTTCTCATGACATATTGTACTTCATGATATTGGTAAAAATTTCTTTGATATTACCTGCGTTTATTTGAGAAAAAAAATGGAAATTTGGAGAAAATTCACAATTTTCCAAATTTGAATTTTTATGCCCTTAAATCACAGAGATATGTCACACAAAATACTTAATAAGTAACATTTCCCAGTTGTCTACTTTACTTTACATCAGCAAAATTTGGGAATCAAATTTTTTTTTTGTTAGGGAGTTATAAGGGTTAAAAGTTGACCAGCAATTTTTCATTTTTACAACACCATTTTTTTTAGGGACCACATATAATTTGAAGTCTTTTTGAGGGGTCCAGATGATAGAAAACAGCCAAGTGTGACACCATTCTAAAAACTGCACCCCTCAAGGTACTCAAAACCACATTCAACCTCAAAACCACATTCAAGAAGTTTATTAACCTTTCAGGTGTTTCACAGGAATTTTTTGGAATGTTTAAAAAAAGCGAACATTTAACTTTTTTTCACAAAAAATTTACTTCAGCTCCAATGTGTTTTATTTTACCAAGGGTAACAGGAGAAAATTGACCACAAAAGTTGTTGTACAATATGTGCAGAGCACGCTGATACCCCATGTGTGGGGGGAAATACTGTTGGGGCGCATGGCAGAGCTTGGAAGGGAAGGAGCGCCGTTTGACTTTTCAATGCAAAATTGACTGGAATTGAGATGGGATACCATGTTGTGTTTGGAGAGCCCCTGATGTGCCTAAACATTGATCCCCCCCACAAGTGACACCATTTTGGAAAGAAGATCCCCTACAGAACTTATGTAGATGTGTGGTGAGCACTTTGACCCAACAAGTGCTTCACAGAAGTTTATAATGCAGAGTCATAAAAATAAAAAAATCATATTTTTAAACAAAAATGATGTTTCGCCCCAATTTTTTTATTTTCCCAATGGTAAGAGAAGAATATGGACCACAAAATTTGTTTTCCAATTTATCCTGAGTACGCTGATACCTGAAATGTGGGGGTAAACTACTGTTTGGGCGCATGGCAGAGCTCGGAAGGGAAGGAAAGCTATTTGACTTTTCAATGAAAAATTGACTGGAATTGAGATGGGATGCCATGTTGCGTTTGGAGAGCCCCTGATGTGCGTAAACATTGAAACCCCCCACAAGTGACAACATTTTGGAAAGTAGAACCCCTAAAGAACTTATCTAGATATGTGGTGAGCACTTTGACCCACCAAGTGCTTCACAGAAGTTTATAATGCAGAGCCGTAAAAATAAAAAATCATATTTTTTCACAAAAATGATTTTTCGCCACCAATTTTTTATTTTCCCAAGGGTAAGAGAAGAAATTGGACCCCAAAAATTGTTGTGCAATTTGTCCTAAGTATGCTGATACCCCATATGTGGGTGTAAACCATTGTTTGGGTGCATGGCAGAGCTCGGAAGGGAAGGAGCGCAGTTTGACTTTTCAATGCAAAATTGACTGGAATTGAGATGGGACGCCATGTTGCGTTTGGAGAGCCCCTGATGTGCCTAAACATTGAAACCCCCAAGTGACACCATTTTGGAAAGTAGACCCCCTAAGGAACTTATCTAGATGTGTTTTGAGAGCTTTGAAGCCCCAAGTGTTTCACTACAGTTTATAACGCAGAGCCGTGAAAATAAAAATTCTTTTTTTTTTCACAAAAATTATTTATTAGCCCCCAGTTTTGTATTTTTCCAAGAGTAACAGAAGAAATTGGACCCCGAAAGTTGTTGTCCAATTTGTCCTGAGTATGCTGATACCACATATGTGGGGGGAACCACTGTTTGGGCGCATGGCAGAGCTCGGAAGGGAAGGAGCGCCATTTGGAATGCAGACTTAGATGGATTGGTCTGCAGGCGTCACGTTACATTTGCAGAGCCCCTGATGTACCCAAACAGTAGAAACCCCCCACAAGTAACCCCATATTGGAAACTAGACCTCCCAAGGAACTTATCTAGATATGTTGTGAGAACTTTGAACCCCCAAGTGTTTCACTACAGTTTACAATGCAAAAAGCCGTGAAAATAAAAATTCTTTTTTTTCACAAAAATTATTTTTTAGCCCCCAGTTTTGTATTTTCCCAAGGGTAACAGGAGAAATTGGACAGCAAATGTTGTTGTTCAATTTGTCCTGAGCACGCTGATACCCCATATATGGGGGGAACCACTGTTTGGGCACATGGCAGAGCTCGGAAGGGAAGGAGCGCCATTTTGAATGCAGACTTAGATGGAATGGTCTGCAGGCGTCACATTGCGTTTGCAGAGCCCATAATGTACCTAAACAGTAGAAACCCCACACAAGTGACCCCATATTGGAAACTAGACCCCCAATGGAACTTATTTAGATGAGATGTGAGAACTTTGAACCTCCAAGTGTTTCACTACAGTTTATAACGCAGAGCAGTGAAAATAAAAAATCATTTTTTTGCACAAAAATGTTTTTTTAGCCCCCCAAGTTTTTATTTTCCCAAGGGTAACAAGGGAAATTGGACCCCAAAAGTTGTTGTCCAATTTGTCCTAAATACGCTGATACCTCATACTCTATATGTGGGGGGAACCGTAGTTTGGGCACATGGCAGAGCTCGGAAGGGAAGGAGTGCCATTTGGAATGCAGACTTAGATGGATTGGTCTGCAGGCGTCACATTGCATTTGCAGAGCCCTTGATGTACCTAAACAGTAGAAAACCCCCACAAGTGACCCCATATTGGAAACTAGACTCCTGAGGAACTTATCTAGATGTGTTGTGAGAACTTTGATCCCCCAAGTGTTTCACTACAGTTTATAACGCAGAGCCGTGAAAATAATTAAAAAAAAATTTTGTACAAAAATGTTTTTTTAGCCCCCCAAGTTTTTATTTTCCCAAGGGTAACAAGGGAAATTGGACCCCAAACGTTGTTGTCCAATTTGTCCTGAGTACCCTGATACCTGATATGCTAGGGTAAACCCCTGTTTGGGAGCAAGGGAGAGCTCGGAAGGAAAGGAGCACTGTTTTACTTTTTCAACGCAGAATTGGCTGGAATTGAGATTGGACGCCATGTCGCGTTTGGAGAGCCCTTGATGTGCCTAAACAGTTGAAGCCCCCCAATTCTAACTGAAACCCTAACTTAAACACATCCCTAACCCTAATCCCAACCCTAATCATAACCCTAACCACACCCCTAACCTGAACATGCCCCTAACCCTAACCTCAACCACACCCCTAACCCTAATCCAAACCCTAACCACACCCCTAACTCCAACACACCCCTAACCCTAATCCCAAACATAACCCTAACCAAGCCCCTAACCCTGACACACCCCTAACCCTAATCCCTACCGTAAATATAATCTAAACCCCAACCCTAACTTGAGACCCAACCCTAACCCTAACTTTATCCCCTACTCTAACCCTAACTTTAGCCCCAACCCTAACCCTAGTCCCAACCCTAACCCTAGCCCCAACCTTAACCTCAGCCCCAAGCCCTAACCCTGACCCTAGCCCTAACCCTAACCCTAACCCTGACCCTAGCCCTAACCCTAACCCTAGCCCCAACCTTAACCCTAACCCTAATGAGAAAATGGAAATAAATACATTTTTTTATTTTAATATTTTTCCCTAACTAAGGGGGTGATGAAGGGGGGTTTGCTTTACTTTTTAGCAGTATTTTTTAGCGGATTTGGCAGCCGTCACACACTAAAAGACGCTCTTTATTGCAAAAAATAGTTTTTGCGTCTCCACATTTTGAGAGCTATAATTTTTTCATATTTTGATCCACAGAGTCATATGGGGTCTTGTTTTTTGCCGGAAGAGTTGACGTTTTTATTAGTACCATTTTTGGGCATGTGAAATTTTTTTATCGCTTTTTATTCTGATTTTTGTGACCAAAAACCAGCTTTTCATGACTTTCTTTTTGGGGGGGTGTTTATACCATTCCACCTTTGGTAAAATTGATAAAGAAGTTTTATTCTTCGGGATAGTACGATTACAGCGATACCACATATATATCATTTTTTATGTTTTGGGCGGCGCTTTTATACGATAAAAACTATTTTATAGAAAAAATAATTATTTTTGCATCGCTTTTTTCTGAGGACTATAACTTTTTTATTTTTTCGCTGATGATGCTGTATGGTGGCTCGTTTTTTTGCGGGACAAGATGTCGTTTTCAGCGGTACCATGGTTATCTATATCCGTATTTTTGATCGCATGTTATTCCACTTTTTGTTCTTTTTGTTTGGTGGTATTATAACAAAGCATTGTTTTTTGCCTAATTTTTTTACGGTGTTCACTGAAGGGGTTAACTAGTGGGACAGTTTTATGGGTTAGGTCGTTATGGACACGGCGATACTAAATATATGTACTTTTATTGTTTTGGGGTTTTTTAGATAAATAAATGTATTTATGGGAACAATATATATATATATTTTCTTTATTTAGGAATTTTTATTTTTTTTTACATATGTGAATAGGTTTTTTTTTCCCCGGGGGGGCATCATGTTATAGGGTCAGATCCCTGATCTGACACTTTGCAGAGCACTGTGTCAGATCAGCGATCTGACAGGCACTGCAAGGACGCTTGCAAGCGTCCCTGCAGGACCGTGGCCATATTGGATCCGGGGCCTGCAGGGAGGAGAAGGTAGGAGACCCTCGGAGCAACGCAATCACATCAAGTTGCTCCGAGGGTCTCTGGGAAGCACGCAGGGAGCCCCCTCCCTGCGCGATGCTTCCCTATGCTGCCGGAATGCGGTCCGTGACCGCTCCTGGCACATAGTTCTGGATGCCAGCTGCAATAGTCAGCTCACACCCGGCCGTGCTCCCCCCGAGAGCGCGGACGATTGCATATTACGTACTATCCCATCACTTAAGTCCCAGGTCACCTCGAGGGGATAGTACGTCATATGGGATTAAGGGGTTAAAGTGGTTACAAAGTCCGCATCTGTATCCACACTCTTTTCCATCCTTGTGGCAGCCATGTTTTGATAACTAGCGTGCATAACTTATAAGAAATAACATGTGCACTGCACACTAACGTTAAAAGTTGTTGACCCTTTTTTAGTTATGCCATGTTCAGGGAAAATATCAAGTTATAATGAATTTTTAACTTTTGAATGATATCCCAGATTATTTCTATTACTTGAAGATTTTTATGCTATGGTTAATATATGCATTGCTTGATTTGATCAATTATGTTCATCTATAGCTTAAGTTAAGCTTTGACAACAAAAATAGAGATGCCAATGAATGTGATAACTATTTGGAAATATTTTGTTTCCTAAATGTGTCACATTTAGTTCTTGCAATAAAATTACATACTTTTAATTACTTTGAATAAAAATAATATTTTAATTTTCTTATTAAGCTCAAAGCCTTTGTGTAATTTCTGTGCTGCTAAGGGTTTGCCCATATAATATGACTGCTGTGGAAAGTTCTGGATGGGCTGAAGTGCTCAGTTGGCTCATTGTAATGTAATAAAGACATAAGGTTACACCTTCCTTGAGTGCCTGGACCTCTCTGATTTTGCCCACGCTCTGACAATGTATTCTTTTAGCATTTTTTTTAGTGATTGCAAGGTAAAGTGTATTTTCATACTTCAAAAATCGTTCTGGAATAGTTTGCGGAAAATAACAATGAGTCCAAATTGTTCATTTGGTGTTCACATTCCCAGTAGCTTAACCTGTTTAAGCATTTGTGGAATGTGCTGAAAAAAGAATTCTAATCCAAAAATGTCCATGAATGTCCTACCTCTAGTGTTGAGCGATACCTTCCGATATTTTAAAGTATCTGTATCGGATTGGATCAGCCGATATCCAAAAAATATCGGATATCGCCGATACCGATACCCGATACCAATACAAGTCAATGGGACACAAATATCGGAAGTGATCCTGGATGGTTCCCAGGGTCTGAAGGAGCAGAAACTCTCCTTCAGGCTCTGGGATCCATATTCATGTAAAAAATAAAGAATAAAAATAAAAAATATGGATATACTCACCCTCGGACGAGCCCTGGCTGTCACCGTTGCAAGCGTCTGCCTCCGTTCCTAAGAATGCAGAGTGAAGGACCTTCGATGATGTCGCGGCTTGTGATTGGTCGCGTGACCGCTCATGTGACCACTCACGCAACCAATCACAAGCCGCAACGTCATCGCAGGTCCTACACTCACTGTATTCTTAGGAACGGAGTCTGTCGGTTGCACCGCTGAGGTCCAGGGGCCGTCCGAGGGTGAGTATATCCATATTTTTTATTTTTATTCTTTCTTTTTTACATAAATATGGAGCCAGGGCCTGAAGGAGAGTCTCCTCTCCTCCAGACCCTGGGAACCATATGCACCGCAGAGGCCTGGGAGCTTATAGGAACTTCCGATTCCGATTTCCGATATTACAAAAATATCGGAACTCGGTATCGGAATTCGGATACAGCCAATATCGGCCGATACCCGATATTTGCAGTATCGGAATGCTCAACACTACCTACAACCCATCCTACAGGACTTATGGGATATGCTGCTAATGTCGCTAGTAGTATATTATATATACTGTATATTTATCAAGGGCACAGGTCAGATTGTGCTTTATGACAACAATATACATCAGACTAATCGACTAGTACTGCTTACTTACATTAAGGTTTCATTCACATGTTGAGGTCACATTGTTTTTTTGTTTACAGAACTGAAGAAGAGCCACAAGGTTTGCCGAAATATTAAAAAAACTAAGGTAAGGCAACACAAAAAAACATAGTGGGACACAATATGTGAGCATGACCTTACAGTATTATGGCTTTCTCACCGTCATTCTTTTCTCTGTGGCTAAGCTGTGAGTAGTACTCCTCTTACTATTCACATTCACCATAAGACAGCTTCTGCATTCGTTGCCTTCACTTTTGAACAGGTTATAGCAGTCCCTTTTTTGTGGCATACTATGTGTTGTGATAGCTGTAAGATATTATGGGCAAACCAGAAAGAATGCTCCCTAGTCCAATTAAAGTAAGTAGTAATTAAAAGCTGTTAGAATTTGCCAGGTTCATTGAAGTCCCAAAAATTTAACACAAATTCAATTCACATTAAATCAGTTAACTCATTGCTAATAAATATGACTATATGAATTTGATATCACCATAATCATACATGCAAATTGCCTCTTCAGCGAGAAAAAGACTTGAACTCACAATCTACCCTTTAACGAGTCTTGCAATATGACTTAGGATAAAAGCCAAATCAGAATCTCAATTTGCAGACACAGTGTTTCGGGCTATTGGCCCTCATCAGTGCAAAGTGTGAGATCTGATTTGGCTAGATGAGAGGCTCTGGACTGGGGTCTAAGGGGTAAGGTTTCTCCTAGTGGAGTGTGACATACCAGCTCTGGTTTGTCAAGGTAAGGAGGCTTTTTCACCGTGCAATTCTCCTCTGGGGAATTTTATAATCAAATTGCCTCTTCAGAGAGAAAGAGGACTTGATCTCTATATAGCACCACCTGTTGGAAGTAGCTATCCTACAGTAACTATCAACCCTTTAAACCCTTCCCGACCTTTGACGCCACGTAGGCATCATGAAAGTCGGTGCCAATCCGACCTGTGACGCCTATGTGGGGTCATGGAATGATCGAGTCCCTGCAGATCGGGTGAAAGGGTTAACTCCAATTTCACCCGATCTGCAGGGACAGGGGGAGTGGTACTTCAGCCCGGGGGGGGGGTGGCTTCACCTCCCTGTGGCTACGATTGCTCTGATTGGCTGTTGAAAGTGAAACAGCCAATCAGAGCGATTTGTAATATTTCACTATGAAAACTGGTGAAATTTTACAATCCAGCCATGGCCGATGCTGAAATATCATCGGCCATGGCTGGAAACACTGGTCTGCACCCCCCCACCACCACCGATCGCCTCCCTAGTCCTCCGATCTGTCCCGCAGTCCCCTCCCTCGTCCTGTCCGCTCCCCCGTCCTCCTGTCCGCTCCCCCGTGCTCCGATCCCACCCCCCTGCTCCGATCACCCCCCCGTGCTCCGATCCCCCCCTAATACTTACCGAGCTTCCCGGTGTCCTTCCGTCTTCTCCACGAGCGCCGCCATCTTCCAAAATGGCGGGCACATACGCAGTGCGCCCGCCGAATCTGCCGGCCGGCAGATTCGTTCCAGCTACATTTTGATCACTGTGATAAAACCTATCACAGTGATCAAAATAAAAAAATAGTAAATGACCCCCCCCTTTGTCACCCCCATACATAGGGACAATAATAAAATAAAGAAAACATTTTTTTTTCCACTAGGGTTAGAACTAGGGTTAGAACTAGGGGTAGGGTTAGGGGTAGGGTTAGCATTAGGGGTAGGGTTAGGGGTAGGGTTAGGGTTAGGGGTAGGGTTAGGGTTAGGGTTAGAACTAGGGTTAGCATTAGAATTAGGCTATGTGCACATGGTGCAGATTTGGCTGCGGATCTGCAGCAGATTAGCCGCTGCGGATTCGTAGCAGTGTTCCATCAGGTTTACAGTACCATCCGCTGTGCCCATGGTGCGGAAAATACCGCGCGGAAATGCTGCATTGTATTTTCCGCAGCATGTTAATTTTTTGTGCGGATTCCGCAGGGTTTTACACCTGTTCCTCAATAGGAATCCGCAGGTGAAATATGCATAAAAAACACTGGAAATCCGTGGTAAATCCGCAGGTAAAATGCAGTGCCTTTTACCTGCGGATTTTTCAAAAATGGTGCGGAAAAATCTCACACGAATCCGCAACGTGGGCACATAGCCTTAGGGTTGGAATTAGAGTTAGGGTTGGAATTAGGGCTAGGGTTGGAAATAGGGTTAAGAATAGGCTTGTTGTTAGGCTTATGGTTAGGGGTGTGTTGGGGTTAAAGTTGTGGTTGGGGTTAGGGTTAGGGTTGGGATTAGGGTTAGGATTAGGGCTAGGGTTGTGATTAGGGTTAGGGTTGAGGTTAGGAGTGTGTTGGGGTTAGGGTTGTGATTAGGGTTATGGCTAGAGTTGGGATTAGGGTTAGGGGTTTGTTGGGGTTAGTGTTGGAGTTAGAATTGAGGGGTTTCCACTGTTTAGGCACATCAGGGGTCTCCAAACGCAACATGGCGCCACCAATGATTCCAGCCAATCTTGCGTTCAAAAAGTCAAATGGTGCTCCCTCCCTTCTGAGCCCTGACGTGCGCCCAGTGGTTTACCACCACATATGGGGTACCAGCATACTCAGGACAAACTGGGCATCAACTTTTGGGGTCCAATTTGTCCTGTTACCCTTGCAAAAATAAAAAATTGCTTTCTAATACATAATTTTTGAGGAAAAACATTATTTTTTATTTTCACGGCTCTGCGTTATAAACTTCTGTGAAGCACTTGGGGGTTCAAAGTGCTCACCACACATCTAGATAAGTTCCTTGGGGGGTTTAGTTTCCAAAATGCGGTCACTTTTGGGGGGTTTCTACTGTTTAGGCACATCAGGGGCTCCGCAAAAGCAACGTGGCGCCCGCAGACCATTCCATTAAAGCCTGCATTTAAAAACGTCACTGCTTCCTTTCCAAGCCCCGACGTGTGCCCAAGCAGTGGTTTACCCCCACATATGGGGTATCAGTGTGCTCAGGACAAACTGGGCAACAATTTTAGGGGGGTCCAATTTCTCCTGTTACCCTTGTGAAAATAAAAAATTGTTTGCTAAAACATCATTTTTGAGGAAAGAAAAATGATTTTTTATTTTCACGGCTCTGCGTTGTAAACTTCTGTGAAGCACTTGGGGGTTCAAAGTGCTCACCACATATCTAGATAAGTTCCTTCGGGGGTCTAGTTTCCAAAATGGGGTCACTTTTGGGGGGTTACTACTGTTTAGGCACATCAGGGGCTCCGCAAACGCAACGTGATGCCCACAGACCATTCCATCAAAGTCTACATTTCAAAACGTCACTACTTCCTTTCCGAGCCCCGACGTGTGCCCAAGCAGTGGTTTACCCCCACATATGGGGTATCAGTGTACTCAGGAGAAACTGGACAACAACCATTGGGGTCCAATTTCTCCTGATACCCTTGGGAAAGTTAAAAAATTCTGGGCTAAAAAAATATTTTTGAGGAAAGAAAATACATTTATTATTTTCACGGCTCTGCGTTATAAACTTCTGTGAAGCACTTGGGGGTTCAAAGTGCTCACCACACATCTAGATAAGTTCCTTTTGGGGTCTAGTTTCCAAAATGGGGTCACTTGTGGGGAGTTTCTACTGTTTAGGCACATCAGGGGCTCTGCAAACGCAACGTGACGCCCGCAGAGCATTCCATCAAAGTCTGCATTTCAATACATCACTACTTCTCTTCCGAACCCCAACGTGTGCCCAAACAGTGGTTTACTGCCACATATGGAGTATCAGCGTACTCAGGAGAAACTGGACAACAACTTTTGGTGTCCAATTTCTCCTGTTACCCTTGGGAAAATAAAAAATTGTGGGCTAAAAAATCATTTTTGAGAAAAGAAAAATTATTTTTTATTTTCATGGCTCTGCATTATAAACTTCTGTGAAGCACTTGGGGTTCAAAGTGCTCACCACACACCTAGATTAGTTCCTTGTGAGGTCTAGTTTCCAAAATGGGGTCACTTGTGGGGCAGCTCCAATGTTTTGGCACACAGGGGCTCTCCAAACGTGACATGGTGTCCGCTAATGATTGGAGCTAATTTTCCATTCAAAAAGCCAAATGGCGTGCCTACCTTTCCGAGCCCTGCCGTGCGCCCAAACAGTGGTTTACCCCACATATAGAGTATTATCGTACTCAGGACAAACTGGACAACATTTGGGGTCCAATTTCTCCTGTTACCCTTGGGAAAATAAAAAATTCCGGGCTAAAAATCATTTTTGAGGAAAGAAAAATTATTTTTTATTTTCACGGCTCTGCGTTATAAACTTCTGTGAAGCACCTGGTGGTTTAAAGTGCTCACTATGCTTCTAAATAAGTTCCTAATTTTCCATTCGAAAAGTCAAATGGCGCGCCTTCCCTTCCGAACCTTGCCGTGCACCCAAACAGTGGTTTACCCCCACATATGAGGTATTGGCGTACTCAGGAGAAATTGCCCAACAAATTTTAGGATCCATTTTGTCCTGTTGCCCATGTGAAAATGAAAAAATTGAGGCTAAAAGAATTTTTGTGTGAAAAAAAGTACTTTTTCATTTTTACGGATCAATTTGTGAAGCACCTGAGGGTTAAAAGTGCTCACTATGCTTCTAAATAAGTTCCTTGGGGGGTCTAGTTTCCAAAATGGGGTCACTTGTGGGGGAGCTCTAATGTTTAGGCACACAGGGGCTTTCCAAACGTGACATGGTGTCCGCTAACGATGGAGATAATTTTTCATTCAAAAAGTCAAATGGCGCTCCTTCCCTTCCGAGCCTTACCATGTGCCCAAACAGTGGTTTACCCCCAAATGTGAGGTATCGTGTACTCAGGAGAAATTGCACAACAAATTTTAGGATCCATTTTATGCTGTTGCCCATGTGAAAATGAAAAAATTGAGGCTAAAAAAAATTTTGTGTGAAAAAAAAGTACTTTTTCATTTTTACGGATCAATTTGTGAAGCACCTGAGGGTTTAAAGTGCTCACTATGCTTCTAGATAAGTTCCTTGGGGGGTCTAGTTTTCAAAATGGGGTCACTTGTGGGGGAGCTCCAATGTTTAGGCACACGGGGGTTCTCCAAACGCGACATGGTGTCCGCTAAAGATTGGAGCCAATTTTTCATTCAAAAAGTCAAACGGCGCTCCTTCCCTTCCGAGCCCTGCCGTGCACCCAAACAGTGGTTTATCCCCACATTTGAGGTATCAGCGTACTCAGCACAAATTGCACAACAATGTTCATGGTCCAGTTTCTCCTTTTACCCTTGGGAAAATAAAAAAAATTGTTGCTAAAAGATCATTTTTGTGACTAAAAAGTTAAATGTTCATTTTTTCCTTCCAAGTTGCTTCTGCTGCTGGGAAACACCTGGAGGGTTAATAAACTTCTTGAATGTGGTTTTGAGCACCTTGAGGGGTGCAGTTTTTAGAATGGTGTCACTTTTGGGTATTTTCAGCCATATAGAACCTGACTTCAAATTTGAGGTGGTCCCTAAAAAAATGGTTTTGTAAATTTTGTTGGAAAAATGAGAAATCACTGGTCAAATTTTAACCCCTGTAACTTCCTAGCAAAAAAAAATTTTGTTTCCAAAATTGTGCTGATGTAAAGTAGACATGTGGGAAATGTTATTTATTAACTACTTTGTGTCACATAACTCTCTGGTTTAACAGAATAAAAATTAAAAATGTGAAAATTGCAAAATTTTCAAAATTTTTCTCCAAATTTCCATTTTTTTCACAAATAAACTCAGAAATTATCGACCTAAATTTCCAACTAACATGAAGCCCAATATGTCACGAAAAAACAGTCTCAGAATCGCTAGGATCCATTGAAGCGTTCCTGAGTTATTACCTCATAAAGGGACACTTTTCAGAATTGCAAAAAACGGCCAGGTCATTAAGGTCAAAATTATTATTATTATTATTATTATTATTCATTTTTATAGCGCCATTTATTCCATGGCACTTTACATGTGAAATACGGGGCAAATATAGACAAATACATTAAACATGAGCAAAAAACAAGGCACACGGGTACATAAGGAGGGAGGACCCTGCCCGCGAGGGCTCACAATCTGCAGGGGATGGGTGGTGATACACTAGGAGAGGGCAGAGCTGGTTGTGCGGCGGTTCAGTAGGTTCAGGATCACTGCAGGCTGTAGGCTTGTCGGAAGAGGTGAGTCTTCAGGTTCTTTTTGAAAGTTTCTATGGTAGGCGAGAGTCTGATGTGCTGGGGTAGAGAGTTCCAGAGTATGGGGGAAGCACGGGAGAAGTCTTGGATGCGGTTGTGGGAAGAAGAGATGAGAGGGGAGTAGAGAAGGAGGTCTTGAGAGGATCGGAGGTTGCGTGTTGGTAGGTACCGGGAGATCATGTCACAGATGTATGGAGGAGATAGGTTGTGGATGGCTTTGTAGGTAGGCTGGGTCATGAAGGGGTTAACGAGTCTTGAAATATGACTTGGGATAAAAGCCAAATCAGATTCTCAAGTTGGCCATAATCGTAGTGATCCAAAAAATGAAGTTAACATTTTATTTGCACAGAATGTAAATAGCTTAAAATGTATAATGGCAAAAAACAAAATTGCTGTTTTTTCTATCTCTCTCATTAAAGAGTTAACTAAAATTGGTGATAAGTAGTGTTGAGCATTCCGATGCTGCAAGTATCGGGTATCGGCCGATACTTGCTGTATCGGAATTCCGATACCGGGATTCCGATACTCTTGTGGTATCGGGTATCGGAACAACATTAATGTTAAAATGTGTAAAATAGAGAATTAAAATAAAAAATATCGCTATACTCACCTGTCCGACGCAGCCGGGACCTCAGCGCAGGAACCGGCAGCGTTGTTTGTTTAAAATTCCCGCTTTTACATGGTTACGCGAAGTCCCGGCTTGTGATTGGTCAGGGCGGCCATGTTGCCGGGCCGCGGACCAATCACAGCAAGCCGTGACGAAAATACGTCACGGCTTGCTGTGATTGGTCCGCGTCCCGGCAACATGGCCGCCATTAACCAATCACAAGCCGTGACGTCACGGGAGGCTGGAAACGCGCTCATTTTAAAAAGGGCGCGTGTCCAGCCTCCCGTGACGTCACGGCTTGTGATTGGTTGCGTCGCGGTCAACCAATCACAAGCCGGGAGGCTGGACACGCGCCCATTTCAAAATGAGCGCGTCCAGCCTCCCGGCTTGTGATTGGTTGATCGCGGCGCAACCAATCACAAGCCGTGACGTCACGGGAGGCTGGACACGCGCCCATTTCAAAATGAGCGCGTCCAGCCTCCCGGCTTGTGATTGGTTGATCGCGGCGCAACCAATCACAAGCCGTGACGTCACGGGAGGCTGGACACGCGCCCATTTCAAAATGAGCGCGTCCAGCCTCCCGGCTTGTGATTGGTTGATCGCGGCGCAACCAATCACAAGCCGTGACGTCACGGGAGGCTGGACACGCGCCCATTTTAAAATGAGCGCGTGTCCAGCCTCCCGTGACGTCCCGGCTTGTGATTGGTCAGGGCGGCCATATTGCCGGGATGCGGACCAATCACAGCAAGCCGTGACGTAATTTCGTCACGGCTTGCTGTGATTGGTCCGCGTCCCGGCAACATGGCCGACCTGACCAATCACAAGCCGGGAATTCACGTAACCAAGTAATAGCGCGATTTTTAAACAAACAACGCTGCCGGTTCCCTCGCTGAAGTCCCGGCTGCGTCGGACAGGTGAGTATAGCGATATTTTTTATTTTAATTCTTTCTTTTACACATTTATATGGTTCCCAGGGCCTGAAGGAGAGTTTCCTCTCCTTCAGACCCTGGGAACCATCAGGAATACCGTCCGATACATGAGTCCCATTGACTTGTATTGGTATCGGGTATCGGTATCGGATTGGATTCCGATACTGTGACGGTATCGGCCGATACTTTCCGATACCGATACTTTCAAGTATCGGACGGTATCGCTCAACACTAGTGATAAGTCATATGTCCCCTTACATAGTTTCAATGGCAAGCACAAGTAATTTTGTGAGAAACAAGTCTTCAAAATGCTATAGTAACAAAAATAATTAAAATGCCAACATTGATCTAGTCCTAAAGTTGCTTTAGGGGTAACACAAGATGGACCTGCACAATACAATATGAGGCATTTGGTCTTAATAATATTGCTGACCATGTGTATGTTGAGAAAAATTCCCAATTTCTATGCAAAAAGTTGAACTAATCACTCAATAAAATCAGCACAGATGAAAATGGAGCTCTTGCCATGTTTATTCAGTGAGTGATTGGTGTTGTGAATCTGCTTTTGGGCTCCTTCTGGTGGTGGCTAGTGGTACTGGTGACTCGGGTGTGTTTTCTTTCTCAGTTCACCTGTTTTCATCAGTAGTGGGGAGTTCCTATTTATTCCTGCTCTTCAGTCATTGCCTTGCCGGCCATCAATGTTACCAGAGCCTTTCTGTTGCATGTTCCTGCTCCTAGACTACTGATCAGCTAAGTTGGACTCTTAGTCCTAAGTTTGTTTGCATTTTTTGTTCCAGTTTACAGTTATATCATTCTCTGTAGCTGGAAGCTCTTGTGGGCTGAAATTACCACTCCGGTGTCATGAGTTGACACATGAGTCTTAAAGTAATTTCAGGATGGTATTTTAAAAGGGTTTTCAGCTGACCGTGCAGTTCCCTTTTGTATCTTTCTACTATCTAGTAAGCGGACCTCGCTTTGCTGAACCTACCTTCATACTGCGTATGTCTTTTCCTCTGAACTCACCGTCAATATATGTGGGGGGCTTCTGTCTCCTTTTCGGGGGAATTTCCCTAGAGGTAAGCCAGGTCTGTTTTTTCCTCTACTAGGGTTAGTTAGTCCTCCGGCTGGCGAGAGACGTCTAGGGATAAAACGTAGGCACGCCCCCCGGCCACTATTAGTTGTGTGGTAGGTTTAGCTCACGGTCAGCTCGAGATTCCATCACCCAAGAGCTCGTCCGTTATTTATGTGTCCTGACGTTCCCCTGCCATTGGGAACCACGACAGTATGGCCGGCCAAGTGTTAAAACTGTTGGCAGAAGAAAGGAGAGAAAAAGAAGTCTGCAAATTTTTATTTTTTTTTTCCTTGGTGCTTGCTCTATAGTTGAATCAGTTGCATTTCAGCTCTAATTGCAGTCTTTGTCTCCCTCTTCTTCTAACCCTTGAATGGCTCTGATCTCACCTGCTTAAAATAGATCCTCAGAGTTTGGCTATAGGTTTGAATAATCTTGCCACAAAAGTTCAAGATTTACAGGATTTTGTTATACATGCTCCTATATCTGAACCTAGAATTCCTATACCAGAATTTTTCTCCGGAGATAGATCTCGTTTTTTGAATTTCAAATATAATTGTAAATTATTTCTTTCTCTGAGACCTCGCTCCGCTGGAGATCCCGCACAGCAGGTTAAGATTGTAATTTCCTTGCTGCGAGGTGACCCTCAAGATTGGGCTTTTGCATTGGCACCAGGGGATCCTGCGTTGCTCAATGTGGATGCGTTTTTTCTGGCTTTGGGGTTGCTTTATGAGGAACCTAATTTAGAGATTCAGGCTGAAAAGGCCTTGATGGCCCTGTCTCAAGGGCAAGATGAAGCTGAAATATACTGCCAAAAATTTCGTAAATGGTCTGTGCTTACTCAGTGGAATGAGTGCGCTTTGGCGGCGAATTTCAGAGAGGGTCTCTCTGATGCCATTAAGGATGTTACGGTGGGGTTCCCTGCGCCTACAGGTCTGAATGAGTCCATGACAATGGCTATTCAGATTGATCGGCGTTTGCGGGAGCGTAAACCTGTACACCATTTGGCGGTGTCTTCTGAGAAGGCGCCAGAGAATATGCAATGTGATAGAATTCTGTCCAGAAGCGAACGGCAGAATTTTAGGCGAAAAAATGGGTTGTGCTTCTATTGTGGTGATTCAACTCATGTTATATCAGCATGCTCCAGACGCACAAAGAAGGTTGATAAGTCTGTTTCAATTGGCACTTTACAGTCTAATTTTATTCTATCTGTGACCTTGATATGTTCATTATCGTCAATTACCGCGGACGCCTATGTCGACTCTGGCGCCGCTTTGAGTCTTATGGATTGGTCCTTTGCCAGGCGCTGTGGGTTTAATCTAGAGCCTCTGGAAGTCCCTATGCCTCTGAAGGGTATTGATTCTACGCCATTGGCTAGTAATAAACCACAATACTGGACACAAGTGACTATGCGTATGACTCCAGACCATCAGGAGGTGATTCGCTTCCTTGTGTTGTACAATCTATATGATGTTTTGGTGCTCGGATTGCCATGGTTACAATCTCATAATCCAGTCCTTGACTGGAAAGCAATGTCTGTGTTAAGCTGGGGATGTCAGGGGGCTCATGGGGACGTACCTTTGGTTTCCATTTCATCATCTATTCCCTCTGAGATTCCGGCATTTTTGTCTGATTATCGTGATGTTTTTGAGGAGCCTAAGCTTGGTTCACTCCCTCCTCACAGAGATTGCGATTGTACCATAAATCTGATTCCAGGCAGTAAATTTCCAAAGGGTCGTTTGTTTAATTTATCCGTACCTGAACATGTTGCTATGCGAGAGTATATTAAGGAGTCTCTGGAAAAGGGACATATTCGTCCTTCTTCATCTCCCTTAGGAGCCGGTTTTTCCTTTGTGTCTAAAAAAGATGGCTCTTTGAGGCCGTGTATTGATTATCGACTCTTGAATAAAATTACAGTCAAATATCAGTATCCTTTGCCACTGCTGACTGATTTGTTTGCTCGAATAAAGGGGGCTAAGTGGTTCTCTAAGATTGATCTTCGTGGGGCGTATAATTTGGTGCGAATTAAGCAGGGGGATGAGTGGAAAACCGCATTTAATATGCCCGAGGGCCATTTTGAGTATTTAGTAATGCCTTTTGGTCTTTCAAATGCCCCTTCAGTCTTTCAGTCCTTTATGCATAACATTTTCCGTGAATATTTGAATAAATTTATGATTGTGTATCTGGATGATATTTTGATTTTTTCGGATGACTGGGACTCTCATGTCCAACAAGTCAGGAGGGTTTTTCAGGTTTTGCGGGCTAATTCCTTGTGTGTGAAGGGTTCTAAGTGTATTTTTGGGGTTCAAAAGATTTCTTTTTTGGGGTACATTTTTTCCCCTTCTTCCATTGAGATGGATCCTGTCAAGGTTCGGGCTATTTGTGATTGGACGCAACCTACTTCTCTTAAGAGTCTTCAGAAATTCTTGGGCTTTGCTAATTTTTATCGTCGATTTATAACTGGTTTTTCGGAGGTTGCTAAACCTTTGACTGATTTGACTAAAAATGGTGCTGATGTTGCTGATTGGTCCCCTGCTGCTGTGGAGGCCTTTCGGGAGCTTAAGCGCCGCTTTTCTTCTGCCCCTGTGTTGCGTCAGCCTGATGTTGCTCTTCCTTTTCAGGTTGAGGTCGACGCTTCCGAGATCGGAGCTGGGGCGGTTTTGTCGCAGAAAAGTTCCGACTGCTCCGTGATGAGACCTTGTGCGTTCTTTTCTCGAAAATTTGTGCCCGCCGAGCGAAACTATGATATTGGTAATCGGGAGCTTTTGGCTATGAAGTGGGCTTTTGAGGAGTGGCGTCATTGGCTTGAGGGGGCTAGACATCAGGTGGTGGTATTGACCGATCACAAGAATCTGATTTATCTTGAGTCTGCCAAGCGCCTGAATCCTAGACAGGCGTGCTGGTCGTTGTTTTTCTCTCGGTTTAATTTTGTGGTCTCATACCTACCAGGTTCTAAAAATGTGAAGGCAGATGCCCTTTCTAGGAGTTTTGAGCCTGATTCCCCTGGTGATTCTGAACCTACAGGTATCCTTAAGGATGGGGTGATATTATTTGCTGTTTCCCCAGACCTGCGACGGGCTTTGCAGGAGTTTCAGGCGGATAGACCTGATCGTTGCCCGCCTGGTAGACTGTTTGTTCCTGATGATTGGACCAGTAGAGTCATCTCGGAGGTTCATTCTTCTGCGTTGGCAGGTCATCCTGGAATCTTTGGTACTAGGGATTTGGTGGCTAGGTCCTTCTGGTGGCCTTCCCTGTCTCGAGACGTACGAGTTTTTGTGCAGTCTTGTGATGTTTGTGCTCGGGCCAAGCCTTGTTGTTCTCGGGCTAGCGGATTGTTGTTATCTTTGCCTATTCCGAAGAGGCCTTGGACTCACATCTCTATGGATTTTATTTCTGATCTCCCTGCTTCTCAGAAAATGTCTGTCATCTGGGTGGTGTGTGACCGTTTTTCAAAGATGGTTCATTTGGTACCTTTGCCTAAGTTGCCTTCCTCATCCGAATTGGTTCCTCTGTTTTTTCAAAATGTGGTTCGCTTGCATGGTATTCCGGAGAATATCGTTTCTGACAGGGGGACCCAGTTCGTGTCTAGATTTTGGCGGGCATTCTGTGCTAGGATGGGCATTGATTTGTCTTTTTTGTCTGCGTTCCATCCTCAGACTAATGGCCAGACGGAGCGAACTAATCAGACCTTGGAGACTTATTTGAGGTGTTTTGTGTCTGCGGATCAGGATGACTGGGTTGCCTTTTTGCCGTTGGCAGAGTTTGCCCTCAATAATCGGGCTATTTCTGCCACTTTGGTTTCTCCTTTCTTTTGCAATTCGGGGTTTCACCCTCGTTTTTCTTCCGGTCAGGTGGAGTCTTCGGATTGTCCTGGAGTGGATACTATGGTGGATAGGTTGCATCGGATTTGGGGACAGGTGGTGGACAATTTGAAGTTGTCCCAGGAGAAGACTCAGCATTTTGCCAACCGCCGTCATCGTGTTGGTCCTCGTCTTCGTGTTGGGGACTTGGTGTGGTTGTCTTCCCGTCTTGTCCCTATGAGGGTTTCTTCTCCTAAGTTTAAGCCTCGGTTCATCGGTCCTTATAGGATTTTGGAGATTCTTAACCCTGTATCCTTTCGTTTAGACCTTCCGGCATCTTTCGCTATCCATAATGTCTTCCATCGGTCGTTGTTGCGGAGGTATGAGGTGCCGGTTGTTCCTTCTACCGAGCCTCCTGCTCCTGTGCTGGTTGAGGGTGAATTGGAGTATGTTGTGGAGAAAATTTTGGACTCCCGTATTTCCAGACGGAGACTACAATATCTGGTTAAGTGGAAGGGTTATGGTCAAGAAGATAATTCTTGGGTAACTGCTTCTGATGTTCACGCCTCTGATTTGGTTCATGCCTTTCATAGGGCTCATCCGGATCGCCCTGGTGGTTCTTGTGAGGGTTCGGTGCCCCCTCCTTGAGGGGGGGGTACTGTTGTGAATCTGCTTTTGGGCTCCTTCTGGTGGTGGCTAGTGGTACTGGTGACTCGGGTGTGTTTTCTTTCTCAGTTCACCTGTTTTCATCAGTAGTGGGGAGTTCCTATTTATTCCTGCTCTTCAGTCATTGCCTTGCCGGCCATCAATGTTACCAGAGCCTTTCTGTTGCATGTTCCTGCTCCTAGACTACTGATCAGCTAAGTTGGACTCTTAGTCCTAAGTTTGTTTGCATTTTTTGTTCCAGTTTACAGTTATATCATTCTCTGTAGCTGGAAGCTCTTGTGGGCTGAAATTACCACTCCGGTGTCATGAGTTGACACATGAGTCTTAAAGTAATTTCAGGATAGTATTTTAAAAGGGTTTTCAGCTGACCGTGCAGTTCCCTTTTGTATCTTTCTGCTATCTAGTAAGCGGACCTCGCTTTGCTGAACCTACCTTCATACTGCGTATGTCTTTTCCTCTGAACTCACCGTCAATATATGTGGGGGGCTTCTGTCTCCTTTTCAGGGGAATTTCCCTAGAGGTAAGCCAGGTCTGTTTTTTCCTCTACTAGGGTTAGTTAGTCCTCCGGCTGGCGAGAGACGTCTAGGGATAAAACGTAGGCACGCCCCCCGGCCACTATTAGTTGTGTGGTAGGTTTAACTCACGGTCAGCTCGAGATTCCATCACCCAAGAGCTCGTCCGTTATTTATGTGTCCTGACGTTCCCCTGCCATTGGGAACCATGACAGATTGGCATGTTAACCCCTTTCTGACATCTAACGTACTATCCCGTCGAGGTGGGGTGGGCCCGTATGACCAGCGACGGGATACTACGTCATATGCGATCGGTCGCGCGCACGGGGGGAGCACGGCCGATCGCGGCCGGGTGTCAGCTGCCTATCGCAGCTGACATCCGGCACTATGTGCCAGGAGCGGTCACAGACCGCCCCCGGCACATTAACCCCAGGCACACCGCGATCAAACAGGATCGTGGTGTACCGGCGGTATAGGGAAGCATCGCGACGGGAGGGGGCTCCCTGCGTGCTTCCCTGAGACAATCAGTACAAGGTGATGTACTCACCTTGTACCGATCCAAAATGGCCGCGGGGCTGCATCCGGGTCCTGCAGGGAGTACTTCCGGGTCCGGAGCAGGCTGCAGAGCAGCCTGTTCCGATGAAAGTAAGATCGCCGATCTGAGAGAGTGCTGTGCAAACTGTCAGATTGGCGATCTGTGGTGTTCCCCCCTGGAACAAAGTAAAAAAGTAAAAAAAAAAATTTCCATATGTGTAAAAAAAAAAAAAAAAATATCCTAAATAAAGAAAATATATATATATGTTATTCCCATAAATACATTTCTTTATCTAAAAAAACAATAAAGGTACACATATCTAGTATTGCCGCGTCCGTAATGACCCAACCTATAAAACTGTCCCACTAGTTAACCCCTTCAGTGAACACCGTAAGAAAAAAAAGCGAGTCAAAAAACAACGCTTTATTATCATACTGCCGAACAAAAAGTGGAATAACACGCGATCAAAAAGACGAATATAAATAACCATGGTACCGCTGAAAACGTCATCTTGTCCTGCAAAAAACTAGCTGCCATACAGCATCATAAGCAAAAAAATAAAAAAGTTATAGTCCTCAGAATAAAGCGATGCCAAAATATTTATTTTTTCTATAAAATAGCTTTTATCGTATAAAAGCGCCAAAACATAAAAAAAGATATAAATGAGATATCGCGGTAATCGTACTGACCTGAAGAATAAAACTTTTACCAAACGTGGAACAGTATAAATGCCTCCCCCAAAAGAAATTCATGAATAGCTGGTTTTTGGTCATTCTGCCTCACAAAAATCGTAATAAAATGTGATCAAAAACTGTCATGTGTCCGAAAATGTTACCAATAAAAACGTTAACTTGTCCCGCAAAAAACAAGACCTCACATGACTCTGTGGACCAAAATATGGAAAAATTATAGGTCTCAAAATGTTGTAACGCAAAAAATATTTTTTGCAATAAAAAGCATCTTTCAGTGTGTGACGGCTGCCCATCATAAAAATCCGCTAAAAAACCTGCTATAAAAGTAAATCAAACCCCCCTTCATCACCTCGTTAGTTAGCAAAAAATAAAAAAATAAAAAAAATGTATTTATTTCCATTTTCCCATTAGGGCTAGGGTTAGCGTTAGGGTTAGGGCTAGGGTTAGGGCTAAGGTTAAATCTAGGGTTAGGGTTAGGGCTAGGGTTAGGGCTAGGGTTAGGGTTAGGGTTAGGGCTAGGGTTAGGGTTAGAGCTAGGATTAGGGCTAGGGTTAGGGCTAGGGTTGGGGCTAGGGTTGGAGCTAAAGTTAGGGTTAGGGTTGGGGCTAAAGTTAGGGTTAGGGTTGGGGCTAAAGTTAGGGTTAGGGTTTGGATTACATTTACGGTTGAGATTAGGGTTGGGATTAGAGTTAGGGGTGTGTCAGGGTTAGGGGTGTGGTTAGGGTTACCCTTGGGATTAGGGTTAGGCGTGTGTTTGGATTAGGGTTTCAGGTAAAATTGGGGGGTTTCCACTGTTTAGGCACATCAGGGGCTCTCCAAATGCAACATGGCGTCCGATCTCAATTCCAGCCAATTCTACGTTGAAAAAGTAAAACAGTGCTCCTTCCCTTCCGAGCTCTCCCATGCGCCCAAACAGGGGTTTACCTCAACATATAGGGTATCAGCGTACTCGGGACAAATTGGACAACAACTTTTGCGGTCGAAGTTCTCTTGTTATCCTTGGGAAAATAAAAATTTGGGGGGCTAAAAATCATTTTTGTGGGAAAAAAAAGATTTTTTATTTTCACGGCTCTGCGTTGTAAACTGTAGTGAAACACTTGGGGGTTAAAAGTTCTCACAACACATCTAGATAAGTTCCTTGGGAGGTCTAGTTTCCAATATGGGATCACTTGTGGGGGGTTTCTACTGTTTGGGTACATCAGGGGCTCTGCAAATGCAACGTGACGCCTGCAGACCAATCCATCTAAATCTGCATTCCAAATGGCGCTCCTTCCCTTCCGAGCTCTGCCATGCACCCAAAAGTGGTTCCCTCTCACATATGGGGTATCAGCGTACTCAGGACAAATTGGACAACTATTGGTGTCCAATTTATCCTGTTACCCTTGTGAAAATACAAAACTGGGGGCTAAAAAACATTTTTCTGAAAATAAAAAAGAATTTTTATTTTCACGGCTCTGCGTTATAAACTGTAGTGAAACACTTGGGGGTTCAAAGTTCTCACAACACATCTAGATAAGTTCCTTGGGAGGTCTAGTTTCCAATATGGGGTCATTTGTGGGGGGTTTCTACTGTTTGGGTACATCAGGGGCTCTGCAAATGCAACGTGACGCCTGCAGACCAATCCATCTAAATCTGCATTCCAAATGGCGCTCCTTCCCTTCCGAGCTCTGCCATGCACCCAAAAGTGGTTCCCCCTCACATATGGGGTATCCGCGTACTCAGGACAAATTGGGCAACTATTGGTGTCCAATTTATCCTGTTACCCTTGTGAAAATACAAAACTGGGGGCTAAAAAACATTTTTCTGAAAAAAAAAAAATAATTTTTATTTTCACGGCTCTGCGTTATAAACTGTAGTGAAACACTTGGGGGTTCAAAGTTCTCACAACACATCTAGATAAGTTCCTTGGGAGGTCTAGTTTCCAAAATGGTGTCACCTGTGGGGGGTTTCTACTCTTTGGGCATAACAGGGGCTCTGCAAATGCAATGTGACGCTTGCAGACCAATCCATCTAAGTCTGCATTCCAAATGGCGCTCCTTCCCTTCCGAGCTCTGCCATGTGCCCAAACAGTGGTTCCCCCTCACACTTGGGGTATCAGCGTACTCGGAACAAATTGGACAACAACTTTTGGGGTCGAAGTTCTCTTGTTATCCTTGGGGAAATAAAAATTTGGGGGGCTAAAAATCATTTTTGTGGGAAAAAAAAGGATTTTTTATTTTCACGGCTCTGCGTTGTAAACTGTAGTGAAACATTTGAGGGTTCAAAGCTCTCAAACCACATCTAGATAAGTTCCTTAGGGGGTCTAATTTCCAAAATGGTGTCACTTGTGGGGGGTTTCAATGTATAGGCACATCAGGGGCTCTCCAAACGCAACATGGCGTCCCATCTTAATTCCAGTCAATTTTGCATTGAAAAGTAAAATGGCGCTCCTTCCCTTCCGAGCTCTGCTATGCGCCTAAACATTGGTTTACCCCAAATATGGGGTATCTTCGTACTCAGGACAAATTGCACAACAACTTTTGTGGTCTAATTTCTTCTCTTACCCTTGGGAAAATAAAAAATTGGGGGCAAAAATATAATTTTTGTGAAAAAATATAATTTTTTATTTTTACGGCTCTGCATTATAAACTTCTGTGAAGCACTTGGTGGGTAAAAGTGCTCACCACACATCTAGATAAGTTCCTTAGGGGCTCTACTTTCCAAAATGGTGTCACTTGTGGGCGGTTTCAATGTTTAGGCACATCAGGGGCTCTCCGAACGCAACATGGCGTCCCATCTCAATTCCAGTCAATTTTGCATTGAAAAGTCAAATGGCGTTCCTTTCCTTCCAAGCTCTGCCATGCGCCCAAACAGTGGTTTACCCCCACCTATTGGGTATCATCGTACTCAGGACAAATTGTACAACAACTTTTGGGGTCCATTTTCTCCTGTTACCCTTGGTAAAATAAAACAAATTGGAGCTGAAATAAATTTTGTGTGAAAAAAAGTTAAATGTTCATTTTTATTTAAACATTCAAAAAATTCCTGTGAAACACCTGAAGGGTTAATAAACTTCTTGAATGTGGTTTTGAGCACCTTGAGGGGTGCAGTTTTTAGAATGGTGTCACACTTGGTTATTTTCTATCATATAGACCCCTCAAAATGACTTCAAATGAGATGTGGTCCCTAAAAAAAAATGGTGTTGTAATAATGAGAAATTTCTGGTCAAATTTTAACCCTTATAACTCCCTAACAAAAAAAAAATTTTTTTTCCAAAATTGTGTTGATGTAAAGTAGACATGTGGGAAATGTTACTTATTAAGTATTTTTCGTGACATATCTCTGTGATTTAAGGGCATAAAAATTCAAAGTTGGAAAATTGTGAAATTTTCTACATTTTCGTCAAATTTCAATTTTTTTCACAAATAAATGCAAGTTATATCGAATAAATTTTACCACTATCATGAAGTACAATATGTCATAGAAAACATTGTCAGAATCACCAAGATCCGTTGAAGAGTTCCAGAGTTATAACCTCGTAAAGGGCCAGTGGTCAGAATTGTAAAAATTGGCCTGGTCATTAACGTGCAAACCACCCTTGGGGGTGAAGGGGTTAATGCTGCATTCAGATAGTGCATCAGTTTGCAGGCTGAGTTTCAGTAAGATAACTGGGTCATCCGGGAGAATTTGGAGTATTGTGCTTTCAGTGAAGCAAAATAAGTAATCAAGGGAGAGTAAAACTGGGAAAAAGACATAAATGTTATTCCTAGCTTCACCAATACAATAGCATCCATAATATTGCAGAGGATAGATAAATACCGTATATCCAGGCTCGGACTGACCCACAGGGTAACAGGGGAATCCCCTGGTGGGCCACTGTGTAGATCTGGGCCCCCAACCCCACTGTATGGGCAGTTCTTAGCATAATTCACTTCATTTACTCAGTACAGAAAAAAGCAGCATCTCATCATTCATTAACCACACTACCCAGTTTATTATTATATAGAGATATAGGTAAATTTGTGAACGAAGATAGTATAATATTTGCATGCAGGTGAAAAGTGGGCCCCCAAAGTCAATTCTTATTGGTAGGCCCTTGTCACCCCAGTCCGACACTGAGTATATCCCAGATGTTGAATCTTAATTCTGAAAATATATTCTTGTCATTCCTGCCTGAAGACTGATCATTTCAAGAAACTATTGCTTATTTGGTTATTAGAAGTTTCAGCCATATTATTAAGAGACTAAGTTAATATTTCATTTCCTTGCCATTTTGCCATATTTATTTAAGACTGAGATAAATGTATATTGGCAAGAAGCTTCCCACCAAGCGATCTGAGACTGCATATAATTTCACAATCATTTTCTATTATCTGCAGATTCTAATGTTCATCGATTGATGATTGTCTGATGATTAAAAGTTGATTGCAGCTTCAGGAAAATCTAGTGAATTGTCACTGAGTGTCCAAGTCTTCATCACACCATTCTGCAGTTTAAAGTGAACCTGACATCAGAAAATGCCCAATGCTCATGCAGGCAATCATATCCTAATCACAAATATGCTTTTAGATTAAAACTATTTTTATAGTAGTTTTGCTATAGTTATAAAGTAAAAAACTTGTCTTTGTGAATTTAAAACCCTAACCCTGAGTTATCAGGGCAGTACGGTAAACTGGATGAGTTACTGGATCATAGATTGATAAAACATCTTTTCTCTTTTTCTGATCACTTCAGCCAGGTGACTTTAGTGCACACATCTTTGAAATACAGTGTATACACTTGCAGGATCGCAAATTGCCTTTTTCAGGCTAAGTGAGCTGAGATGCATACACGTCAATCTCACCAAGCTCATTGAAGATAACATGAGTATTCTGAGAGCAAATTGTGTGCTGGATTTAAATGATGATGCCATTATCTGGCTGTAGCAATCAATAACATAGAAAGGACATTTTTAAAGCCATGACTCAGTGACTTGACCAGTATACCCTACTTTCCTGATGACTCAGAGTAATGGTTTTCCACTGATAGAAGCAAATGTTTACTTTAACTATAGCAAAACCACTACACATATGATTTAGCTACAAACATCATTGTAATTATCATGTAATTGTTTGAAGGAGAATGAGGCTAGTGTAATGCTTCTGCCTGTGCCCCTGCATGATGGTGTCTGCCTCTCCTTCAATGCAGTGACGCCGGCTTACTCACCGCCCCAGCCCCACGAGGTTGTCTTCTGGCATGCCCCTCCTGATACATCCTGCTTTCTGTGTGTGCACGCCACACGCATGTGCCTACACTTCCCCATTCTTGAAGGGGTAGCGCACATGATATTCTTAATGCTCTGAGACTGTTGCTGAGAGGCATTTAGCATAAGTAGTACACCTGCAAGATGGCTCCAAATCAATGGCTGGGAAGCATCTTGTATAAAAGACTTCCTCTCCCCTAGGGAGTTGCCAAGCAACATAGTGAATCATTAGTAAGGTGTACTGCTAGTTAGTTGTGAGGTTCCCTGGTCCTGATGTAGCCAGAGCATGAACATTATTGCCTGGTGCCAGTGTGGACAGTCTTGTGTCCACAGTCCCCAGGTCCCTGTCTGGCTGTCTGTATCATTGTCCCCTGGTCCCAAAGTGGTCAGTGCCTCAACCTTGTCACCTGGTCATGGAAAGGCCAGTGGCTAACCTTATCCCCTGGTCCCAGAGCAGCCATTGCCTCCACCTCATCCCCAGGACCCAAAGCAGCCAGTGTCTCAACATCACTCACTGGTCCTGGAGCAGCCAATGCTTGAACATAGTCCCCTGGTCATGGAGCGGCCAGTACCTGATTCTCATATCCTGTACCTGGAGAGGCCAGTGTCTGAAACCTATCCCCAGCATACTTGACCCCAAGCGAATGGCTGGGAGGCATCTTGTAGGAAGTCGCCAAGCAACATACTGAATCATCAGATAGTAAGGTGCACTGCTAGTGAGTTGTGAGTTTCCCTGGACTCGGTGTAGCCAGAGCCTGAATGTTATCCCTGGTCCTGGTGTGTCGTCAGTCCTGTGTCTATATTCCCCTGGTCCCAGAGCGACCAGTGCCTGAACCTTGTCCCTTGGACTGGGAGAAGCCTGGGCCTAAACCTTATCCCCTGGTCCCAGAGCAGGCAGTGCCTCAACCTTGTCCCCTGGTTCCGGAGCAGCTAATGTCTGAACCTTATCCACTGGTCCCAAAGCAGCAAGTGTCTAAACATTGAACTCTGTTCCTGTAGCGACCAGTGGCTGAACCCTGTCCCCTGGTCCCAGAGCGGCCAGTGCCTGAACATTGACCCCTGATCCCTAGGTGGCCAGTCCTGTTCCCTAAGACCTCTAGTCCAAGTGCACCCAGTGTTTGAACCAAGTCCCTTGGTCTGGGAGATATCAGTGCCTAAACCTTGTCCCCTGGTCCCGTAGCAGATAATGCCTGAGCCTTATCCCCGGGTCTCAAAGCAGCCAGTTCCTGAACCTTGAATCCTGATCCTGATGCAGCTAGTGCCTGAGTCCTATCCCCTCGACTCGGAGTAGCCAGTGGCTGAACCTGTCCCTTGGTCCCAGAGCGGCCAGTGCTGAACATTGACCCCTGGTCCCGGAGCCGCCAGTCCTGTTCCCAAAGACCTCTGGTCCCTGTGCACAAAGTGCATGAACACTATTCCCTGGTCTGTGAGTGGCGTAACTCTGATCCTGTCTCTGATCCTGTTTCCTAGACCAGCATGTCTGAACTATGCTCTAAAGTAGTGTCAACATACCTCAGCAGCTGCAGTACCAGGTTCTGCTCAGGAGTGGTACCTGGCGACTACCTGCTGCACAAGCCTGACCTCGCTGCTAGAGGCTTCAGTGAAGACCAAGGTAGTCACTTAGTTACACACCTTTCTGGATAGGCCAGATCCTGTGGCACAGTGGGTCCACAATTGCTAAGCATAATAGTCTGCAGGCTTTAAGCAACTTTTTCATGTCAATCACTATTAACTTATTTCCAGCAGGAGCTGAACTGTTCATATACATTGCTGTACGGTGATTTCCATATCATTAGTAGTAACAAGGCTAAAAAAACAAAATGCAAAATATAACATCATAATGTAGTTGGGCAACCAGTTAATCCCTTCATCTTATTTGAATATCTTACAAATTTGTAATGTGCATAAGGTCTTTATTTGGCTGCTGTGCTCCCACACTATTGTCCAACAATATTTATTCCTCTGATTTCACTTGTTCACCCACTAGATACAAATACTAAACAGAGCACTTATAGTGTGTAAAAACATGAATATGTCAATTTCCCATTTAGGGTAATTTATGTGACATCACATTCCTTTAGGCTAAGTTACACCCATTGAGTATTTTGCAAGTTTTTAATGTTGCAGATTTTCCTCAGCATTTTTACACCTATTAGCTAAATTGGGTTACTTGCACTGTTTTCATTGTATTTTTACAGCACGTGTTTTTATTGTGCTTTTATAGCTGCAGTGTCTGTTTATTTTAGGCATATCATGTTTTAAATGAATCTGTATTGTTTTTGATACTTTTTGGCATATGGCTTTAACAATACCGTATTGATAATCAATCATATCATTTGTAAAAATTGTGTGCTTTTAGTGTGTTTCCCCTGCAGATACATGTTAAAAACACATATGCATTTTTACATATGGATTTTCCGCAGGTACTGTATTTTTTGGACTATGAGAAGCACTTTATCCCCCAAAAATTGGGAGGAAAATGGGGATGCATCTTATAGTTCGAATGCAGGCTTACCGGAGGTTGCAGCAGTGGTGCAACAGTGTCCCTTCCTCAGGGAAATGGCGGCGGCAGAAGTGTGGCGATGCTAAAGCTTGGTGTAGGTGGTGAGCAGTGTGGAGTGCATCATTGGTTTCCCTGCGGCCATCTTCCTGAAGCCGTGGGCCACAGAAGGCGGCACATGCGTGGATTGAGATTTTGGCTGGGCCTTTCGTGCTCCATTTTCCTGAGGCTGTGGGCTTTAGGAAAATGGCCGCCAAGAAACCAATGATGCACTCGGCTCTGCTCCCCGTGGACACCAGGCCAACGCATTGCCACTTTTCTGCCACAGGCATCTTGTGGAAGGGACCTTGCTCCATGGTGCACACTCTGCTCTGCCTCACCGCTGACACCAGACCTGCAGCTTTGCGCCACTGGGATACCCTAGAACTGAAGCATTGCCCCACTTCTGCTGCTGCTGGCTTTCTGAGATAGGGACCATGCCTCCTGTGACCCTGTCGGCCCTTAGCTAAGATACCTTAAATTCAGATGATAAGACGGACCCCCATCTTATAAAAATCTATTTTTTTGCTATTTTCCACCCCAAAATTTGGGGTCTGTCTTATAGTCCGGTGCATCTTATAGTCAATAAAATATGGTAATACAATTCTTCAAAGAAAAACTGCACATGAAACTCAGCATATCCTCAAGAGACATTAGAGAAATACCATAGGTCAGTTTGCATACTGTAAAAAAAGCAAGATTGGCATGAGATTTCTGTAAATCAACTTTGTTGCAACTGTAGGATGCTGTGTTTTTTAACGCAGCAATAGTACGAAAAGGCAAAATCTCACCAAACACTCAAGGAGGGAACTTAAAATAAAAAGTAAGTATTTGACTCCAAACAACCCCATGCAAATAAATGAAATAAGTGATTAGTCGCTGCCTAAGCCCTACATGTGATACAATATAAAGATACAAATGAAAATGAATACATAAGTTCGGAATGGTAACAAACTACAAAGAACTCACATGGCAAATAGGCAAAGAGAACTATTACGGGGTCCAAGCAGATTGGAAAGAGTATTCAAAAATAAGGTATTAAGTCTTGAATCTCATCCACATATCAGTTTATTTAGAAAAAATCAAAAACTACTTATTCTGTATAGATACTGCATCATATTTCATTTACTTCACTTTGTTAACTAAATACAGCATTCTTTACTTTTGAGATGTGCCCTTTCAAAATATATTCTGCTTAGAGTATATTACTTCCAATACTTGTTTACACATTTATCTTTTCGTGACAGGGGTTCCCAAACAGCATATAAATAAAAGGGCAGGCTGTCAACAGTGTAATTGTGTCACTATAAAAAATGAAATTGTACATTGTAACTTCTACTGGAAAAAGTTTCAATATACAAATTTATTAGCAATGAAGTTTTAAAACATAATATAATGGATATTTTTTAAAAATGCCTGCTATAAAGGGAATATTAACTTGATTGCCAATTGTGTTTTACATATAGGATATGATGTAAAAGATATCATCACATATGAATCATTACCATAATACAAAAAGTACATAGAGTATAAATCATGGTGAGAATCCTAGTAAACAAAAAAAAAAAAGAACTCTGTGCCTTTTATGAAAGTGCTCCTATGAAAACTAGCCTGTGGCTAGTAATTATAGGAGACAGTGATTTTCATTGTACAGTATATGCAATACTGTGGCACTGCAGAGTATAGTACAAGTAGTTGGTTAAATGCAGGTTCAAATAAGGCAAAAAAACCTTTATAAAATCTAAAAAAAATAATTGTTTGAATCGCAACACTTTGAGATTAGCTGTTTTGTTTATAATTTGACTTCATCAAGTTTTCCCCAAAAAATTGATTTGCGGTGAATAAATTTGCATGAATTTTGACACTGAAAAATGCATGACCCCTGGAAACCAGAAGGTCGAGAGGCAGAGGAGTGAAGAACTCCTAAATACACCCTCTTGCTAATATGTGTTTTTTCTACTAATTGCATCACAGCTGGAACTATGAGAATATCCTTAGACACTAAATTGCAACATGAATGAGTTAACTGGGGATTTTAGTTTGAATCTGATCAAAGATGGCTTTGGCTTGAAGTTTGTAGCTTCTTCCTATAACTATAATAATTTCTGCCATGTACCCTGGCTTCCCTCTATGTTTCAAACAGCTACTGACAGCCCAATTCATCTTCCTTTAACCCCTTAAGCCCCGAGGGTGGTTTGCACGTTAATGACCAGGCCAATTTTTACAATTCTGACCACTGTCCCTTTATGAGGTTATAACTCTGGAACGCTTCAACGGATCTTGGCGATTCTGACATTGTTTTCTCGTGACATATTGTACTTCATGATAGTGGTAAAATTTCTTCGATATAACTTGCGTTTATTTGTGAAAAAAACAAATATTTGGCGAAAATTTTGCAATTTTCCAACTTTGAATTTTTATGCCCTTAAATCACAGACATATGTCACACAAAATACTTAATAAATAACATTTCCCACATGTCTACTTTACATCAGCACAATTTTGGAACCAAAATTTTTTTTTGTGACGGAGTTATAAGGGTTAAAAGTTGACCAGCAATTTCTCATTTTTACAACACCATTTTTTTTTAGGGACCACATCTCATTTGAAGTCATTTTGACGGGTCTATATGATAGAAAATACCCAAGTGTGACACCATTCTAAAAACTGCACCCCTCAAGGTACTCAAAACCACTTTCAAGAAGTTTATTAACCCTTCAGGTGTTTCACAGGAATTTTTGGAATGTTTAAATAAAAATGAACATTTAACTTTTTTTCACACAAAATTTATTTCAGCTCCAATTTGTTTTATTTTACCAAGGGTAACAGGAGAAAATAGACCCCAAAAGTTGTTGTACAATTTGTCCTGAGTACGCTGATACCCCATATGTGGGGGTAAACCACAGTTTGGGCGCATGGCAGAGCTTGGAAGCAAAGGAGCGCCATTTGACTTTTCAATGCAAAATTGACTGGAATTGAGATGGGACGCCATGTTGCATTTGGAGAGCCCCTGATGTGCCTAAACATTGAAACCCCTAACAAGTGACACCATTTTGGAAAGTAGACCCCCTAAGGAACTTATCTAGATGTGTGGTGAGCACTTTGACCCAACAAGTGCTTTACAGAAGTTTATAATGCAGAGCCGTAAAAATAAAAAATCATATTTTTTCACAAAAATGATCTTTTCACCCCCAATTTTTTATTTTCCCAAGGGTGAGAGAAGAAATTGGACCCCAAAAATTGTTGTGCAATTTGTCCTGAGTACGCTGATACCCCATATGTGGGTGTAAACCATTGTTTGGGCGCAGGGCAGAGCTCGGAAGGGAAGGAGCGCCATTTGACTTTTCAATGCAAAATTGACTGGAATTGAGATGGGACGCCATGTTGCATTTAGAGAGCCCTTGATGTGCCTAAACATTGAAACCCCTAACAAGTGACACCATTTTGGAAAGTAGACCCCCTAAGGAACTTATCTAGATGTGTGGTGAGCACTTTGACCCAACAAGTGCTTTACAGAAGTTTATAATGCAGAGCCGTAAAAATAAAAAATCATATTTTTTCACAAAAATGATCTTTTCACCCCCAATTTTTTATTTTCCCAAGGGTAAGAGAAGAAATTGGACCCCAAAAATTGTTGTGCAATTTGTCCTGAGTACACTGATACCCCATATGTGGGTGTAAACCATTGTTTGGGCGCAGGGCAGAGCTCAGAAGGGAAGGAGCGCCATTTGACTTTTCAATGCAAAATTGACTGGAATTGAGATGGGACGCCATGTTGCGTTTGGAGAGCCCCTAATGTGCCTAAACATTGAAACCCCCCACGATTGACACCATTTTGGAAAGTAGACCCCTTAAGGAACTTATCTAGATGTGTGTTGAGCACTTTGACCCAACAAGTGCTTCACAGAAGTTTATAATGCAGAGCCGTAAAAATAAAAAATCATATTTTTTCACAAAAATGATCTTTTCACCCCCTTTTTTTAATTTCCCCAAGGGTAAGAGAAGAAATTAGACCACGAAAGTTGTCGTGCAATTTGTCCTAAGTACGACGATACCCCATATGTGGGTGTAAACCATTGTTTGGGCGCATAGCAGAGCTCAGAAGGGATGAAGCGCTATTTTACTTTTCAATGCAAAATTGACTGGAATTAAGATGGGATGCCATGTTGCGTTTGGAGAGCCCCTGATGTGCCTAAACATTAAACCCCCCCACAAGTGACACCATTTTGGAAAGTAGACCCCCTAAGGAACTTATCTAGATGTGTTTTGAGAGCTTTGAACCCCCAAGTGTTTCACTACAGTTTATAACGCAGAGCCGTGAAAATAAAAATTATTTTTTTTTTTCACAAAAATGATTTTTTAGCCCCCAGTTTTGTATTTTCACAAGGGTATCAGGATAAATTGGACCCCAAAAGTTGTTGTCCAATTTGTCTGGAGTACGCTGATACCCCATTTGTGGGGGGGGACCACTGTTTGGGCGCATGACAGAGCTCGGAAGGGAAGGAGCGCCATTTGGAATGCAGACTTAAATGGATTGGTCTGCAGGCGTCACGTTGCATTTGCAGAGCCCCTGATGTACCCAAACAGTACAAACCCCCCACAAGTGACCCCATATTGGAAACTAGACCCCCCAAGGAACTTATCTAGATGTGTTGTGAGAACTTTGAACCCCCAAGTGTTTCACTACAGTTTATAACGCAGAGCCGTGAAAATAATTTTTTTTTTTTTTCACAAAAATGAAATTTAGCCCCCAGTTTTGTATTTTCACAAGGGTATCAGGATAAATTGGACCCTAAGAGTTGTTGTCCAATTTGTCCTGAGTTCGCTGATACCCCCTATGTGGGGGGGAACCACTGTTTGGGCGCATGACAGAGCTCGGAAGGGAAGGAGCGCCATTTGGAATGCAGACTTAGATGGATTGGTCTGCAGGCGTCACGTTGCATTTGCAGAGCCCCTGATGTACCCAAACAGTACAAACCCCCCACAAGTGACCCCATATTGGAAACTAGACCCCCCAAGGAACTTATCTAGATGTGTTGTGAGAACTTTGAACCCCCAAGTGTTTCACTACAGTTTATAACGCAGAGCCGTGAAAATAAAAATTATTTTTTTTTTTCACAAAAATGATTTTTTAGCCCCCAGTTTTGTATTTTCACAAGGGTATCAGGATAAATTGGACCCTAAAAGTTGTTGTCCAATTTGTCCTGAGTACGCTGATACCCCCTATGTGGGGGGGAACCACTGTTTGGGCGCATGACAGAGCTCGGAAGGGAAGGAGCGCCATTTGGAATGCAGACTTAAATGGATTGGTCTGCAGGCGTCACGTTGCATTTGCAGAGCCCCTGATGTACCCAAACAGTACAAACCCCCCACAAGTGACCCCATATTAGAAACTAGACCTCCCAAGGAACTTATCTAGATGTGTTGTGAGAACTTTGAACCCCCAAGTGTTTCACTACAGTTTACAACGCAGAGCCGTGAAAATAAAACATATTTTTTTCCCACAAAAATGATTTTTAGCCCCCCAAATTTTTATTTTCCCAAGGATAACAAGAGAACTTGGACCCCAGAAGTCGTTGTTCAATTTGTCCCTAGTACGCTGATACCCCATATGTTGGGGTAAACCCCTTTTTGGACGCACGGGAGAGCTCGGAAGGGAAGGAGCACTGTTTTACTTTTTCAACGCAGAATTGGCTGGAATTGAGATTGGACGCCATGTCGCGTTTGGAGAGCCCCTGATGTGCCTGAACAGTGAAAACTCCCCAATTCTACCTGAAACCCTACCCCTAACCTCACCCCTAACCGTTTACTGAACATTTTCTGACAGTCATAAGTGCCACGTATATAAGTGCCACGTATATAAGTGCCACGTATTTAAGAGCCACGTATTTAAGTGCCACGTATTTAAGTGCCACGTATTTAAGTGCCACGTATTTCAGTGCCACGATATTTCAGTGCCACGTATTTCAGTCCCACGTATTTCAGTGCCACGTATTTCAGGCACTGAAAAATACGTGGCACGTAAATACGTGGCACGTAAATACGTGGCACTGAAATACGTGGCACTGAAATACGTGGCACTGAAATACGTGGCACTTATATACGTGGCCACTGAAATATCGTGGCACTTATATACGTATATACGTATATAAACGTATATTTCAGTGCCACGTATTTCAGTGCCACGTATTTCAGGTTAGGGGTAGGGTTAGGGGTAGGGTTAGGGTTTTTTGTTTTTTTCTTGTTTTCTTGTGTTTTTCTATAAAAACGCATGCGTTTTACCGCGTTTACATGCATTTTTTCACACATGCGGTTTTTTTAAAAAACGCATGCAGATACAAACGCAAGTGTGAAACCAGACTAAAAGACGCTTTTTATAGCAAAAAAGTTTTTGCGTCTCCACATTTTGAGACCTATAATTTTTCCACATTTTGGTCCACAGAGTCATGTGAGGTCTTGTTTTTTGCGGGATGAGTTGACGTTTTTATTGGTAACATTTTTGGACACGTGACCATTTTTTTATCACTTTTTATTCCGATTTTTGTGAGGCAGAATAACCAAAAACCAGCTATTCATGAATTTCTTTTGGGAGAGGCGTTTATACCGTTCTGCGCTTGGTAAAATTGATAAAGCAGTTTTATTCGTCGGGTCAGTACGATTACAGCGATACCTCATTTATATCATTTTTTTATGTTTTGACGCTTTTATACGATAAAAACTATTTTATAGAAAAAATAATTATTTTGGCATCGCTTTATTCTGAGGACTATAACTTTTTTATTTTTTTGCTGATGATGCTGTATGGCAGCTCGTTTTTTTGCGGGACAAGATGACGTTTTCAGCGGTAACATGGTTATTTATATCCGTCTTTTTGATCGCGTGTTATTCCACTTTTTGTTCGGCGGTATGGTAATAAAGCGTTGTTTTTTGCCTCGTTTTTTTTTTTTTTCTTACGGTGTTTACTGAAGGGGTTAACTAATGGGCCAGTTTTATAGGTTGGGTCGTTACGGACGCGGCAATACTAAATATGTGTACTTTTATTGTTTTTGTTTGTTTTTTTTAGATAAAGAAATGTATTTATGGGAATAATATATTTTTTTTTATTATTATTTATTTAGGATTTTTTTTTTTTTACACATGTGGAATTTTTTTTTTTAACTTTTTTACTTTGTCCCAGGGGGGGACATCACAGATCACAGATCTGATAGTGTGCACAGCACTCTATCAGATCCGCAATCATACTTTCATCGGAGCAGGCTGCAGCTTTCATCTGCAGCCTGCTCCGACCCGGAAGTGCTCCCTGCAGGACCCGGATACAGCCCCTCGGCCATTTTGGATCCGGGGCCTGCAGGGAGAAGACGTTCGGTACGAGGTGAGTACATCACCTTGTACCGATCGTCTCAGGGAAGCCCGCAGGGAGCCCCCTCCCTGCGCGATGCCTCCCTGTACCGCCGGTACACCGCGATCATGTTTGATCGCGGTGTGCCGGGGGTTAATGTGCCGGGGGCGGTCCGTGACCGCTCCTGGCACATAGTGCCGGATGTCAGCTGCGATATGCAGCCGACACCCGGCCGCGATCGGCCGCGCTCCCCCCGTGAGCGCGGCCGATCGCGTATGACGTACTATCCCGTCACCGGGAATTAAGGCCCACCCCACCTCGACGGTATAGTACGTCATACGGGCTTAAGGGGTTAAAATAGTACATATGTCTAGTATAAGAAAATAAGACTGAGAAGGACATCAATTAAAAATAATACTTTTTACAATGCTGGACTGACCGTACATTTTAAACATCTAGGAAATCCAGTATCTATTTTTCAGTGATGTTCAGACACAGCCTGACTCCTCACAGACAAGTAATACATGATTTGTTTGCCCTTTTGATTGACAAACAGTCATTGTTTATACAAATTAGGGAGCACTGACAGTGCCTCCTCTTCTGGACTCAGCAGAGATATGTGATCGCTGGGTGGAGTTAGAGAGCAGAAACTGCTGGATCTCAGGAGACCCATTAAGCTTTGTTGTTCAGCTTAATATTTTATCTTTGAACCAAACAAGTACAATATACTCTCCCAATATAGGTGAAACATTTGTAGCTGGAAGCAAAATTGATTTTTTAATCCTTTGTTATGTTCGATAAACTATTGTGCCTTAAAAGTCTTAACTTATCTTAAAATGCATGTTATCAGCTTAACATATCAGAATGCTTCCTGCATACAGTATATCTAAAAGAGAAAATAAATTATATAGAACTTTCAACATTTAATTTATGGATTTAATTCAACAGGGATGGCTTTTTTATTTATTTAATGTGCTTCACTGATTAAGCGTAGGCATCTGTTTGACTGAGCATTAACATTGACCTGACCCGGTTATTTTAAGATGAAACACTAAGAAATGTAGAAAAAAAGGCATCAAGAAAAGTATATTTGGACATTACTTTATTTTCATTGGTAACTAGTGTTGAGCATTCCGATACTGCAAGTATCGGGTATCGGCCGATACTTGCTGTATCGGAATTTCCGATACCGAGATCCGATATTTTTGTGGTATCGGGTATCGGGTATCGCAACAACATTAATGTAATAATGTGTAAAAAAGAGAATTAAAATAAAAAATATCGCTATACTCACCTGTCCGACGCAGCCGGGACCTCAGCGAGGGAACCGGCAGCGTTGTTTGTTTAAATTTTGCGCTTTTACTTGGTTACGTGAAGTCCCGGCTTGTGATTGGTCAGGGCGGCCATGTTGCCGGGACGCGGACCAATCACAGCAAGCCGTGACGAAATTACGTCACGGCTTGCTGTGATTGGTCCGCGTCCCGGCAACATGGCCGCCATTAACCAATCACAAGCCGTGACGTCACGGGAGGCTGGACATGCGCGTATTTTGAAAAGCGCGCGTGTCCAGCCTCCAGTGACGTCCCGGCAACATGGCCACCATTAACCAATCACAAGCCGGGACGTCACGGGAGGCTGGACATGCGCGTATTTTGAAAAGCGCGCGTGTCCAGCCTCCCGTGACGTCACGGCTTGTGATTGGTTAATGGCGGCCATGTTGCCGGGACGCGGACCAATCACAGCAAGCCGTGACGTAATTTCGTCACGGCTTGCTGTGATTGGTCCGCGTCCCGGCAACATGGCGCCGTGACCAATCATAAGCCGGGACGTCACTGGAGGCTGGACACGTGCGCTTTTCAAAATACGCGCATGTCCAGCCTCCCGTGACGTCACGGCTTGTGATTGGTTAATGGCGGCCATGTTGCCGGGACGCGGACCAATCACAGCAAGCCGTGACGTAATTTCGTCACGGCTTGCTGTGATTGGTCCGCGTCCCGGCAACATGGCCGCCCTGACCAATCACAAGCCGGGACCTCACGTAACCAAGTAAAAGTGCGAATTTTAAACAAACAACGCTGCCGGTTCCCTCGCTGAGGTCCCGGCTGCGTCGGACAGGTGAGTATAGCGATATTTTTTATTTTAATTCTTTCTTTTACACATTAATATGGTTCCCAGGGCCTGAAGGAGAGTTTCCTCTCCTTCAGACCCTGGGAACCATCAGGAATACCGTCCGATACCTGAGTCCCATTGACTTGTATTGGTATCGGGTATCGGTATCGGATTGGATCCGATACTTTGCCGGTATCGGCCGATACTTTCCGATACCGATACTTTCAAGTATCGGACGGTATCGCTCAACACTATTGGTAACCATAATTGTATAACCCTTCCAGAACTAGGAGTGGTTTCCAACCTGATGTCTTGAGAAAAAAATTGCACCTTTTTCTGCATTCTAAAACTGGAATCACATATGCAGACTTAAATGCAAATGTAAATGTCAGTATACTTGCTATTTTTATTATAGCAGAGCACATATAAAATGATAAATTGTGGTAAAATATTTTTTTTAAGAATAATTTATTCTTAGTGGCTCAGTGGGGTTAGCACTGTAGCTTTGCAGTGATGGGGTCCTGGATTCAAATTTCACCAGGGACAATATCTTCAAGGAGTTTGTATGTTTGCATGAGTTTTCTCCACGTTATCCAGTTTCCTTCAACACACTAAAGAGTAAAGACATATTAATAGGGTATTTTGGTTGTGAGCCACAATGGGGACAGTGATGATGATGTCTGTAAGGTGCTAGGAAAGTAATGTCACCATATAAGTGAGATAATACAGCAAAAAAGGGCAGCAGTGTTTAACTACCCAGATCTCAGAACTAATGCTCTTTCAGGTTGCAGCAAACCCATGTAGTAAAGATGGCGGAAACACAGCTGTAAAATACTAATGAGACAACCAGTCACAACCTTCCAATTCATGGAGGGGGTGATTGCTTAGTATTAGATTGCACAAAAGTGGCTTGTATAGAGCACTGGTCACAAGCAAGTAATGCACAGTGTCTGGCTTAGGCCGGTTTCACACGTCAGTGGCTCCGGTACGTGAGGTGACAGTTTCCTCACGTACCGGAGACACTGACACACGTAGACCCATAAAAATCAATGCATCTGTTCAGATGTCATTGATTTTTTGCGGACCGTGTCTCCGTGTGCCAAACACGGAGACATGTCAGTGTTTGTGGGAGTGCACATATTACACGGACCCAATAGAGTCAATGGGTCCGTGTAAAACACGGACCTCACACGGACGTTCTCCGTCTGGGGTCCGTGTGCATGCAGGAGACAGCGCTACAGTAAGCGCTGTCCCCCCCACATGGTGCTGAAGCCGCGATTCATATGTTCCCTGCAGCAGCGTTTGCTGCAGAGAAAATATGAATAATAGTGTTTAAAATAAAGATCTATGTGTCCGCCGCCCCCCCACCCCCTGTGCGCCCCCCCGCTGTCCTGAAAATACTCACCCGCTCCCACGTTGGCTGTCACTCCTTCCTCTCTGCCCCGTGCCTCCTACTGTATGCGGTCACGTGGGGCCGCTCATTTACAATCATGAATAGTCGGCTCCGCCCCTATGGGAGGTGGAGCCACATATTCATGACTGTAAATGATCGGCCCCACGTGACCGCATACACTAGAAGCCGCGGCCAGACCAGGAAGCAGCGAGGGAGGCGGGTAAGTATTTTCAGAACAGCGGGGGGGCGCACAGGGGGTGGGAGGGCGACGGACACATAGATCTTTATTTTAAACACTGTTATTCATATTTTCTCTGCAGCAAACGCTGCTGCAGGGAACATATGAATCGCGGCTTCAGCACGATGCAGGGTACCACACGCGTGGGTACGACACGCTCTGTGTGGTACCCACTCGCCATAAGGGTGCCGCACGTATGGCCTACGTGAGTTCCCAGGCACACGGACACGGATAACTCCGGTACCGATTTATTCCGGTACCGGAATTATCTGGACGTGTGGGACAGCCCTTACAGACTATTAGTGACACCCCTACTATTAGATAAGCGAGTAAAATGAATAAGTGAGATGATCTTTTGAAATTAGAATTCACTGATTTCATCAAATTTCTCCCCAATAGTTGCACATATTGCATAAATAAAATGTTGATGCTTGGAAAATAAGTATAAAACATTGCGAGTTCAAGTTTCATTGGCAATCGCCAATTGGGGAGCTCAAATTTCCCTGATAGCAAACCAATTCCCCATCCCGCAAAATTTCTAAATATTTTTTGATTTTTTTTTCTCACAGAAAAGATAATCTAAGGAAATCAAAGAATTTTGGTTTAATAATTTTAAAAACAATTTTTCCCTTTCCCAATAATTCTGACCTACTCTGTGCAAAATATTCACACAAGGAGACTTCCCAGGGAGTGAAAAGAATTCTTTTGGTCAAACAAATGGTTGGCAACAGTTTTCTGTGCAAAAGCTGCAAAGCTTTTCCTGCTAAAAATCAAATCCCATTGCACCAAAAATGTATGAACATTTTTGTTTGAAAAAATATTTAATTTTGTAAATTTCACTTCGGAAGTTTAAAGGTGTTTGTTTTGATAACATTGAACTATTTTCCCTTTCTCACAATCCTGATCATGGTGCTACCATGAACATTCAACCCAGAAGCGATCCCATTAATGAATAATGTCACACAAAAGTAGGAAGAAGACTAGTTTGTTGTATCAAAATATTCACACTCAAAATATGGTAACTTTTGGTTAAAAAATGTTGCATTTTGTGTCCAAACCTGATAGGCTGGCTTTTTCATATAATAAATAAAATTGGCTAGGTATCTTACATTAAGCCTTAGTGCATACATTTCTTTAAATTTTAATTTCATGGGCCAATGGAGTGGAGTCCCTATTCATTTTTGTCAAGATGTAATAGACTTATTTTCCAACAGCACAGTCTGCACAATGCAAAAGATTGGTACTCCAGCAATGTGAAAATTAATTCCCATACATGCCAGCATGTGCTGTACAACATTCCACTACCATGAGCAGACTTTTCAGGTGTTGCAGGGTTTGGGGATAAGGCTATATTTTCCTGGTAAAAAGTGAAATTTTCATTATTTCTTTCCTCATTGTTTTAATTCCTGTGCAGCACTTAAAGAGTTAATAGAGTTAATAAACATCTTCAATGTTTTTCAGCACTTTGAGGGGTGCCATTTTTAAAATGGTATCACTTTGGGTTATATTTTGTCACATAGGCTTCTCAAAGTCACTTCAAATATGATATGGTCCCTAAAAGATGGTTTTGTAAATTTTGTAGGAAAATGAGAAATTGTTGATAAACTTTCAACCCTTCTAACTTCCTAACAAAAAATGGGTTTCATAAATGATGCTGAGGCAAACTAGACATGTGGAGAATGTTATTTAATAACTATATTATGTGGTTTATGGGCATAAAAATTAACAGTTTGAAAACTGCAAAATTGTCAAATACTTTGTCAAATTTTTAATATTTTCATAAATCATATTTACCAAAATTTACCACCAATATGAAGTACCATGTGTAACAAAAAAATAGCTTCCGAATCACTGGCATATGTTGAAATGCTCCGGAGTTATTGCCTTATAAAATTAAGCTGCTCAGAATTGATCAATTGGCCTGGACGGGAAGGTGAAAACATGATTGGGGATGAAGGGGTTAAACTTGTATTCATAGATGAACAATCATTTACTAATGCTTTGCAGCCCTTTAAAAGTTTGCAATAATTTAAAAGTATTCAGATGCATTTATTTGGTTAAGGAGCGTTATCATATGAAATCCTTATGGAGGCATTTTTATGTCATTTTCTTAAATAATGGTGGGTGGACAATTAAAAAGGAAAAACCTCAACAGTAATATACTAACATATGTGTCTAGAATCAAAATAGTGTTCCAAATGTATTACACAATTTCTATTTTATGTGTGTGTGTTAAATAAAAGAACTAAATAAATGAACAGCCAAAAACAAAACTCAATTAATATTTTTGGCATGGATCCTTCCCATCTGCACTGATTTGCAGGTTCTAGAGCTCATGTTGTTTTCCTTGTAGTTTAAAATATTTCAAATTGTTGCAAAGAAACATTGGACTAGAAATAGTGTACCATTCAGATTATGCTTAAAGAGGTGGCCAAGATAAAATACAAAAAGTGCATACCGTATTTTTCGGCATATAAGACGCACCGGACCATAAGACGCACCCCAAATTTGGGGTGAAAATTGCAGAAAAAAAGATTTTTTATAAGATGGGGGTCCGTCTTATTGTCCGAATTTACAGTATCTTACCTGTGGGCTGGTGGTGGCAGAGCAGGGTCACAGGAGGCATGGTGTCAGCAGAGGTGGGGTGAGGCGGTACGGCATGCACCTGAGCAGGGTCCCTTCCTGCTTAGGTGGGCGACGCCACGGCCTGGTGTCCATGGGAGGGTGGCAGCAGTGGTTACCGGCAGAGGTGTTGGGATGAGGAGGCACAGTGAGAGGTATGGCGTGAGAGGGGTCCCTTTCCCCGGTGAGGTGATGCAGCAGCCCGGTAATGCAGCAGAGCCGGGTGAATCCTGTTGTTACCGTGGTGGCAGAGGTGTGGAGACGAGGAGGCGCAGTGAGCGGGGTCCCTTTCCCTGGTGAGGTGATGCAGCAGCCCCGGTAATGCAGCAGAGCCGGGTGAATCCTGTTGTTACCGCGGTGGCAGAGGTGTGGAGATGAGGAGGCGCAGTGAGCAGGGTCCCTTTCCCCGGTGAGGTGATGCAGCAGCCCCGGTAATGCAGCAGAGCCGGGTGAATCCTGTTGTTATCGGTGCGCGCGGCCATCTTCCTGAGGCCGCGCGTTCGCAGATGGAGCTCTGCTGCCCGGGGCTTCAGGAAAATGGCCGCTGCGATCCCCATCTGCACACGCGTGGCATCCCGCGGCCATTTTCCTGAAGCCCCGGGCAGCAGAGACCTCCATCTGCGCACGCACGGCCTCAGGAAGATGGCTGTGCGCACCGAAAACAACAGGATTCTCCCGGCTCTGCTGCATTACCGGGGCTGCTGCATCACCTCACTGGGGAAAGGGACCCCGCTCACTGCGCCTCCTCATCTCCACACCTCTGCCGCCGCACCTCTGCCGCCACGGTCCACGGTAAGCCTGCATTGCGAATATAAGACGCACCCCCCATTTTCCCCCCTTTTTTTGGGGGGAAAAAGTGCGTCTTATATGCCAAAAAATACGGTAACTCCCAGACCGTGCATTCATTCTTCACATCATCCCGCCTAATTACAATACAAGTCAGAGTATTAAATATAAATTAATATGGAAACAATTTAATATATACTATCTGCCTAAACAAAAGCTTTTTATGCTTTACAGAGAGCTATTAATCACAATAATATGGAGTGTTTGGTTACATTTTCTCGTTATCTGCCTGATCATTAATTAATATATTTTATTGTATTGTTGCATTTGCTATTTGATTGTCTGTATTGTTATGCAGTTTACATTAGGATATGTTCACACAACAGTATTTTCAGTACAAGGGCTGACCATGGGAAAATAAGAAAAGCACTTGGACCAGTGTTATTCAAGGAGGCTGATCAAATTATTTTTTCATACAAACTTAGTGTCCTCATAAAAAACTGCAGAATTCACTTTCAATCTGTGGGAGCATAAAAAACTGAATCCCATACAAATCACCTGTATAGCAACTGATGTTTACAGATAAAATTCTTTAGCACAGAAAACTATAAAAAAATGGATTCCATATAGATGTCATATGGACAGCTTACAGATGATAATACAGGTGAAAAATCATTCATTTTTCTGAAGGAAATTCAGGCAATTTTTTTTTTATGTCTCTTTGAATTTGGCAAATTTGTCAAGATTCAAATTCAGCAATTCAATCAAATTTGGAAGGGAAATATGATTTGCATCTAAGTTATTGGATGTGAATTGATTGCTACTTATTACAGTTTACATACCCCAGCAAAATTTTTGCTTTCTTGGGGTATGTAAACTTTTGATCAATGTCATTAGATGTTTTGGGTTGTCATGATGATTTAAAAAGAGAAAACACAGTGGTTTGACAATAAATGGCTTCACCAACCACTAACCATGGGTGGAGAAAAAGTTTGGTGTTATCATTCATATTCTCTGAAAAAAGGCCAAGAAAGCAAAAATTCTGTTGTGTATGTAAACTTTTGAGCACGACTGTATATTGTTGAGTCTGGAGAGGTTTAGAGTGTACAAATTTGTTCACGTCTGATTTACAAATAGTATTGAGAGCAATATTTTTCTTACATAGCATTATAGGCAGTGTACTGTGAATAATATTTGCACATTTTGACTTTTTGAATTGTTTTACTTTTTAAGATAATAAGATTAAATTTTATGTAAATTAAATTTGGTCTGACTGCTGATGTACTTCTAAACTAACACTTCTTCGCAGTAATTTAACCCCTTCACCCCCAAGGGTGGTTTGCACGTTAATGACCGGGCCAATTTTTACAATTCTGACCACTGTCCCTTTATGAGGCTATAACTCTGGAACGCTTTGACGGATCTTGGCGATTCTGACATTGTTTTCTCGTGACATATTGTACTTCATGTTAAAGGTAAAATTTATTCGATATAACTTGCGTTTATTTGTGAAAAAAATGGAAATTTGGCGAAAATTTTGAAAATTTTGCAATTTTCCAACTTTGAATTTTTGTGCCCTTAAATCACAGACATATGTCACGCAAAATACTTAATAAGTAACATTTCCCACATGTCTACTTTACATCAGTACAATTTTGGAACCAAAATTTTTTTTTGTGACGGAGTTATAAGGGTTAAAAGTTGACCAGCAATTTCTCATTTTTACAACACCATTTTTTTTTAGGGACCACATCTCATTTGAAGTCATTTTGAGGGGTCTATATGATAGAAAATACTCAAGTGTGACACCATTCTAAAAACTGCACCCCTCAAGGTGCTCAAAACCACATTCAAGAAGTTTATTAACCCTTCAGGTGTTTCACAGGAATTTTTGGAATGTTTAAATAAAAATGAACATTTAACTTTTTTTCACACAAAATTTATTTCAGCTCCAATTTGTTTTATTTTACCAAGGGTAACAGGAGAAAATGGACCCCCAAAGTTGTTGTACAATTTGTCCTGAGTACGATGATACCCCATATGTGGGTGTAAACCATTGTTTAGGCGCATGGCAGAGCTTGGAAGGGAAGGAGCGCCATTTGACTTTTCAATGCAAAATTGACTGGAATTGAGATGGGACGCCATGTTGCGTTTGGAGAGCCCCTGATGTGCCTAAACATTGAAACTCCCTACAAGTGACACCATTTTGGAAAGTAGACCCCCTAAGGAACTTATCTAGATGTGTGGTGAGCACTTTGACCCACCAAGTGCTTCACAGAAGTTTATAATGCAGAGCCGTAAAAATAAAAAATCATATTTTTTCACAAAAATGATCTTTTCGCCCCCAATTTTTTATTTTCCCAAGGGTAAGAGAAGAAATTGGACCCCAAAAAATGTTGTGCAATTTGTCCTGAGTACGCTGATACCCCATATGTGGGTGTAAACCATTGTTTGGGCGCATGGCAGAGCTTGGAAGGGAAGGAGCGCCATTTGACTTTTCAATGCAAAATTGACTGGAATTGAGATGGGACGCCATGTTGCGTTTAGAGAGCCCCTGATGTGCCTAAACATTGAAACTTCCTACAAGTGACACCATTTTGGAAAGTAGACCCCCTAAGGAACTTATCTAGATGTGTGGTGAGCACTTTGACCCACCAAGTGCTTCACAGAAGTTTATAATGCAGAGCCGTAAAAATAAAAAATCATATTTTTTCACAAAAATGATCTTTTTGCCCCCAATTTTTTATTTTCCCAAGGGTAAGAGAAGAAATTGGACCCCAAAAAATGTTGTGCAATTTGTCCTGAGTACGCTGATACCCCATATGTGGGTGTAAACCATTGTTTGGGCGCATGGCAGAGCTTGGAAGGGAAGGAGCGCCATTTGACTTTTCAATGCAAAATTGACTGGAATTGAGATGGGACGCCATGTTGCGTTTGGAGAGCCCCTGATGTGCCTAAACATTGAAACTCCCTACAAGTGACACCATTTTGGAAAGTAGACCCCCTAAGGAACTTATCTAGATGTGTGGTGAGCACTTTGACCCACCAAGTGCTTCACAGAAGTTTATAATGCAGAGCCGTAAAAATAAAAAATCATATTTTTTCACAAAAATGATCTTTTTGCCCCCAATTTTTTATTTTCCCAAGGGTAAGAGAAGAAATTGGACCCCAAAAAATGTTGTGCAATTTGTCCTGAGTACGCTGATACCCCATATGTGGGTGTAAACCATTGTTTGGGCGCATGGCAGAGCTTGGAAGGGAAGGAGCGCCATTTGACTTTTCAATGCAAAATTGACTGGAATTGAGATGGGACGCCATGTTGCGTTTGGAGAGCCCCTGATGTGCCTAAACATTGAAACTCCCTACAAGTGACACCATTTAGTAGAGGAAAGTAGACCCCCTAAGGAACTTATCTAGATGTGTTTTGAGAGCTTTGAACCCCCAAGTGTTTCACTACAGATTATAACGCAGAGCCGTGAAAATAATTTTTTTTTTTTTTCTCAAAAATGATTTTTTAGCCCCCAGCTTTGTATTTTTACAAGGGTAACAGAATAAATTGGACCCCAAAATTTGTTTTCCAATTTGTCCTGAGTACGCTGATACCCCATATGTGGGGGGGAACCACTGTTTGGGCGCATGACAGAGCTCGGAAGGGAAGGAGCGCCATTTGGAATGCAGACTTAAATGGATTGGTCAGCAGCCGTCACGTTGCATTTGCAGAGCCCCTGATGTACCCAAACAGTACAAACCCCCCACAAGTGACCCCATATTGGAAACTAGACCTCCCAAGGAACTTATCTAGATGTGTTTTGAGAACTTTGAACCCCCAAGTGTTTCACTAAAGTTTATAGCGCAAAGCCGTGAAAATAAAAATTCTTTTTTTTTTTCACAAAAATGATTTTTAGCCCCCAGTTTTGTATTTTCACAAGGGTAACAGGATAAATTAGACCCCAAAAGTTGTTGTCCAATTTGTCCTGAGTACGCTGATACCCCATATGTCGGGGGGAACCACTGTTTGGGCGCATGACAGAGCTCGGAAGGGAAGGAGCGCCATTTGGAATGCAGCCTTAAATGGATTGGTCTGCAGGCGTCACGTTGCATTTGCAGAGCCCCTGATGTACCCAAACAGTACAAACCCCCCACAAGTGACCCCATATTGGAAACTAGACCTCCCAAGGAACTTATCTAGATGTGTTGTGAGAACTTTGAACCCCCAAGTGTTTCACTACAGTTTATAATGCAGAGCCGTGAAAATAAAACATCTTTTTTTTCCCACAAAAATGATTTTTAGCCCCCCAAATTTTTATTTTCCTAAGGATAACAAGAGAACTTGGACCCCAGAAGTTGTTGTTCAATTTGTCCCGAGTACACTGATAACACATATGTTGGGGTAAACCCCTTTTTGGGCGCACGGGAGAGCTCGGAAGGGAAGGAGCACTGTTTTACTTTTTCAACGCAGAATTGGCTGGAATTGAGATTGGACGCCATGTCGCGCTTGGAGAGCCCCTGATGTGCCTGGACAGTGGAAACCCCCCAATTCTACCTGAAACCCTAACCCAAACACACCCCTAACCCTAATCCCAACGGTAACCCTAACCACACCCCTAGCCCTGACACACCCATAATTCTAATCCCAACCCTAATCCAAACGTAAATGTAATCCAAACCCTAACCCTAACTTTAGCCCCAACCCTAACTTTAGCCCCAACCCTAACTTTACCTCCAACCCTAGCCCTAACCCTAACCCTACCCCTAACCCTAACCCTAAACGTGACTGAAATACGTGGCACTGAAATACGTGGCACTGAAATACGTGGCACTGAAATACGTGGCACTGAAATACGTGGCACTGAAATACGTGATACGTGGCACTTAAATACGTGGCACTGAAACACGTGGCACTGAAACACGTGGCACTGAAATACGTGGCACTGAAATACGTGGCACTGAAATACGTGGCACTGAAATACGTGGCACTTAAATAAGTGGCACTGAAATATGTGATATGTGGCACTTAAATACGTGGCACTGAAATACGTGGCACTGAAATACGTGGCACTGAAATACGTGGCACTGAAATACGTGGCACTGAAATACGTGATACGTGGCACTTAAATACGTGGCACTGAAACACGTGGCACTGAAACACGTGGCACTGAAATACGTGGCACTGAAACACGTGGCACTGAAATACGTGGCACTGAAATACGTGGCACTTAAATAAGTGGCACTGAAATATGTGATATGTGGCACTGAAATACGTGGCACTGAAATACGTGGCACTGAAATACGTGGCACTGAAATACGTGGCACTGAAATACGTGGCACTGAAATACGTGGCACTGAAATATGTGATACGTGGCACTGAAACACGTGGCACTGAAATACGTGATACGTGGCACTGAAATACGTGGCACTGAAATACGTGGCACTGAAATACGTGCAACTGAAATACGTGGTACTAAAATATGTGGCACTGAAATACGTGATACGTGGCACTGAAATACGTGGCACTGAAACACGTGGCACTGAAATACGTGATACGTGGCACTGAAATACATGGCACTGAAATACGTGGCACTGAAATACGTGGCACTGAGATACGTGGCACTATGACTGTCAGAAAATGTTCATTAAACGGTTAGGGGTGAGGTTAGGGGTAGAGTTAGGGTTAGGGTTTGGATCCCTTTATCACCTTGATGGTGGTGGGTGGCTTTTCAGTGTGTTTTCTGTTTTTTTCGATAAAAATGCATGCGTTTTTAACGCAAACAAACGCATGTGCTTAAAAACGCAAGAAAATACTGCAGGTTGTATTTCTGAAAATGAACGCATGCAGAAAAAAACCGCATGCGTTTGAAAACGCGACCAAACGTGTACAAAAAAACCGCATGCGTTTTCAATGTTAAATATAGGGAAAAAACGCATGCGTTTTTTTGTGCAAAAAACGCTGCAGACAAAAACGGAAGTGTGAAACCAGCGACGCTTTTTATAGCAAAAAAGTTTTTGCGTCTCCACATTTTGAGACCTATAATTTTTCCACATTTGCTCCACAGAGTCATGTGAGGTCTTTTTTTTTGCGGGACGAGTTGACGTTTTTATTGGTAACATTTTCGGACACGTGACCGTTTTTGATCGCTTTTTATTCCGATTTTTGTGAGGCAGAATGACCAAAAACCTGCTATTCATGAATTTCTTTTGGGAGAGGCGTTTATACCGTTCCGGGTTTGGTAAAATTGATAAAGCAGTTTTATTCGTCGGGTCAGTATGATTACAGCGATATCTCATTTATATCATTTTTTTATGTTTTGGCGCTTTTATACGATAAAAACTATTTTATAGAAAAAATAATTATTTTGGTATCGCTTTATTCTCAGGACTATAACTTTTTTATTTTTTTGCTGATGATGCTGTATGGCGGCTTGTTTTTTGCGGGACAAGATGACGTTTTCAGCGGTACCATGGATATTTATATCAGTCTTTTTGATCGCGTGTTATTCCACTTTTTGTTCGGCGGTATGGTAATAAAGCGTTGTTTTTTGCCTCGTTTTTTTTTTTTTTTTCTTACGATGTTTACTGAAGGGGTTAACTAGTGTGGCAGTTTTATAGGTTGGGTCGTTACGGACGCGGCGATACTAAATATGTGTACTTTTATTGTTTTTTTTTTTTTATTTAGATAAAGAAATGTATTTATGGGAATAATATTTTTTTTTTTTTTTCATTATTTTGGAATATTTTTTTTTATTTTTTTTTACACATTTGGAAATTTTTTTTTTTACTTTTTTACTTTGCCCCAGGGGGGGACAATACAGATCGGTGATCTGTCAGTTTGCATAGCACTCTGACAGATCACCGATCTGCGAGAAGTGCAGGCTGCTTCACAGTGCCTGCTCTGAGCAGGCGTCTGTGAAGCCACCTCCCTCCCTGCAGGACCCGGATCCGCGGCCATCTTGGATCCGGGTCTGGAGCAGGCAGGGAGGGAGGTAAGACCCTCGCAGCAACGCGATCACATCGCGTTGCTGCGGGGGGCTCAGGGAAGCCCGCAGGGAGCCCTCTCCCTGCGCGATGCTTCCCTGCATCGCCGGCACATCGCGATCATGTTTGATCGCGGTGTGCCGGGGGTTAATGTGCCGGGGGCGGTCCGTGACCGCTCCTGGCACATAGTGCCGGATGTCAGCTGCGATATGCAGCCGACACCCGGCCGCGATCGGCCGCGCTCCCCCCGTGAGCGCGGCCGATCGGCTATGACGTACTATCCCGTCGGCGGTCATACGGGCCCACCCCACCTCGACGGGATAGTACGTCAAATGTCGGGAAGGGGTTAATAACATTTTTTAAGTACTTCAATTAGCTGGGTAAGCCCATTATAAAATATATATTTATGCTAATAGTTAGTCAGTAGTTGGGTGTGTTTTTTTTAGTTTTCTGCTAGTTGGAAATATTTAACAATGAAGTTAAATGGAGATAGAAAAATCTATATTCCTCACAGATTCAGTCAACAGAATATTCACTCCTCAACAGTGAACTCACAACACCAGTAATCCTGCCTTAGCCATTTATTGAAACAATTACAGGATTATACAAGTCTACAGGTTTATCACATGAATAAAAAAATAAACATTTTAAATTACTGCAGTGTTAAGTTTATGCAATTTTTCTGACAGTATTTGAGCATTTAGTTTATTTTGTACTTGTAAAGTGAAGTTATTTACAATTGCCTTCTCTGTGTAAGGACAAGGAGTGTGGACAATGAAAATAGACATGTGTCATCAACCAGAATCAACATAAACATAACAGCTTCCAAGATAAAGAACACTAGGAAAGGTTTCTCTTCAGGGACTTTTTCTAGCATATCAAAATAATATTTGTAAACAAAATTGTGTGTTGCTTCTATTACATGATTTGTAAAGGAGTGAAATATCTGTCAGCACCCTTTGTGAAAAACATCTGTATAAAAGTGATGCATTGACATGTTATACATGTGGTTTTATAGATTCTGTGTTGCAGCAATTAGTTAGCCAGTGTGTTACGCATAAGAAGACCTCTGTAGGAAACAGAAGAATTGTAAATACAGTGTATTGTCTACTTTGGATTGGCACATTTATAGTTAAGGAATTCCAGTAAAAACATGCATTGTTTTACCTTGGACTGTGGTCTTTTTGTTTTGTGGCATATTATATGTTCCACATACCATCCAACCACCTGTTGCCTGCATGGTGGTCAGATGCAAACCCCCAGATAGCTTAGACACACTTAGGGGTACCTGTTGTGAAATTGGATTTTGGGCTCCCCCGGTGGCCACTGGTGGAATTGAACTTGTGTGCATCATCCCCTCTGTTCACCTGTTCCCATCAGGATGTGGGAGTCGCTATTTAACCTTGCTCCTCTGTCACTTCCATGCCGGTCAACATTGTAATCAGAAGCCTTTCTGTGCATGTTCCTGCTTCTAGACAACTCCCAGCTAAGTGGACTTTTGTCCTTGTTTGTTTTTTGCATTTTGTTCCAGTTCACAGCTGCAGTTTCGTTTCTGTGTCTGGAAAGCTCTTGTGATCTGAAATTGCCACTCTGATGTTATGAGTTAATACTAGAGTCTTAAAGTAATTTCAGGATGTGTTTTGATAGGGTTTTCAGCTGACCATGAAAGTGCCCTTTCTGTCTTCCTGCTATCTAGTAAGCGGACCTCGATTTTGCTAAACCTATTTTCATACTACGTTTGTCATTTTCATCTAAAATCACCACCAATATATGTGGGGGCCTCTGTCTGCCTTTCGGGGAAATTTCTCTAGAGGTGAGCCAGGACTGTATTTTCCTCTGCCAGGATTAGTTAGTCCTCCGGCCGGCGCTGGGCGTCTAGGGATAAAACGCAGGCTACGCTACCCGGCTACTGTTAGTTGTGCGGCAGGTTTAGTTCATGGTCAGTTTAGTTTCCATCCTTCCAAGAGCTAGTTCGTATGTTTGCTGGGCTATGTTCTCTTGCCATTGAGAACCATAACAGTTTGACTGGCCGCAAAGGGTTAAATTAATTGGCAGAGAAAGGAGAGAAAAAAGAAGTCTGCTGAAGATTTTTTTTTTTTTTTTTTTCCTTCAGTTCTGAGTGTGCTTCCAATTGAATCACTTGCAAGTCTGCCTATATTGCAGCCTTCCTCTCTCTCTCTCCTTCTAATCCTGGAATGGCTCTGTGTTCACCTGTTTAAAATGGATATTCAGAGTTTAGCTGCAGGTTTGAATAATCTCACCACGAAAGTTCAAAATTTACAAGACTGTGTTGTTCATGTTCCTATATCTGAACCTAGAATTCCTTTGCCTGAATTTTTCTCGGGGAATAGATCTTGCTTTCAAAATTTCAAAAATAATTGCAAGTTGTTTTTGTCCCTGAAATCTCGCTCTGCTGGAGATCCTGCTCAGCAGGTCAGGATTGTGATTTCTTTGCTCCGGGGCGACCCTCAAGATTGGGCTTTTGCATTGGCTCCAGGGGATCCTGCGTTGCTCAATGTGGATGCGTTTTTTCTGGCCTTGGGGTTGCTTTATGAGGAACCTCATTTAGAGCTTCAGGCGGAAAAAGCCTTGATGTCCCTATCTCAGGGGCAAGATGAAGTTGAAATATATTGCCAAAAATTCCGTAAATGGTCTGTGCTTACTCAGTGGAATGAGTGCGCCCTGGCGGCGAATTTCAGAGAGGGTCTCTCTGATGCCATTAAGGATGTTATGGTGGGGTTCCCTGTGCCTGCGGGTCTGAATGAGTCCATGACAATGGCTATCCAGATCGATAGACGTCTGCGGGAGCGCAAACCTGTGCACCAGTTGGCGGTGTCTACTGAGAAGACGCCAGAGAATATGCAATGTGATAGAATTCTGTCCAGAAGCGAACGGCAGAATTTTAGACGAAAAAATGGGTTGTGCTTTTATTGTGGTGATTCAACTCATGTTATATCAGCATGCTCTAAGCGTACTAAGAAGCTTGATAAGTCAGTTTCAATTGGCACTTTTCAGTCTAAGTTTATTCTATCTGTGACCCTGATTTGTTCTTTATCATCTATTACCGCGGACGCCTATGTCGACTCTGGCGCCGCTTTGAGTCTTATGGATTGGTCCTTTGCCAAACGCTGTGGGTATGATTTAGAGCCTCTTGAAACTCCTATACCTCTGAAGGGGATTGACTCCACCCCATTGGCTAGTAATAAACCACAATACTGGACACAAGTAACTATGTGGATTAATCCGGATCATCAGGAGATTATTCGCTTTCTTGTGCTGTATAATCTACATGATGTGTTGGTGCTTGGATTGCCATGGCTGCAATCTCATAACCCAGTCCTCGACTGGAAAGCTATGTCTGTGTTAAGCTGGGGATGTAAGGGGATGCATGGGGACGTACCTTTGGTTTCCATTTCATCATCTATTCCCTCTGAGATTCCTGAATTCTTGTCTGACTATCGTGATGTTTTTGAAGAACCTAAGCTTGGTTCATTACCTCCGCACCGGGAGTGCGATTGTGCCATAGATTTGATTCCGGGTAGTAAATACCCTAAGGGTCGTTTATTTAATCTGTCTGTGCCTGAACATGCTGCTATGCGAGAATATATAAAGGAGTCCTTGGAAAAGGGACATATTCGTCCTTCGTCATCTCCCTTAGGAGCCGGTTTTTTCTTTGTGTCTAAGAAAGATGGCTCTTTGAGGCCGTGTATTGATTATCGGCTTTTGAATAAAATCACGGTTAAATATCAATATCCGTTGCCACTGCTGACTGATTTGTTTGCTCGCATAAAGGGGGCCAAGTGGTTCTCTAAGATAGATCTCCGGGGGGCGTATAATTTGGTGCGAATTAAGCAGGGGGATGAGTGGAAAACCGCATTTAATATGCCCGAGGGCCACTTTGAGTATTTGGTGATGCCTTTTGGCCTTTCAAATGCCCCTTCAGTCTTTCAGTCCTTTATGCATGACATTTTCCGTGATTATTTGGATAAATTTATGATTGTGTATCTGGATGATATTCTGATTTTTTCGGATGACTGGGACTCTCATGTCCAGCAGGTCAGGAGGGTTTTTCAGGTTTTGCGGTCTAATTCCTTGTGTGTGAAGGGTTCTAAGTGCGTTTTTGGGGTGCAAAAGATTTCCTTCTTGGGATACATTTTTTCCCCCTCTTCCATCGAGATGGATCCTGTCAAGGTTCAGGCTATTTGTGATTGGACGCAACCCTCTTCTCTTAAGAGTCTTCAGAAATTTTTGGGCTTTGCTAACTTTTATCGTCGATTTATTGCTGGTTTTTCTGATGTTGTTAAACCATTGACTGATTTGACTAAGAAGGGTGCTGATGTTGCTGATTGGTCCCCTGCTGCTGTGGAGGCCTTTCGGGAGCTTAAGCGCCGCTTTTCTTCCGCCCCTGTGTTGCGTCAGCCTGATGTTGCTCTTCCTTTTCAGGTTGAGGTCGACGCTTCTGAAATCGGAGCTGGGGCGGTTTTGTCGCAGAGAAGTTCCGACTGCTCCGTGATGAAACCTTGTGCTTTTTTTTCTCGTAAATTTTCGCCCGCCGAGCGGAATTATGATATTGGGAATCGGGAGCTTTTGGCCATGAAGTGGGCTTTTGAGGAGTGGCGTCATTGGCTTGAGGGGGCTAGACATCAGGTGGTGGTATTGACCGACCACAAAAATTTAATTTATCTTGAGTCCGCCAGACGCCTGAATCCTAGACAGGCGCGCTGGTCGTTGTTTTTCTCTCGGTTTAATTTTGTGGTGTCTTACCTACCGGGTTCTAAGAATGTTAAGGCGGATGCCCTTTCTAGGAGTTTTGAGCCTGACTCCCCTGGTAATTCTGAACCTACAGGTATCCTTAAGGATGGAGTGATATTGTCTGCCGTTTCTCCAGACCTGCGGCGGGCCTTGCAGGAGTTTCAGGCGGATAGACCTGATCGTTGCCCACCTGGTAGACTGTTTGTTCCTGATGATTGGACCAGTAAAGTCATTTCTGAGGTTCATTCTTCTGCGTTGGCAGGTCATCCTGGAATCTTTGGTACCAGGGATTTGGTGGCAAGGTCCTTCTGGTGGCCTTCCCTGTCACGAGATGTACGAGGCTTTGTGCAGTCTTGTGACGTTTGTGCTCGGGCCAAGCCTTGTTGTTCTCGGGCTAGTGGATTGTTGTTGCCCTTGCCTATCCCGAAGAGGCCTTGGACGCACATCTCGATGGATTTTATTTCAGATCTTCCTGTTTCTCAGAAGATGTCTGTCATCTGGGTGGTGTGCGACCGTTTCTCTAAGATGGTCCATTTGGTTCCCCTGCCTAAGTTGCCCTCTTCTTCCGAGTTGGTTCCTCTGTTTTTTCAAAATGTGGTTCGTTTGCATGGTATTCCGGAGAATATCGTTTCTGACAGAGGAACCCAATTCGTGTCTAGATTTTGGCGGGCATTCTGTGCTAGGATGGGCATAGATTTGTCTTTCTCGTCTGCTTTCCATCCTCAGACTAATGGCCAGACCGAGCGGACGAATCAGACCTTGGAGACATATTTGAGGTGTTTTGTGTCTGCAGATCAGGATGATTGGGTTGCTTTTTTGCCTTTAGCGGAGTTTGCCCTCAATAATCGGGCCAGCTCTGCCACCTTGGTGTCTCCTTTTGTCTGTAATTCGGGGTTTCATCCTCGATTTTCCTCCGGTCAGGTGGAATCTTCGGATTGTCCTGGAGTGGATGCTGTGGTGGAGAGGTTGCATCAGATTTGGGGGCAGGTGGTGGACAATTTGAAGTTGTCCCAGGAGAAGACTCAGCTTTTTGCCAACCGCCGGCGTCGGGTTGGTCCTCGGCTTTGTGTCGGGGACTTGGTGTGGTTGTCTTCTCGTTTTGTCCCTATGAGGGTTTCTTCTCCTAAGTTTAAGCCTCGGTTCATCGGCCCGTACAAGATATTGGAGATTCTTAACCCTGTGTCCTTCCGTTTGGACCTCCCTGCATCTTTTTCTATTCATAATGTTTTTCATCGGTCATTATTGCGCAGGTATGAGGTACCGGTTGTGCCTTCCGTTGAGCCTCCTGCTCCGGTGTTGGTTGAGGGCGAGTTGGAGTACGTTGTGGAAAAAATCTTGGACTCCCGTATTTCCAGACGGAAACTCCAGTATCTGGTCAAATGGAAGGGATACGGTCAGGAGGATAATTCTTGGGTGACTGCCTCTGATGTTCATGCCTCCGATCTGGTCCGTGCCTTTCATAGGGCTCATCCTGATCGCCCTGGTGGTTCTGGTGAGGGTTCGGTGCCCCCTCCTTGAGGGGGGGGTACTGTTGTGAAATTGGATTTTGGGCTCCCCCGGTGGCCACTGGTGGAATTGAACTTGTGTGCATCATCCCCTCTGTTCACCTGTTCCCATCAGGATGTGGGAGTCGCTATTTAACCTTGCTCCTCTGTCACTTCCATGCCGGTCAACATTGTAATCAGAAGCCTTTCTGTGCATGTTCCTGCTTCTAGACAACTCCCAGCTAAGTGGACTTTTGTCCTTGTTTGTTTTTTGCATTTTGTTCCAGTTCACAGCTGCAGTTTCGTTTCTGTGTCTGGAAAGCTCTTGTGATCTGAAATTGCCACTCTGATGTTATGAGTTAATACTAGAGTCTTAAAGTAATTTCAGGATGTGTTTTGATAGGGTTTTCAGCTGACCATGAAAGTGCCCTTTCTGTCTTCCTGCTATCTAGTAAGCGGACCTCGATTTTGCTAAACCTATTTTCATACTACGTTTGTCATTTTCATCTAAAATCACCGCCAATATATGTGGGGGCCTCTGTCTGCCTTTCGGGGAAATTTCTCTAGAGGTGAGCCAGGACTGTATTTTCCTCTGCCAGGATTAGTTAGTCCTCCGGCCGGCGCTGGGCGTCTAGGGATAAAACGCAGGCTACGCTACCCGGCTACTGTTAGTTGTGCGGCAGGTTTAGTTCATGGTCAGTTTAGTTTCCATCCTTCCAAGAGCTAGTTCGTATGTTTGCTGGGCTATGTTCTCTTGCCATTGAGAACCATAACAGGTACCGTAACTTGGTGCTTTGGGACTGTGAAGCAAACCTCACGACGGATGGAAACTTACTGTACAATTTGACTGACAGTTAAAAGCCCAAATTCCCTGAAAACATGAATGTCAAGTGTTCATAACTTTTCATTCCAAAATCAGCAGGTAAACTGGATTGTCAATTACTTAGGTGAAGGTTGGCTGAAAGCTATCTCTTGCTCCTCCCTTGAATGTACACACTCAACTAAAGGTACCTTCACACGAAGCGACGCTGCAGCGATAGCGACAACGATGCCGATCGCTGCAGCATCGCTGTTTAGTCGCTGTGTGGTTGCTGGAGAGCTGTCACACAGACCACTCTCCAGCGACCAACAATGCCGAGGTCCCCGGGTAACCAGGGTAAACATCGGGTTGCTAAGCGCAGGGCCGCGCTTAGTAACCCGATGTTTACCCTGGTTACCAGCGTAAAAGTAAAAATAACAAACAGTACATGCTCACCTGCGCGTCCCCCGGCGTCCGCTTCCTGTACTGTGTGAGCGCCGGCCCTAACAGCAGAGCGGTGTCACCGCTGTGCTTTTACTTTCACTTTAGGGCCGGCGCTCAGTCAGAGCAGGAAGCGGACGGCAGGGGACGCGCAGGTGAGTATGTACTGTTTGTTTTTTTACTTTTACGCTGGTAACCAGGGTAAACATCGGGTTACTAAGCACGGCCCTGCGCTTAGTAACCCGATATTTACCCTGGTTACCAGCGTAAAACATCGCTGGTATCGTTGCTTTTGGTGTCAAACCTGACGATACACGCCGGTCTGATGACCAAATAAAGTTCTGAACTTTATTCAAAGACCAGCGATATCACAGCAGGATCCAGATCGCTGCTGCGTGTCACACTCAACGATATCGCTAGCCAGGACGCTGCAACGTCACGGATCGTTGTCGTTCTCTTTGTAAAGTCGTTTCGTGTGAAGGTACCTTTAGGCGAATTTGTGTTCTCAATGGGGAGAGCGGAGGTAAGCTGCTCCAAGCTACTTTAGGAATTGGGCTATAATTAAATATCCATGATCTTATTTTACACCAACATCATTTGTCATAGAAAAGTTAGGATGGCAACATACACCTTAGATAGTCAGCCAGTACTGCTAGCTGACTGCATTGGGTTCAACTTGCTATTTTATGCTGCCATGGGTGGCCTTTCAGTTGGAAAATCTATCTAATCTATGTAATTTGAGCAGCCATTGGGTCATTTCCATTTCTATGTGAGTGATCATTATCAATACCAGGAAAACACTGCTAATTAATGAAGGATATTAAGAAAGTTTAATGATCCCTAATGGTTTTTAAGACAAATTTTCTCAATATATGAGAATATTACTGCATTGATTTCTTTTACTTTTCCAGGGGACTCTCTATAATCCTGTCTATAAATACATCCTCTTCCAGTTTGCCATTATCTACACAGCTGTCTAAGCCTCATGGGTTAAATAGATACTAATTTTGCATATGATGAAGTTACAAATGTATTTTATTCCCAAGCCAGTCATTGCATCAATTAACCTTAGCAAAAAACATACAGGTCCTTCTCAAAAAATTAGCATATAGTGTTAAATTTCATTATTTACCATAATGTAATGATTACAATTAAACTTTCATATATTATAGATTCATTATCCACCAACTGAAATTTGTCAGGTCTTTTATTGTTTTAATACTGATGATTTTGGCATACAACTCCTGATAACCCAAAAAACCTGTCTCAATAAATTAGCATATTTCAACCGTCCAATCAAATAAAAGTGTTTTTTAATAACAAACAAAAAAACCATCAAATAATAATGTTCAGTTATGCACTCAATACTTGGTCGGGAATCCTTTGGCAGAAATGACTGCTTCAATGCGGCGTGGCATGGAGGCAATCAGCCTGTGACACTGCTGAGATGTTATGGAGGCCCAGGATGCTTCAATAGCGGCCTTAAGCTCATCCAGAGTGTTGGGTCTTGCGTCTCTCAACTTTCTCTTCACAATATCCCACAGATTCTCTATGGGGTTCAGGTCAGGAGAGTTGGCAGGCCAATTGAGCACAGTAATACCATGGTCAGTAAACCATTTACCAGTGGTTTTGGCACTGTGAGCAGGTGCCAGGAAGCATGAAGTGCTCCAAAATCTCCTGATAGCTAGCTGCATTGACCCTGCCCTTGATGAAACACAGTGGACCAACACCAGCAGCTGACATGGCACCCCACACCATCACTGACTGGGTACTTGACACTGGACTTCAGGCATTTTGGCATTTCCTTCTCCCCAGTCTTCCTCCAGACTCTGGCACCTTGATTTCCGAATGACATGCAAAATTTGCTTTCATCAGAAAAAAGTACTTGGGACCACTTAGCAACAGTCCAGTGCTGCTTCTCTGTAGCCCAGGTCAGGCGCTTCTGCCGCTGTTTATGGTTCAAAAGTGGCTTTACCTGGGGAATGCGGCACCTGTAGCCCATTTCCTGCACACGCCTGTGCACGGTGGCTCTGGATGTTTCCACACCAGACTCAGTCCACTGCTTCCTCAGGTTCCCCAAGGTCTGGAATCGGTCCTTCTCCACAATCTTCCTCAGGGTCCGGTCACCTCTTCTCGTTGTACAGCGTTTTCTGCCACATTGTTTCCTTCCAACAGACTTACCATTGAGGTGCCTTAATACAGCACTCTGGGAACAGCCTATTTGTTGAGAAATTTCTTTCTGGGTCTTACCCTCTTGCTTGAGGGTGTCAATAATGGCTTTCTTGACATCTGTCAGGTCGCTAGTCTTACCCATGATGGGGGTTTTGAGTAATGAACCAGGCAGGGAGTTTTTAAAAGCCTCAGGTATCTTTTGCATGTGTTTAGAGTTAATTAGTTGATTCAGAAGATTAGGGTAATAGGTCGTTTAGAGAACCTTTTCTTGATATGCTAATTTATTGAGACAGGTTTTTTGGGTTATCAGGAGTTGTAGGCCAAAATCATCAGTATTAAAACAATAAAAGACCTGACAAATTTCAGTTGGTGGATAATGAATCTATAATATATGAAAGTTTAATTGTAATCATTACATTATGGTAAATAATGAAATTTAACACTATATGCTAATTTTTTGAGAAGGACCTGTATAGTCTATTTGCATATTTTTTGAAGAAATGTCTATTTGCATATTTTTTTGAAGAAATGTTTATTACAAGTTATCTAGTTTTCTAGCACAAAAATATAAATTTTTTAGACAAAAGATAGACCATGTGATTTCTATGAGGTTTATAATTAATATATGCTTTACTGAAATATATATTTTCCTAGGCTTGTACATTGAAAACTGAAAATACCTGTTTCCTATCATCATTATAACATTGGTCCATTACTGAAATCAATTTCTGAGTAATTAAAATCTACATGACTGAAATTTAATCTAGAGTGCTGTGTTTTTCATTTATAACAAAAGCTCGGGTTTCTCTGGATGATTAATATTGTGTGTTGTGCAGCTTATATTGGCAATTAATGTATTTATACATGTATCTCTTATTTAGGAAAATGCATAATTAACTATTTTAGCTTTGAAAAAAACTTCTAAAACTCCCAGTATGAAACAAGATATTTTGTTATTACAGATTATTTAAAATGTAATAAAATTCTTCATAATACATAAAATATTAAAAGTTATCACAACATTTTTGATAAATACAAATATGACTACATCAGTGTGGCACAAATGCTGTTTGCAATCTCATACACAAGTTTCAGATTTGTCACATTGCAAAAAATAAGCTGGATTTGCTTTTTTTTGTTGCTCTACGTCAAACATGTCAAATCTGGCCCTCAGGGTAATTTCATTTATGTGGCAATGCTGGGAAATATGTGGGACCATCATGCTATATGGAATACTATGTGGGACCATTATGCTGCATGGAGGACTTTGTGGGGGCCATTTTACTCTAAGGAAGACTATGTTCGGCCCATTATAGTGTATGGAGGATTATGTGGGGCCAATTATTCTGAAAGGAGGACTATATGGGTCTCATTATAATGTGTGGAGGTGTGTCTGGGGTCAACATTGCGGTATCATGCTGTGATGGGTCACCATGCTTTGCTGGGAGGGAAAAAATTGGGTCACCATACTATGCTTGTGGACAGTACTGTGGAGGACTTCACTGTGTGGGTATCATACTGTGTTTTGAGGGCACTTTTTGGCATCATACTTTATTATCTGTATTATTTATTAATTAAAGTTTTCTATCCTTTGCTATTACACATATAAATTAGGTCACTAGGTCATAATCTTTTTACTGCTCTGACAGAACATACTGTATATTATTACAATATGCTTTGTGTTTATGTGCTATTTTTATTCTAAGATCTGTTACCGTATATACTAGTGTATAAGTTGAGTTTTTAAGCACTTTTTTATGCTGAAAATGCCCCCTCTTGGCTTATACATGAGTCATGGTGCAGAAAGCCAGTGGGGGAGGGGTGGTGGTGGACCAGCGGGTGGCAAGAGCTGGCACACACATCATACTCACCTACCTGCGCATCCTCGGTGCTGGTACTGCATCTGATTCTGGCCATCAGTGACTGTCTGCAGCTCTCCCTGTGCTCAGCTGTCACGTGGTACCGCTCATTAAGGTGAAGAATATGGACGCGAATATGGACACATATTCATCACCTTAGTGAGCGGTTCCACTTGACCGCTGAGCACAAAAAGAGCTGCAGGCAGGCGCCAGTGGCCTGAACGAGATGCAGTGCCAGCACCGATGGTGAGCAGGTCGGTGAGTATGATGTTTTGTTTTTTAATAGGAAACATGCACATTTGGATAGGGGATAAGGAGGCATGCATACAGAGATGGAATGGGGAGGCATGCATACAGGGACAGAATGGGGGAGGCATTCATACCAGGACAGGGAAGGGGGAGGCATGCATACAGGCATGGAATGGGGGAGGCATGCAGACAGGGGCAGGGATGAGGAGGCATTCATACCAGTACAGGGAAGGGGAAGGCATCATTACAATGACAGGGACAGGAGAGGCATGCAGACAGGGACAGGGATGAGGAGGCATTCATACCAGGACAGCGAAGGGTGAGGCATGCATACAAATACAGGAACAGAGGAGGCATGCAGACAGGGATAGGGATGGGAAGGCATTCATACCAGGACAGCGATGGGGGAGCCACGCATAGCAGGACAGGGATGAGGGGACAAGGCATACACAGCTTATACTCGTGTCATTAAGTTTTCCCAGTTTTCTGTGGCAAAAGTAGGTGCCTCGGCTTATACTCGGGTCAGCTTAAACTCGAGTATATACGGTAATTAAAATGTTCTTTGCTTGTGGAACAACCTCTTTAAGTTTGTTTCAATACGAAAAGTTTCATTATTATATTTGATAAGGAAAAACTTTCAACTGTAGACATTTTTTCAATAAATATCAAGGTTGATCCTCGACATTGTTCAAACTTTTAATTTTGTTCCTCTGTGTATTTTAAAAACACCTACATTATGTATTCTATTTATTAGGCCATAGAGTATATAAAATGCAAATACCAAGAAAGAATAACCTGCTATAAAGGCCAGATAAAATAAAAAAAACTTTATATAAACAATCAATATTAAAACAGAGTATTAGTATATATGCTTAAAATGGAAAAACCACAGATGAGGCAATAAGTGAGTATACCTTTTCAACAAAGTCTCTAACAAAATTTACAGTATCACCATGTACATAATATCACATCAGCAATATTTTCCTGTAGTGTCATGGAGGAAAAAATATAACAGAGACACACTCTGTACAAATGTATTCATGTCCACATCCAAAAGAGATATATATATATATATATATATATATATATATATATATATATATATACACTCACCGGCCACTTTATTAGGTACACCATGCTAGTAACGGGTTGGACCCCCTTTTGCCTTCAGAACTGCCTCAATTCTTCGTGGCATAGATTCAACAAGGTGCTGGAAGCATTCCTCAGAGATTTTGGTCCATATTGACATGATGGCATCACACAGTTGCCGCAGATTTGTCGGCTGCACATCCCAAAGATGCTCCATACAAGGCAGGATGGATCCATGCTTTCATGTTGTTTATGCCAAATTCTGACCCTACCATCCGAATGTCGCAGCAGAAATCGAGACTCATCAGACCAAGCAACGTTTTTCCAATCTTCTACTGTCCAATTTCGATGAGCTTGTACAAATTGTAGCCTCAGTTTCCTGTTCTTAGCTGAAAGGAGTGGTACCCGGTGTGGTCTTCTGCTGCTGTAGCCCATCTGCCTCAAAGTTCGACGCACTGTGCGTTCAGAGATGCTCTTAGGCCTACCTTGGTTGTAACGGGTGGCGATTTGAGTCACTGTTGCCTTTCTATCAGCTCGAACCAGTCTGCCCATTCTCCTCTGACCTCTGGCATCAACAAGGCATTTCCGCCCACAGAACTGCCGCTCACTGGATTTTTTTTCTTTTTCGGACCATTCTCTGTAAACCCTAGAGATGGTTGTGCGTGAAAATCCCAGTAGATCAGCAGTTTCTGAAATACTCAGACCAGCCCTTCTGGCACCAACAACCATGCCACGTTCAAAGGCACTCAAATCACCTTTCTTCCCCATACTGATGCTCGGTTTGAACTGCAGGAGATTGTCTTGACCATGTCTACATGCCTAAATGCACTGAGTTGCCGCCATGTGATTGGCTGATTAGAAATTAAGTGTTAACAAGAAGTTGGACAGGTGTACCTAATAAAGTGGCCAGTGAGTGTATATATATATATATATATATATATATATATATATATATCACAAACGGGATGGCGAAATACTATACACAGATAATACTAATATCAAAAATATGTTATTAGGTGCTGGGATTCTTCTGCTGCACAGGGTAAATGTCAAGCCTTGTCTACATCTGCGGTCTCCCATTCAGATTCGATCGCGGCTGAGCATAGACGTGGTCCCAGCATCGTGCTCAGGCTCGTGTTCAGGCTTGTACTGTTCATCTGGTTACTGCTGGCTCTACAGCCAAGTCTATGGTAACCAGTGGTAGGCAGCAACGAACAGATACTCTGTAGGCTAAATCCCAAAATCACTCTACTAAGCATGCTCGTGATGTGGCAGAGTCTCCTTGGTGGTTGGTGGTCAGCTGCTCTGGTGATGGGGCAGCTTCGGATTGGTCCGTGAGCAATGTCCTGTCTGACTGGACATTAGCTGAACATATAAAAGTGTCTCAGAGGTGCACGCAGGTGTGCTAGTATCATTCTTGTTATATGTTTGTATGGGACATTGTATCAGTGTGTTCTTTACCAGCATGTGCTCAGGGTCAGCGGTAAGCTGTTAGAATTCCAGTTCTCTGGAGAGGAGATTGTCTGTGTGAATTCAGGGCTGGCATCTAGCCATTAGAATTCCGGCACCTCCGGACAGGAGTTGGTTGAGTGCATTGGCTGATTGTGTAACCGCTGTTTGCTTTTTACCCCATTAACGGGCTAGGCTCCCCTGTAAGGTTAACAGGGGTCTTATCTATCACCATACCTCTTTCTTTCTGCGTGCAAGTGATACAGCTCAGTTGCATGGCATCTGTTTAATTTCTGTGTTTACGAGTGACAAAGCTCAGTTGCAGAGCATCTGTTCTGTTTCTGTGTGCGAGTGACACAGCTCAGTTACAGAGCATCTGCTTTGTCTCTGTGTGCGAGTTCAGTTCTTGTGCAGTTCACTGAGTGGCGTTCAACTCAGTGCGTACAAGCAATAGCTCGCCTAGTGTAACGTCATTGCTCACTAGCAGCAGTTTTCCATCTCAGCACGGTGGACCCCGGGTTGCGATTGCGCTTTATTATTTATTTTATTTAGCACAATCTGCCAACCCTAACATATGTTATGACAATAAAAGGTCAAAAAAAGATATATCACAATTATATTAAGAAACAAGCATAGCCACAAAATTCACCATGTTATGCCTAACATAAGTATGTGCAAGTGGCTAAATGAATCAATCTGTACATAATATCAGAAAAAATATTCAATAATATTAGAAAAAAGTGAAACAATAACCACAACTATGTTTTGATATATATATATATATATATATATATATATATATATATATATATATATATATATATATATATATATATATATATATATGTGTGTGTGTCATTATCCACATGCATAAATAAATCACATTGCGCAGTAATAGAAGGAAAAAAAAAAAAAGTCATTTATTTAAAGTAAAGGAGTTATCAGGCAAAGGTATGCAGCTCACATATGTATTTTAAGACAGGTTATAATATAAGTACAACCATGTTAATCACCATGCCACATTGATACAAAAATGCCTGTCCATGCCCTTACTGACAGCTGGCACCAATGCAGAGCCAGTGTCAGTCAGGGTCATGGGCATGGTTACAGCCTCTTTGTATTCTCAGAAAAGTGACTGAACCAGCGCTGGTGCCATCCCTTGACTGAATCCTATGCTATTGGGGGAATAAAGTTAATTTTTTCCCTGCAACATTCAGTTATGTGCAGGCACTGGGCAGGTTAGTAACACTTCTAACTTGCATATTAACCACATGTCTGCAGGTTAATAGTATTTTTCTCTGGTGACAGGTTCTCTTTAACTCTCGGTCTTAGCTGATATTGGGCACTCTAGGCTTTTAAACCACTAAGCATGCACCCATGTTATGGAAGATACCGTGAGAAAGATAAGTATTTAATACACTGCTGATTTTGCAAGTTTTTCTTCCTAAAAAGAAAAGAGGTCTGTAATTTTTAGCATAGGCACACTTCCACTGTGAGAGACAGAATCTAAAAAACAAAACCAGAAAATCACATTGTATGCTTTTTAAATAATACATTTTATTGCATGAAATAAGTAGCATGAATTAAGTATTTGATCACCTACCAACCAGTAAGTATTCTGGCTCACACAGATTTGTTAGTTTTTCTTAAATATGCCATCCTACTCTGCACTCATTACCTGTATTAATTGACACCTGTACACACACTCAATCAGGGACACTCCAACTTCTCTACCACAGCCATAACCAATAACAATAACAATAACAAGGGACAACATTGTACACTTATACCAGGCTGAGATGGGCTACAGCATAATAGGCAGCTTGGTGAGAAGGCAACGACTGTTAGCACTATTATTAGAAAATGGAAGAAATACAAGATAACTGTCAATCTTCCTCAGTCTGGGGCTCCATATGTGATCTTGGCTTTAGGGTATAGATGATTCTGAGAAAGGTCAGGAATCAGCAGAGAACTACATGGGAGGACCAGTCCTGAAGGGAACTGGGATCACAGTCTCAAGAATTACCATCGGTAACACACAACTCCGTCATGGATCAAAATCCTGCAGGGCACGCAAGGTCCCCCTACTCATACCAGCACAAGTCCAGGCGCATTTTAAGTTCATCAATGACAATCTGTATGTCCAGAGGAGGCATGGGAGATGGTGATGTGGTTAAATGAGACCAAAATAAAAACTTTTTGGTATCAACCCCACTCGCCATGTTTGGAGGGAGAAGTAGGATGAGTACAAGTCCAAGAATACTGTCCCAACTTTGAAACATGGTGGGGGAAACATCATATTTCAGGGTTCCTTTTCAGCAGAGGGGACAGGATGACTGCAGTGTGTTAAAGTGAGAATGGATGGGGTCAAGTATAGCGAAATTTTGGCCAACAATATCCTTCTCTCAGTAAGAGCATTGGAAATGGGTTGTGTCTGTGTCTTCCAGCATGACAATGACCTGAAACGCATAGCCAATGCAACTAAGGAGTGGCTCTGTAAGAAGCATCTCAAAGTCCTGCAGTGGCCTAGCCAGTCTCCTGACCTTAATCGAATAGAAAATCTTTAGAGGGAGCTGAATCTCAATGTTTCCCAGTGACAGTCACAAAATCTGAAAGATATGAAGAAGATCTGTATGGAGGAGTGGACCAAATTCCCTTCTGCAGTGTGTAAAAACTTGGTCAAGAATTACAGGAAACATCTGAGCTCTGTAATTACAAAAAAGGTTATGGCACCAAATATTAATTTCTGTTTTTCTATTGTAACAAATACAGAATCACATAATGTGATTTTCTGTATTTTTTTTTAAGAAACTGTCTTTCACATTTAAGGCATACCTGTGACCAAAATTACAGACGTCCCCTTTCTTTGTAGGTGGAAAACATGCAAAATTGGCAGTGTACCAACTACTTATTTTCCCCAGTGTATGTGTGAGAGTCAATGTACATCAGTATTTCGTGTTAGACTAGTGTTGTTTCCATCAAATAACATTGTGGCCTTTCTGCATCCTGAAGTGAATTGGTATTTTAACCATGAATTAGTAGGTATGGCCTTCTTTCAGTGATATGTTTTGGATTTCATGGTCTTTTCAGTGACTAGCCTACAGTTACATATACCCCCATTCGATATGATCATTCAGTATCACCCTAACACTCAATTTTTTTTGCGGGTAACATGAAATCGTCTGCTAGACTGGTCTCACACCTAGGACACCCTTGTTTATGTTAATGACAGCATTCCTGTCTCATTAGTTTAATTTTGTGAATGAGTAATATATTTATAGTAAATAAAGCCAAGTCACCATTAGGCCTTGAAAGAGATGAACTTAAAAACATTTAATAAATTAAACTATTTCTCTATCAGATAGTAGACCAGTTAAATAAATAAGTTTGCTTCAAGCTCACTAAACCTGGCAACTTATTTTATCAGGATAATTATAAATCTTTTAAACTTAAACTATAATAATATATTAAAGGAAAAACAGTAACACCTTTTAAAAGAGTAAATTCATCAGTGAAATATATATCTATCCCTTTTATACTGTACACTTAATTGGAATCTTGAAAAATATTTATTTATTTTTCAAAAAGTGACAAGTGTTTTGATTTAATACATTCTTTGCACCTCAATGCACTGTATATTCATTTTATATAAATAAGAGAAAAATATATACATAGAACATTCAAAAAGTTTTTTTATCATGAACAAAACTTCTTACTTAAAGTTAACAAAACTGCATTTCTGGTGGTCATCATACTATCAATTCAATTGTCTATCTACTGAGAAACGCTACAAGCAGCTATTATTGCAAGAAAGCCTCTGTTAATCAATACATTTTTCCTGCACATGATACTTGAAATCAAATATACCACTACTGTATAGACTAGTCATTCAAAAAAATGGTCAACTTTGTAAAATATAGACAGACAAGCCCAGCCATGCATCCTATCCCCCTATGATGCCTATACAGCATGACGTTTGAGTGCTATTGAAAAGTCATTTTACAAAATATGTACTGAAAACTGAAACATGTGGCCACGGGCTTCCTAGATGTTAGTTCTACTTACTGTGTATCCTAGACCATGTAAAATATGTTTTAATGCTAAAAGTAATGACAGATGTAGAATTAAGATTATGTGAAATATAACAGCAAGTGCTGAAGATAAAAAAAGAAATGTATTTAGCAAAACCTAAAATTAGAATTCCTGCTGGTGAAATTTCATTTCATTGCTCCCCACTGTGCCCGTCACAGACGTTGCATTTTGCACTTCAAAAGATTTCTATTATCAATTACTACTTAAATGAGTTGTCCAGGCTTGGGTTTCAAGTCTACAGTCACTCTATGTGACTGTAGACTTGTGAATCTACAGAGTGAGTAGTATGCATGCTGTCAGGATTCTCCAGTGGCGGCACTGGGAGCGGGCAGGTGCATACCCACAAGTATGGGATTTTCATAAATACAGTCTCACTCAATTCACTTGACACTTCTAGTCAGAATTTGACTGGAATTATGCATATCACGCACTTACAGTACCAAGACCGCTTACTTTCAGCACCAACACCGGAGAATTCTGACAGCGGGAACTGTGCATGCTGTGAGGAATCACAAGTCTACAATCACATACAGTGACTGGAGACTTGAGCCTCAAACCATGACAACCTCTTTAACCATTGTATTGAAATTTATCCTGTAAATGAGATATATTTATGGTATTTATAAAAGAAATAAATAAATAATTCACATAAATTTGATATTAACAAATATGTGATTGTATTTCTATACACATAATTGTTTTTTAAAAAAATGCGTAGTGTGGAAAATCGCAAAAGTATGCAATCATTTTACATTAAGTGAAGACATAACTCATTTCCTATGCTAATGATTGCAGATATGCCTTGTTATGAAGACTTTGCAAGTACAGTTAGCATTCAAAATTGCATGCTAAGATTTTCTCAAGAGGTATTTATAAAATCTTAAGAAAACTCCTGAGGGTATATCACTCAATCCTCTCGTGTATTAATGAACAAAAATGTGATAGTGACAGAATCTTTATCTCCAATGCACTGCATGCCTCAATAGCTTGCAAAGTGAGAATAAACACAATAACAATTTTAGCATGAATGAGTGCTGCCCATAAGAACTGTATGGTAATGAGACAAACTACAGCTGCGGAAGAGGAAAAACAGTTATAGAGAACCTGGCATCAGAATTTTATACTTAAACTAATGACATATACAGTATATAAAAAATGCTTAAAATGCTTAACCAATCCATACCTTTCTTGTGGAAATCTGTTTTGAAAAATAAATAGTTTAAATGATATGTTGCAATGGAGTTGGTGGGCACAGCTCTCCTGCACTTTCCCTATCCCCTGCCCACTGCCTCTCTCCTGTTTCTGACTGACAGATCACTCATTTTTCAGTGGCCTATCTGTCAGAGACGAGAGGCAATTAGCGGGCAGGGAGTGGGAAAGAGGCAGGAGAGCTGTAATTGCAATGTCCAATCTCTGCATTTGCAACTCATTAGCATACAATTTCAAATATGAATTTCCTTAAAACAGCAAAAAAATGTTTTACAAGAATTGACTAGCATTAAAAAATCTTTAACTACACGCCATTAGTTTGGGGTATACAATTCTGATGACAGGTTCTCTTAAAATCTAATACATTATTTTTTTTTTATATCTTAGGTTTAATAAAAATAACTAGCAGAACATAGGTATATTGAAACAAATTATATGGTAGAGCAACATGAGCCACTAACATGAGACATTCTTAGAAACATCTCCAAAAGATCAAATATATGAGAGGACTACTCCAAATCTTGATATTATCATATATGTATTCCATAAGTATTAAATCTCTTATTTGAAAAAAAACTTCCTAAAAGTACATGTTTACTGCAAGATTGTGTGGTTGTTTCAATAAATGTTTCATTGTCTTGTGCTTTCCCATCTTACTGTATACTATGTTCTTCTTTGCTCATATATTCACATATCCTTCCCTGGAGATCATCTTTTCTCTTCACATTATTTATGTGTCTCCAATTTACTGCTCCAGAGCTCACTTTAACTCTCTCTTAGCATTCCTCATGTATCACACATTTATATCCGAAGAGAGATTAATTACTAATCCCATTACTCATTCTTTATAAGTTTTGTTCTTTATCTTTAACCTTTGTTCAACCTCATAATTTAGACAATCTCATGTTTATTCTAAAAATATTCATAGTACTCTCTTGCTTGCTCCTGAACTTGAATGATCAAAACATCACAAGTGTAGAGTAGTAAATCTTTTATTAACTATATGCAGCATGTTTTCTTCCAAAAACAGTAAAAAAAGAGAATTAAAGAATATAAACAAAGTGTAATTATGGTAAACACATTTTGCCAAATGCAGAAAACCAAGACAGTGGCATATGATAATATAGAACAATATACACACTGCCCAAATGTTTAAGCAATAAAAAAAAGTGGTTACATACAGTATGTATTTAACTGCATATCTAAATTATAAATATCTGGTTAAATGTATTAAAGTTTGTTTAACCTCTTAGTGACTAAGCCAATTTTGACCTTAACACCTTCGTGCCAGCCGCAGTACTAGTACGGTGCATCGATCACCGCGGTCTCTCGCTGAGCGCCGCAGTGATCGGGTGCGGGTGTCAGCTGTATATGACAGCCGACACCCCGCAGCAATGCCCACGATCGGCGCTATCGCCGATCGCGGGCACTTAACCCCTCTGATGCCGCTGTCAATAGTGACAGCGTCATAGAGGGGGATCGCGCAGGGACGGGGGCTCCCTGCGCTCTCCCACCGGAGCAACGCGATGAGATCGCACTGCTCCGGTGACCTGGAAGGAGTCTCCGGATCCAAGATGGCCGCGGGACTCCTTCCGGGTCATGAGATGACCCTGCTTGCCGGCGTCTGCTGAGAATCCTCATAGCAGGCGCCGGCAAGCCTCTGCAATGTGCCTGTCACATCGGTGATCTGACAGAGTGCTGTGCTGTGCACACTGTCAGATCACCGATCTGTGATGTCCCCCCCTGGGACAAAGTAAAAAAGTAAAAAAAAATTTTTTCCACATGTGTAAAAAAAATAAATAAAATAAATTCCTAAATAAAGAAAAAAAAAATGTATTCCCATAAATACATTTCTTTATCTAAATAAAAAAAATCACACAATAAAAGTACACATATTTAGTATCACCGCGTCCATAATGACCCCACCTATAAAACTATATCACTAGTTAACCCCTTCAGTGAACACCGTTAAAAAAAAAAAAAAAAAAAAAACGAGGCAAAAAACAACGCTTTATTCTCATACCGCCAAACAAAAAGTGGAATACCACGCGATCAAAAAGACGGATATAAATAACCATGGTACCGCTGAAAACGTCATCTTGTCCCGCAAAAAAAAGCCACCATACAGCATCATCAGCAGAAAAATAAAAAAGTTATAGTCCTCAGAATAAAGCGATGCAAAAACAATTATTTTTTTATATAAAATAGTTTTTATTGTGCAAAAGCGTCAAAACATAAAAAAAATTACATAAATGAGGTATCGCTGTAATCGTACTGACCCGAAGAATAAAACTGCTTTATCCTTTTTACCAAACGTGGAACGGTATAAACGCCCCCCCTAAAAGAATTTCAGGAATTGCTGGTTTTTGTTCATTCCGCCTCCCAAAAATCGGAATAAAAAGCGATCAAAAAACGTCATGTACCCGAAAATGGTACCAGTAAAACGTCAACTCGTCCCGCAAAAAACAAGATCTCACATGACTCTGTGGACCAAAATATGGAAAAATTATAGCTCTCAAAATGTGGTGATGCAAAAACTATTTTTTGCAATAAAAAGCGTCTTTTAGTGTGTGACGGCTGCCAACCATAAAAATCCGCCCAAAAAACGCTATAAAAGTAAATCAAATCCCCCTTCATCACACCCTTAGTTAGGGAAAAATAATAAAATTTAAAAAAATATATTTATTTCCATTTTCCCGTTAGGCTACTTTCACACTAGCGTCGGTACGGGGCCGTCGCGCTGCGTCGGCCTGACATACCGACGCATACTGTGCAAGCGCCACACAACGGGGGCAGCAGATGCTGTTTTTCCACACATCCGCTGCCCCATTGTGAGGTGCGGGGAGGTGGGGGGTGGAGTTCCAGCCGCGCATGCGCGGTCGGAAATGGTGGACCGTCGGCACAAAAAAAGTTACATGTAACGTTTTTTGCTGCCGGCGGTCCGCCACAACACGACGCAACCATCGCACGATGCTTGCGACGTGTGTCAATACATCGCTAATGTTAGTCTATGGGGAAAAAACGCATCCTGCAGATGACTTTGCAGGATGCATTTTTTTGCCAAAACGATGCATTGCGACGTATGCAAAAAAATGCTAGTTTGAAAGTAGCGCTGGGGTTAGGGCTAGGGTTAGGGTTGGGGTTAGGGCTAGGGTTAAGGCAGGGGTTAGGGTTGGGGTTAGGGTTTCAGTTAGAATTGGGGAGTTTTCACTGTTTAGGCACATCAGGGGCTCTCCAAACGCGACATGGCGTCCGATTTCAATTCCAGCCAATTCTGCTTTGAAAAACTAAAACAGTGCTCCTTCCCTTCCGAGTTCTCCTGTGCGCCCAAACAGTGGTTCCCCCCAACATATGGGGTATCAGCGTTCTCAGGACAAGTTGGACAACAACTTTTGGGGTCCAATTTGTCCTGTTACCCTTGGGAAAATAAAAACATGGGGGCTAAAATATAATTTTCGTGGAAAAAAAAATATTTTTTATTTTCGCGGCTCTGCGTTATAAACTGTAGTGAAACACTTGGGGGTTCAAAGTTCTCACAACACATCTAGATAAATTCTGTGGGGGGTCTAGTTTCCAATATGGGGTCACTTGTGGGGGGTTTCTACTGTTTAGGTACATCAGGGGCTCTGCAAATGCAACATGACACCTGCAGACCAATCCATCTAAGTCTGCATTTCAAACGGCGCTCCTTCCCTTCCGAGCTCTGCCGTGCGCCCAAACAGTAGTTCCCCCCCATATGTGGGGTATCAGCGTACTCAGGACAAATTGGACAACAACTTTTTTTGTCCAATTTCTCCTGTTACCCTTGGGAAAATAAAAACGTGGGGGCTAAAATATAATTTTCGTGGAAAAAAAAATATTTTTTATTTTCACGGCTCTGCGTGATAAACTGTAGTGAAACACTTGTTAGTTCAAAGTTCTCACAACACATCTAGATAAGTTCCGTGGGGGGTCTAGTTTCCAATATGGGGTCACTTGTGGGGGGTTTCTACTGTTTAGGTACATCAGGGGCTCTGCAAATGCGACATGACACCTGCAGACCAATCCATCTAAGTCTGCATTTCAAACGGCGCTCCTTCCCTTCCGAGCTCTGCCGTGCGCACAAACAGTGGTTCCCCCCCATATATGGGGTATCAGCATACTCAGGACAAATTGGACAACAACTTTTGTTGTCCAATTTCTCCTGTTACCCTTGGGAAAATAAAAACGTGGGGGCTAAAATATAATTTTCGTGGAAAAAAAAATATTTTTTATTTTCACGGCTCTGCGTGATAAACTGTAGTGAAACACTTGTTAGTTCAAAGTTCTCACAACACATCTAGATAAGTTCCGTGGGGGTCTAGTTTCCAATATGGGGTCACTTGTGGGGGGTTTCTACTGTTTAGGTACATCAGGGGCTCTGCAAATGCAACATGACACCTGCAGACCAATCCATCTAAGTCTGCATTTCAAACGGCGCTCCTTCCCTTCCGAGCTCTGCCGTGCACCCAAACAGTGGTTCCCCCCATATATGGGGTATCAGCGTACTCACGACAAATTGGACAATAACTTTTGTGGTCCAATTTCTCCTGTTCCCCTTGGGGAAAACAAAATTGCGGGCTAAAACATCATTTTGTGTAAAGAAAAAATGATTTTTTAATTTTCACAGCGCTACATTCTAAACTTTAGTGAAACAATTGGGGGTTAAAAGTGCTCACCACACATCTAGATAAGTTCCTTAGGGGGTCTTCTTTCCAAAATGGTGTCAGTTGTTGGGGTTTCCACTGTTTAGGCACGTCAGGGGCTCTCCAAACACGACATGGGTTCCAATCTCAATTCCAGCCAATTTTGCATTGAAAAGTCAAATGGCGCTCCTTCCCTTCCGAGCTCTGCCATGTGCCCAATCAATGGTTTACCCCAACATGTGGGGTATCGGCGTACTCAGGACAAATTGTACAACGACTTTTTTGGTCCAATTTCTCCTGTTACCCTTGGTAAAATAAAACAAATTGGATCTGAAGTAAAAATTTTGTGAAAAAAAAGTTAAATGTTCAATTTTTTTTTAAACATTCCAAAAATTCCTGTGAAGCACCTGAAGGGTTAATAAACTTTTTGAATGTGGTTTTGAGTACCTTGAGGGGTGCAGTTTTTAGAATGGTGTCACTTTTGGGCATTTTATGTCATATAGACCCCTCAAAGTCACTTCAAGTGTGAGGTGGTCCGTAAAAAAAATGGATTTGCAAATTTTGTTGCAAAAATGAGAAATCGCTGGTCAACTTTTAACCCTTATAACTCCCTAACAAAAAAAAATTATGTTTCCAAAATTGTGCTGATGTAAAGCAGACATGTGGGAAATGTTGTTTATTAACTATATTATGTGATATAACTCTAATTTAAGGGCATAAAAACGAAAAATTTGAAAATTGCTAAATTTTCATAATTTTCGACAAATTTCTGTTTTTTTCACAAATAAATGCAAGTCATATCGAAGAAGTTTTACCACTATCATAAAGTACAATATGTCACGAGAAAACAATCTCAGAATCACCAGGATCCGTTGAAGCGTTTCAGAGTTATGACCTCATAAAGTGACAGTGGTCAGAATTGTAAAAATTGGCCGTGTCACTTAGGTGAAAACAGGCTTTGGGGTGAAGGGGTTAAAGACCAGGCCAAATTTTTGAAATTTGACAAGTGTCACTTAATGTTATAATTAGGGTTGAGCGACTTTTATTTTTATAGGATCGGGTCGGGTTTCACGAAACCCGACTTTCTCAAAAGTCGGGTCGAGTGAAATCGGCCGATCCTATAAAAAAGTCGGGGTCGGGGTGTGCCGAAACACGAAACCCAATGCAGTGCAATGGGATACTATGGTTCCCAGGGTCTGAAGGAGAGGAAACTCTCCTTCAGGCCCTGGGATCCATATTAATGTGTAAAATAAAGAATCAAAATGAAAAATATTGATATACTCACCCTCGGACGCGCCCTGGTACTAAGCGGCAGGCTTCCTTCCTAAGAATGAGCGTGTGAATGACCTGCGGTGACGTCGCGGCTTGTGATTCGTCACGAGCGGTCACATGGACAAGCCGCGACGTCATCTAAGGTCCTTCACGCGCTCATTCTTAGGAAGGAAGGCTGCCGGAAAGAAGGAGGGCGCGTCCGAGGGTGAGTATATTCCTATTAGGAATAGGACGCACCCTGCTTCTTTCCGGCAGCCTTCCTTCCTAAGAATGAGCGCGTGAAGGACCTTAGATGACGTCGCGGCTTGTCCATGTGACTGCTCGCGACCAATCACAAGCCGCGACGTCACCGCAGGTCATTCACGCGCTCATTCTTAGGAAGGAAGCCTGCCGGTTAGTACCAGGGCGCGTCCGAGGGTGAGTATATCAATATTTTTTTATTTTGATTCTTTATTTTACACTTAAATATGGATTCTGATACCGATTCCCGATATCGCAAACATATCGGAACTCGGTATCGGAATTCCGATACCAGATTCAGAAGATTGCCGACCTCATGGCTGACCCCACACAGGGGTCGGGTCGGGTTTCATGAAACCCGACTTTGCCAAAAGTCGGCGACTTCTGAAAAGGCCGACCCGTTTCGCTCAACCCTAGTTATAATAACTCTGGAATGCTTCAATGTATTCTTGTGATTCTGAGATTGCTTTTTCATGCCATATCGCATTTGCTGATTTCCTGCAATGTCGAAATATCAGAAACCCCCCAAAAGTGACCCAATTTTGGAAACTAAACCTCTGAAGGAATTCATCTAGTGGTGTATTGAGCATTTTCAACCAACAGGTGATTCTCAAAACATTACATAACATTTAGATGTGAAAACAAAAAAGTATATTATTTCCACTAAAATACTGTTTTAGCACCACATTTATAATTTCCTAGAGGGGTAACAGGAAAAAATAGACCCCATAATTAATTTTACTGAGAGTACACTGTGATTTGGTGGCCTAAGAGCAGCATGAGACGTACTCTGGAGAAGGTGGTACCTGTACTGACCGCAGACCCTGAACTTAACACCGCAACTAGAAGTAGCCGTGGAATGTACCTAGCACTCCCTGGACATCTCGACACAGCCAGAGGACTAATTACCCCTAGAGATAGAAAAGGGAAAACTATCTTGCCTCAGAGACAATTCCCAAAGGATAGGCAGCCCCCCACAAATATTGACTGTGAGAGGAGAGGGAAAAAACATACACAGACTGAAATCAGAATTTAGCAAAGGAGGCCACTTCTAGCTAAATAGAAAGGATATGACAGAGTACTATGCGGTCAGTATTAAAACACTAGAAAATATCCACCACAGAAAATACAAAAACTCCACAGCTAACTAAAGATATGGAGGTTATATCTGCATCTCCAGAGATACCAGCTTGGCTAAACAAATCCTTATACAGACCAAGCTGGACAAGACAAAAAACATGGAAAAGAACTGAACAATAAGGCCACAGCATGTGGACAACAAAAAATCAAGGCCAGAACTTATCTTTGATGAAAAGAACTGCAAAGCAGGAGAGACCAGTCAGAGATGTGAATCCTCCAGAAACAATGGACAACTGGCACTGACTAAAGGGTGAAGCAAGACTAAATAGCCCAGTCAGATTTGCAGAAAGTGAACTCACCTGATAAATGCTGCGATTCAGAGACAGCAGCGCTACCACTTATAACCGCCGGAGGGAGCCCAAGAGCAGAATTCACAACAGTACCCCCCCTTGAGGAGGGTCACCGAACCCTCACCAGAGCCCCCAGGCCGATCCGGACGAGCCAAATGAAAGGCACGAACCAAATCATCAGCATGAACATCGGAGGCAACAACCCAAGAATTATCCTCCTGGCCATAACCCTTCCATTTGACAAGATACTGAAGCTTCCGCCTCGAAAAACGAGAATCCAAAATCTTCTCAACCACATACTCCAACTCCCCATCAATCAACTCTGGGGCAGGAGGATCAACAGAGGGAACAACGGGCACCACATATTTCCGCAACAAAGATCTATGAAAAACATTATGGATGGAAAAAGAGGCTGGAAGGGCCAAACGAAAAGACACTGGATTGATAATCTCAGAAATCCTATAAGGGCCAATAAACCGAGGCTTAAACTTAGGGGAAGAAACCTTCATAGGGACATGACGGGAAGACAACCAGACCAAATCCCCAACCCGAAGCCGGGAACCAACACACCGACGACGGTTAGCAAAACACTGAGCCCCCTCCTGGGACAACACCAAATTGTCAACAACATGAGCCCAAATTTGCTGCAACCTGTCAACCACAGAGTCCACCCCAGGACAATCAGAAGGCTCAACCTGCCCCAAAGAAAAACGAGGATGAAAACCAGAGTTACAAAAGAAGGGTGAAACCAAGGTAGCAGAACTAGCCCGAATATTAAGGGCAAACTCGGCCAATGGCAAGAAAGCCACCCAATCATCCTGATCAGCAGACACAAAGCATCTCAAATAAGTTTCCAAAGTCTGATTAGTTCGCTCGGTTTGGCCATTTGTCTAAGGATGAAATGCGGAAGAAAAAGACATATCAATGCCCAGCCTAGCACAAAAGGCCCCCCAAAACCTAGAAACAAACTGGGAACCTCTATCGGACACAATATTCTCCGGAATGCCATGCAAACGAACCACATGCTGAAAAAACAACGGAACCAAATCAGAAGAGGAAGGCAACTTAGGCAAAGGTACAAAATGAACCATCTTAGAAAACCTGTCACAAACCACCCAGATAACTGACATCCTCTGGGAAACCGGAAGATCCGAAATAAAATCCATAGAAATATGCGTCCAAGACCTCTCAGGGACCGGCAAAGGCAAAAGCAACCCACTAGCGCGGGAACAGCAAGGCTTGGCCCGCGCACAAGTCCCACAGGACTGCACAAAAGAACGCACATCCCGTGACAAAGAAGGCCACCAAAAGGACCTACCAACCAAATCTCTGGTACCAAAAATCCCGGGATGACCGGCTAACACAGAACAATGAACCTCCGAAATCACTTTACTAGTCCATCTGTCAGGAACAAACAATTTCCCCACTGGACAGCGGTCAGGTTTATCAGCCTGAAATTCCTGAAGAACCCGTCATAAATCAGGGGAGATGGCAGAAAGAATCACCCCTTCCTTCAGAATACCGACCGGCTCAAGGACCCCAGGAGAATCAGGCAAAAAGCTCCTAGAGAGGGCATCAGCCTTAACATTCTTAGAACCCGGAAGATACAAGACCTCAAAATCAAAATGGGAGAAAAACAGGGACCATCGAGCCTGTCTAGGATTCAGCCGTTTGGCAGACTCGAGATAAATCAGATTCTTATGATCGGTCAAGATCACAATACGGTGCTTGGCCCCCTCAAGCCAATGTCGCCACTCCTCAAATGCCCACTTCATAGCCAACAACTCATGATTGCCGACATCATAATTGTGTTCCGCAGGCGAAAACTTTCGAGAAAAGAACGCACACGGTTTCATCAAGGAACCATCAGAATTCCTCTGAGACAAAACGGCCCCTGCCCCAATCTCAGAAGCGTCAACCTCAATCTGAAAAGGAAGAGAAACATCTGGCTGACGCAACACAGGGGCAGAAGTAAATCGGCGTTTAAGCTCCTGAAAGGCAGAAACAGCTGCAGAGGACCAATTCGTCACATCAGCGCCTTTCTTCGTCAAATCGGTCAGGGGTTTAACCACACTGGAGAAGTTGGCAATGAAACGGCGTTAAAAATTAGCAAAGCCCAAAAATTTCTGAAGGCTCTTCACGGATGTGGGCTGGATCCAATCATGAATGGCCTGATCCTTAACCGGATCCATTTCTATAGATGAGGGAGAAAAAATGAAGCCCAAAAAATAAATCTTCTGTACTCCAAAGAGGCACTTAGACCCCTTCACAAACAAGGCATTATCACGAAGGATCTGAAATACCATCCTGACTTGTTTCCCATGAGACTCCCAATCATCTGAAAAAATCAAAATATCATCCAAATATACAATCATGAATTTATCAAGATAATTCCGAAATATATCATGCATGAAGGACTGAAACACAGATGGAGCATTAGAGAGTCCGAATGGCATCACAAGGTATTCAAAATGGCCTTCGGGCGTATTAAACGCAGTTTTCCATTCGTCACCCTGCTTAATACGAACAAGATTATATGCCCCTCGAAGGTCAATCTTAGTAAACCAACTAGCCCCCTTAATCCTAGCAAACAGATCAGAAAGCAAAGGCAGAGGGTATTGGAATTTGACCGTGATCTTATTGAAGAGGCGATAATCAATACAGGGTCTCAAGGAGCCATCTTTTTGGCAACAAAAAAAAACCTGCTCCCAATGGTGAAGAAGATGGCCGAATATGCCCCTTCTCCAAGGACTCCTTAACAAAGCTCCGCATGGCGGTATGTTCTGGCACAGACAGGTTGAAAAGTCGGCCCTTAGGGAACTTACAGCCTAGAATCAAGTCAATAGCACAATCACAGTCCCTATGCGGTGGAAGGGAACTGGACTTGGGCTCATAGAATACATCCTGGAAATCTGACAAAAACTCAGGAATTTCAGAAGAGGGGGAGGAGGCAATTGACATCAAAGGAACGTCACCATGAACTCCCTGACAACCCTAACTAGTCACAGACATAGATTTCCAATCTAATACCGGATTATGCACCTGTAACCATGGGAAACCCAGCACAATAGCATCATGCAAATTATGCAACACCAGAAAACGACAATCTTCCTGATGGGCTGGCGCCATGCACATGGTCAGCTGTGTCCAAAACTGAGGTTTATTTTTAGCCAACGGTGTAGCATCAATGCCCCTCAAAGGAATAGGACTCTGCAAAGGCTGCAAGGGGAAACCACAACGTCTGGCAAATTCTAAGTCCATTAAGTTTAGAGCGGCGCCTGAATCCACAAATGCCATGACAGAAAATTACGATAATGAGCAGATCAGGGTCACAGATAACAGAAATTTAGGTTGCACAGTACTGATAGTAAAAGAACTATCGATTCTCTTGGTACGCTTAGGGCAATCAGAAATAACATGAGCAGAATCGCCGCAGTAAAAACACAACCTATTCTGATGTCTGAATCCTTGTCGTTCAGCTCTAGACACAATCCCATCACACTGCATTGGTTCAGGACACCGCTTGGAAGACAATGCCATAGTGTGCACAACTCTGCGCTCGCACAAGCGCCGATCAATCTAAATGGCCAGAGACATAGAATCACTCAGACCAGCAGGCATGGGGAACCGCACCATAACATCTTTAACGGATTCAGAAAGACCCTTTCTGAAGATTGCCGCCAAGGCATCCTCATTCCATTTAGTCAGTACAGACCATTTTCTAAACTTCAGGCAATATGAGTCTGCCACTTCTTGACCCTGAGACAGGGCCAACAAGGTCTTCTCAGCATGATCCACTGAATTAGGTTCGTCATACAATAACCCAAGCGCCATTAAGCAACGCCGGATTCCCAGGTTCCAGGGCAAATGCCCAATCCTGGGGGTCACCACGCAGCAGAGATATAACAATTTTAACCTGCTGGATGGGATCACCAGAGGAATGGGGTTTCAGAGCAAAAAACAGTTTACAGTTATTTTTAAAGCTCAGAAATTTGGACCTATCCCCAAAAAACAAATCAGGAGTTGGAATACTAGGCTCTAAAACCAGAGTCTGAACGATATAATCGGAAATACCCTGTACTCTAGCAGCAAGTTGATCCACACGAGAAGCCAATCCCTGAACATCCATACCAGCGCCGAACTCCTGAGCCACCCAGAGGTAAAGAGGGAAGAAAAAAAAAACACAACAGACTACAGAAAAAAAAATGGCTCAGCACTTTCCTTCCCTTCTTCTGAGATGCGGTTAACTCATTGTTGGCCAGTTGTACTGTTATGATCTGGTGGCCTAAGAGCAGCATGAGACGTACTCTGGAGAAGGTGGTACCTGTACTGATCGCAGACCCTGAACTTAACACCGCAACTAGAAGTAGCCGTGGAATGTACCTAGCACTCCCTGGACATCTCGACACAGCCAGAGGACTAATTACCCCTAGAGATAGAAAAGGGAAAACTATCTTGCCTCAGAGACAATTCCCAAAGGATAGGCAGCCCCCCACAAATATTGACTGTGAGAGGAGAGGGAAAAAACATACACAGACTGAAATCAGAATTTAGCAAAGGAGGCCACTTCTAGCTAAATAGAAAGGATAGGACAGAGTACTATGCGGTCAGTATTAAAACACTAGAAAATATCCACCACAGAAAATACAAAAACTCCACAGCTAACTAAAGATATGGAGGGTATATCTGCATCTCCAGAGATACCAGCTTGGCTAAACAAATCCTTACACAGACCAAGCTGGACAAGACAAAAAACATGGAAAAGAACTGAACAATAAGGCCACAGCATGTGGACAGCAAAAAATCAAGGCCAGAACTTATCTTTGATGAAAAGAACTGCAAAGCAGGAGAGACCAGGCAGAGATGTGAATCCTCCAGGAACAATGGACAACTGGCACTGACTAAAGGGTGAAGCAAGACTAAATAGCCCAGTCAGATTTGCAGAAAGTGAACTCACCTGATAAATGCTGCGATTCAGAGACAGCAGCGCTACCACTTACAACCACCGAAGGGAGCCCAAGAGCAGAATTCACAACAGTACCCCATATGAGGTTTTATACTGCTGTTTGAACTCACGGCATGGAGCGCTACATGGCTTTCAGGATGCAGATTCTGTTTGAATATATTGTTAGAGCCACTAGCCTAGCCCCTAAGATGTTAAATAAGCAGAATTCCCCTAAAGTGACTCCATATTATAAATTTCACTGCTTAAGGATTTCATCTTGGGGTATAGTGAGTATTTTGACCCCAACGGTGCCTCACAGAATTTTATACCATTAGGATGGTTTGGCTTTTCTCTTTATAACATTTTTTTTTATGTACGACTTTTTAATTGCTTTTTACTCAACTTTTTATGTGTCAGTATGATGAAAAAGTTGCATTTTTTGCCATGTACATAACATTATAGAAAGAAAAGCATGGCTAATGACTGTGATTGAGGTTGAAATGTGCTGCTTTTTCTATCAAACTTTTGTCTATTTGTACAAGCCCCAGTGCTATGCTATTTTAGCTTTTTCAAATAAATATTTTTACATTTTATCTGGGAGTTGGAACTGATTCTCTTTCTATTACATTGCACATGTGAGGATCAGGATTGAGAGGGGTAAGCCAGGAGGAATGAAATGGCAATCTGACCTAAATCGATATATATATATATATATATATATATATATATATATATATATATAGTATGACAGATTTATAGATCGGGTTGTTCTGGACATGGCAATAGCAATTATGTGTACTATTTTTGGTTTATGTGCGTTTTATCACAAAGGCTTCGCTTTTAGAGGCAAATCAGCTTTTCGTGATTTTTGTGGTCTTATTTTGTTTTTTTTTTACCTATTCACATGTTTTATTTAACTTATTTTCACTTTTTCACTTAGTCCCACTGTGAGACATAAATATTTTTTACTTTGATCAATGGTATCATATGCTGTTGTAATACAGTGCATGAAACCTGTCAGTAACTCACAGACCTTGTGAGACCATGCTTATAGCAGGATCTTACAAGCCACCATACCGTAGGGACATTAGATAACTTCAGGATACCAATACAATTGCAGTGGGTTGATTATGCCTGAAGGTGTCTTTTAACCCCCTTTCAAGCACTTAGAGTCTGCTGTTGCAATTGATATTTATGGGGTTAATCGGCCCCGATTTTTTTAAAACCAGCAAAGGTCAATACTGCAAGGTATCAGCTGTATTTTGGATAACTAGTCAGGCAAAACTTATAGCTGGGGGCTGCATCTCTCAGCTGTCAGCTTCAGCAAGGCTGGTTATCAAAAATAGGGGGCTCCCCATTAGTGTTGAGCATTCCGATACCGCAAGTATCGGGAATCGGCCGATATTTGCTGTATCGGAATTCCGATACCGAGTTCCGATATTTTTGTAATATCGGAAATCGGAATCGGAAGTTCCCAGTGTATGGTTCCCAGGGTCTGGAGGAGAGGGGACTCTCCTTCAGGCCCTGGGATCCATACTCATGTAAAAAATAAAGAATAAAAATAAAAAATATGGATATACCCACCCCTCCGGCGGACCCTGGACCTTAGCGATGTAACCGGCAGCCTCGGGTATCGGTATCGGCGATATCCGATATTTTTTGGGTATCGGCCGATCCAATCCGATACCGATACCTTTGCATATCGGAAGGTATCGCTCAACACTACTCCCCATGCCTTCTTTTTAAATTATTTAAATAAATAATAAAAAAAGTCATGGGGTCGCCCCCATTTTTGACAACCAGCCTTGCTAAAGCAGACAACTGGGGGCTGGTATTCTCAGGCAGATAAGTGGCCATGGATATTGCCCCCAGCCTAAAAATAGCAGACCGCAGCTGCCAAGAAAAGAAACATCTATTAGATGCGCCTCTTCTGGCGCTTTGCCCAACTCTTCAAACTTGCCCTGTAGTGGTAGCAAGTGGGGTTCATATTTGTGGGGTTGATGTCACCTTTGCATTGTCAGGTGACATCAAGTCCATGGCTTAGTAATGGAGAGGTATCTATAAGATACCTCTCCATTACTAATCCTATAGTTATATGGTAAATATAAAAAATATAAATATAAATATATATGGGGGCAGCACGGTGGCGCAGTGGATAGCACTGCAGCCTTGCAGCGCTGGAGTCCTGGGTTCTAATCCCACCCAGGACAACATCTGCAAGGAGTTTGTATGTTCTCCCCGTGTTTGCGTGGGTTTCCTCCGGGCACTCCGGTTTCCTCCCACATTCCAAAGACATACTGATAGGGAATTTAGATTGTGAGCCCCATCGGGGACAGTGATGATAATGTGTGCAACCTGTAAAGCGCTGCGGAATATGTTAGCGCTATATAAAAAAAAATAAAGAAAAAAAAAAAATAAAGAAATAAAGACACAGCAAGAATAAAGTCCTTTATTAGAAATGAAACAAAACACAATTTTCAATTTTTATTTTAAAATAACATATGCCGTTATTCTCATGCCTAATTCCACTGAACCTTCATTTTCTGTAAGAAAACAAAAATAAAAACAATCATATTCCTCACTTCTCCATTGTTCTGTCCAATGCTGTAATCTATGTCTGGGGGTTAAACAGTTTTCAATCTGGATGGTGCCAATATGCGAATGTCTAGGCTGAAAGCCACTGGTGACAGAACTGCTGTGAGAGCAGCCTCAGTGACTAGCTGTGACATCATCAAGGTTACAGCAGGTCATTGAGACCTCTGGGCTTGATGTCACCTGGAAATACAAAGGTGACATCAACTCCCCAACTATCAATCCACTTGCCATCGCTACAGGGCAAATGGGAAGAGCAAGGCTAAGCACCAGAATTGGCAAATATTAGAGATGCGCCTTTTGTGGCGCAGCTGAGAGCTGAAGTTATTAGCCTTGGGGAGGGCAGTAGCGATGGCCCCCTCCTAGGCTATTAACCCCTTCACCCCCGGAGCTTTTTCCATTTTTTCATTTTCGGTTTTTGCTCCCCTCCTTCCCAGAGCCATAACTTTTTTATTTTTCCGTCAATATGGCTATGTGAGGGCTTATTTTTTGCGGGACGAGATGTACTTTTGAACGATACCATTGCAAAAAAAGTGCAATCTCACACTTCTTTTTTGTTTGGCTTTTTTGCTAGGTTCACCAAATGCTAAAACTAACCTGCCATTGTGATTCTCCAGGTCATTACGAGTTCATAGACACCTAACTTGTCTAGGTTATTTTTTATCTAAGTGGTGAAAAAAAATTCCAAACTTTGCTAAAAAAAAAAAAAAAAATTGCGCGATTTTCCGATACCCGTAGCATCTCCGATTTTCGTGATCTGGGGTCGGGTGAGGGCTTATTTTTTGTGTGCCAAGCTGGCATTTTTATTGATATCATTTTGGTGCAGATACATTTTTTTGATCGCCCGTTATTACATTTTAATGCAATGTCGTGGCGACCCAAAAAACGTAATTTTGGCGTTTTGATTTTTTTTCTCACTGCGCCATTTAACGATCAGGTTAATCCTTTGTTTTTATTGATAGACCGGGCGATTCTGAACGCGGCAATACCAAATATGTGTAGGTTTGATTTTTTTTTATTGTTTTATTTTGATTGGGGCGAAAGGGTGGTGATTTGAACTTTTATATATTTTTTATTTTTTTTTATATTTTTAAACACTTTTTAAATTTTTTTTTCGCATGCACTACACGATCGGCTCTGCTACATAGAGGTGATGCACAGATCACCTCTATGTAGTAGAAATGGTGGTGTACTTTGAACGCCGACCACAGGGTGGCGCTCAAAGCAATCGGCCATCAACAACCATAAAGGTCTCAAGGAGACCTCTGGTTGTTATGGCAATGCACCGCTGACCCCCGATCATGTGACGGGGGTCAGCGGTGCAAGCACTTCCGGCCGTGCGGCTGGGAGCGCTAGTTAATTGCCGCTGTCAGCACTTGACGGCGGCATTAAACTAGTTAATGCGCTTATTGCGCGCACATGTCAGCTGTACAAAACAGCTGACATGTCGCGGCTTTGAGGTGGGTTCACCGCCGGAGCCCACCTCAAAGCGAGGGATCTGCCAGCTGACATACTATTCCGTCAGCTGGCAGAAAGGGGTTAATATCAACCCACGGCTGTCTGCATAGACTTGGCTGGTTATTAATTATAGGGGGACCCTACATCACTTTGTTTGGGGGTACTACATTTTAATAGCCAGTAAAAGCTATGGATATAGCAGTGAGCTGATATTAATAGCCTGGGATGCTCCATGGTTATTACCCCCTTCCCATGCTATAATCATCTGTCCCCAGCCATTGGCTTTCCCTCTGCTGGTTAAGAAAATTATGCGGAGGCCCATGACATTTTATTCTGAAAAATAATGTTTTTCTAATTAAATACATGTACAGTAAGCTGCACATGCATTGCACTAATTGTATATGTCACTGTCATCTGAATATCTAAACATCTATGTGTATATACTTTATGTAATCCATCTATTCTATGCTGTTGGCTCCTGCTGTGATTTTACAATATGTGGCTGCTGAAATGTTGGCATTTCTTCTAAGTATCTATCTATGCAATATATGTGCATATATATATATATATATATATATATATATATATATATATATATATATATGTGTGTGTGTGTGTGTGTGTGTGTGTGTGTTACTGACATCTATATCTATTCTATGTGTATGCATTTTCTCTATCTATTCTATTCTAACCTGTCACGCTGTGATTTTACTGTACACGGCAGATAAATTGCTGGCTTTTTATCTATATCTATCCCATCCATTTCAGCTGTTTTTCCCATGCCCCAGACCGGTTTGTTGGGTCTAGTGGAAAAATATTTGTTTTCGCCTTTACTTGCATTGGATCCATTATTCAGTACAAATACACAGATATTAGAAAGTATTTGTGACAATTTTCCCGAATCTGAATATTTCACTATTCTCTCATCACTATAAATAACATTTCTCACATGACTACTTTACATCCTCACAATGTTTTATACTTAAGGTTTTTTTTGTTTGGAAGTTATGAGGTTAAAAGTTTACCATCAATTTCTCATTTTTCCAATTTACAAAACCATTTACCTTAGGGATCATATCTCATTTGAAGTGACTTTGAGGGGCCTATATGATATAAAGTACCCAAAAGTGATACCATTGTAAAAACTGCACACCTCAAGGTGTTCAAAGCCACATTCAAGAAGTTTATTAAACCTTCATGTGCTTCACATTATTTAATGGAAAGTGGAATGAAAAATGAACATTTAACTCTTTTTCCCCAAAAATTTACTTTTGTTTATTTTTTTTTCACAAGCGTAGTAGGACAAAATGGACCCTATATGGGGGAAATCCACTGCTTATACACACAGCAAAGATCGGTAGTGAAGGAGCATCATTTAACTTTTTCAATTTAAGATTTGCTTGAATAATTAGCAAATGACATGTCGAGTTTGGAGAAACCCTGATTTGATATAAGAGTAGAAAATGCTCCCAAGTGATGCTATTTTGAAAACTAGACATCAGGGAACTTATCTACGTGTTTGATGAGCACCTTGAACCCCTAGTTGCTTCAAAGAAGTTTATAATGTTGAGCCATATAAATAAAAAAATATAAAACATTTTTCACAAAAATATTTTTAGCCTCAAATTTATTATATTCACAAGGATAACAGGAGAAAATTCTAAATAAAATTTGTTGTGCATTTCATCCTGAACATACCAATACCTTGTATGTGGGGGAAAACTACTGTTTGGGTGCAGAAATTGGAAGGGAAGAAGCACCATTTGACTTTTTGATTGCAAAATTTGCTGGTATAATTAGCAGACACCATGTTGCATTTAGAGAGCACTTGAAGTGCCGAAACATTGTAAACAAGTGTCAGCATTTCAGCAGCTAGTCCGCTCAAGAAATTTATGAAGATGTGTGGTAAGCACCCTGAACCCCCAAGTGCTACACAGAAGTTTATAAAATTGAGCCGTGATTTGTTCTTTTAGAGCCAAATTTTGCATTTTTACAAAGATAGAATAAATTGCACCACACAGTTTGTTGTGAAATTTCTCCTGAGTACACTAATAATCCATGTGTGGGGGAAAACTACAGTTTGGGCACACAGCAGGGCTCGGAAAGGAAGGAGCACCATTTGACTTTTGAATTTGGAGAGCCCCTAATATGCCTAAACTGTGGAAACACCCAACAAGTGACACTATTTTGTAAACTAGACCCATCAGCTAGCAGCTATATCATGGCTGGTTATCAAGCATAGGGAATTAGTATTCTTAGATTGGTAAGTGGCCATGGACAATGGCCATTCTAACCTAAATATAGCTGCCTGCAGCCACCCCAGAAAAGGTACATCTATAAGCTATTTTATAACTATTATTATTATTCTTTATAATTCTTATTATTGTTTTTATTTAAAGGGGACCAGAGATTTATAGATGCCTCTTAGATGCCTCTCCATTACTAACTGCTGGGCTTGATGTCACCTAAAATTATAAAGGTGATCTCAACAGCAAAAATATGAACCCCACTTGCTACCACCACAGGGAAAGTGGGAAAAGCCAAATAAATCACCGAATTAGCTCATCTAGTAGATGAGCCTTTTCTGATGTGGCTACGTACTGCTAGTTTTAGGCCGGGGGGCCAATATGCATGACCCCTTGCCAAACATGTGCTTACTTTTTCATAAAAATATTTCTTTATGCTCACAATATATTTTTTTTATTATTTTGTGACTTAAAAAATATATTGTTTACAACTTTTTTTACTTTTTTAATTCTCCTGCTTCTTCACCATAAAATTCAGCTTCAGAAGTGTGCAAAAGAACATCTAAACAAGCCTGAGGCATTTTGGACTGTGGACTGATGAGGCTAAAATAGAACTCTTTGGCCACAATGATCATAGGTACAGTGAAGGAAATAATTATTTGATCCCTTGCTGATGTTGTTAATTTGCCCACTGACAAAGACATGAACAGTCTATAATTTAAGGGTAGGTTAATTTTAGCAATGAGAGATAGAATATAAAAATAAAATCCAGAAAATAAAATTGTATAAATTATATAAATTTACTTGCATTTTACAGTGAGAAATAAGTATTTGTAAGTATTTGATCCCTCTGGCAAACAGGATCTAATATATATATATATATATATACATATATATATATATAATGGTGACTATGTAAGACAGCTGTCTTTAATGCAGTAACAAGTTGATTAGGAGTGTCTAACTGGTCTGTAGGAGCCAGAACTCTTAATGGTTGGTAGAGGATAAAATACTTATTTCTCTCTGCAAAATGCAAATAAACTTATATAATTTATACAATGTGATATTCTGGATTTTATTTTTGATATTCCATCTTACAATATTAAAATTAACCTACACTTAAAATTATAAACTGTTCATGTCTTTGTCAGTGGGCAAACTTACAAAATCAGCATTATTTCCTTCACTGTATGTGTGGAGAAAAAAGGCACATCATTTCAGGAAAAGAACATCTCGCCAACCATTAAGCATGGGGGAGGATTAGTCATTCTTTGGGCTTGTATTGCAGCCTATGGCACGGGACCATTTCATGAGTAGAGGGAAGAATAGATTAAATGAGAAAGTTTAAAAGAGGATGGTTTCTCCAAATGGATAATGATCCTAAACACATGTCAAAGTCCACAATATTCTTCTTCAAAAGGTGCAAGCTGTTGGCTTTATAATGGCCCTCAGAGTCCATTGATCTGAACGTCATTGACATTCTGTGGCTAGACTTCAAAATAGCAGTGTTTGCAAGATGACCCAGGAAGCTCACAGAACTGGAGGCTTTTCCAAGGAAGAATAGATGAAAATCAATCAAAGAAGAATTGAAAGACACTTTTCTGGCAGCAAAAAGCGTTTTCAAGCTATGATACTTTTAAAAAGTATTTGGTGGGTGCACAATAATTTGTCCTCATTATTGTATGTACTTTTTGTACTTAAGGTTATTTATTGTTTAGTACTTTAACATTGTTGCACTTATTATCTTTTCTTCCCTTCTTTATTGGGAAAATCATGAATTTATAATTGACTGCATCTTATAGTTTTATGTCACTTATTGCTTTGGAACAATACACTACCCAGTATTTACTATGGCCTTAAACCTGGGGGTAGTGTACCTCCATTTGGCTCGCCTAACTTTTTGTTATGTTGGGTTTCCATCCCCCTTTTAAATAAATTATTTAATAAATTATTTAATAATATTTTTATTACTTTTTATCCATTCAGTTCTTGCACATTTACTTTCTGGCCTTTCCATTACCATGAAATGGACTAAAGATCAGGGAAAAAAAATCCAAGTTTGCTAAAATGGGTAAAAAAATCTGCCATTTTTGGGGGCTTCGTTTTTACGACACTAATCATGTGGTAAAAATGATCAGGTAGCATGGTTAGCTAGATTAAACTGAAGTAATGTAAATTAAGCATGCCAGATAAATGTATTTCTCTTTAATTGTGATAGCAATACACATAACATAACTTTTAGATTTTGAGCGATAGGCTAGAAATAGATTTTCTTCAGATAATGTCAAATAAATAACAGTTCATTAAGTGCTTATTTATGCCTTCAAAAATCATAACTCATTTTATATAATGTAGCTGTCATGTAATACTAACCTGTATGACAAGCTATATTCAAATGACTAGAAAAATAAGGCTAGAGATGAGCAAATGTGTTTAAGGCTAATTGAATTAGCTTTGAATCTAGTAAAAAAAAAAGGATGTTCCTAAATCTAAATTTTATGCTGTTTATCTTGTGCAAATTCAGAAAAAATGGTGGTCAATTGGATGAATTATTGAATGCCAGGAAAGGAATTGAGCGAAAAAATTAAAACTCACTTTTTTTTCCACCATTATGAGATCACCTTTTCAGTCATTTTTCCTCTGCGCTAAGACAGCAGCCCATGAGAGGAACATGTTATATTAGGTTTAGTAAAGAAGTACAGAGTACAAATTTATTTGTTAGATTCTTCATTTAAAAAGATGTCTGGGTAGGCAGTAAACACTTTAAACTTTTTGACCTGCTCCTTACATTTTTTTAAGAACACTGCATTTTCAATGTAGCAGGGTGCAATATCCTACTATAAAAGTCAATTTCCACTTATTATCATTGCCATGTATGGGTGTGTTTGATTTGCAATGATAGTCTTGGTTATGCAGGTGATAGTCTTGAGTCTTTATAAACATCAATGAACCTTTTGCACCCATAAGTATGTCACTGGTTCACCAGTTGTATTTACGTAGAACATTTTTGGTAGGCACTAACCATTTACATGGCAGATAGTGATGAGCGAACTCGTGGATGTTCGTGTGCGCAGAGTTGGCCAGACTTTTTGAAACGTGCAGTTCGGAAATCAAACCTGACCCCAGACTCCAGACCCCATTCAAGTCAATGGGGACCTGAACTACAGGGCTGTAAAATGGTTGGCGTAAGGGCAAAGGGCTTAAAAAGAAAGCAAAATGTGGGTGAAAACAGGATGATTGTCATGGAAGCAAATATGGATAGGGAAATAAATTAAAATAACAGAGAATAAAAATATATAAAAATATAGTAATCTTGAACCAGGAGGCGGAGGTCTAAGTGAAGGAGGAGGTTGAGTAGGAGGAGTTGGAGGTGGCGGTATAGGTGGAAGAGGTATAAGAGGAGGAGGTAGCCAATACTTTTTTCATGTGTGTTTTTTATTGATTTTTTGGGTACTCTGAAAGCAGCCAGTGTAAAAATCTGCTAACCACTAGCTCTCCCTCTGTATAAAGGTCGTATAATACTCTACAATTTTTTGGTTGAGAACAAAGAGGAGAGCATCAAATAAGAGTTTTGACTGTGTTGATGGTGATAGTGATGTAGCTGCTGCAGGGAAAGAGAGGGTGTGGTAGATCTATGTCTGCTACGCTCCCAAATTAAACACTTTCCTCTGGTACAAGAAGGCAACAGGACGTTCTGTGAAATCACGTAGGTCAGAGTACCGTTGGATGAATGGTGAGGCCAGTACAAGTAAAGGTATTTTTAGATTGGTTGACTGAGAGTGTCTGCAGTCCTTTTACTTTGTTTTCCACCCAGTCCCATAACTAAAGCACAGATTGTGCACCTGGGGCCCATGGGCCTTCCGGATCCTGTATAGACTGGATATCCTGACACCTTAGTCCTTAGTGGTTCCTGTGAGTACCAACCAACAGTTGTCTCCTCACCCAGCATCTTATTTATGGTTTTGTAACCCATTCCAGCTTTATGCAGGTCTATGATCTTCTCCCTGACATCTTTATGAAACTCTTTGGTCTTGACCATGTTGACTTATTTACTGAGTCTGTGGACAGGAGCCTTTTCTAAAGGTGACTATGTTAGGCAGCTGTCTTTAATGCAGGTAATGAGTTGATTAGGAGCATCTAACTGGTTTGTAGGAGCCAGAACTCTTAATGGTTGGTAGGGGATCAGATATTTATTTCTCACTGTAAAATGCCTATAAATTTATATAATTTATACAATGTGATTTTCTTGATTTTATTTTTGATATTCTATCTCTTAATGTTAAAATTAACCTACCCTTAAAATTATAGACTGTTCATGTCTTTGTCGGTGGGCAATTTACAAAATTAGCAAGGGATCACATACTTATTTCCACCATTGTATGTCCATGCCCGTTTTAAGTTTTCCAATTACCATCTTGATGATCCAAAGGAGCATATGGGAAGGTCATGTGGTCAGATGAGACCAAAATATAACTTTTTCATTAACATCTCCACTCACCATGTTTGGAAGAAGAGGAAGGATGAGTACAACCCCAAGAACACTATCCCAACCATGAAGCATGGTGTGGGAAAAAAAGCATTAATTTGGGGGTGCTTTTCTGCAAAGGCGACAGGACAACTGCACTGCTTTTAATGGAGGAGAGATGAAGTCATGTATCACGACATTTTGGCCAACAACTTCCTTCCCTCAGTAAAAGCAGTGAGGACGGGTCATGGCTGGGTCTTCCAGTATGACAATGACCAAAAACACACAGCCAGGGGAACAAAGGAGTGGCTCCGTAAGAAGCATTTCAAGGTCCTGGAGTGACCCAGCAAGATCTGAACCCAATAGAAAATCTTTGGAGGGAGTTAAAACTTAATGTTGCCTAGTGACATCTCCAAAACATGAACAATCTGTATGGAGGAGTGGGCAAAAATTCCTGCTGCACTGTGTGCAAACTTTGTCAAGAACTACAGGAAAAATCTGTAATTGCAAACAAAGGTTTCTGTACCAAATATTAAGTTGTTTAACAAATATTTATTTCATGTACTAAAATGCAAATAATTTTTGTAAAAATTATGCATTGTGATTTTCTGGGCTTTTTTAAGATTCTATCTCTCACAGTTAAAGTTTACCTATGATAAAAACTTACAGACCTCTCCATTCTTTGTAAGTTGGAAAACGTGAAATATCGGCAGTGTATCAAATACTTATTTTCCCCACTGTCTGGGTACAAACAGCAGCCTAAAGGACAGTACTTCCACATATATGGGTGCAGAGTTGTTGCAGAGGCACAGTACTAAAGGACAGTACTCCGACAAGGGGTGAAGAGTACACACAGTGGTTTAAAGGACAGTAAACCCACAGGCAGGGGGTGCAGAGTACACAGCAGCTTAAAAGACAGTACTTCCACAGATATGGGTGCAAATTACACACAGCAGCTTAAAGGACAGTACTCTTTTAGGTGAGGGGTGCAGAGTATACACAGCTGCTTTAAGGACAGTACTCTAACAGATGGGTTCAGAGTACTTATAGCACCTTGAAAGACTATACTTCCAGAGATATTGGTGCAAAGTTCACACAGCTGCTTAACGAACAGTACTCCACCAGGTGGTGGGTGCAGAGTACACACAGCAGCTTTAAAAACAGTGCTTCCATAGATATGGTTGCGGAGAACACATAGCAGCTTTTAGCATAGTAGAAGCACAGTACTACCACAGATGTGGGCTGCAGAGTAAACACATAGTTTTCTTCTGCAGAGTGCCAAGTCAGAATCTGTCCCTCAGTCCAGCTGCATCCTATCACTACACTAATGAAAGGAGAACAGCAGCGGCACTTATAATCCTTACTATATAAAGGCAGGGTCATGTTGTGCGCCAGCCAATCACAGCCATGCCAATATTTGGCATAGCTGTGATGGCTCCTGAAGTGCTCTCAGTCTTAAAGCATGTTGATTGGTTGTGATCTAGCCTTTCAACATGCTTTACTAGCCAGGTGAACCCAAACAGGAAACTGGCTATACAGTAAAAAGTCTGTGTTCAGGGTTCGGTACCGGACACTAAGTGTTCAGTATGGACCCCGGTCTTTCCTGTTTGGGTTCGATCATTCATAACAGAAAGATTCTTTGTGACCCCCTAACATAATTGACTATCTACCACAGCTTGATCCTGTGGTCACTAAGACTACATTGCTTGCTCAGATCTGATATTTTCATAGCTCAAGCTTAATTTTTTTTTTACTTTGTTGCTTTTATTTACTATTTCATTGTAATTAGGCATTCGATGTTATTCACTTCACCTATCAATAATTTTAATTTTAATGGGTTAGGAATGTGTAAATATTTAGAACTATGTATCTGCTGCAACAGATCTTGCGCACGTGCTGTTGCTAAATTGCCACCTGGAATATCACATTTATTTCCACTTATTAAATGACACCTGACACAAAAAAAAATCTGTTGTCACTAACACGACAGATTTTTTTTTTTTATTATGATAACAGAACACTGTTTAAATGTTCATGCTGCTTCAATTTTTATTCCCAATGGCTACCATAGTAAAAAAAAGGTTACAGCACATAAAGAAAAAATATTACAGTATGATTTTGTTTTCAGTAAAACTTCAAACATAAAAAACTTGTAATTTTCTTGTTAGATTCTGTTTAATTTGAAAAGACTTTATGTTGTTTTAATGTCAGATAAGTACAAAAATGCAATAGAAGATGACCTTTTCAGCTGCTGCAAGAATTGACTTCAGATATATAATATTGATTGCAATGTCTCCATTATAAACATTTGTTGAAACTGAATGTCCATCTAATGAAACCTTAAACTTTTACACAGGAATCATTATATTTGTCTTTTTAATATTATTGTTACAGATAAATTGTTTTATTACAAAAGCTTTGTATTTTTAACATATTTGTAAAGTTTGATCTGATATAAAATCATAAATAAAATAGAAAGAGAAAAAAAATCTAGAAAGGTAGTTCATTAACCCTTTCACCCCAAATAATGTTTTCACCTTCCTGACCAGGCCAATTTTTACAATTCTTACCACTGACAATTTATGAGGTCATAACTCTGGAATGCTTCAACGGATCCCGGTGATTCTGAGATTTTTCTCTTGTGACATATTTTGTGATAGTGGTAACATTTCTTTGATATGACTTGAGTTTATTTGTGAAAAAAATGGAAATTTGGCGAAAATATTGAAAATTTCACAATTTTCAATGTTTTAATTTTTATACTCTTAAATCAGAGAGTCATATAGCACAAAATAGTTAATAAATGACATTTTTCACATGTCTACTTTACATCAGCACAATTTTGGAAACATAATTTTGTTGTTAGGAAGTTATAAGGGTTTAAATTTGATTTGACCAGCAATTTCTCATTTTTACAACAATATTTGAAACACCATTTATTTAGGGACCACCTCACATTTCAAGTGACCTTGAGGGGCCTATATGACAGAAAATACTTAAAAGTGACACCATTTTAAATACTGAACCCCTCAAGGTGTTCAAAACCACATTCATGAAGTTTATTAACCGTTCAGGTGCTTCATAGGAATTTTTGGACTGTGCAAGAAAAAAATAAACATTTGCTTTTCTTTCACAAAAATTTTCTTTAGACCTATTTTTTTTTTACTTTTGCAAGGGCAACATGAGAAAATGGACCATAAATTTTGTTATGTAATTTCTCCTGAGCATGCTGATACCCCATATGTGGGGAAAATCTACTGTTTGAGCACACTACAGAGCTCAGAATGGAAGGCGCACCATTTCACTTTTTGAATGTAAAATTTGCTGGCATAATTAGCGGACGCCATGTCGAGTTTGGAGAGCCCCTGATGTGCCTAAACAGTGGAAACCCCCAACAAGTGACACCATTTTGGAAATTAGACCACCTAAGGCAGAGGTGTCAAACTGCATTCCTCGAGGGCCGCCAACAGGTCACGTTTTCAGGATTTCCTTAGCATTCCACAAGGTGCTGGAATCATTCTGTGCAGGTGATTAAATTATCACCCGTGCAATACAAGGAAATCCTGAAAACATGACCTGTTGGTGGCCCTCGAGGAATGCAGTTTGACACCTCTGACCTAAGGAACTTTTCTGGATGTGTATTGAGCACCTTGAACCCTCAGGTGCATCAAAGAAGTTTATAACGTAGAGCCGTGGAAATAAAAAAGTCAATTTTTTCCAAATAAATCTTTTTAGCTCCATATTTGCATTTTTATAAGGGTAACCGGAGTAATTGCTCTATACAGTTTGCTGTGCAATTTCTCCTGAGGAGTATGCCAATGCCCCATATGTGGGGGAATACTACTGTTTGGATGCACGACAGGGCTTGGAAGGGAAGGAGCACAATTTGACTTTTTTAATGCAAACATTGATGGAATAACTAGCGGACACCATGTCACATTTGAAGAGCCCCTGATGTGCCTAAACAGTGGAAATCCCCAACAGGTGGTACCCCATTTTGTAAACTAGACCCCTTGGAGACCTTTTCTAGCTGTGTCTTGAGTGCCATGAACCCACAGGTTAAGCCGTGAAAATAAAATAAATTACATTTCTCACAGATAAATCTTTTTTAGCTCCAAATTTTACATTTTCATAAGGATAGCAAGAGAAATTGCTCCATAAAATTTGTTGTGCAATTTCTCCTGAGTGCACAGATACCCAATATGTGGAGGAAAACAATTGTTTGGGTGAATGGCAGAGCTTGGAAGGGAAGGAGTTCCATTTGACTTTTTGAATGTAAAATATGCTGGAATAATTAGCGGTTGCCATGTCGCGTTTGAAGAGCCCCTGATGTGCCTAAACAGTGGAACCCCCCACAAATGACACCATTTAGGAAAGTAGACCCCTTTGTGACCTTATCTTGATGTGTATTGAACACCTTGAACCCACAGGTGCTTCACAGAAGTTTATAACGTTAAGCCATGAAAATAAAAACAATTCACACTTTTCCCACAAAAATCATTTTGAGCTACAAATTTGGTATTTTCACAAGGACAAACGGAGAAACTGAACCCCAAAGTTTGTTGTGCAATTTCTCCTCAGTTCACCGATACCGTATATGTGGTCGAACACTACTTTTGAGGCACAGTTCAAAGCTCAGAAGGGAAGTAGCGCCACATTACAGTGCAGATTTTGCTGCACTTGCTTGAGAGCTCCTGAGGTGCCAGAACAGCAGAAACCCCCATAAGTGACCCCATTTTACCAATTACACCTCTCAATGAACTCATCTAGGAGTGCAGTGATCATATTGACACTACAGATGTATCACAGAATTTTATAACATTGGGTAGTGAAGAAAAACTAATTAAATTTGTACCATCAAAATTGTGTGTTAGCCGCAACTTTTACGTTTTCATACTGGGGAAAGGGTTAAAATGGCACCACAATTTGTCCCACAATTTCAAGTGAATGTAGAAATACCCCATATGGGGCTGTACAGTTCTGTTTAGCCATACTGAGACACTATGGAGGGACAGAGAGCTATTTGCCTCCTGGAGCACAGATTTTCCTAGAATAGTTTGCACACTCCATACACAGAGCCCCTAATTGCTAGAAAAGCAGAAACCCCCTCAACTTATCCCCTTTTGGAAATTAAACCCGTTTGGGAATTTATCTACAGGTGTAGTAATGATTTTGACTCCATGGGTGTTGGCCGAAATGCCAAATTTGAGGGCGCTATATATGGTTTAGACACCCTGGGGCTCAAAAGGTAGGGGGCATATGGATTTTGGAGAGCAGAATTAGCTGAAATTCTTTTGGGGTGATGAGCTCTGTTTTTCCAGAGCCTTTGTGCTTCCAGTAATCTGGAAGCCCCCTTATTTCCATTAACAGATGACGGACCTGAGTGGGGGCTTTTCTTGTGGATTAAATTGAAGCTTTTATTGGGAACATTTTACATAACATTTGAGATCACACTTACCCTGCACTCTACCCTCTGCATTTACATTAGGGTCTCCATCTAAATTTCTGAGTGCTATGATTCAGATGAAACCCCCAGGGATCCACTCACTATTATGAGACAACAGTGTTACTGTGGACTCGGTCTGGCTTCTGTTCAGTGGTCTCCTTCTTTTCAGAAGTGGTTGACCGCACTTTTATGCACGCCTAAAAAGACAGACAGTGCCTGATCCCAGGTCTGACAGCATCCACAATGCCTCCATTTGCCTCATTATAGGGAATCGTCAGCCAGAGGTTCCGACTGAATAACGTATTTCAGAGATTTACATGGAAACCCTGGTGTAAGCGCTCAGTGAAAATCTCAGAATAAATGTCCACCGAGCCTTACTTTGATCTTTGGGAGGCAAAATGGAAAAATTAACAGCAGGTAAAGAATTGGTTTTATTTATTATTATGCCTTTCCTTGTGTGATATAAGTAATTAGACTACTTTATTCTACAGGTCAGTGCGATTACAGCATTGCCAGATTTATATTGGGTTTTTTGTTTGGATGCTGTCACTTACTAAAAGACTTTTTATTACAAAAACTATTTTTTTCATCACCATATTTTGAGAGCTATAAGTTTTCCATATTTCAGCAGGCAGAGTTATGAGATGGCTAGTTTTTTATGGGACGAGTTGATGTTTATATTGATACCATTTTCAGACACATAACCTTTTTTGATCGCTTTCTATTCAGATTTTTGGGAGGTAGAATAAGCAATATCAGCAATTCAGGAATTGTTTTTTGTTTTTTTAAACCGTTCCGCGTGTGGTAAAATTGATAAGGCAGCTTTATTCTTCAGGTAAGTACGAATACAGTGATACCCTACATATATATATATATATATATATATATATATATATATATATATATATATATATATATATATATATATATTTATTTATGTTTCGGCGCTTTTACACAATGAAAACTATATTATAAAAAGTTATTATTTTTGAATTGCTTCATTCTGAGAGCTTAAACTTTTTTACTTTTCTGCTGATTAAGCAGTATGGCAGCTTGCTTTTTGTGGGATAAGAGGACGTTTTCAGCAGTGCCATTTTTATTACATTTCTTGTTTTGATTGTGTTTTATTGAACTTTTTTCCAGCAGTATGATGATATAGCATTGTTTTTTGCCTCAATTTTATTTTTTACGGTGTTCACTGAAGAGGTTAAATAGTGGGACAGTTTTTTTGGAGAGGGTCGTTACGGACGTGATGACACTAAATATGTGGGGGGTTTTTGCTTATTTTTTTACTTACTTAAATAAATGTATTTATTGGAATAGTATTTTTTTTTGTTCTTTATTTGGGGATTTTTAAAAAATATTTTTACACTTTTTAATAACTTTTTTTTTACTTTTTAATTTTTATACATTGTCCCAGGATTTGACATCAATGTACAGTATCAGATCGCTGATCTGATACTCTGCAATGCTTCTGCACTGCAGGGTATCAGAGCAGCATCTGACAGGCAGGCCCTCCCAAGTCAATTCCCTGCAGGACCCCATGGCCATCTTGAGGCTATGGTTCTCCATGGAGACCATCAGAACAATGTGATTGCATTGCGTTGTTCTGATGGGAGATCACAGGGAGCCCCCTCCTTGCACGATGCTCCTCAATGTAGCTGTCACTATTGGCAGCGGCATCAGAGGGGTTAAATGCTTGCGATTGTGGGCATTGTTGCAGGGTGTGAGCTCTCACATAGAGCTGACACCCGCACTCAATTGCCGTGGAACTTAGCGTGAGGCCGCTCGATTATAGCACTGTATATACCCTTCTGTTTGCAGGTAACTCATCTCTCTCACAGCAGTATTTATGAGGCGCGTGTTGCGAAGGGGTTAAAAAGTCCGGCCGAATCAAGCAACCCCAAACATCCACAAGTTCACTCAACACAATTCACTAGCATTTCCAAATTTTCCTCAAATATTCAATTTATGGCGAATACATATACACAAATATGTGGAAAGCTTGTAATTGCTCAGAAAACACACATAGGGGAGAGGATAGAGAGCCTCACTGACCATAAGAGCTTACACACTATAGGAGAAAGAAAAGACTGACTCTACTGACCATAGAAACATATCCAATACTGAAACGAAAGGGGAATGAACACTGCTGATATTAAGAGCTTACAGTCTACATCATAGATATTAATATATGTAAAGGGAGAACACCGCTGATCATAAGAGCTTACACGCTACAGAAGACAAAGACTTACCCAGTGAATCTGGAGATAGAAACAAACAAGTTATGATAATTTATAAATAAAGAAGGGATATTCCAGGCACCAAGTCACTTTTCCTCTGTGTGCTATTTCAACCCAATTCCTCAGAAATAGCCTTGTTGGATCTCTTCTGGTTGGTGCATGCATAAAGAACATGTATTATATTGTAAAAAGTAACAAGAAAAACAGCACTCACCCGATCCTTCTTTCAAGATGTGGTTTTAATCCATAAAATTGGTTACATTGATATTTGCGGAGGTGCAGGTGTCAGGGGAGTTTTTTCATGAATAGTGAGACCTACCGAACTATGGCCATTTTACGCCTTGCTGGTGCTTCTACTGGTGCTGTTTTTCTCGTTACTTTTTCCGATATAATACAGGTTATGATAGTCCATAGATGTCATATCTGCAGACAAATATGGGGAAGACAGTGAAGCCTGCCAAAAAGAAATTAGCCAATTCTCTAATGTTTTAAGAGTGTGAGAAATGGTGGAGTGCAAGTGAATCTCAAAGTGTACAAATTTGATTGAAACACCACAATTCAGGAAATTTGACTCATATATGGTCCTCTATGGATTGATCCACTCATCTTTTGTTATAATTTTGTAAAAACAAAGCACAATGCTGTTCTGGATTATTATCTGGACAATGCTGTTCTGGATTATTTTCCTATTTCATCCACAAGGCTTGGGTACACCTGTGATGTTTAATAGGAGCTGGCAAACTGTTCTCTTAGGCAATATCAACATTTCTATGTTAGTTGATAGCAGGAACAATCTTCCTGAATGTCCTCCTGAAATAGCTATTGTGATATTAGAACCTTTACACTGCAGTATCTTTAGGTGGGGTTAATGTGAATCCATGCAACTTCAGGTGCGTGTGTACACAGTAGGCACATGAAAGAAAGTGAGATCTGCTTTCAGACTGAGTTCAGGTCTGGGCTAGTCAATGACTAAGAACATTGGTAGTTGTTAGATTAAAAGCTAAGTAGTGACTAAAGCTTGAGGAAGAATGGATATTCCCCGACAAACCATTTGAAGTTGATGTGAGAGATTAAAAGGGAAAATAGATCTTAGGGGGGTAACCCAAAGGCTACGAGAGCTACAGAAAATGGTGAGTCTGGGAGACTGCAAGGGAGCCATTGGCTTTGTAATGTCCATCTGCATTGTTTAGCATACGACTAATGATGAGCGAGTATACTCGTTACTCGAGCTTCCCCGAGCATGCTCAGGTGGTCTCCTAGTATTTCGGCATGCTCGGAGATTTAGTTTTCGTCACCTCGCCTGCATGATTTGTGACTGCTAGACAGCCTGAATACATGTGGGAATTTCCTAACAAACAGGCAACCACAACATGTATTCAGGTTGTCTAGCAGTCGCAAATCATGCAGCTGAGGGACAAAAACTAAATCTCCGAGCACATCAAAATACTCAGAGAACACCCGAGCATGCTCGGAGAAACTCGAGTATTGAGTATACTCACTCATCCTTAGATGTGACAAGTTCTGAATCATATTAGGACTTGTAGGATTTGAGCAACTGTCTGGTCAAATGTTGGGCTGTAACTATTGGAAAAGAAGACCATATCTAAATTTCACATCATCAGATCCATGCTGATATGGGATTAGCATTTTTTACTGTTCTTTTTCAGATAAGAAATAGATCAAGTGGTAACCAAAGATGTGAAAGAAGTAAAGTTATGTTGAACTGTATGCTGTCCCATATTGATGATGTAAGCTGTTTTGCAGCTGAATGTTTACAATTCAGAATAGAGTGTAGTTAGTGTTAATGTACCTACTAGCATAACATTGAAGGGGTCCAACAAATGTTAATATTTTATTATCTGACAGGTAATTTTATAATATTTTTACACAACCTTTACATAGACATTTGATTAATAGGCGCGTGACTTCTAAAACTTGATGTGCTCAAAACACATGAAAGTAATGTATCCCCTTCATTCTTACATAGATACAGGTATTTATCTGGTACTGTATTTGCTAGTTCAGTTTGGCCTTTACATTACCCTCCATACATGAGTTGTCTTTTTCCAGAAGTCCTATAAACAGTCCTATAGAGAGCATGCACGCTTCTGCTCCACTCAAGATGGGTCTACAGAACCCTATCCTCAGGTTTTCATAGCCCCATTCTTGAGATCTCTGGGGTTTCCAGTGGTTGAACCTCCAGTGATCATCAAGTTATCCCTGATCTCACTAAAAGAGGATCATTACTTTTTTGTGCAATAACTAGTGATGAGTGAAGAGTGAAATATTCAGATTCGGGAAAATCGACACGTTATTGTCAAATATATTCACACTGAACATTTAGGCTTTAGTTTTTCCTTTAGCAATTGTGAGGGCTCTCACTCCTACATTTGGGAGGTCGCTCCTTCATTCCCAATTGTTAGCTAGATAGTGGAATACATGTTCCCCATCACTTTACAATGCCAGCTAAAACATGCCCATTTGAATTTTGGGCTTTGCCCGCCACCACCACGTCCACCGCCATGTGATTATGCGACCCTTGCTTTATATTTTCAGAGGGCCTGCAGGTGCTGTGAAACCTAAGTTTTGTGAGATTCACAGTTCATTTTGGCCACCGAATCCCAGTAGAGCTACTGTCATAGCGAATAAAGTCGCTGTAAGGTGAATATAATACAGGAGTTGGGGGAGCTGAATGCTCAATATCAGTAAATTGGATTCTACCAAACACAAAAAGCAGGGTATGCAAGTGAGGGCCTGTATTGTGGTCAGTCTGTCAGGGCTGAAACCCATGTCAGGAGCATGTATAAGCCTCATTTTATTTGGAAGCAGCGTCCTCAAGAAAAAGAGACAGGAGTATCATTGACCATTGTGCACTTCTTCTGGACACTACCCAACCAGGCAGAATGTCTCTTTTAAAAGAGACAGTGAGAAGGGCACCACAATAAAATTATTCAAATAATAGAATATATAGAGATTAAGAGTAGAAATTTGATCATTGCACAATGTACAAAGGTGTCCAAAAATTTCCCAAGGGGTCTGTACCATGCATGCTGAAAGAGACCATGATGGAGACCTCACAATACATTTTGCAGTTATTAGAATAGGTAGAGATCTGCAGTGCAAGTTTCACCATTGCACAATATGCAAAGTTTTCCAATAATTACCCAAGGGGTTTGTATTATACATGCTGAAAGAGACCATCAAGTGGATCTCACAATACAGTTTGCAGTTATTAGAAAAGATAGAGATAGGGAGTAGAAATTTCACCATTGCACAATGTACAAAAGTTTCCAAAATTTTTTAAAACATTACCCATGGGTATACATGCAGTATATGACCACAAAGTATTGGTTGCAGAAGCAGGAGGAGTAGGACGTGATTTCCTGTACAAAATGAGTTTGGATGGTAAGGCATGGACATTAAGACAACTTCCAAAAAAGTACATTTGGGCTGCATTTATGTCAGGTTGCAGTCATCCATAGGGCTTACAAAGTCAGAGGAAATCCAGCCCTTGTTCAATTTTAGAAGAGTCAGCCTGTTAGGCGCCAGGATTCTCCCATTGCATGGGGTAGATCCGAAGCCCTGCCTGCATCTTCGGTCTCCCATTCTGCTTTGACCACTGCTGGTGCTGCTGAGACCAAAGTAGCCGAACTGGCCCGATTATTAAGGGCAAACTCGGCCAACGGCAAGAAAGCCACCCAATCATCCTGATCAGCAGACACAAAGCATCTCAAATAGGTTTCCAAGGTTTGGTTAGTTCGCTCAGTTTGGCCATTTGTCTGAGGATGGAACGCCGAAGAAAAAGACAAATTAATGCCCATCTTAGCACAAAAGGCCCGCCAAAACCTGGAAACAAACTGGGAACCTCTGTCAGACACAATATTCTCTGGAATGCCATGCAAACGAACCACATGCTGAAAAAATAATGGAACCAAATCAGAGGAGGAAGGCAATTTAGGCAAAGGTACCAAATGGACCATTTTAGAGAACCGGTCACAAACCACCCAGATAACAGACATTCTCTGGGACACAGGTAGATCCGAAATAAAATCCATGGAAATATGCGTCCAAGGCCTCTCCGGGACAGGCAAAGGCAAAAGCAACCCACTAGCGTGGGAACAGCAAGGCTTAGCCCGGGCACAAGTCTCACAGGACTGCACAAAAGAACGCACATCCCGCGACAAGGAAGGCCACCAAAAGGACCTAGCAACCAAATCTCTGGTACCAAAAATCCCAGGATGACCGGCCAACACAGAACAATGGACCTCAGAAATTACCTTACTTGTCCATCTATCAGGAACAAACAGCTTCCCCACAGGACAGCGGTCAGGTTTATCAGCCTGAAATTCCTGAAGCGCCCGCCGCAAATCAGGGGAGATGGCAGACAGAATCATCCCTTCCCTAAGAATGCCAACCGGCTCAAGGACTCCAGGAGAATCAGGCAAAAAACTCCTAGAGAGGGCATCCGCTTTAACATTCTTAGATCCTGGAAGATATGAGATCACAAAATTAATACGGGAGAAAAACAGGGACCACCGAGCCTGTCTAGGGTTCAGCCTTTTGGCCGACTCGAGGTAAATCAGATTCTTATGATCGGTCAAGACCACAATGCGGTGCTTGGCTCCCTCAAGCCAATGTTGCCACTCCTCAAATGCCCACTTCATAGCCAACAACTCCCGATTGCCGACATCATAATTGCGTTCCGCAGGCGAAAACTTTCGGGAAAAGAAGGCACATGGCTTCATCAAGGAACCATCAGAATTCCTCTGTGACAAAACGGCCCCTGCCCCAATCTCAGAAGCGTCAACCTCAACCTGAAAAGGAAGAGAAACATCCGGCTGATGCAAGACAGGGGCAGAAGTAAATCGGCGTTTAAGCTCCTGAAAGGCCTCAACAGCCTCAGAGGAACAATTAGTCACATCAGCGCCTTTCTTCGTCAAATCGGTCAGGGGTTTAACCACACTAGAGAAGTTGGCAATGAAACGGCGATAAAAATTAGCAAAGCCCAAAAATTTCTGAAGGCTCTTCACAGATGTGGGTTGAATCCAGTCATGAATGGCTTGGACCTTAACAGGATCCATTTCTATAGACGAAGGAGAAAAAATAAACCCCAAAAAAGAGACCTTCTGAACTCCAAATAGGCACTTAGACCCCTTCACAAATAGAGCATTATCACGAAGGATCTGGAATACCATCCTGACCTGCTTCACATGAGACTCCCAAACATTGGAAAAAATCTAAATATCATCCAAATACACAATCAAGAATTTGTCAAGATAATTGCTGAAAATATCATGCATAAAGGACTGAAATACAGAAGGAGCATTAGAAAGCCCGAAAGGCATCACCAGGTATTCAAAATGGCCTTCGGGCATATTAAATGCAGTTTTCCATTCGTCACCCTGTTTAATACGAACAAGATTATATGCCCCTCGAAGGTCAATCTTGGTAAACCAACTAGCCCCCTTAATCCGAGCAAACAAATCAGAGAGCAAAGGTAAAGGGTATTGGAATTTGACCGTGATCTTATTAAGAAGGCGATAATCAATACAGGGTCTCAAGGAGCCATCCTTCTTGGCAACAAAAAAGAATCCCGCTCCCAACGGTGACGAAGATGGCCGAATATGCCCCTTCTCTAAAGACTCTTTTACATAGCTCCGCATGGCGGTATGTTCAGGCACAGACAGGTTGAAAAGTCGGCCCTTAGGGAACTTACAGCCAGGAATCAAGTCAATAGCACAATCACAGTCCCTATGTGGAGGAAGGGAACTGCACTTGGGCTCATCAAATACATCCTGGAAATCTGACAAAAATTCAGGAACATCAGAAGAGGGGGAAGAGGAAATTGACATTAAAGGAACGCCACTATGTACCCCTTGACAACCCCAACTAGTCACAGACATTGATTTCCAATCCAGCACTGGATTGTGTACTTGTAACCATGGAAAACCCAGTACAACAACATCATGTAAATTATGCAACACCAGAAAACGGCAATCTTCCTGATGTGCTGGAGCCATGCACATAGTCAGCTGAGTCCAATACTGAGGTTTATTCTTGGCCAACGGTGTAGCATCAATACCCCTTAAGGGTATGGGACTCTGCAAAGGCTGCAAAGAAAAACCACAGCGCCTAGCGAATTCTAAGTCCATTAAGTTCAGAGCAGCACCCAAATCCACAAATGCCATGACAGAAAAAGATGACAATGAGCAAATCAGGGTCACAGACAGGAGAAACTTAGGCTGCACAGTACTAATGGTAACAGATCTAGCGACCCTCTTAATACGCTTAGGGCAATCAGAAATAGCATGAGCAGAATCCCCAAGGTAAAAACACAGCCCATTCTGACGACTGTATCCCCTCTATTCCGCTCTAGTCAAAATCCTATCACATTGCATGGGCTCAGGACTCTGCTCCGAGGACGCTGCCATATGGTGCACCACTTTGCGTTCGCACAGGCGCCGATCAATCTGAATGGCCAGAGACATAGATTTGCTCAAACCAACAGGTGTGGGGAACCCCACCATAACATCTTTAAGGGCTTCAGAAAGACCCTTTCTGAAAATTGCTGCCAGAGCGTCCTCATTCCATTTAGTGAGCACAGACCATTTTCTAAATTTCTGGCAGTATAATTCTGCCGCTTCCTGACCCTGACACAGGGCCAGCAGTGTTTTCTCAGCATGCTCTACAGAGTTAGGTTCGTCATATAATAATCCAAGCGATTGAAAAAATGCATCTACATTAAGCAATGCCGGATCCCCTGACTCAAGGGAGAATGCCCAGTCCTGAGGGTCACCACACAGCAGAGAAAAAACTATTTTTACTTGCTGAATGGGGTCACCAGAGGAACGGGGTTTCAAAGCAAAAAACAATTTGCAGTTATTTTTAAAGTTCAAAACCTTAGATCTATCCCCGTAAAACAAATCTGGAGTAGGAATTCTAGGCTCTAAGGCCGGAGTCTGAACAACATAATCTTGAATACTCTGTACTCTTGCAGCAAGCTGATCCACACGAGAAAACAACCCCTGAACATCCATGCCCGCATCCAAATCCTGAATCACCCAGAGATTAAGAGGAAGGAAAAAGACAAAACAGACTAAAGAAAAAAAAAATGGCTCAGAACTCTTTTTCTTTTCCTTCTTTTGAGATGCATTCAGCTCATTTTTGGCCAGTTGTACTGTTATGGTCTGGTGATGTAGGAGCGACATGCGACTAGCTCTGAGCAGGTGGTAACTATACAGACCTGATCTTAACACAAACACTAGCAGTAGCCGTGGGATGTTCCTGTCACTCCCTGGACACCTCGTCACAGCCGGAGATCTAGCTACCCCTAAAGGTAGAAGCAGGAAAGCTATCTTGCCTCAGAGAAAATCCCCAAAGGATAGGACAGCCCCCCACAAATAATGACTGTGAGAGGAGAGGGAAATGACATACGTAGTATGAAACAAGATTTAGCAAAGGAGGCCACTACTAGCTAGAAAGAATTAGTACAGGACAGAACACTGTGCGGTCTGTAATAAAAACTAGAAAAAGTCCACCGCAGAGAAATGCAAAAATCTCCACACCTGACTAAAGGTGTGGAGGGCAAACTCTGCTGCCCAGAGCTTCCAGCTTAGCTGACTAGATACATACTGATAAGCAGGACAAATGAGCAAAACATAGAAAGTGCTAAACAACAAAGTCCACAACAAGTGAACTGCAAAAAGACAAGCAAGGACTTAGCTTTGCTGAAATGGTCAGAGTGACAGGGAAATCCTCAGAGAGCCATGACTCCAAGCTCAACAATTGACAACTGGCATTGAATTAGGGAAAAGGCCAGACTAATATAGCAGAGCCAGAAAGACGATCAGTGAAAACAGCTGCTGATGCTAAATCCAAGAAGCAGCCATACCACTCAAAACCACAGGAGGGAGCCCAAGAGCAGAACTCACAAAAATGCTACTTATAACCACCGGAGGGAGCCCAAGAGCGGAATTCACAACAGTTCCTAAACTATACAACCCAACGAAAACTAGCAGAGATCTCCAGCATGTACTTGCAATGATGAGAACACCTAGGCGCCTTTCACTCTCCCTATGCTATTTCCACCTAGCATAGAACTTAAAAGACCTTTTTGGAATCATAAACTCTCCCTATATGTTGATTTCTCTCTCCCTATGCTTACACTATGCTCTCACTGCGCTGTTTCCGGCTGCATTGTGCGCAAGTTGGTGCTGGCAGGCATTAAACATCCCCTATGATGCTGCAAGGCCAGCCAATCACAGTAGTGCAATACCAAAGATGGCGCCAGTATTACTGTGATTGGCAAGCTATTCCAGCATGTTCATTGGCTGCAAATAAAGCGCCAAACATGCTGGGCTGGTCACTCAAATACCAAGGCAAATAGCAATTTACTTGCCAATTAACGAATTGCCTGAAGAGCGTACTGTTCATGCGAGTAAAGAATAGTGCCAAATGTATTCGCTCATCACTAGTACTAACCTGTTAGGTTTCACAGCTTCAGAGTCATTAATATTTAAAAAAGACAGGTCCATAAAGTTCAACCTCTAATCCAAAAGATATGAAACAAAGAAAGTTATTCTTTAGTCTCCTCTTTGTTTATACATTTTTCAGATTGAAATATGGCATTGATGCAAATATTGTGTTATCCATAAGCAATATAAAATTTTCAGCAGTTACACATTGGGTAGTTTCAATAGAATAAATAAAAGAAACATAAACAATTTAATTTATTCCTGCATTGTGAATGTTTTCATGCTATTGTATAAAAAGTGTATTACACTTAATAACTACAGAGATCAACTTAATGAACTGCCTGCTGTTTCTGAGAATTATTACACTGTGAAAATATCAACTGCAATTTCTTTAATTGAACCTATACATTCAAACTGAAAATACAGTTTCTGTCAAAGGTAAATGAAACATTTACCAATAATTGCACTGACAATGACCAATGTAGAACTTTTAAAAAATAGTAAATATTTTCACAAATTAGAGAATGTACAGTACTAATCAGGCAGGTGTGTAATAAATGCTGCAAAGTGTACAGTGCCTTGAAAAAGTATTCATACCTCATGAACATTTCTAAATTTTTCATTGGTACACTCTCAAACTTAAATCTATTTTCTTGGGTTTCCATGTGATACACCAAAACAAAGTACCAAGTACTTGTGAAGTGTACAGGAAATGATACCTGGTTTTTTTTTATATTTTAAAAATAAAAATCTGAAAATTGTGACTAGTATTTGTATTCAACCCCCCTAGACTGATATATATATAATTTTTTACTCAGATTTATATATATATATATATATATATATATATATATATATATATATATATATATATATATATATATAAATATATATATACATATATATATAAATCTGAGTAAAAAATTGCCTCCAAAAGTCTTAAGATTAGTAACTTGAGTCCACCTGTTTGTAATTTACACCAGTCTGGTCAGGGATAAAGTTGTGAATAAAAGTAAAGCAGGATTAGATTTTAAAAAATTGCACAAGCTGTGAACATCTCACGGAGCACTGTTCAATCTATTATCCAAAAATTATACAACTGCAAAACTACCAAGACATGGCCTTACCTGTAAACAGAAATCCCATGCCTAGAGAACAAAAATCAGAGAAGCAGCCAAGAGGTTCATGGTCACACTGGAGGAGCTGCAGAGATCCAAAGCTTAGGTAGGAGGATCTGTCCACAGGCAACTCTTAGTTGTATACTCCTTTATGGAACAGTGACAAGAAGAATAATTGCAGCGAAAGGTGGTCCTACAAGTATTCAGGGCGACTGAATAAAAATACACATCACAATTATCACAATAATATTTTTAAAATGTTTAAAAAAAATGTATCATTTCCTCTATACTTCACAAATACTTGCTACTTTGTGTAAGTATATCACATAAAATTCAAATTAATTCAAATAAAATATATTCAAGTTTAGTGGATGTGACATGAAAAAATTTGAAAAAGTTCACGGAGTATGAATACCTTTTCAAGTCATCTAAAATTGTTTCAAAAAAAGAACTATTATGTTTATTTTTAGCAATTTAACAAAATGCAAAGTGAATTGACAATCTAAATAAAAATCAAACCGATATCTAGTCTAACAATCTTTTGGGTGTACTAATACAGTTTTTGAAGGTACTCAGCAGGGAGGTTGATATAAATATCTTGGAATATTAATCACAGATCTATGTATGCCTGCATACATTCTTCTGTCTCTTAATTTAATCCTAGACAGACTTGAAGTTGTTGAGTTGAGGGCTCAGTAAGTTCATATAATAACTTTGAGGTCTCGTTGTTTTTTTACTCTGAATAATAGATGTAGCTAGGGTTTTGGTTCGGGGGGGGGGGGGGGGGTGAAGCTTCTGAGTGGGCCCCTAACCAGGTAACCTTTATTACAGCTGGGTGGTGCACCCTAATAGTGGATGTAGGGGAACCTCAGCAGATGCCCATGCTGTTGCTGAAAATAATCTCTATATGACGACCAACATGCATATTACCGCCATATGATCAGTGGTAGATACCAGTCCTGCAGAACATATAACAGATCACAGCACAGTTACAGATAATGTCTTGCCACTGACATTCTTTCTGATGGAGTCGTCACTTTTCACGTCTTTTTCATCTGGCCCAGACCGACACAACAACTTCTTCCAGCCACATCTTGGCTGCAGAGAAAACAACAATGACACGTTTCATGTCTCATATTTTCAGCACGTCACCATCTATTTCCAACCTACACAAACTCCTCATCCTGCTGATACCCCAATACTGAGCCTCTGCTGCCGTATGTGTCCCTATTACTGCACCTGCTGTGTGGTTCTCTGTACCCTCTAAATTCTAAAGCAACCCTTTAGAATATAGTAATGCAGGGTGCATGTGCCCTAGAAAACAGTGCCTATATTTTGCCCCTAGAAAGTAATATTACCCTGTGTGCCCCTTTGACTGTCACAGTAACCTGAGTTCCCCTATAACAATAAGTGCCCACTTAACATTGAATAATGTCCCGAGTCTCCCCCCTTACAGCTTCCCTATACACAGTATGATGCTCCTTTATACATAATATAATGCCCCATCACTGTATAGTACCAGCCACACAGTATACTGGATCTTAGTAGCCCCCAAACTGTTTGATGGCTCCAACACTGTAAGATGACCCCCTCACTGTAATCTCCACACTGTATAATGGCCCGCTAGATTGTCTCCATATAGTATAATCCACCAGATAGTCCTCAATGTAGTATAATGCACTCCCGATAGGACTCCATATAGTATAATGCACTCCCCATAGGCCTACTCTACACTCACTGGCCACTTTATTAGGTACACCTGTCCAACTTCTTGTTAACACTTAATTTCTAATCAGCCAATCACATGGCGGCAACTCAGTGCATTTAGGCATGTAGACATGGTCAAGACAATCTCCTGCAGTTCAAACCGAGCATCAGTATGGGGAAGAAAGGTGATTTGAGTGCCTTTGAACGTGGCATGGTTGTTGGTGCCAGAAGGGCTGGTCTGAGTATTTCAGAAACTGCTGATCTACTGGGATTTTCACGCACAACCATCTCTAGGGTTTACAGAGAATGGTCCGAAAAAGAAAAAAAATCCAGTGAGCGGCAGTTCTGTGGGCGGAAATGCCTTGTTGATGCCAGAGGTCAGAGGAGAATGGTCAGACTGGTTCGAGCTGATAGAAAGGCAACAGTGACTCAAATCGCCACCCGTTACAACCAAGGTAGGCCTAAGAGCATCTCTGAACGCACAGTGCGTCGAACTTTGAGGCAGATGGGCTACAGCAGCAGAAGACCACACCGGGTACCACTCCTTTCAGCTAAGAACAGGAAACTGAGGCTACAATTTGTACAAGCTCATCGAAATTGGACAGTAGAAGATTGGAAAAACGTTGCTTGGTCTGATGAGTCTCGATTTCTGCTGCGACATTCGGATGGTAGGGTCAGAATTTGGCGTAAACAACATGAAAGCATGGATCCATCCTGCCTTGTATGGAGCATCTTTGGGATGTGCAGCCGACAAATCTGCGGCAACTGTGTGATGCCATCATGTCAATATGGACCAAAATCTCTGAGGAATGCTTCCAGCACCTTGTTGAATCTATGCCACAAAGAATTGAGGCAGTTCTGAAGGCAAAAGGGGGTCCAACCCGTTATTAGCATGGTGTACCTAATAAAGTGGCCGGTGAGTGTATATTGTATAATGCACAAAAAGGCAGCACCCCATAGGCAGACTCTGTAGTACAAGACAGCACCCCATAGATAGACCCTGTAGTATAAGACAGCACCCCATAGGCAGACTCTGCAGTATAAGACAGCACCCCATAGGCAGACTCTGCATTATAAGGCCTCAACTCATAGGCAGACTCTGTAGCATAAGGCAGCACCCCATAGGCAGATCCTGTAGTATAAGGCAGCAACCCCATAGGCAGACTTTGTAGTATAAGGCTGCACCCCATAGGCAGACCCTATAGTATAAGACAGCACCCCATAGACAGACCCTCTAGTATAAGGCAGCACCCCTTAGGAAGACTCTGTAGTATAAGACTGCACCCTATAAGCAGACCCTGTAGTATAAGGCAGCACCCCCCCACACAGGCAGACTGTAGTATAATGCAGCACCCCCCACAGGCAGACTCTGCAGTATAAGGCAACACCCCATAGGCAGACCCTGTAGCATAAGACAGCAACTCATAGGCAGACTTTGTAGTATAAGGCAGCACCCCATAGGCAAATACTGTAGTAGAAGGCAGAAACCCCCCACATAGGCAGACTGCAGTATAAGGCAGCACCCCATAGACAGACCCTATAGTATAAGGCAGCATCCCTTAGGAAGACTCTGTAGGATAAAGCAGCACCCCATAGGCAAATTCTGTAGTATAAGACTGCACCCTATAGGCAGACCCTGCAGTATAAGGCAGCACCCCCCACACAGGCAGACCCTGTAAAATAAGGCAGCACCCCCATAGGCAGACTCTGTAGGATAAGGCAGCATCCCATAGGCAAATTCCGTTGTATAAGACCACACCCTATAGGCAGATTCTGCAGTATAAGGCAACACCCACACACACAGGCAGACCCTGTATTATAAGGCAGCACCCCCATAGCCAGACCCTGTAGCATAAGACAGCAAGCCATAGGCAGACTTTGTAATATAAGGCAGCACCCCATTGGCAGACCCTGTAGTAGAAGGTAGCAACCCCCCACACAGGATTACTGTAGTATAAGACAGCACCCCATAGACAGACCCTCTAGTATAAGGCAGCACCCATTAGGAAGACTCTGAAGTGTAAGGCATCACCCCATAGGCAAACTCTGTAGTATAAGACAGCACCCTATAGGCAGACCCTGTAGTATAAGGTAGCACCCCCAACACAGGCAGACTGTAGTATAAGGCAGCACCTCCCACAGGCAGACTCTGCAGTATAAGGCAGCACCCCATAGGCAGACCCTGTAGCATTAGAAAGCAACCTATAGGCAGACTTTGTAGTATAAGGCAGCACCCCCCACACAGGCAGACAGTAGTATAAGGCAGCACCTCCCACAGGCAGACTCTGCAGTATAAGGCAGCACCCCACTACAGGCAGACTCTGTAGTATAAGCAGCATCCCCCACAGGCAGACTCTGTAGCATAAGGCAGCACCCCCCACAGGCAGACTCTGTAGTATAAGGCATCACCTCCCCACAGGAAGACTCTGTAGTATAAGGCAGCACCCCCACAGGCAGACTCTGTAGTATATGGCAGCACCCCCCTACAGGCAGACTCTGTAGTATAAGGTAGCACCCCCCACAGGCAGACTCTGTAGTATAAGGCAGCACACAACCCCCCACACAGGCAGACTCTGTAGTATAAGGCAGCACCCCCCCACAGGCAGACTCTGTAGTATAAGGCAGCACCCTCTACAGGCAGACTCTGTAGTATAAGGCAGCACCACCCCACAGGCAGACTGTGTAGTCTCAGGCAGCACCCCTCCACAGGCAGACCCTGTAGTATAAGGCAGCACCCAACCCCACAGGCAGACTCTGTAATATAAGGCAACACCCTCCCACAGGCAAACTCTGTAGAATAAGGCAGCACACACCCCCACACACAGGCAGACTCTTTAGTATAAGGCAGCACACACCCCACAGGCAGACTCTGTAGTATGAGGCAGCACACCCTCCACAGGCAGACTCGGTAGTATAAGGAAGCCCCCATAAAGAAAACCAATAAATACTCACCTCTCTTCTTCCTGGTTCCATTGCTGATCCCTGCTCTCGCTCACCTCCAGACCCCGGACACCGGGCAGTGATGTAATCGTGCCCCCTGTCAGCACCGGCGTCGGTGACATCAGACACTGACAGGGGATGATGGGAGAAGGAGCGTAGCACTCCTTCCCTTATCAATGCGTTCAGCTGCATTGGCTAGATGCTGATACAGCTGACCCTGCAATGACAGGCGGGGGGCCCACTGCTGGCACCTCCCCCCACCTGCTCAGGGGCCCCATAGCAGCCGGCAGCAGAGCAGGAAGATTGATTCTCCCTACTCTGCTGCAGAAGTAACTATATCGGCGCACTGTGCACACCAATACAGTTACAGTAGCGTAGCTCCAGGTGGGCCCCCTCTGAGCACCAGGACCGGGGCAATGGCCCCCTCTGCCCCGGTAGTTATGCTACTGCTCTGAATATAGTTAATAATGACATTTCCTATATGTTTGGTGTCATTGTTCTGCTGCTGATTAAATTAGGAGGCCAGTCAGTCACCTCCTTGATGGCATTGCATGATGGATAAATGTCTGCCTGTATTTCTCAGCTTTGAGGTCACCAATAATTCTAACGAAATCTCCAACTCCATTTACGCACATGCAACTTGTAAAGGAGAGCTTCTATATTGCTCCACTGTTGCCTGCCATCATTATTATACTGCTCTAAAGCTCTTCAGCAAATTGCTTTCTGGTACAGCCAAATATTTCATATTTTGACTTATCAGTCCAGAGCACATGCTGTCATTTCTCTGCACCCCAGTTTTTATGTTTTTGTGCATAGTTAAGTCTCTTGGCCTTACTTTCATGTTAAAGTTATGGCTTAATGGCCTCAATAATTCTACAAAGAACAGTACTGGCCACAATTCTCAAGAGAGTAGATAAGTATAGGTACTGATTTTGAAGAAAATAAAACATTCATGTGTTTTTCATTTTTCAAACTATTTCATTGGACAACCACTTAGTCTATGGTTCTAAACATTGGTCATTTCTTGGTGCTTCTTAAATAGAACTTGAAAAGCTCATCTTGAAAGCTCAGTCTGCTGTGAAATCTTTGCCTCATAGAGACCTTGCTGATGCAGTGTAATCCTGTGCCTTGGTGCTATGATTAATTTTGCTGTATGTATGACCTGTGACATGAAACTGTTTTTGGCACATCACATTAGTAACAAACAAAGTTTGGCTGTTTCCCCATCCAGTTTCAGAGCTCCTACTCAGGTTTTATTCGCGTCAATTAATAACTATATTTCAACTTGCATATTAGAATGATATTTAGATACTAATACATGTGACTGATATCCAAGAAGTATTGTTTCTCCTTGTGGAGATTGACATGCTAAGTATGCCGAGATGAGGAGACTTAAAGCCGCAATGCTCCTCTGGGAAATATGCAAATTGTCTCTTCAGAGAGCAAGAGGACTAGAACTCTAGTGCCACCTATTGCAAGTAGCAATTTTAAAAGTCCTTAAAGGGTCGACATTGACTTCCAGGATTAATACTTCCAATAGGTGGCACTAGAGTTCTAGTCCTCTTCCTCTCTGAAGAGAGAATTTGTAATACATGTGACTATAATACTACAAAATCCCTGAATTTGGGCAAGCATACCGAGAAGAATTGATAGATAATCCTAAGTGAAGTTATTATTTAAGGTATATATACCAGAAAGTACAGCACACAAAGCTACAGTCCTGCTCATTGTTGTTGGCACCCATGAAGTTTAAGTACATAATGTGAAATGTCTCCTGAAAAAAAAATAATTGAGTGAAACAGTTTTTTTTGTATAGAGCACTCGTGTTACATACAAAAGAGCAAATGATAAACAATAATTTAAAACAAAAACAATGGGAGGGAAAAATAAAAAGAATTAAAGCTTGCTGGGACACTGGTATTGGCACCCTATGCATTAAATTAGTATGGAAACAGATTTTGACTCGCCTGTGGTAATACACAAATGAGAATCACCTGCGGTTAATTGCCGATGTCCATGTGACATGAATTAGACAATGAATGATGACTTCAGTGTTTTAAAAAATCACATGGTAGGCCTTGTTTCTCTGTCACAATAGTGAAGCCAAAAGAGCTTTCTGAGGACATCAGAACTGTTATTAGCAGACAAAATACATCCAATGGGTGTAAGGCCAACTCCAAAGACCTTGGTATCCCAGTTTCAACAGAGTGCAATGTTATTATGAAGTTTGCCAAGCATGGTACCATCTAGAACTTCCCCGGACGTGAGGGAAAAAGGAAAATTGACAAATAAAAAATTGACAAGAGATGTCTTCGAAGGGTGGTGTGAATAATGGAAAAAACACCACGTCAAACATTCAAAGATCTGAAGGCCAACCTGGAATAATCTTGGTTTCAAAAAGTACCATACGCCACACACTAAACCAAGCTAAGCTTTATGGGCAAAGGCCAAAGAAGAAACCATTGCTGAATAAAAGATATAAAAAGGATCGACTAGTATTTGGCAGAGTATCTTGACAAATCACAATCTTTCTGAGAAAATGTTCTGTGGACAGATGAAACAAAATTAGAACTTTTTGGCATTGCAAAGCAACAGTTTGTTTACAGATGGTGCAATAAAGCTCATAAGGAAAAAAACACCCTACCAACAGTTAAGCATGGTGAAGGATGTATACTGCTGTTGAGTTTCTTTGCAGCATCTAGTACTGGAGGCCTTGACCACACCACAGTAATCATGAAATCATAGAATTATACAGAGATTTTAGAGTGAAATGTCCTACCCAATGTAAGAAAACTTGGCTTGAGTCGAAGATCATGATTCCTCCACCAACACAATGACCCAAATCATGCATCCAGAAGTGCACAGAAATGGTTGAAAAATAAAAAATGAACAGCCCAATCCCAAAAGTTATCTCAGCAAATGAGAATACTTTATGACACCAGCTTTTGCATCAATTACTGAATCAATGCTGCGTGGCATGGAAGCAATCAACCTGTGGCACTGCAGAGGTTTTATGGAAGCCCAGATTATTTTAATAGCAGCCTTCAGCTCATCTACATTGTTGAGTCTGGTGTCTCTCCTCTTCCTCTTGAAAATACCCAACAAATTCTCTATGGGGTTAAGGTCAGGCAAGTTTGCAGGCCAATCAAGCACAGTGATACTGTTGTTTATAAACCAGACATTGGTACTTTTGGCAGTGTTTTGGCACTCTGTTTGTAATGGTTCTGTATAATATGAGTTTCATTTTTTGTATTGAAGAACTGAAATAAATTTACTTTGTGATGATATTCTAATTTTGTGAGAAGCATCTGTAGCTATAGTACATTTCAGTTTATTTCTGGAGATATTGTACAGTCTTTGAAAAAATAAAGAGGTGCCCATAATGGTGAGCAACACTATAAGCATAGTGGAGGATCCATAATATTACTTTGCTTGGTTTGCTACTGGGGGCCTTGACCATATCACAGGAATCATGAAATCAGAGAATTATCAAGAGATTTTAGAGTGAAATGTCTGACCAAGAGTAAGAAAACTTGGATTCAGTCGAAGATCGTGGGTCATCCAGCAACACAATGACCCAAAGCATACATCCAAAAGTACACAGGAATGGTTGTAAAAGAAAACACGGACTGTTGTAAAATGGCCAGCAATGAGTCCTGCCCTTAATGCCATTGAAAATCTTTGGGGTGAGCTGAAATCTGCCACTGGGAAAAATAACTACACAAACATTCAAGAGCTTGAACAAAGTGCAAATTATAGTGGGAGAAAATATCAGCTGAGAAGTGCAAGAAGCTTATTAATGGCTACAAGAAACGTTTAGAGACTGTCATCAATACTAAAGGGTGTGCAACCAAGTATTAATTAGTCGTGCCTTTATTGCTGAACATGCTGTTTATTATGTTTCTTTTTTAAAATTGCAAAATCTAAGTTGAAAAACAATGTTTAATTGTTGTATTACTTTGGACCACTAATAAATAAATCATGAAGATATAACTTTGGTACAGTTACATTTATTTCTGAAGATATTGTACAGTCTATGAAAACAATGAAGGGGTGCCAATAATGATGCAAATTAAAAGTGAGGGTCGCATAATGACATGACGGTGGACATGGTTGTGGTGTCAGGCAAAACTCAAAATTCAAATTGGCATGTTTAAAATTACAAAGGGATGGGGAATATGTATTCCATTATCTTGCTAACTATTTGGCATGAGGGAGGGACCTCCCAAATGTAGGAGTGGGTGCTCTCCCAAATGTATAATACAGACCCACCTAAGGGCCTACCAAACTCAGGTTTCACAGCACGGTGAACATGGTGGTGGTGGTGGGAAAAGCCCAAAATTCAGATGGGCAAGTTGAAATGGCATTGTAAACGGATGGGGAATATGTGTTCCACTTTTTTGCTAACTATTTGGCATGAGGGAGGGACCTCCAAAATGTAGGAGTGAGAGCCCTCACAAATGTGAAAGGAAAATCTAAAGCTAAAACAATCCATGTAAAGATATGCTAAAGGAGTGGCATAATTTTTATTTTTTTTCTTATTTTTGTTTAGTGTTATATACATGCAGATTTGAAGGAAAAAATGTTTCTTAGCATTTTTCCCTTAAAAAAAATTTGTAGGTTTGGTTTGGTAGGTCATTTTAAAAATCTGTAAAACTGGCACAATAGTCTGACAACATTATTCTCAGATACCATATGTGAGTCAAAAAAGCATGCAGGCATCTTCTCCATGCTGATACCATTTAGTTTAAACCCTTTCTGCCATTGGACGGAATAGTATGTCCGATGTCAGAATCCCCGCTTTGATGAGGGCTCTGGCAGTGAGCCCGCATCAAATCTGGGACATGTCAGCTGTTTTGAACAGCTGACATTTGCCCGCCATAGGCGCGGGTGGAATTGCGATAACTAGTTAAATGCCGCTGTCAAACTGACAGCGCCATTTAACAAGCGTTTCTGGCCATTGGGCCAGAAATGTGCACATCGCTGACCCCCATCACGTGATTGGAGTCAGCAATGCGTTGGCATGACAACCAGAGGTTTTCTGAAGACCTCTATAGTTGTTGACCAGACTGCTATGAGGGCCACCCTGTGGTTGGCACTCATAGCAAGTCTGTAATTCATCTACATAGGAGCAATCTGACCACCGCTCCTATGTAGCAGAGACAATCAGGCTATGCCAGCTTCTAGCTTCCTATAGAGGCTATTGAAGCATAGCAAAAGTAAAAAAAATGTTTAAAAAAATAAAAAAATAAAAGTTCAAATTACCCCCCTTTCTCCCCATTCAAAATAAAACAATAAAAAAAAATCAAGCATACACATATTTGGTATCTCCGCATTCAGAATCGCCCGATCTATCAATAAAAAAAAGGATTAACCTGATTGCTAAATGACGTAGCGAGAAAAAAATTAAAAATGCCAGAACTACATTTTTTTGGTCGCCGCGACATTGAATTAAAATGCAATAATGGGCGATCAAAAGAACATGTCTGCACTAAAATGGCATCATTAAAAACATCAGCTCGGCATGCAAAAATAAGCCCTCACCTGACCCGAGATCACAAAAAATGGAGACACTACGGGTCTCGGAAAATTGAGCAATTTTTTTTTTAAGCAAAGTTCGGAATTTTTTTTACCACTTAGATATAAAATAGCCTAGACATTTTTGGTGTCAATGAACTCGTAATGACCTGGAGAATCATATTTGCTGGTCAGTTTTAGCATTTAGTGAACCTAGCAAAAATGCCAAACAAAAAACAAGTGTGGGATTGCACTTTTTTTGCAATTTCTCCACGCTTGGAATTTTTTTCCTGTTTTCTAGTACATGACATGGTAAAATCAATGGTTTCTTTCAAAAGTATAACTGAACCAGTCACCAGTGAACCAGTTACAGAAGAAGAAGTAATCAGCATCGTCTCGCCCAACCACTTGCACCAGTGACCCCATTCCGTCACATCTCCTCCAGTCCCTTTCCCCGGCTGTCACCTCTCACCTAACAAAAATATTCAACCTTTCTCTCACTTCCAGTATTTTTCCCTCCTCATTTAAGCATTCCATCATGCATCCATTACTTAAAAAACCATCCCTCGATCAAAACTGTGCCGCTAATTATAGACCTGTCTCTAATCTTCCCTTCATCTCTAAACTCCTCAAACGCCTGGTCCACTCCCGTCTTACCCGCTATCTCTCAGATAACTCTCTTCTCGACCCTCTTCAATCTGGTTTCCGCTCTTTACACTCTACTGAAACTGCCCTCACTAAGGTCTCTAATGACCTACTAACAGCTAAATCTAATGGTCACTACTCCATGCTAATTCTCTTGGATCTCTCCACAGCATTCGACACTGTGGATCATCAGCTCCTCCTCACTATGCTCTGCTCCATCGGCCTCAAGGACACCCTTTTCTCCTGGTTCTCCACCTATCTCTCTGACCGATCCTTCACTGTATCTTTCGGGTTCCTCCTCCTCTCACCTTCCCCTTACTGTAGGGGTTCCTCAAGTATCAGTCCTAGGCCCCCTCCCCTTCTCTTTGTATACTGCCCGTATTGGACAAACAATCAGTAGATTTGGTTTCCAGTACCATCTCTATGCTGATGACACCCAATTATACACTTCTTTTCCTGATATCACGCCGACCTTTAAGAAAACACCAGTGATTGTCTTACCGCTGTCTCTAACATCATGTCCTCCCTCTATCTGAAACTGAACCTGTCAAAAGCTGAACTCCTCGTGTTTTCTCCCTCTATTTACCTACCTTTGCCTGACATTGCCATCTCCGTGTGCGGTTCCACCATTACTCCAAAGCAACATGCCCACTGCCTTGGGGTCATACTTGATTCCGAGCTTTCATTCACCCCCCACATCCGATCACTGGCTCGCTCTTCTTATCTGCATCTCAAAAACATTTCTAGAATTCGCCCTTTTCTTACTTTCGACTCTGCAAAAACTCTTACTGTTTCACTTAGATACTGTCATGTCGGACACTGTCCAGACCAGGTCGTCTGGCTGCTCCGGGGTTAATTTATCTGATCCTCGGATTGGAAGCTGGGCCATGCCCATTTCCTTTAAATGGTTCTCCTGATTTTTGGGCGTCACCGATTATAGCTTCTGTCTTATCCGTAGTTATCTCGGTCCGGAGTGGAGAGCTGGTTGTTGGAGAATCGTTGCTGGTGGTGTATTTTCCTTTGTCTTATTTACTCCTTCCTATATTTGTATTTATTTTGCCCTGCACCTTTATAGTGTATTCCTGATTGACTGCGGCGTGGTGTATATTTTCCTTTATCCTTGTTTGTCATATCTGTGGGTATTGGTCTATTGCATTCACAGGGTGTTGGGTGGTGGCATTCAGTCTAGGGCTGAATCAGGAGTTAGGGTGAGGGTGGAGGCCTGAACATGCACACCTTCAGTGTAAACTTCAGGTAGAGGGTCAGACAGGGTTTCCCTAGTCTGAGGGAAATTGCAGGGGCCCGGGTTATTAGCTCTCGCCCTCCTTGTTTCCCCGTGACAGATACAGGAAAGATATATATCTTGGTACCGTGTTAGCCAGTAGATAGAAAAATGTTTAGAATTGAGAGTCCTCAGTGGTTGATACCTTTAAATGGCTAACTGAAAAGATGGTAACAAATTGCAAGCTTTCGAGACTACTCAGGTCTCTTCATCAGGCATAGACTAATACAAATTCTGAAGAATCACATATTTATGCACAACATAGCACAGAACAAAAAAAAAAAACATGGATAAGACAGGTGGCATGAAGAAGAATTACCATCTATATATATAATTGTGTAAGGGTTTTTCCGTCTGTCTGTCTGTCTGTCTTTCTGTCTGTCTGTCTGTCCTGGAAATCCCGCGTCTGATTGGTCGAGGCCGCCAGGCCTCGACCAATCAGCGACGGGCACAGCATGGCGACGATGATGTCATAATGGAAATCCCGTGTCTCTGATTGGTCGAGGCCGCCAGGCGACGGGCGCAGTATCGACGTAGATGTCATAATGGCTGCCATGGCAACGATGATGTCATAAAGGTTGCCTCAACCAATCAGCGACGGGCACAGTCTGCCGCGAATTCTGGAATCATCATTGTCCATATACTACGGGGACATGCATATTCTAGAATACCCGATGCGTTAATATCGGGCCACAGTCTAGTGAGTGATAAACAGTTATGTCCATAAATGAAATGTTGGGCCAGTTCTTAGATAAGGAATGTTTTATTGTCCTGATTGGGGTCTCTGTTGTGATGACCCCTTATAGTCTGAGGGGCAAGTTCCTTAGTTAATGTAAAAATACATAAATCCATGCGACACATTCATTCCACCACTAAGACAGTCAAAGGTCGTCATCAGTTTATATTCCCAGACTCTTCTGTCTCTCTGTGTTTTGAAGTTACCTTTCAATACAAGTAATTTCATGACCATAATGCTATGATTTGGGAGACAAAAATTTATTGCCACAGGTAGATCCATTCCTTTTTCTCTTATTGTATGGCGGTGAGAATTCATTCTTGTTCTAAGCTTTTGCCCTGTCTCCCCCACATACAGACCCCCAGTTGGACATTTAGTACAAATAATTAGGTACACCACATTAGATGTGATGCAGCTGAAAGTACCTGGGATCTTGTAGTCCTGATGTGAGTTGGGGATCTTTTTCTTGTCCGTGGTCATTATAAATGGACAGGTTTTACATTTTTTCTGATTGCAGGGAAAGGTACCTGCAGCTGTTGGAGAGGACATGGAGCTCTTGACAATGATGCTTCTTAGATTTGGGGGCTGTCTAAAACACAGTAGTGGGGGGTCTGGAAAAATGGATTGTAAGCGGGCATCTTTTTGTAGTAAAGGTTGTAATTTCCGTGCAGCTCCCCTTAGCACCTCCAGATTTGGATTGTAGGTAACTACTAGAGGTACCCGGTTATTTTCTTCTTTAGCTTTTTAATATAGCAGGTGATTCCTTGATATTCTGGTGGCTCTTGTAATCTGGTTTTCAACTGTTCTTGGATGGTAGCCCTGATTCAAAAAGGTCTTTCTGAGGCGACCAAGGTGTTCATCCCTGTCCACTGGGTTGGAACATATACGATTGTATCTGATGGCTTGGCTATAGACAATGGAGTTTTTTATGTGTTTTGGATGGAAACTGTCCCATTTAAGGTATGTTGGACGGTTGATTGGCTTCTGATACAGGGATGTCTCTATTTTATTGTTCTGAAGCTTAATGATGGTGTCCAAAAAGTTAATTTCAGTACAGGAGTAGTTGAGTGTCAAGTTGATGGTAGGGTGAAATTGATTAAACTGTTAATGGAACATCTTTAGCTGTGGTTCAGACTCCGTCCAGATGATTAAAATGTCATCAATGTAGCGGTAGTACGCCAGAGGCCTGATGGGACATGAGGACAAAAAGCTTGGCCATGAAAAGATTTGCATACTGTGGGGCCATTTTACTTCCCATTGCTGTGCCAGTCTCTTGTAGATAGACCTTCTTGTCAAATTCAATGTAATTGTGGGTGAGGATGAATTTTATAAGTTTCACCACAGAATTTGCATCAGTCCCTGTGTTTTCCAGGAAGAATTTTCAGGCATTTAATCCATCCTAGTGTGGGATATTGGAGTACAAAGGCTCCACATCCATGGTGGCCAGGATGGTTCCTTCTGGTAGAGGACCTATTGCTGATAATTCATTCAATAGGTCAGTTGTGTCCTGAATGAAGCTGGGTGTATCCTTTACCAGGGGTTTAAGAACACCCTCTACCCATCCAGAAACCTGCTCAGTAAGGGTGCCCACACATGAAATAATTGGTCTTCCTGGATTTCCAGATTTGTGGATTTTGGGAAGCATGTAGAATGTCCCTGTTCTTGGACTTTCTGGTATCAGGTCATTGGCTCTTATGGATTTGTCGGGCAGACAATATACCAACTTGTTTAGTTCCTTGTAGTAGTCCTGTGTAGCATCCAACTCCAATTTTTTGTAGTAGCGTGTGTCCAAAAGTTGTCTGTTTGCTTCCTTCATATAGTCTGATGTGTTCATCATGACTAGTGTTGAGCGATACCGTCCGATACTTGAAAGTATCGGTATCGGAAAGTATCGGCCGATACCGTCACAGTATCGGAATCCAATCCGATACCGATACCCGATACCAATACAAGTCAATGGGACTCATGTATCGGACGGTATTCCTGATGGTTCCCAGGGTCTGAAGGAGAGGAAACTCTCCTTCAGGCCCTGGGAACCATATTAATGTGTAAAATAAAGAATTAAAATAAAAAATATCGCTATACTCACCTGTCCGACGCAGCCGGGACTTCAGCGAGGGAACCGGCAGCGTTGTTTGTTTAAAAATCGCGCTATTACTTGGTTACGTGAATTCCCGGCTTGTGATTGGTCAGGTCGGCCATGTTGCCGGGACGCGGACCAATCACAGCAAGCCGTGACGAAATTACGTCACGGCTTGCTGTGATTGGTCCGCGTCCCGGCAATATGGCCGCCCTGACCAATCACAAGCCGGGACGTCACGGGAGGCTGGACACGCGCTCATTTTAAAATGGGCGCGTGTCCAGCCTCCCGTGACGTCACGGCTTGTGATTGGTTGCGCCGCGATCAACCAATCACAAGCCGGGAGGCTGGACGCGCTCATTTTGAAATGGGCGCGTGTCCAGCCTCCCGTGACGTCACGGCTTGTGATTGGTTGCGCCGCGATCAACCAATCACAAGCCGGGAGGCTGGACGCGCTCATTTTGAAATGGGCGCGTGTCCAGCCTCCCGGCTTGTGATTGGTTGACCGCGACGCAACCAATCACAAGCCGTGACGTCACGGGAGGCTGGACACGCGCCCTTTTTAAAATGAGCGCGTTTCCAGCCTCCCGTGACGTCACGGCTTGTGATTGGTTAATGGCGGCCATGTTGCCGGGACGCGGACCAATCACAGCAAGCCGTGACGTAATTTCGTCACGGCTTGCTGTGATTGGTCCGCGGCCCGGCAACATGGCCGCCCTGACCAATCAAAAGCCGGGACTTCGCGTAACCATGTAAAAGCGGGAATTTTAAACAAACAACGCTGCCGGTTCCTGCGCTGAGGTCCCGGCTGCGTCGGACAGGTGAGTATAGCGATATTTTTTATTTTAATTCTCTATTTTACACATTTTAACATTAATGTTGTTCCGATACCCGATACCCGATACCACAAGAGTATCGGAATCCCGGTATCGGAATTCCGATACAGCAAGTATCGGCCGATACCCGATACTTGCAGCATCGGAATGCTCAACACTAATCATGACTATTGCACCTCCCTTGTCAGCAGGTTTGATGATGATTTCTTTGTTGGTTTTCAGCGACTGTATGGCCTTTCTCTCCTGGGCACTGATATTCGATGCTTGTCTCCTGTTTGTATCTATGATGGTGGATTTTATCACATGTCTGAAGGAGTCTATATACAGTGGGGCAAAAAAGTATTTAGTCAGTCAGCAATAGTGCAAGTTCCACCACTTAAAAAGATGAGAGGCGTCTGTAATTTACATCATAGGTAGACCTCAACTATGGGAGACAAACTGAGAAAAAAAAATCCAGAAAATCACATTGTCTGTTTTTTTATCATTTTATTTGCATATTATGGTGGAAAATAAGTATTTGGTCAGAAACAAACAATCAAGATTTCTGGCTCTCACAGACCTGTAACTTCTTCTTTAAGAGTCTCCTCTTTCCTCCACTCATTACCTGTAGTAATGGCACCTGTTTAAACTTGTTATCAGTATAAAAAGACACCTGTGCACACCCTCAAACAGTCTGACTCCAAACTCCACTATGGTGAAGACCAAAGAGCTGTCAAAGGACACCAGAAACAAAATTGTAGCCCTGCACCAGGCTAGGAAGACTGAATCTGCAATAGCCAACCAGCTTGGAGTGAAGAAATCAACAGTGGGAGCAATAATTAGAAAATGAAAGACATTCAAGACCACTGATAATCTCCCTCGATCTGGGGCTCCACGCAAAATCCCACCCCGTGGGGTCAGAATGATCACAAGAATGGTGAGCAAAAATCCCAGAACCACGCGGGGGGACCTAGTGAATGAACTGCAGAGACCTGGGACCAATGTAACAAGGCCTACCATAAGTAACACACTACGCCACCATGGACTCAGATCCTGCAGTGCCAGATGTGTCCCACTGCTTAAGCCAGTACATGTCCGGGCCCGTCTGAAGTTTGCTAGAGAGCATTTGGATGATCCAGAGGAGTTTTGGGAGAATGTCCTATGGTCTGATGAAACCAAACTGGAACTGTTTGGTAGAAACACAACTTGTCGTGTTTGGAGGAAAAATAATACTGAGTTGCATCCATCAAACACCATACCTACTGTAAAGCATGGTGGTGGAAACATCATGCTTTGGGGCTGTTTCTCTGCAAAGGGGCCAGGACGACTGATCCGGGTACATGAAAGAATGAATGGGGCCATGTATCGTGAGATATTGAGTGCAAACCTCCTTCCATCAGCAAGGGCATTGAAGATGAAACGTGGCTGGGTCTTTCAACATGACAATGATCCAAAGCACACCACCAGGGCAACGAAGGAGTGGCTTCGTAAGAACCATTTCAAGGTCCTGGAGTGGCCTAGCCAGTCTCCAGATCTCAACCCTATAGAAAACCTTTGGAGGGAGTTGAAAGTCCGTGTTGCCAAGCGAAAAGCCAAAAACATCACTGCTCTAGAGGAGATCTGCATGGAGGAATGGGCCAACATACCAACAACAGTGTGTGGCAACCTTGTGAAGACTTACAGAAAACGTTTGACCTCTGTCATTGCCAACAAAGGATATATTACAAAGTATTGAGATGAAATTTTGTTTCTGACCAAATACTTATTTTCCACCATAATATGCAAATAAAATGATAAAAAAACTGACAATGTGATTTTCTGGATTTTTTTTTTCTCAGTTTGTCTCCCATAGTTGAGGTCTACCTATGATGTAAATTACAGACGCCTCTCATCTTTTTAAGTGGTGGAACTTGCACTATTGCTGACTGACTAAATAATTTTTTGCCCCACTGTATTTATCCAAATAAGGGTTGCTGTCATGATCTCAATGGCAAGAGAACATAGCATAAGCATATATAGGAACTAGCTCTTGGAAGATGGGAACTGAGCTGACCATGAACTAAACCTAACGCACAACTAGCAGTGGCCGGGTAGCATGCCTACGTTGATTCTAGATGCCCAGCCCAGCCGGAGGACTAAATAAAGCTAGCAGAGGAAAATATTAGTCCTAGCTCACCTCTAGAGAAATACCCCGAAAGGAGACAGAGGCCCCCCACATGTATTGGCGGTGAGTTGAGATGAAATAACAAACGTAGTATGAAAATAGGTTTAGCAAATTTGAGGTCCACTTACTACATAGCAGAAGACAGAAAGGACACTTTCATGGTCAGCTGAAAACCCTATCAAAAAACACCATCCAGAAATTACTTTAAAACTCTGGCATTAACTCATAACACCAGAGTGGCAATTCCCGTTCACAAGAGCTTTCCAGACACAGTAACGAAACTACAGCTGTGAACTGGAACAAAATGCAAAAACAAACATGGACAAGAGTCCAACTTATCTAGTAGTTGTCTAGGAGCAGGAACAAGCACAGAGAGGCTTCTGATAACATTGTTGACCGGCAAGCAACTAACAGAGCAGCAAGGTTATATAGCGACTCCCACATCTTGATGGGAACAGGTGAACAGAGAAGATGAAGACACCAGTTCAATTCCACCAGTAGCCACCGGGGGAGCCCAGAATCCAAATTCACAACAGTACCCCCCCCTCAAGGAGGGGGCACCGAACCCTCACCAGAACCACCAGGGCGATCAGGATGGGCCCTATGAAAGGCACGAACCAGATCGGAGGCATGAACATCAGATGCATTCACCCAAGAATTATCCTCCTGGCCGTATCCCTTCCACTTGACCAGATACTGGAGTCTCCGTCTGGAAACACGAGAGTCCAAGATTTTCTCCACAACGTACTCCAACTCACCCTCAACCAACACCGGAGCAGGAGGCTCAACGGAAGGCACAACCGGTACCTCATACCTGCGCAATAATGACCGATGAAAAACGTTATGAATAGAAAAGGATGCAGGGAGGTCCAAACGGAAGGAAACAGGGTTAAGAATCTCCAATATCTTATACGGGCCGATAAACCGAGGCTTAAACTTAGGAGAAGAGACCCTCATAGGGACAAAACGAGAAGACAACCACACCAAATCCCCAACAGAAAGCCGAGGACCAACACGACGGTGGCGGTTGGCAAAAAGCTGAGTCTTCTCCTGGGACAACCTCAAATTGTCCACCACCTGCCCCCAGATCTGATGCAATCTCTCCACCACAGCATCCACTCCAGGACAATCCGAAGATTCCACCTGACCAGAGGAAAATCGAGGATGAAACCCCGAATTACAGAAAAACGGGGACACCAAAGTGGCAGAGCTGGCCCGATTATTGAGAGCGAACTCCGCCAATGGCAAAAAAGCAACCCAATCATCCTGGTCAGCAGACACAAAACACCTCAGATATGTCTCCAGGGTCTGATTAATCCGCTCGGTCTGGCCATTCGTCTGAGGATGGAAAGCGGACGAAAAAGATAAATCTATGCCCATCCTAGCACAGAATGCCCGCCAAAATCTAGACACGAATTGGGTCCCTCTGTCAGAAACGATATTCTCAGGAATACCATGCAAACGAACAACATTTTGAAAAAACAGAGGAACCAACTCGGAAGAAGAAGGTAACTTGGGCAGAGGAACCAAATGGACCATCTTAGAAAAACGGTCACACACCACCCAGATGACAGACATCTTCTGAGAAACAGGCAGATCTGAAATAAAATCCATCGAGATGTGCGTCCAAGGCCTCTTAGGAATAGGCAAGGGCAACAATAATCCACTAGCCCGAGAACAACAAGGCTTGGCCCGAGCACAAACGTCACAAGACTGCACAAAGCCTCGCACATCTCGTGACAGGGAAGGCCACCAGAAGGACCTTGCCACCAAATCCCTGGTACCAAAAATGCCAGGATGACCTGCCAACGCAGAAGAATGAACCTCAGAGATGACTCTACTGGTCCAATCATCAGGAACAAACAGTTTATCAGGTGGGCAACGATCAGGTCTCTCCGCCTGAAACTCCTGCAAGGCCCGCCGCAGGTCTGGAGAAACGGCTGACAATACCACTCCATCCTTAAGGATACCTGTGGGCTCAGAGTTACCAGGCGAGTCAGGCTCAAAACTCCTAGAAAGGGCATCCGCCTTAATATTCTTAGAACCCGGTAGGTATGACACCACAAAATTAAACCGAGAGAAAAATAATGACCAGCGCGCCTGTCTAGGATTCAGGCGCCTGGCGGTCTCAAGATAAATCAAATTTTTGTGGTCAGTCAATACCACCACCTGATGTCTGGCCCCCTCAAGCCAATGGCGCCACTCCTCAAAAGCCCACTTCATGGCCAAAAGCTCCCGATTCCCAACATCATAATTCCGCTCAGCGGGCGAAAATTTACGGGAAAAGAAGGCACAAGGCCTCATCACGGAGCATTCAGAACTTTTCTGCGACAACACTGCCCCAGCTCCGATCTCAGAAGCGTCGACCTCAACCTGAAAAGGTAGAGCAACATCAGGCTGACGCAACACAGGGGCAGAGGAAAAACGGCGCTTAAGCTCCCGAAAGGCCTCCACAGCATCAGGGGACCAATCAGCAACATCAGCACCCTTCTTAGTCAAATCGGTCAATGGCTTAGCAATATCCGAAAAACCAGCAATAAATCGACGATAAAAGTTAGCAAAGCCCAAAAATTTCTGAAGACTCTTAAGAGAAGAGGGCTGCGTCCAATCACAAATAGCTTGAACCTTGACAGGATCCATTTCAATGGAAGAGGGGGAAAAAATATATCCCAAAAAGGAAATCCTCTGTACCCCAAAAACACACTTAGAACCCTTCACACACAAAGAATTAGACCGCAAAACCTGAAAAACCCTCCTGACTTGCTGGACATGAGAGTCCCAGTCATCCGAAAAAATCAGAATATCATCCAGATACACAATCATAAATTTATCCAAATAATCGCGAAAAATATCATGCATAAAGGACTGGAAAACTGACGGAGCATTAGAAAGACCAAAAGGCATCACTAAATACTCAAAGTGGCCCTCGGGCGTATTAAATGCGGTTTTCCACTCATCCCCCTGCCTGATTCGCACCAAATTATACGCCCCACGAAGGTCAATCTTAGAGAACCACTTGGCCCCCTTTATGCGAGCAAACAAATCAGTCAGCAACGGCAATGGGTATTGATATTTAACAGTGATTTTATTCAAAAGCCGATAATCAATACATGGTCTCAAAGAGCCGTCTTTTTTTGACACAAAGAAAAAACCGGCTCCTAAGGGAGATGACGATGGACGAATATGTCCCTTTTCCAAGGACTCCTTTATATATTCTCGCATAGCAGCATGTTCAGGCACAGACAGATTAAATAAACGACCCTTTGGGTATTTACTACCCGGGATTAAATCTATGGCACAATCGCACTCTCGGTGCGGAGGTAACGAACCAAGCTTGGATTCTTCAAAGACGTCACGATAGTCAGACAGGAACTCAGGAATTTCAGAGGGAATGGATGATGAAATGGAAACCACAGGTACATCCCCATGAGCCCCCTTACATCCCCAGCTCAACACAGACATAGCTCTCCAGTCGAGGACTGGGTTGTGAGATTGCAGCCAAGGCAATCCTAGCACCAAATCATCATGTAGATTATACAGCACCAGAAAGCGAATAATCTCCTGGTGATCCGGATTAATACGCATAGTTACTTGTGTCCAGTATTGTGGTTTATTATTAGCCAATGGGGTGGAGTCAATCCCCTTCAGAGGAATAGGAGTCTCCAAAGGCTCTAAATCATACCCACAGCGTTTGGCAAAGGACCAATCCATAAGACTCAAAACGGCGCCAGAGTCGACATAGGCGTCCGTGGTAATAGATGACAAAGAGCAAATCAGGGTCACAGATAGAATAAATTTAGACGGTAAGGTGCAAATGGAAACAGATTTACCAAGCTTTTTAGTGCGCTTAGAGCATGCTGATATAACATGAGTAGAATCACCACAATAGAAACACAACCCATTTTTCCGTCTAAAATTCTGCCGCTCGCTTCGGGACAGAATTCTATCACACTGCATACTCTCTGGCGACTTCTCAGTGGACACCGCCAGATGGTGCATTGGTTTGCGCTCCCGCAAACGCCTATCGATCTGAATAGCCATTGTCATGGACTCATTCAGACCCGCAGGCACAGGGAACCCCACCATAACATCCTTAATGGCATCAGCGAGACCCTCTCTGAAAGTCGCCGCCAGGGCGCACTCATTCCACTGAGTAAGCACAGACCATTTACGGAATCTTTGGCAGTAAATTTCCGCTTCATCTTGCCCCTGAGATAGGGACATCAAAGTTTTTTCTGCCTGAAGCTCCAAATGAGGTTCGTCATAAAGCAACCCCAAGGCCAGAAAAAACGCATCCACATTGAGCAACGCAGGATCTCCTGGTGTCAATGAAAAAGCCCAGTCTTGAGGGTCGCCCCGGAGCAAGGAAATCACAATCCTGACCTGCTGTGCAGGGTCTCCGGCAGAGCGAGATTTCAGAGACAAAAATAATTTGCAATTATTTCGAAAATTCTGAAACCCGGATCTATTCCCCGAGAAAAATTCCGGCAAAGGAATTCTCGGCTCAGATACAGGTGCATGACAAACAAAATCTTGCAAATTTTGTACCTTCGTGGCGAGATTATTCAAACCTGCAGTTACACTCTGAAGATCCATTACAAACAGGTGGACACAGAGCCATTCAAGGGTTAAGAGGAGGTAAGAAGCAGCTAGACAGCAATTAAGGGCTAGGCAGCAAAACTCTGAGGGGGAAAAAAAAAAAAAAAAAAAAAATTTCCCTTCAACACTTCTTTTTCTCCTGCTTCAGCCCAAACAATTAACACTTTGCGGGCCGGTCAAACTGTCATGATCTCAATGGCAAGAGAACATAGCATAAGCATATATAGGAACTAGCTCTTGGAAGATGGGAACTGAGCTGACCATGAACTAAACCTAACGCACAACTAGCAGTGGCCGGGTAGCATGCCTACGTTGATTCTAGATGCCCAGCCCAGCCGGAGGACTAAATAAAGCTAGCAGAGGAAAATATTAGTCCTAGCTCACCTCTAGAGAAATACCCCGAAAGGAGACAGAGGCCCCCCACATGTATTGGCGGTGAGTTGAGATGAAATAACAAACGTAGTATGAAAATAGGTTTAGCAAATTTGAGGTCCACTTACTACATAGCAGAAGACAGAAAGGACACTTTCATGGTCAGCTGAAAACCCTATCAAAAAACACCATCCAGAAATTACTTTAAAACTCTGGCATTAACTCATAACACCAGAGTGGCAATTCCCGTTCACAAGAGCTTTCCAGACACAGTAACGAAACTACAGCTGTGAACTGGAACAAAATGCAAAAACAAACATGGACAAGAGTCCAACTTATCTAGTAGTTGTCTAGGAGCAGGAACAAGCACAGAGAGGCTTCTGATAACATTGTTGACCGGCAAGCAACTAACAGAGCAGCAAGGTTATATAGCGACTCCCACATCTTGATGGGAACAGGTGAACAGAGAAGATGAAGACACCAGTTCAATTCCACCAGTAGCCACCGGGGGAGCCCAGAATCCAAATTCACAACAGGTTGCGTCCAGGTGGAGGTGTCCAGTCTGACCTCTTCTTTGTTGTTAGGATCCCTCTTCCTTCAATCCAGGTGGGTTCTGAATCTTCTGTATCATTGAAATATTCCCTCGGGCGCATTCTCCTGAAAAAATGTTCCATATCACTGCAGAGTTCAGTTTTATCCAGGGCCTTAGTAGGACAAAATGAGAGTCCTCTGGAAAGCATGGCCAGCTCCACTTTGTTGGGTTTATAATCTGAGAGATTAATGACACAGATGCCTTTGTGCCTGGAATGGAGTGGTTGTCCAAGTTGTCAGGTTTTGGCTTTGTTTTGTATCTGTTTGCATAGAGTCCTGTATTGAGGCGCAATCTGTGCAGTTTCTTTTCCTTGTTATGAATCAGAAGGGCCCGTAGTTTGTTGTAATATTGTTGTAATTTTTGCTCTGTGTCTTCTGTAAGTGTCTTCCTCAGAGTTTCAAATTGCCCTTGGACTTTACTCTTTATGCTGTAGCAGACATGCAAAAGATCATTCCTTAATCTCTCAGAAGTCCTGTGACACAGGTTTTGTGCATAATGGGTATTGTAGGTATGAAGAATTGGGTTTGTAATCCAGAGTCCTTTGGGAATTAGATTCTCCTTTTTGCATTTAGATAGGAAAAAAATGAGAGACAGAAGAGTCTGGGAATATAAACTGATGACGACCTTTGACTGTCTTAGTGGTGGAATGAATGTGTCGCATGGATTTATGTCTTTTTACATTAACTAAGGAACTTGCCCCTGAGACTATAAGGGGTCATCACAACAGAGACCCCAATCAGGACAATAAAACATTCCTTATCTAAGAACTGGCCCAACATTTATGGACATAACTGTTTATCACTCATTGTAATTCTTCCTCATGCCACCTGTCTTATCCATGTTATTTTTTTTGTTCTGTGCTATGTTGTGCATAAATATGTGATTCTTCAGAATTTGTATTAGTCTATGCCTGATGAAGAGACCTGAGTAGTCTCGAAAGCTTGCAATTTGTTACCATCTTTTCAGTTCGCCATTAAAAGGTATCAACCACTGAGGACTCTCAATTCTAAACATTTTACTGTTTCACTTATTCATTCTCGTCTGGACTATTGTAACTCTCTACTAATTGGCCTTCCTCTTACCAAACTCTCCCCGCTCCAATCTGTTCTGAATGCTGCAGCCAGGATCATATTCCTCACCAACTGTTACACCGATGCCTCTACCTTGTGCCAGTCATTACACTGGCTACCCATCCACTCCAGAATCCAGTACAAAACTACTACCCTCATCTACAAAGCACTCCATGGCACGGCACCACCCTACATCTCCTCGCTGGTCTCAGTCTACCACCCTACCCATGCCCCCACTCCGCTAATGACCTCAGGTTAGCATCCTCAATAATCAGAACCTCCCACTCCCGTCTCCAAGACTTTACACGTGCTGTGCTGATTCTTTGGAATGCACTACCTAGGTTAATATGATTAATCCCCAATCCACACAGTTTTAAGCATGCCCTAAAAACTCATTTGTTCAGATTGGCCTACCGCCTCAACGCATTAACCTAACTATCCCTGTGTGGCCTATTAAAAAAAAACAAAAAAACAGTCAGGTTCCTTGCATCATGTTCTCATACACTTTATGCAGTTAATAGCACTCTGTGTCTGTACTGCTACATACTTAGGCAGTTAACTGGTTCATGCAGCTTTACATGAACACACGAGCCTTACACTATGGCTGGTCCAAATAACTAAAGCAATTGTTACCATCCACCTCTCGTGTCTCCCCTTTTCCTCATAGTTTGTAAGCTTGCGAGCAGGGCCCTCATTCCTCCTGGTATCTATTTTGAACTGTGGTTTTCTGTTATGCTGTTATGCTGTTGGTGCTATATAAATAAAATTATTATTATTATGATTATTATTATTATTATTATTATAATAACTCATCCCATAAAAATAAGCCCTCAAATGGCCATATTAACGAAAAAATAAAAAAGTTATGGCTCTGGGAAGGAGGGGAAGCGAAAAACAAAAACGCAAAACCGAAAAAAGCTCTGGTCATTAAGGGGTTAAGCACTTTCTCATCCATTTCAGCATTTTTCTCAGGCCCCCAGACCTGTTTATTGGGTCCAGCAGAAACATTTTAGGCTTTCCCATTGACTTGGATTGGATTTGTTATCCTGTACAAATACTCGGATATTGGAAATTATTTGGGCCGATTTTCCCAAATCTGAATATTTCACTATTCGGTCATCACTACATATTACTGCATCATGATCAAATCAATAGAATATTGAACTGTTAGTGCACATGGTAAGAAAACTAGTGGGCACCTGCCTCTATACATTTTGCCACATTATAATAACTGGATTAGGACGACGGGGACATTTCCTTGTAACAATAGCTTGATCTCAAGTCCAATCTCCATAACAGGGGAGAAAATAGGGTGCACCTCCGTTAGATAGTCTGCATGTCAATCTGTGTACCAGGGTGCCACACCATGACTGCAAATACAACATGAATCAAAGCAAAAAAGACCAGACTCAAATGGGCGTGCACACGTGCTTCAATACTCAGATCAAGATAATAACAAAACATATACAGTTAAGTCCATATACAGTTAGGTCCATATATATTTGGACACAGACAACATTTTTCTAATTTTGGTTATAGACATTACCACAATGAATTTTAAACAAAACAATTCTGATGCAGTTGAAGTTCAGACTTTCAGCTTTCATTTGGGGGTATCCACATTAAAATTGGATGAAGGGTTTAGGAGTTTCAACTCCTTAACAAACATGTGCCTCCCTGTTTTTAAAGGGACCAAAAGTAATTGGACAGATTCAATAATTTTAAATAAAATGTCCATTTCTAGCCCTTGGTTGAAAACCCTTTGTTGGCAATGACTGCCTGAAGTCTTGAACTCATGGACATCACCAGACGCTGTGTTTCCTCCTTTTTGATGCTCTGCCAGGCCTTCACTGTGGTGGTTTTCAGTTGCTGTTTGTTTTTGTGGGCCTTTCTGTCTGAAGTTAAGTCTTTAACAAGTGAAATGCATGCTCAATTGGGTTGAGATCAGGTGACTGACTTGGCCATTCAAGAATATTCCACTTCTTGGATACCCTCAAATGAAAGCTGAACGTCTGAACTTTAACTGCATCTGAATTGTTTTGTTTAAAATTCATTGTGGTAATGTCTATAACCAAAATTAGAAAAATGTTGTCTCTGTCCAAATATATATGGACTTAACTGTAGCTTTATTTGGACATCAGGACACAAATCCACCCAAAAAAACCAGTTAAAAACAAATATACATCATAGCGGTCAACCTGCACCCCTCAATATTAAACAGTGGGCAGTACCATAAGAAAGAGGGGTGGGTGGAAGAGCCAATGCATATCGCTGTCTTAGGACAGCTTCATCAGCGATAAGTGTGGGCTCTCCCACCCACCCCTCTTTCTTTACGTACTGCCCACCATGGAAGTTCTTTGGTGCTTCTTGTATGTCTTCAGGTATATATGCCTATAGACTTTTTTCTTCAGCTCACTGGCTCATTCTTATTGATATCCTTAGCTTATTATTAATTGCAAGTTTTGTAATGTTGATTCAACATATGGTTATGAAATCTGACAGGTTGTCATCGTTTAATATTGAGGGGTGCATGTTGACCGCCATGATGTATATTTGCTTTTAACTGCTTCTATTGTTTGTGGATTTGTGTTCTGACGTCCAAATAAAGCTATATATTTTATTATTATCTTGATCTCAGTCAAGTTCAATCTCCAGCTATCATTGTATCTAAGACAAACAAAAAAGAATTTATATCTGAAGAAGATAGACTTCCATTTCAGCCTCCAGTCCTTTATTCCAGACCCTGGTCTAAATTTGGAAATCATGTGGCCAATGCTATTAAGGGGTCTCAATGATGGAACAATATATTGGTTCCATTACCAGGGTTATAGTGTGGGGTGACATAATGTACAGTCACTGTAGCCCTCTAGTCTACATTCATGGTACACTACCAGTTTTGTGTTAACATTGAATTTTTTATAAAATCATCTCTTAATTGCACCAAGAAACATTTTTTAAGACAAAACTAAACCACATGTTGTTTTTGCTACTCTGGGCTAATTGCCTTTCTTGTATGTGCTGTGATGTTTCTGGATTGTCTCCCATTAAGCACATCTAGTTAATAATTGAAAAGGGAGCTGCCAATACTGGAACTTGATAGAAGTGCATTCAACATGGGAGAACATTCCTTGGACAGCCATTAATAACCTCATTGATTGCATATCAAGACTTGTCAGCATGTGTAATTACCCGTGAGGCGCTCAGACACAATACTTAATATATCAAAATGTTATAAACAATTTTTTACCTTTTTTGCATCCTTTGCATGTAAGTAACACGTCTATTTATATTGTAAATTCCATAATTTCAGGATTTTTCATTCTGATTATTTCAGTTTAAATTTTGAGGAATGTATATACAACATTGTACATTGTTATGGGTTCACTATATGGTGAGGAGGATTCTCAGGGTGGACCAAAGGTAGCAGGGCATTGCCCTGCAGCATAGATACACACCCACAAACAAATGCAGCAGCCTACTGAGCGCACTGAGGTGTATGTGAAAATTACATATATACAATTTGAGTTTCATTACTGCTATATAGCCAAATATTAAGATTTTATTAAGAAAGTCCAACAAATATTCCAGAGTATGATGCCCCATAATATTAGTGAGAGCAAGAGATAAAAAATATATTTAAATATATAAAATTGTATTAATACCATGTTTTAACAAACAATATATATAAGATGAGTAATGGTGAATGACAAGGGCGTGCGATTCCAGCAATTTAGCAATTTGGCATGGCACACTATATAATCAGTATTTAAGGTTTAAGAAGATGTGGATGATAGGGAGTGGAGCAAAGACTATGTACACCTTAGCAAACAGAGAAATGTATCAACAAGAGGTTAGTTACATGTGTGATGGTGTCCCACATAATGCTCTCAAATACTCCATCCACTGTTTGCACACAACCAATAAAAAAGGTGCCTACATAAGTATAAAGTTCCAAAAATAGTGCTTACCCATAAGGAGTGATTGCTGAGAATGTCCACCTTAGCCCTGATGCACGTTTCGCACTGTGGGCTTCCTCGAGGGGTTGTGTGGGCTGTTGTATGTGTAAAATATTACATACCCCCATCACAGATGTGCACAATGACCATCGAGATTAGTGTGCACATGGGAGGTGAATCCAAAAGCTATGGCCGTGTCATTTCTGGCAATCCCAGTGACACGCGGGTCCACCAAAATGTTCCTGTGACGTCAATGACCTCCGCAATGCTGATACAGTTGCCTTATGGAACACGAGCAAAAAGAGGATCCACCGCGCATGTGCGTGACGTATAGGCCATCTTGGATCAGGGAATGCATAATGGCAGCATAGTAAGCATGTAATTAGTAAAAAGGGCCCATATAAACTTAATTTAACCACCCAGCGGGCATGACAGTATCAAATGTACATGAAGTCAGTCCTCAATGGCAAATAGCAAAACTGTTCATACAGTATAGTCCATCAAAGCTCTCAATGGGAGGTACCAAGTGCCGATCTCCAGGCTATTACTTCCAGAGTCCAATGTGGATATGAAGAATGATAGAATAGGAGAAGCAGTTGGGCTTGTACGAAATATGTGAAGGGGTTTCCAGGGAGGGATTCCAGTGATATATACAGTAGACTGCATATAAAATAAAAATGATGTTAAAAACATATGCAACAACATAAATACAATAAGAGAAACAGAGGGACCTCACAAAATAGGCCTCATTGGAAGGGAACAAAAGAAAGTTTATCATTGAGACAAAGAGGGGACATAGTACCCAAAGAAACTATCCAGCAAAACTCCAGCTGCGCTACTGTCCATTTAAGGTCACCCCCAATGCCACAATTAACTTTGTCTATCCCATGTATTTTTAAGGCATCAGGATTACAGTCATGATGAAGTCTGAAGTGTCGCGGGATAGTTTTAAGTTCAGAAACATCAGTGGCATCCTTGGCAGCCTTGATGTCCCTGATGTGTTCACTGGCCCTAATACAAAATTCATGGGAGGTAAGGACTACATAAGTCAGATTGCACATGCACATAGCATAATAGATGTTATAGCTAGTGCTGCATGAGATGTAGTTTGTGATTCTTTAGTCCCTACTTCCATCTGCCGATGAGAAGGTAGTGACACAAACTATGTTCCTATCGGAACATCAATTTGACATACAAAGTTGCCACATGCAAGATTGATTTTATGGATGTCAAAATCATGATGTGTGCTGATGGCGGGTTTCAAGGATTCAAACCAATGTGTTCGTCAAAGAAACATTGGTGAATGCCTTGTTCCATGCTACTTCAGCACACACATCCTCAACAATACGAGCTGTGCCTATCAGACAATTTTTGAAGATAAAAAGGATATGTTCCACACATGATATTTTGAGGATCAGGCCCGGGACCTTTTCAGACGTTTCAGGGATCGTTGTGTCACGAGCCAACTCAGTTTAGTTGAATGGACGACAAATTGAACACCAATAATGGGAATGGAAAAAGGGAAAGAAAGGAGGAAGCAGTCGCAAAATGCACGTCGGGGTAACAGAGGTATTGCGTGCCACGCGGCAGGACATTGGAGAACACTATTCTATCCAGGTAATATGTATTCATTTGGTTTGCTAAGTCTTCTCTAGGATTAAGTATGCGGTATTCAGGAAGTGAATAAGTATGTCACATCACGGATCTATACCGTCTATTTAGCAGCGGCTTGTGTTTCCATATTGTGTGTTTGGGTGGTGGAATCAGCTGTGTATTCAGGTGTCTATCACTGATACGGGAGATCTGTGTGGTGGATCACTATGTAATATCTGGTGGCTCCAGTGCTTTGATTAGCGAACAGATTGTGGTTCCATATTATGCGGCTTGGCAGCATGATGGGTTTTTTTCTAACCAGATGATTTCATTTAGATTTGATATGTATCGGCATCTCAGTAAAATACAATATACTAATGAGCAATGTGCACTGTCACTTTAAAATATTGAGATTTTTTTCCACATAAGATTGCTCCATAACTGATTGGTGTCTATGAATGCCCATGGACTTTGCTGCATGATAGGGAATACAGTCGAGTAATTTTACCTGGAGATGCATATGTTCTTTCGCATACCTTTTAAGTATTATTTACTCTGGTTTAGAGGCACTAATTTTAACTATATGTACTGTGTATGTGTTAATAAAGTTGCATCTTTTAATCAAGTTAAAAACACTTCTTGACTGAGTACAGTTTAACTACTAGTCACTAAAAGTGACCAGAAACCTCTAAATGTTTACAGCATAAGCAACGAATGGTGTCAGGATTCTGTGTTATTACCAGAGAGGGCAGGGAGTTACGTGACCTCAAGTATGCGATTTGCATATGTTCAGGTATATTTCAAATTGACATGCTCATTCTCACATAAGTCACTTCAGAAGATTTTACAACCCTTTTAAACTTTTGTAGCAATAAAACATTATTAACCCCTTCATGACCGTGGGATTTTTCGTTTTTCCGTGTTCGTTTTAAACTCCCCTTATCCCAGAGCCATAACTTTTTTATTTTTCCGTCAATTTAGCCATGTGAGGGCTTATTTTTTGCGGGACGAGTTGTACTTTTGAACAACATCATTGGTTTTACCATGTCGTGTACTAGAAAACAAGAAAAAAATTCCAAGTGCGGTGAAATTGCAAAAAAAGTGCAATCCCACACTTGTTTTTTGCTTGGCTTTTTTGCTAGGTTCACTAAATGCTAAAACTGACCAGCCATTATGATTCTACAGGTAATTACGAGTTCATAGACACCTAAAATGACTAGGTTATTTTTTACCTAAGTGGTGAAAAAAAATTCCAAACTTTGCTAAAAAAAAAAAAAAAAAAATGCGCCATTTTCCGATACTCGCAGCGTCTCCATTTTTCATGATCTGGGGTCGGTTGAGGGCTTATTTTTTGCATGCCTAGCTGGCATTTTTAATTATTCCAATTCGGTGCAGATACGTTCTTTTGATCGCCCGTTATTGCATTTTAATGCAATGTCGCAGCGACCAAAAAACCGTAATTCTGGCGTTTCAATTTTTTTTCTCGGTAGGCCGTTTAGCGATCAGGTTAATGCTTTTTTTTATTGATAGATCGGGCGATTCTAAATGTGTCGATACCAAATATGTGTAGATTTGATTTTTTTTATTGATTTATTTTGATTGGGGCGAAAGGGGGGGTGATTTAAACTTTTATATTTTTTTATTTTTTTCACATTTTTTTTACTTTTTTTTAACTTTTGCCATGCGTCAATAGCCTCCACAGGAGGCTAGAAGCAGGCACAGCACGATCGCCTCTGCTACATAGCAGCGATCTGCTGTTCGCTGCTATGTAGTAGAAAATCAGGTGTGCTGTGAGCGCCGACCACAGGGTGGCGCTCACAGCTACCGGCAATCAGTAACCATAGAGGTCTCAAGGACCTCTATGGTTACAATGGAGAAGCATCGCCGACCTCCGATCATGTGACGGGGGTCAGCAATGCCGTCATTTCCGGCCGCCCGGCCGGATGCGGTAGTTAAATGCCACTGTCTGCATTTGACAGCGGCATTTAACTAGTTAATAGTGGCGGGTGAATCGCGATTTCACCCGCCGCTATTGCGGGCACATGTCAGCTGTTCAAAACAGCTGACATGTCCCGGCTTTGATGCGGGCTCACCGCGGAGCCCTGCATCAAAGCAGGGGAGCTGACATCGGACGTACTATCCCGTCCGATGTCAGTAAGGGGTTAACTACAGGTACAGGTTGCCCTACATGCCTTTGGATGTAACCTAATTGTACTGCTCTAGACTAGACAGTGCTTATGGAGCAGACACTGAAAAAGATGTCATAGTGTGGGCTTTTAAGATTAATGGCCAAGGATCGGAAGCCTGTCACACTGTCAGTGTACCTCAGTGCAAAGTGGACCTGAAGTGTGGCTATTGCGTGCAAGATCTTTGTGAAATATTGCTATCAGATACACTGCGGAGGCTGACATTTTGAGTGGAAAAGCAAAATTAGTTTAGTCCCTGTGAACTGAATAAAAAAGTCATTCTGTAATTACTAGTGTTGAGCGATACCGTCCGATACTTGAAAGTATCGGTATCGGAAAGTATCGGCCGATACCGGCAAAGTATCGGATCTAATCCGATACCGATACCCGATACCCATACAAGTCAATGGGACACCAAGTATCGGACGGTATCCTGTATGGTTCCCAGGGTCTGAAGGAGAGGAAACTCTCCTTCAGGCCCTGGGATCCATATCAATGTGTAAAAGAAAGAATTAAAATAAAAAATAGGGATATACTCACCCTCCGACGCAGCCTGGACTTTATCGCCGTAACCGGGAGCCGTTGTACCTAAGAATGCGCGCTTGAAGGGCCTTAGATGAGGTCACTGCGCTCTGATTGGTCCGTAGCGGTCGCGTGACCGCTACGCGACCAATCACAAAGCAGTGATGTCACCTAAGGTCTTTCAAGCGCTTGAAATACCTTAGAAGACGTCCGCAGCTTCTGATTGGTCGCGCAGCGGTCGCGTGACCGCTACGCAACCAATCACAAAGCAGTGACGTCTTCTAAGGTATTTCAAGCGCTTGAAAGACCTTAGGTGTCGTCACTGCTTTGTGATTGGTCGCGTAGCGGTCACGCGACCGCTACGGACCAATCAGAGCGCAGTGACCTCATCTAAGGCCCTGCAAGCGCGCATTCTTAGGTACAACGGCTCCCGGTTACGGCGGTAAAGTCCAGGAGCCGCCGGAGAGGTGAGTATATCCCTATTTTTTATTTTAATTCTTTATTTTACACATTGATATTAATCCCGATACCGATTCCCGATACCACAAAAGTATTGGATCTCGGTATCGGAATTCCAATACCCGCAAGTATCGGCCGATACCCGATACTTGCGGTATCGGAATGCTCAACACTAGTAATTACTAGTTCAGTTTAAAATGCTACAATATTTTAAAATTGTCATTTGATTGTTGAATCCAAACACACATATTGATACTCTTAATACAAATATGTCACCAGGGTTCACAGTACAAACTGCATAAATTAGCAGGTCAATTTATTAGACCTTTTTAGACTGGTGTATTTAATTTGAAAATCCATATCAATATTTCTAAATAAACTTTATAGGAAGATCAGCATTTTATGACTTCAGATAAATAATGTAATAGTTCATGACTCCAGATGTATTCAACTTCACACAGACAGCTTAAGCCTGTTTCAAGCAGTGTGAGAACTCACTAAAAAAATAGGGATAAACACAGATGTTCAAAATAAAAGTACATTTTTAATGAAAGGCAGAAGTTGTTAGGTAATTTTTGCTCAAATAGGAAATGAGTAAATACGATGTGCATTGATGGTTTAAAAGTTGGATGGTTCATTGTGTGCATAATAGTGGAATGCCGAAGATTTGCATATACTTGCTGTTTCCGGAAATGGATCATTAATCAATCAGAATGTAGCTATTTTAAAAAGCATTAAGGTAATGTGTAGTTACTCATCAATATTCTGCATATTATTGATGTTTGGCACAATCCTTATTGAAATCTTCTACATTATAACTTATTTAATGTGAAAGTCTATATTGAACACCCTGTCATTACAAAATTCCGTGCTTAAAAATTATATAATGAACCTTAATCATGGTTGAAGTTTAATTTTCTGATATAAAGCTCCTATTCCCTTACTTTGCTTTACACTGCCAAAAAAATGTTTGTACTACTACTGTAAGGTACTTTATGCTTTTTCTTTTGTTGTTTATTGTTCTTTTAACCATTGAGTTAAACGTATAAATAAATTAATTGAGCTCCTGAGCTTCACTGAATGATGGAAATAGAAAGCCCGACGAGAGTAGCTTTTCTTATGGATTGGAGTTTTGCAACTAAAAAGAAAAAGTTATAATTGTTGTAGAAGATGGAGAGAATATGATAAGCTCAGAAAGTGGCAATAATTTTGCTAATAATTTTAAAAGGATGGAAAAGATTTGAAGATTAAAAATTTGAAGTTGTGCCCATTGCGTTCATTCATACTTAAAGGGGATATCTGGGACATTTTTCTGTTTGTTTTGCTTCTAGTATGGAGCTAAAACTTACCAGCAAGTTATTTGTAACTACCTGCACGATCCACCCTGCTTCTATCTCTCCCAGGAAAGGCAGCAACTCTTCTGCTTCCTTTTACCTCATGTCAACAGAGCAGCTCTTTCTCTTTCACATTGCTCAATCAATTGGGCATCACTACTGACATTATGCTGATTGACAACTGGCTCCTTGCAGTTAGGTAACAGCGAGCCAGATGTCAATCAGCAAAATGTCAACAGTAATGTGCCATCTATAGAGCAGAGTGAAAGAGAAGGATCTGCTCAGTCTCCATAGCATCTCAGGAAAAAAGAGAATAGCTGGCACGAGTTGTCCATGGGCTGGAAGAGATCGTCACAGGGCTGAACTAACAATTAGCATTTACTTGCTGGTAAATTCTTAGTCGTATAGGGTAATTAAAAAACAAAGTCCCATTTTCCCCCTTAATTATTTATCACACAAAAAGTAATTCACCTAAAATGTTATCATATTCAAATATACCTGGTATCTGTCATGCATGCCTCAGGTATGGAGGTTATGACAAGTGCAGTACATGCAGTACATGTTCTTGTATGGTACGGTGATGGAGCTGGATCAGAAGTAAAACTGACATCATCAGCAGTGTGCTCTGCTAGCAATGCGGGGTGCTGATGGTTGTCATGGAAACTGAAGATCAAACAATAGCCTCCCAATTGCCAGATACAAAGGCAGTTTAGGCCCTGCTACAAGCAATGGGTAACAGGCCCCATCTCAGCATAAAGGTCTAAATAAAAAAAATAGTCCAAAAATTATTCCTGTTAGTCATTCAGATCACACTGACTCAAACTGTCAGTATTATTATTTATTCATTTATTTTTTTATTTTAAAACACATTTTTTTCCATGACGGATCGCAATGAGAAGAGGATCCTGCCCTTGTGGATTTGCAATGTACAGGGTAATGGGGAAAATTAAGCTAGGCTAGGGGTTTGCAGCAGTTCCAGTAGTACTGGGGTGATCTAATAATCCTTGAGTTTTAGAAAGCGGGGTGAGAAGGGTGAGAGAATATGACTGATAGACTCTATGGGGTTCTGGACAGTAGAGACCTGCATTTTGTAGTATTACTGCCCAGATGGCTGATACCAGTGATGGTCATTTTGCTGCTGTTAGTGGCTCCTAGGTTAGCTTATATTTTTTGTCTTTTACACTATCCCATCCTCTGCCATTGCCACTTTTTATTTTAACATATTTTTTATTCAACACTATAGTTTTTTGACAATTGCTCATCCGTTTCCAAAAACGATATAGCAAAAAATACTAAGTAGCTACCTACGGTAATCAAAATGTGGCAGCAGGCCTCAGTGTGGTGTGTAAAGTTGTATTATTGATCTAGTAAAATAGATGTGTAAAAAAACAGACATACTGAATTAAATGTCAACTTTTTTGTCTATTTCTTCAACACTATTCAAACTTCTTCCCAAAAATGACAAAATAAGAAATGTTAGGTATGTACAAAGTATTCATACCCCGTGAACTATTTTTCACTTTTTCCACATTACACTAAAACGTAATTATATTTTTAATGGGATTATATGTAATATTCTATCTAAAAACAGCAAGCTTTTGTTAAGTGTTAAGGAAATTATACATGGTTTTCTAAATTGTGATGTCCATTTGCTTTCAGCCCCCTGAGTCAATACTTTGCAGAACCATCTTTCGCTGCAAATACTGCTGCAAGTCTTTTGGCTATGTCTCTACAAGATTTGCTCATCTTGAGGATAAAATATTTGTGCATTATTTTTTAAAAACTTTCTCTAGCTCAGTGAGATTAGGTGGTGAGAGTTTGTGAACTGAAATTTTGTTGGAAGGTGAACCCATACTGCAGGCTCTCAAGCCTTTTTGCAGCTTCTAACAGGTTTTTCTCAAGGATTGCCTTTTATCTAGCTCCTTCCACCTTTCCATCAACTCTGACCAGCTTCCCTGTCCCTCCAAAAGAAGAGTATCATGACGGCATGATGGTGCCACCACCATGTTTGATGATGGGATAGATTTTTTATGCTTTAATTTTTCTTCACAACTTCATTCCTGACCAGACTGGAATGTTTCTTGGTTTTCTTGATGCTATTTGATTCCTAATGTTCTTATCAAATCTCTAAGGCTTTCACAGAGCAGCTGTAATTATACTGAAAATAACCTTTTGTCAGTCAGGATCTTATTTAGGGGTTTCAGAATTGAGGGCTTGAATACAAGCACAATTTTCAGATTTATATTTTTAAAATATTTAAAAACATGTATCTTTTCCTTTACACTTTGTGAATACTTGCTACTTTTTTGTTGGTACACTACCGTTCAAAAGTATAGTGTCACTTAGAAATTTCCTTATTTTTCAAAGAAAAGCACAGTTTTTTTCCAATGAAGCTAACATTAAATGATTGAAAAATACACTCTATACATTGTTTATGTGGTAAATGACTATTCTAGCTGCAAACGTCTGGTTTGTAATGCAATATCTTCATAGGTGTATAGAGGCCCATTTCCAACAACCATCATTCCAGTGTTCTTATGATACTTTGTGTTTGCTAACTGTGTAAGAAGGCTAATGGATGGTTAGAATACCCTTGAAAACCCTTGTGCAAGTATGTTAGCAAAGCTGAAAACAGTTTGGCTGATTAGAGAACCTATAAACCTGACCTTCCTTTGAGCTAGTTGCGAATCTGGAGCATTACATTTGTTGGTCCCATTAAACTCTCAAAATGGCAAGAAAAAAAAAAAACTTTCATGTGAAACTCGACAGTCTATTCTTGTTCTTAGAAATGAAGGCTATTCCATGCGAGAAATTGCCAAGAAACTGAAGATTTCCTACAGCAGTGTGTACTACTACCTTCAGAGGAGAGCACAAACAGGCTCAAACCAGAGTAAAAAGAGAAGTGGGAGGCCCCGCTGCACAACTGAGCAACAAGACAAGTACATTAGAGTCGGTAGTTTGAGAAATCGATGCCTCACAGGTCCTCAACTGGCAGTTTCATTAAATAGTACACACAAAATGCCAGTGTCAATGTCTACAGTGAAGAGGTGATATCGGGATGCTGGCCTTCAGTTCAGAGTGGCAAAGAATATGAGACTGGCTAATAAAAGAAAAATCTTAATATAGGCAAAAGAACACAGTCATTGGACAGAGGAAGATTGAAAAAAAAGGTTATGGACAGACAAATCTAAGTTTGAGGTGTTTGAATCACACAGAAGAAACTTTGTGAGACGCAGAACAACAGAAAAAATGCTGGAAGAGTGCCTGACGCCATCTGTCAAGCATGGTGGAGGTAATGTGGTGGTCTGGTGTTGCTTTGGTGCAGATAAAGTGGGAGATTTGTACAAGGGAAAAGGATATTGAATAAGGAAGGCTATCACTCCATTTTGCAATGCTATACCATACCCTGGGACAGCGCTTGATTGGAGCCAATTTCATCCTGCAACAGAACAATGACCCAAAGCACACCTCCAAATTTTTCAATAACTATTTAGGGAAGAAGCAGGCAGCTGGTATTCTATCTGTAACGGAGTGGCCAGTGCAGTCACCAGATCTCAAACCCATTGAGCTGTTGTGGGAGCAGCTTAACCGTATGGTACGCAAAAAGTGCCCATCAAGCCAAACCAACTTGTTGGAGGGGCTTCTGGATGCATGGGGTGAAATTTCTCCAGATTACTGCAGCAAATTAACTGCTAGAATGCCAAAGGTCTGCAATGCTGTAATTGCTGCAAAGGAAGCATTGTTTGACAAAAGCAAGGTTTGAAGGTCGAAAATTATTATTTCAAATAAAAATCTTTTTTTTCAACCCTTGTCTATGTCTGGACTATATTTTCAATTCATTTGGCAACTCATTTGATTAATTAAAGTATGAGTTTTCATGGAAAACACAAAATTGTCTGGGTGACCCTAAATTTTTGAATGGTAGTGTACAGTATATATGTAATATAACATTTAAAAAAAGGCTTCTAAATTCATTATTTTTTTTATATTTTAATAAATAAATTAAAAACACTATTGCTGGAAGAAGCATTCCAAAGTGATTTTCACATAAAGGTACATATATCAAATTTAAAAAATGGGAATGAGTCAGGAAAGTGAAAAAGTAGCTTTGGTGTTAAAAGAATAAAGCATGTCTGTAATTTTATGAGACTTTGAGGATAAGCTGTTGTGTGTTTTGCTCCAGTTTATTCAATATATGCTCTCTGATTTTCAGTTGTCTCCAAGCTTAAGATTCAGATGAGTAGCTATGATGTCTCCCATACATAGGTCATAGTACAAAGCACATAGGGATATGAGAAATTCCTGATCTTCTCTTTCGATGTAGAGCATTTTCAAAAGCAGCACCAATATGGAGCACATTATAAAACACTTCTGAGCAATGTAGCTGTAAATCCATCTCTGGTGAGAGTCAAAACACTTACTAAAAAGATGCAGCCCTATCTATCTATCTTTTCACTCTTCCTACACTTTTCCCTCTCTCTCCTCCATAAATTTAAATAGACTGATGTAATGTAATCCCTCCATGAACAGGCAGTCCATCTTGTTTTGAACAAGGTGTTTTTCAGAGTGAGTGATCATTTGAAAACATAAAAGGGAGTAAAAAAGTGGCTTGTAAATGGAGCATATTTCTCTTATAGCATATATTACCAAGTTTCTTATGTGTTTATATTATTGATTTATGCACAGTTTGATGAAATAATAGTGACCATTTGCGTACAAATTATTGTACGTAAAAATAAATGTATCAGTTTTGATAGGTTTGATGAAAATTGTGTGGCAATAGTAATTGCTCATATGGAATTATAACTTTTTTGCATTATGAAACATTGTGTAATGGAAATAAAGTAAATGTTTTTTTTAATCTTTGAATAGGGTTTAATAGCAGAACAAATATGGAAAATCTGGGGGTTTCGTTAAATCCTTTCCAGGCATGGAAATATGTCTGCAATCCACAATCAGCCATGCAAATAAAATGACAGAGGGAGCCTGTTCCCTCTGTCTAACCACTCTGCTATGGTTGCTGTTTATAACAGAATCTGAGGCGTTAATCAGGATAGTCACAACTGTACATAACTCTTGACTTCTGTGCCCACTTCATCAATAATTTTTCATAGTACATGAAAGGCATGTTGCAGTATTGTTTCAAGTATCATTGCATTATTGTATCAAGTTTCAATGCTGTTTGCATGCAGGAAATGGTGCAAACGTAATTAAAACGTACAGTGCCTACAAGTAGTATTCAACCCCCTGCAGATTTAGCAGGTTTACACATTTGGAATTAATTTGGCATTGTGACATTTGGACTGTAGATCAGCCTGGAAGTGTGAAATGCACTGCAGCAAAAAAGAATGTTATTTCTTTGTTTATTTTTTTTTTTAATTCTGAAAAGTTTTTTCAGAGGGTCATTTATTATTCAACCCCTCAACCCCCCAGATTTCTGTTTGGTTCCCCTAAAGTATTAAGAAGTAGTTCAGGCACAAAGAACAATGAGCTTCACATGTTTGGATTAATTATCTTTTTCCAGCCTTTTCTGACTATTTAAGACCCTCCCCAAACTTGTGAACAGCACTCAAACATGGTCAACATGGGAAAGACAAAGGAGCATTCCAAGGCCATCAGAGACAAGATCGTGGAGGGTCACAAGGCTGGCAAGGGGTACAAAACCCTTTCCAAGGAGTTGGGCCTACCTGTCTCCACTGTTGGGAGCATCATCCGGAAGTGGAAGGCTTATGGAACTACTGTTAGCCTTCCACGGCCTGGACAGCCTTTGAAAGTTTCCTCCCGTGCCGAGGCCAGGCTTGTCCGAAGAGTCAAGGCTAACCCAAGGACAACAAGGAAGGAGCTCCGGGAAGATCTCATGGCAGTGGGGACATTGGTTTCAGTCAATACCATAAGTAACGTACTCCACCGCAATGGTCTCCGTTCCAGACGAGCCCGTAAGGTACCTTTACTTTCAAAGCGTCATGTCAAGGCTCGTCTACAGTTTGCTCATGATCACTTGGAGGACTCTGAGACTGACTGGTTCAAGGTTCTCTGGTCTGATGAGACCAAGATCGAGATCTTTGGTGCCAACCACACACGTGACGTTTGGAGACTGGATGGCACTGCATACGACCCCAAGAATACCATCCCTACAGTCAAGCATGGTGGTGGCAGCATCATGCTGTGGGGCTGTTTCTCAGCCAAGGGGCCTGGCCATCTGGTCCACATCCATGGGAAGATGGATAGCACGGCCTACCTGGAGATTTTGGCCAAGAACCTCCGCTCCTCCATCAAGGATCTTAAGATGGGTCGTCATTTCATCTTCAAACAAGACAACGACCCAAAGCACACAGCCAAGAAAACCAAGGCCTGGTTCAAGAGGCAAAAAATCAAGGTGTTGCAGTGGCCTAGTCAGTCTCCTGACCTTAACCCAATTGAAAACTTGTGGAAGGAGCTCAAGATTAAAGTCCACATGAGACACCCAAAGAACCTAGATAACTTGGAGAAGATCTGCATGGAGGAGTGGGCCAAGATAACTCCAGAGACCTGTGCTGGCCTGATCAGGTCTTATAAAAGACGATTATTAGCTGTAATTGCAAACAATGGTTATTCCACAAAATATTAAACCTAGGGGTTGAATAATAATTGACCCACACTTTTATGTTTAAAATTTATAAAAATTTACTGAGCAACAAAACTTTTTGGTTTGTAAGATTTATGCATCTGTTAATAAATCCTGCTCTTGTTTGAAGTTTGAAGGCTCTAACTTATTTGCATCTTATTAAACCTGCTAAATCTGCAGGGGGTTGAATACTACTTGTAGGCACTGTATTTATAATTCTTTTCATAATCAATCCTCATTGTATGGATAACATTCTGAAAAATACTAGACCTCATTCACGGGTTTTAAAAAAATATTAAAGACATTCGTGCCCATATAACAGACTGCTAAAAAATGTATCTTATATTTGTCAGGTTGATAAATTATTATACTGTTTAAAAGTAAGGTTTTTGGCCAACTTGGTAGGCTTCGTTATAGTGACAGATTTAGTAGATAAATTCACAAGCCATTTTGCTAACCTTGTTCATTCTGGAAAATCATAGGCATATTATCAGTTTTAATGCTTTGCGACTTTTATCAATTAAAACAATTCTCACGACTCGCCATTTGGAAAATCTTATTATTTCTATAGAGCACTTGGTCCTAATGGGGCTAAATGTGCTGTCATAAGATATATATTGTAAAAAAAAACACATTAGATATGTCACCAAAATATGCACTGCTTACTATTTTTCTTAAAAATGCATCTGGACAAGACCATTTCCGTTTCAGGCCAACATGATTCTCAGCCTATTGAAATGGTTCAAAGCTTCAGAAATCTACAAAGAAAAGTTGTAATCACTGGGAGATTTTCTTTCACATGCATTTTCCCTGTTTAAAATAAATAAAGATTAGTTATTCTTCATAAAAATAACATGAAAGCAAATCCTTCTGTTGTCAACACTTAATCATAGTTCAGCTTTCTTTTAATAATTTGCTTTGATAAAATGCAAGCTGCAATTAGATTGGTTGCTCTAAGTAGCAAAGTCAGTTTTGAATTCAGAATTTTATGATAAAACTCTACCAATGTCATTTTTAAGTAATTTGATAAATTACAAGGTCAAGTAGTAGAGCACATATTCAGTTAATATTTGAAGCTGCCATCTCTTGAAAAAAGTGATGTAGGAAAATCTAGTTTCTCAGACAGATAGCACCTAAATTTGAAAACCTACAATATAGACAGCTTACATGATATGTGACAATCCAAATAACAGAGAAATATTTTAGAGTCAAGTTTCATTTACCCTATAAAACCTGATGTGAGCAACTAAAAAAAACCTGGTTATGAATTATCTCAAATTCCTCAATGGTCAGCCTCGCCAGTCATTACTTGGTGACTGGATCTATCTACTCAATAACTGTAAGTCTATGCAAAATGTAAGAATTTTCTCTTAAGTAATTTGAAAAGAATTTAAATTTGGCTTCTGTTTCAAACTTTGGTGTAGTAACAGAAATGATTCTACATTATATGATCACTTTTAAAAATTACCCTTTTATCTGCCCCTCTCTAAGAACCATTGTAGACCCTTTTCTGAAACCTTTCTCTAATTGTTTTTAATGGATGTAAAACTTTGCAAATAATTTGCAAACCATAAGTAGGTTCCCTTTTTTAAATGCTAAGAAAATATTAACCAACTTAATTTTGTATTCCAAATTCAAAAGATACAAGAGAATGTAAATATTGAAACTTTTTTTACATTTAGGAGCATATTATCTTCTGCAGTCATTTAGTACATTACCTGCACCTCAACTTAAAGGAAACCTGTCACCCCCCCCCCAGTTGTTTCAAAGTATAAGAGCCACCTTGTGCAGCAGTAATGCTGCATTCTGACAAGGTGGCTCTTTTAGTTCTGGGTGCTGTATCTAGAGAAATAATCCGCTTTTTAATTTGTCAGAAATACCTGGTCTTCAGTCAAGGAGGCTGGCGTTTCCCCCCTGCTTCAGACAGCACACAGCTGTCACTCACATATTCTTGGCGCCGGGCGCCGCCTCCTCCTCGCCGCTGTTTTCAAAATAGCCAGCGCCTGTGCTCTTATCCCCTGCCTGGTGCAGGCGCAGTGAGCACTGCCTGTCTTTCCTCATATGCAGCCCAGCTGACTGCGCCTGCGCGGCCGCCCTGCCTGTGAATCCCAGCCCCGCAATGTGAATAAATCATAAGTCAATGCGGGGCTGGGAATCACAAGCAGGGCGGCCGCGCAGGCGCAGTCAGCTGGGCTGCATATGAGGAAAGACGGGCAGCGCTCACTGCGCCTGCGCGGCCGCCCTGCTTGTGATTCCCAGCCCCACAGTGACTTATGATTTATTCACATTGCGGGGCTGGGATTCACAGGCAGGGCGGCCGCGCAGGCGCAGTCAGCTGGGCTGCATATGAGGAAAGACAGGCAGCGCTCACTGTGCCTGCACCAGGCAGGGGATAAGAGCACAGGCGCTGGCTATTTTGAAAACAGTGGTGAGGAGGAGGCGGCGCCCGGCGCCAAGAAGATGTGAGTGACAGCTGTGTGCTGTCTGAAGCAGGGGGGAAACGCCGGCCTCCTTGACAGAAGACCAGGTATTTCTGACAAATTAAAAAGCGGATTATTTCTCTAGTTACAGCACCCAGAACTAAAAGAGACACCTTATCAGAATGCAGCATTACTGCTGCACAAGGTGGCTCTTTTAGTTTGAAACGACTGGGGGGGGTGACAGGTTCCCTTTAAAATTAAGAAACCATAGAAACCAAAGTTAGAATAGAATATACAATTCGCTAGGAAATAATTACCCTCTATCTTTGATATGTGAACTGCATTATGTGAATCAATCCTCGGCACATTTAATGTCATTTCTGAAACCAGAATATATAAAACACAGAACTGTAAGATGCTATTGTGAACAGGATTACGTTTAAATGTTAATAGGATTGCTTTTTTAGAAAAGTTTAAGCATTTGAATCGGAATAAAAAAATGTTTTTAATTTCTTTAACAGGGAACAATGGCAAACGAAATGTAACCTTGTAATATTTCAACAACATACAGTTTAAATTCCTATTTAGAAAAAGCTAAATTTTCTTAACTTTTCAAATATGCAATTTGCAGTAAGAAAATAAATACATAAATAAATAACAATGGTGCCGACAAGCCTACAACATGCAGTTAGCACCGATAGACCAAACCGCTGCACAACCAGCTCTACTACCCCCGCCTACTGTATTCTCACCCATCCCTTGTAAATTGTGAGCCCTCGCGGGCAGGGTCCTCTATCCTCATGTACCAGTTGTGACTTGTATTGATTAAGATGATTGTACTTGTTTTTTTATTATGTATACCCCTTCTCACATGTAAAACGCTATGGAATAAACGTCGCTATAATAATAATAATAGTGCATGAAAATAATACAGGGTACTCAGTTAACATAATATTGATATAAAAAACAAACAAACATAAAAACCATCCCAATACATCAAGGTAACCCTTTTCGGGACAGTCCCAGCCTCTCGCATTAAAAGCTTAACATTTGTCAAGTGACGTAAAATGTGAATAAGGGCTGAGAAGAGCTGAGACTTGGATAATGGACACCCAGTCATGGGAAACTACATAATGTCCAGTTCAAAGAAAAGGGAGGCCAAACCGTTTTTTGTACAGAGTGCAAAAAACCTGAAATAAAAACCTAAAGAGCTGAGCTAGAATATAAGGCAATGTGCATGCAGCATGTTGATGAATGTTCACACTGGCCCAGGGCTGGACTGGCCATTTGGCAATTCTGGCAAATGCCATAAGGGCCTGTCTGGTCGTGGGCTGCCTTGTCTGCAAAATTGTTTACAAAATTGGTGTTCGCAAGATACCCATACAGTTCAAAGTTGTAACGGAGCACAAAGTCGCTGGCTCAGTCACTCACCCCAGAAGGCCACGGGTATCATTATAAATTTTGGTCTTGTAGTAAATAATGCTTTCCTCTATCCAGGGTAACATTAGCAATATATTCCATCTGGTGCTTGGGGACAGAAATAACCATGGGCCTGTGTGATTTCAAATGCCAGGGATAAATTTCAGCCCCAGTCCGTACCTGCACTGGCCGCTATATAAATTTTAATACTAGAGGTTAGGACCATCCTGAATAGGATCACCTTGACATGGAGGCATGGCTTTTATATTTTTTATTCAAAATTATGTTAACTAAGTATTCTATATTATTTTCATGCACTTTTGTTATGTATTTATTTATTTATTTACTGCAGGGTATTTGCTTGGTTTGCTTTTATCTTGGTTTTGTCTGTTTAATGGCCAGTATGAACGTGTGTCTATACACTGCATGCACACCAACTTATAATGCAGTTCATTTCTTTAGGTTTTTATTTCAGATTTTTTGCACTCTGTGCAAATAAGGGTGTGAACTCCCTTTTCTTTGAGCTGGACATTACATTCATGTAGCTCTCCATGGCTGGGTGTCTGTCATGTTCCCAATGGCAGGGAATTAAACACATAACACGGGCAAAAACAGGACGAGCTCTAGGGTGATGGAACCTGAGCTGACCGCGATCCTGAACCTCAACACTCAACTAACAGCAGCCGGGGAACGTTCCTGGGGGGACTCTAGACGTCTCACGCCAGCCGGAGATCTAGCTACCCCTATCAGAAGAATCACAGACCTATCTTGCCTCCAGAGAAATATTCCCACAGAAATAGCAGCCCCCCACAAATAATGACGGTGAAATGAGAGGAAGGCACAAACGTAGTTATGAAAACAGATTCAGCAAAATGAGGCCCGCTTAAGCTAGATAGCAGAGGATACAAAAGGTGAACTGCGCGGTCAGCTTAAAACCCTTCAAAATACCATCCTGAAATTACTTGGACTCATGTGCCAACTCTTGGTACATGAGTGGTAATTTCAGCCCACTAGAGCAACCAGCAGCAGAGAATTACATATCTGCAAGCTGGACTAAAAACATGAAAGCAAACATGAAACAGGGAAATCCAGACTTAGCTTGTCTTGAAGGCCTAGGAGCAGGTAGCAAAGGTAACAGAGACACACTGATACATTGATAGCCGGCAAGGGAATGACAGGAAAGCCAGGTTAAATAGGAAACACCCAGCCTCTGATGGACAGGTGGAAACCAGAGACCGCAACCCACCAAAGTCACCCAGTACCAGCTGTAACCACCAGAGGGAGCCCAAAAACAGAATCCACAACAGTACCCCCCCTTGAGGAGGGGTCACCGAACCCTCACGAGAACCCCCAGGGCGATCAGGATGAGCTCTATGGAAGGCGCGGACCAAATCAGTCGCATGAACATCAGAGGCGACCACCCAGGAATTATCCTCCTGACCATAACCCTTCCACTTAACCAAATACTGGAGTTTACGTCTGGAAACACGAGAATCCAAGATCTTCTCAACAACATACTCCAATTCTCCCTCCACCAGCACCGGAGCAGGAGGCTCAACCGAAGGAACAACGGGCACCTCATACCTCCGCAATAACGACCGATGGAACACATTATGAATAGCAAACGATGCTGGGAGATCCAAACGAAAAGATACAGGGTTAAGAATCTCCAAGATCTTATAAGGACCGATGAACCGAGGCTTGAACTTAGGAGAAGAGACCTTCATAGGGACAAAACGAGAAGACAACCACACCAAGTCCCCAACAAGAAGTCGGGGACCCACGCGGCGACGGCGATTAGCAAACTGCTGAGTCTTCTCCTGAGACAACTTCAAATTGTCCACCACCTGATTCCAAATCTGATGTAGCCTGTCCACCACCACGTCCACTCCAGGACAGTCCGAAGGCTCCGCCTGACCAGAGGAAAAACGAGGATGAAACCCCGAATTACAAAAGAAAGGAGAAACCAAAGTAGCAGAACTAGCCCGATTATTAAGGGCAAATTCGGCCAGTGGCAAAAAGGCAACCCAGTCATCTTGATCAGCAGAAACAAAACACCTTAAATAAGTTTCCAAGGTCTGATTAGTTTGCTCCATCTGGCCATTTGTCTGAGGATGGAATGCAGACGAGAAAGACAAATCAATGCCCATCTTAGCACAAAACGTCCGCCAAAATCTAGACACAAACTGGGATCCCCTGTCAGAAACGATATTCTCCGGAATCCCATGCAAACGAACCACGTTCTGAAAAAATAAAGGGACCAACTCAGAGGAGGAAGACAACTTAGGCAAGGGTACCAAATGAACCATCTTAGAAAAGCGGTCACACACAACCCAGATAACGGACATTTTCTGTGAGACAGGGAGATCTGAAATAAAATCCATGGAAATGTGCGTCCAAGGCCTCTTCGGGATAGGCAAGGATAACAACAACCCACTGGCCCGAGAACAGCAAGGCTTAGCCCGAGCACACACTTCACAAGACTGCACAAAGGTGCGCACATCCCTTGACAAGGAAGGCCACCAAAAAGACCTGGCCACCAAGTCTCTAGTACCAAATATTCCAGGATGACCAGCCAACACAGAAGAATGGACCTCGGAGATGACTCTACTGGCCCAATCATCCGGAACAAACAGTCTTTCTGGTGGACAACGATCAGGTTTATCCGCCTGAAACTCCTGCAATGCACGTCGCAAGTCTGGGGAGACGGTGGACAATATTACCCCATCCCTAAGGATACCAGTAGGCCCAGAGTCTCCAGGAGAGTCAGGCACAAAACTCCTGGAAAGAGCATCTGCCTTCACATTCTTTGAACCTGGCAGGTATGAAACCACAAAATTGAAACGAGAAAAAAACAACGACCAACGAGCCTGTCTAGGATTCAGACGCCTGGCAGACTCAAGGTAAATCAGATTTTTGTGATCAGTCAAGACCACCACACGATGTCTAGCACCCTCAAGTTAATGACGCCACTCCTCAAATGCCCACTTCATGGCCAAAAGCTCCCGATTACCCACATAATAATTGCGCTCGGCGGGCGAGAATTTTCTAGAAAAGAACGCACATGGCTTCATCACCGAGCCATCAGAACTTCTCTGTGACAAAACCGCCCCCGCTCCAATCTCGGAAGCATCAACCTCAACCTGAAAAGGAAGTGAAACATCTGGTTGACATAACACAGGAGCAGAAGAAAACCGGCGCTTAAGTTCCTGAAAGGCCCCCACAGCCGTAGGAGACCAATTAGCAACATCAGCACCCTTTTTAGTCAAATCAGTCAAAGGTTTAACAACACTGGAAAAACTAGTAATGAACCAACGATAAAAATTAGCAAAACCCAAGAACTTCTGAAGACTCTTAACAGATGTAGGTTGTGTCCAGTCACAAATCGCCTGAACCTTGACGGGATCCATCTCAATAGTAGAAGGAGAAAAAATGTACCCCAAAAAAGAAATCTTCTGGACTCCGAAGAGACATTTTGAGCCCTTCACAAACAGAGAATTGACCCGCAGGACTTGAAACACCTTCCTGACCTGTAGAACATGAGACTCCCAGTCATCAGAAAACACCAAAATATCATCCAAATACACAATCATAAACTTATCCAGATATTCACGGAAAATATTGTGCATAAAGGACTGAAAGACTGAAGGAGCATTAGAAAGTCCAAAAGGCATTACCAAATACTCAAAATGGCCCTCAGGCGTATTAAATGCGGTTTTCCACTCATCACCCTGCTTTATCCGCACAAGATTATACACATCGCGAAGATCTATCTTAGTGAACCACCTAGCCCCCTTAATGCGAGCAAACAAATCAGTCAATAATGGCAATGGATACTGATATTTGACTGTAATCTTATTCAGAAGGCGATAATCTATACAAGGCCTCAGGGAACCATCTTTTTTTGCCACAAAAAAAAAACCTGCTCCCAGAGGGGACGAAGATGGACGAATATGTCCCTTTTCCAAGGACTCCTTAATATAATTCCGCATAGCAGTATGCTCTGGCACTGACAGATTAAATAAACGACCCTTAGGGAACTTACTGCCAGGAATTAATTCTATAGCACAGTCACAATCCCTATGAGGAGGGAGCGAATTGAGCTTATGCTCCTCAAAAACATCCCGATAGTCAGACAAAAACGCAGGGACCTCAGAAGGAGTAGATGAAGCGATTGAAATCAGAGGTGCATCATCATGAACCCCCTGACATCCCCAGCTTAACACAGACATTGTTTTCCAATCCAGGACTGGATTATGAGTTTGTAACCATGGCAGACCAAGCACTAGTACATCATGTAAATTATACAGTACAAGGAAGCGAATCACCTCCTGATGAACGGGAGTCATGCGCATGGTCACTTGTGTCCAGTACTGCGGTTTATTCATAGCCAATGGTGTAGAGTCAATTCCCTTCAAAGGAATAGGAACTTCCAGAGGCTCTAGACTAAAACCGCAGCGTTTGGCAAATGACCAATCCATAAGACTCAGGGCAGCGCCCGAATCCACATAGGCATCGACGGAAATGGATGACAGTGAACAAATCAGAGTTACAGACAAAATGAACTTAGACTGCAGAGTACTAATGGCAAAAGATTTATCAACCTTTTTTGTGCGTTTAGAGCATGCTGATATAACATGAGCTGAATCACCACAATAAAAACACAATCCATTTTTCCGCCTATAATTTTGCCGTTCACTTCTGGACTGAATTCTATCACATTGCATAGTCTCAGGTGCCTGTTCAGAAGACACCGCCAACTGGTGCACAGGTTTGCGCTCCCGTAAACGCCGATCAATCTGAATGGCCATAGCCATAGACTCATTCAGACCTGTAGGCGCAGGGAACCCCACCATAATATCCTTAATGGCCTCAGAAAGACCATCTCTAAAGTTTGCAGCCAGGGCGCACTCATTCCACTGAGTAAGCACCGACCACTTCCGAAATTTTTGACAATATACTTCCGCTTCATCATGCCCCTGAGAGAGGGCTAATAAAGCCTTTTCAGCCTGAATCTCCAGGTTAGGTTCCTCATAGAGCAATCCCAGTGCCAGAAAAAACGCATCCACACTGAGCAATGCAGGATCCCCTGGTGCCAATGCAAATGCCCAATTCTGAGGGTCGCCCCGCAGGAAAGATATTACAATCTTGACCTGCTGAGCAGGGTCTCCAGAGGAGCGAGATTTCAAAGAAAGAATCAATTTGCAATTGTTTCTGAAATTCAGGAAGGTAGATCTATCTCCAGAAAAAAACTCTGGAATAGGAATTCTAGGTTCAGACATAGGAGTGTGAACAACAAAATCCTGTATGTTTTGAACTTTTGCAGCAAGATTATTCAGGCTGGAAGCCAAACTCTGGACATCCATGTTAAACAGCTAAGGTCAGAGCCATTCAAGGGTTAAGAGGAGGTAAGAAGCAGCTAGACAGCAATTAAGGGCTAGGCAGCAAAACTCTGAGGGAAAAAAAAAAAAAATTCCCTTCAACACTTCTTTTTCTCCTGCTTCAGCCCAAACAATTAACACTTTGTGGGCCGGCTATACTGTCATGTTCCCAATGGCAGGGAATTAAACACATAACACGGGCAAAAACAGGACGAGCTCTAGGGTGATGGAACCTGAGCTGACCGCGATCCTGAACCTCAACACTCAACTAACAGCAGCTGGGGAACGTTCCTGGGGGGACTCTAGACGTCTGGCGCCAGCCGGAGATCTAGCTACCCCTAACAGAAGAATCACAGAACTATTTTGCCTCCAGAGAAATATTCCCACAGAAATAGCAGCCCCCCACAAATAATGACGGTGAAATGAGAGGAAGGCACAAACGTAGTTATGAAAACAGATTCAGCAAAATGAGGCCCGCTTAAGCTAGATAGCAGAGGATACAAAAGGTGAACTGTGCGGTCAGCTTAAAACCCTTCAAAATACCATCCTGAAATTACTTGAACTCATGTGCCAACTCATGGTACATGAGTGGTAATTTCAGCCCACTAGAGCAACCAGCAGCAGAGAATTACATATCTGCAAGCTGGACTAAAAACATGAAAGCAAACATGAAACAGGGAAATCCAGACTTAGCTTGTCTTGAAGGCCTAGGAGCAGGTAGCAAAGGTAACAGAGACACACTGATACATTGATAGCCGGCAAGGGAATGACAGGAAAGCCAGGTTAAATAGGAAACACCCAGCCTCTGATGGACAGGTGGAAACCAGAGACCGCAACCCACCAAAGTCACCCAGTACCAGCTGTAACCACCAGAGGGAGCCCAAAAACAGAATCCACAACAGGTGTCCATTCGCCGGGTCTTAGTCCTTCTCATTTCTTACTCACACTTAATGCCACTTGACAAATGGTAAAAGTTTAATACTAGATGTTAGGACTGTTCTGAATAGGGTCACTTTGATGTGGTGGGACGGCTTTAGGGTTAACTATACATACATACCGTAATTATGTTAACTTAGTACCCTATAATATTTTCATGCACTATTGCTATTAATTTATTTACTGCACGGCATGCTTACTTTTTTTTTATCTTGGGTTTTGCCTGTATTGTGGCTAGTGTGAACATGCGCCTGCATGCTGCATGCACACTAACTTATATTCCAGTTAATCACTTTCAGTTTTTGTTTGTTTTTCGCACCCAGGTTCCAGTAGCTGCACTGCACATTCAGTGGATATATTACAGTGCAGGAATTTCTTCCTGCACCGCAATAGTTAAAATAGCTGATGGCTTGGCAGCTGATTTTACTGCACATGTCACCAACGTTTGACGTCTCTGCTGTGTGCCTGTGCGCCCACACTGGAAATGAAGCAGGAAGAGGATTCTGCTAGATCATGAACAGGTAAGAAGAAAATTTTCCTAATTTAATTCATTACAGAATCGATGGGAGACATATGTGGCCCAGGATGGGACGTTAAATAGGGCCTTGTATGCAACATTATATGAGGCCCAGGATGGTACATTATATGGGTTCCAGGATGGGGGACATTATTGCAGGAAGGGTCCCAGAATGGGGGACATTATTACTAGAAGGGGCCCAGGATGGGGGACATTATTTAAGAACAAGGCCCAGAAGGAGGGATATTCTTACAGGAAGGGGCTCAGCATAAAAGACATAATTACAGGAAGAGGCCAGGACATAATTACTGTAAGTAGCCAAGAGTGAGGAACATAGACTACTGCTTTATGGTGGCAAGTGAGGGACATAATTACTGTAAGGGCCAATTAGAGGACATTATTACTGCTGTAATACATTTTACTTTTGAGGATATTGTTTTCCATGTAGGGAACAAATGAGAGTTCCTGTTACTGTACAGGGCAGCACTATGTCCCTTTTTCTTCATCTTGTGCAGTGTAGAAGTCGGGGGGAGTTGTGAATGTGTTCTAGAAGCTATCTGCAATAGATTACTATGTGTTATTTTCTGCAGAGACGAGTCTTTCTGGAAGAAGTGAGAGTAGTCTGGGCCGAATAAAGAGGAAAAGTGAAGAAGAATTACTTCAACTAGAGACGTCACTAGTAAGTCTCTGTATTAGTTGTACACTATACACTATGTAGTATATACAGAGCTCCTGTTTATAATGTCAAAAGTGATCACTGTAAAACCTATACCCTGACACTATATACAGAGCTCCTGTGTATAATGTCACTGGTGATCACTGCACACTAATGCTATATACAGAACTCCTGTGTATAACATTACTGGTTATCATTATATTATCCCTACACTATATACATAACTACTGTGTATAATGTTGCAGTTTTATGTTTTGAGGCTACTTTTTGGCAGCTAGCACTGGGCCTTTAGTCAATAAGAAAATCATTATGAAAAGATTCAAATATCAGTGAGTTTTGCGTTAAAATCTTCAGGCTTCTGCTAAAAAGATGAATATGAAGTGAAAAATTGCAAAATGTCCTTCTGTTTTTTTCTGCTCACATTCTGAGAACATGTGGAAGATGATTTTTTTAACACCTTTCAATTGATCTTTGTGTTGTGTGGCAGCTATTGTTGCTGTGGTACCATGCTTGTTAGGTGATGTGACTTGGAGTCATGGGGACTCAGTCTTTTTCAGCATTGGTGTTGTAGGGCACCAGGTCACTCGCCCTGTTGGTGCATGAGTGCAATGTTAGTGGTTGGCATATGTCATGGCATGGGTCATCATACAGTGGACTTTTTACAGTTTGATTAAAATATTAAAGAGCAACATGCTTAATTTTATGAAATTTTCAGCAAAAGGGCAAACGTATACATTTTGGATGTACAGTTCATGTATTTTTTTACAGCTAAGATAGATGGCAGTATTACTTGCATCTCTTGCTCTTAGCTGTGTACCAATCTGTGGATTTAAGCTTTCATGAGATGCCATTGTAAGAAACTTTATGCAAATAAAGATTGTAATTTTAAAGGCTAGTGGATTAATAGTTATATAGGTTGTTGTAGTCATAGTAGTATTTTTATTTTCTACAAACTCTTCTATTCTCAGGCACCTTTTTTTTGCTTTGGTGGTTTAATATTTCATATCTTAAACTAAACTCTTTTCTACTTCTCAACACTATTTTTTTCCTTAATGTAATCAATTTTGTTGTCTGAAATGACTGCTGTCAGACCACATATAACCGTATAAATCAGTACATTCAAGGGAAATTAGAATGCTTGCTGATGAACAGAACTAGCTCGCTCAAAGTGTTACAGTACAACTTAATGTTGTACAGATGGAAGTAATGTATCATGGTTGCTCTGTTGTATTTATTGTATCCTGCAGCATGCATACATCTGTCAGGTATATGCTGTTCACTTAATCAGACACAGCTTCACAACTGTTAGGTTTATTTATAAGTACAAATGTCTGTCTATTAAAACAAATTGCAGTGATAAACAAAATTTTGTTGTATCTAGGATAAGGTTCACTTTTGCTAAGTACACGTAACCAATTTAATTTGTCAGCTAATAAATGCAGAAAAAAACGGTGAAAATCCTTTGAAGGCTCTCCACAATTCATCAGAAATAAGGTTCACACTCAAGCTTGGCCAAGCATGTATTTATGTTGAATAGAAAGAAGACATGACACTAAAGATGAGTGGGTCGTGTAAAATTCGAACTTGCCTGTTCATGCAGGTTTTACAGGGAAATTCAATTTGTGGAGATGTTATTCTCTGTGAATTTAATGTCCCGTATTATGCTGTGGGGTCTCTCTAGACCTCAGGGCATAGTAAATGTAACATGTAAAAAATAATTAACATCCCAATACTTAACTCATCACTCATGTCTCTGACTCCTCTGCTTCTCACAGCCACTTGTCCTGTCCTCATTGGATCTTCTAGTAGACAACGGCAGCAATAAAATCTCAAGGACTTTATATTTAGGCTGAGGCTTCCAGGTTACATTGCATGTGGCCACAATGGTTGTGGCAAATGTGGTGACACCATACATCTCTGTGTGAGCTGCAATCTTTGTGAGCACATGTGCAGAACTCTCTTGTTTCTAGCAAACTGGGAAGCCTTGGCCTAGCTATTAAAACCCAGTCATTTCTGCACTGCTGACACTGATCTGAAGATGCGACAAACACTGGATGCATTGCAATGAAGAGCAGAGGGACCGGATAGCTTTTAACAGCTCAGAAAAATGGCGTCCATCGGTGTGCAGAAGTCAATTACCAAGGATATGCATTTTTGCCAAAATCATATTCTTGCAGAATTAGGATAGAATACAATTCCATTTGCTCCCCTCTACTTGACACCGTGTAGTAATGATATGGAATGATGATTTGATGAGATTATACAGTAGAATAATATTGGGTTAGCATTAGTGTTGAGCGATACCTTCCGATACTTGAAAGTATCGGTATCGGATAGTATCGGCCGATATCCGAAAAATATCGGATATCGCCGATACCGATACCCGATACCAATACAAGTCAATGGGACACAAGTATTGGAAGCTATCCTGGATGGTTCCCAGGGTCTGAAGGAGAGGAAACTCTCCTTCAGGCCCTGGGATCCATATTCATGTAAAAAATAAAGAATTAAAATAAAAAATATGGATATACTCACCCCTCCGGCAGCCCCTGGACCTTACCGATGTAACCGGCAGCCTCCGTTCCTAAGAATGAGGAGTTTAGGACCTTCGATGACGTCGCCGCTTGTGATTGGTCGCCTGAACGCTCATGTGACTGCTCACGCGACCAATCACAAGCCGCGACATCATCGCAGGTCCTAAACTCCTCATTCTTAGGAACGGAGGCTGCCGGTTACATCGGTAAGGTCCAGGGGCCGCCGGAGGGGTGAGTTTTTATTTTAATTCTTTATTTTTTACATGAATATGGATCCCAGGGCCTGAAGGAGAGTTTCCTCTCCTCCAGACCCTGGGAACCATACACTGGGAACTTCCAATTCCGATTTCCGATATCACAAAAATATCGGAACTCGGTATCGGAATTCCGATACAGCAAATATTGGCCGATACCCGATACTTGCGGTATCGGAATGCTCAACACTAGTTAGCATGATATTAAAGTTTGCAGGATTTTTTAGTGTATACAAATAAATATCTGCTCATACCTTGCCCTCTGATGGTACCTTGTATTTTGAAAATACTGGTATGCGTGGCATTCAGCTTCTCCTGAATATGTCTCAGCACATGCACATAAACTGAATGACTCATCAGCCGCTTCTGCTGTTACTAAGCATCTGGTAACTCTTTCAATGCATGTGCAGTTTCTCTCTGCATCTCTACTCGCACCGGAGTGCACGCAATACACATGCATGGCACTTCCGGTAATTCCGGTCTGATCGCTGACGCGATATCTGGCTCCTTGCTGCTGGGTCACACAGCTGAGATGGATCATCACATTAAGGTATCAATATACTGTATATATAGTTAAGTATGACTAAACCACCATACCTGTCCCTGAAGAAGCCACCTAAGTGGAGAAACGTGTCAGGCTTCTACGTGTCCCTTCTGACAATGCAAAGACAATCTGGTCTTGGTATATAAGCATTTTCTCACAGACTTAACTTGTGGCCCTGGAATCACAGAGCTGCGGGTAAGTTATTGTTCCCATTGTTTGCCTATGGCAACCCAGCTTTAGATTCTATATGGTCTTGAAGTTATTTGTAAGCTATCTTCTTTTTCTTTCCTAGATGTACATTTGCTGGGTTGACTTTTACTGGCATTTACAATTAGAAGTTATTTTTACATATCTTGCTTAGCCAGTGCTACTTAGTAAATAATCTTATAGGGGCAATTGCAGACACATACATACTTATAGAGCATAAAGCTACACACTGGGTGCCAAAGTGTTCATTAACCTATAAAAGCCAGTGTATTTGGGATCATAAAGATTATTCGTATTTAAGATGCATATTTTTAGCATTTACATTTTGGGGTGCATATCTGTCTTTTGGGCCAATTCCTTGTAATGGGTGCATTTTTCTAGACATTTTTTAAGTGTTTTTACTGTCTTTTTTGTATTTCAATAAAAATATTGTTATTTATACTGGGACACTGACTGTTGGCATGTTTCTTTCTCTTTTTGTCTTGCTTTTTTTTAGCGTTTGAACATTTAGTCTTTTCTTGACATTTATTAGCTATTTTAAATTTGAAATAGTACAAGAGTGGGAGACCAGAGTTTATGAAAACAAAAGTTAAGCAATTATATCAAGAGGTTTATATCACTGATATTTATTACAATAATCTTATCCATGTGAATAGGAGCTAAAAAATGGTCCAGATTCAAGTATGATGAATAAAGATTAACAAAATATTATTACTGAATGTCTAAAAGGAATTAATTCTAATGCATTTATCTTAAATAGCACCTTTTTGATAAAACACAAACATAAACTTCAAGAATGTATTCAACAATTCTATTAACCTACCTACTATATCAATCTTAATATCTTTGCTTTTCTTTTATTCATTTAACCTTAAAAAGAGTCACACTTTTTTCATATTCTTTTCTGCATGTAATCTTGTATTAAAAAAACCACAAGAAAACACAATAATTATTTTATTTTTGTTGTACACTGCATTTCCGGCAATAATAATATTATACACAGTAGATATAAAACGTCTGCACACCCCTATTAAAATGCCAGATTTTATCAGAAAAGATAAAACCAAGAACAATATTTTCAGAACTTTTAACTCATTTAATGTCACCCATAATCCACACAAATCCATTGAGAAACAAACGGAAATAATTTTGAGGTAAAAATAAAAAATAGCAAAAATAATTACTTAAGTGTGAACTTATATCTCAAGTCAGTTTAGGTTGATATATTTTGTGTCTATTTGTAGAAACATCGGCATTTTGGTGAAAACCTTGAAAATTTCACAATTTTCAAATTAAATTTTTAGGCCTTTAAACCAGATAGTTATATAACACAAACATATTTGTTTTGCTACAATGTTAGAAGGGTTGAAAGTGTATCAGCAATTTCTCATTATTACAACAACATTTTCAAAATCAATTTTTGCAGGGACAACATCACATTTGATGTGAGTTTTGAAGGTTCTATACTACGGAAAATAACAAAAATTTACAACATTTTAAAAACTTCACCCCTCAAAGTTCTGAAAACTAAATTGAAAAAGTTTATTAACCCTTCAGGTGTTTCACAGAAATTAAAACAATATGGAAGAAAAAAGTTAAAAATTTACTTTTTCACACAAAAATGTTTCTTTAGCCTGAAATTTTTCATTTTTACAAGAGTAACAAATAAAAATGGACAATGCAATTTGTTCTACAATTTCTCCAGAGTATTTTCCGATGCCCCATATGTCATGGAAAACTACTGTTTTGGCACACATTAAGCCTGAGATAGGAAGGAGCATCATTTGACTTTTTTAATGTAAAATTGGCTGGACTCGAAAGAGGATGCCATGTTGTGTTATCAGATCCTGATGTGCCAAAACAGTGGAAACCCCACACAATCTACTTTATTTTGGAAACTACACCACTCTAGGAATTTATGTAGAGTTGTGGTGAGTATCTTGAACTCACAAATGCTTCAAACAATTTTATAACGTTGAACTATAACTATTAAAATGTTTTTCACACACAGGTAAAGGGAGTAGGGTAAACTCTATACAGAGAGAAGCCACACCTACATTCAACTGGCCCCTGTACAGACTAGTCAATCCCTAGCTGCACAACTAAAACCACTACTTTGCTCCGACCTGATTCAGTAGAAGGCTGTGAAGGTATTTCTCGTGCCTCCTGAGAAATAGGATGTAGGCTGCAACACACTGCCAACAAGGAGAGAGGAATTTGTGCAAGTGGATAAGAAGAACCAGGGTGAGAAACTTAAAAAATGTTTATAAAAGGGAGATAGGAAATTGTAAGGAATACAAAAAATAAATGAAACTAGTATAACCTCTCAGAAAAAAAAAACAGTGGTAAAAGGAAAAGGTCCAGGGAAGGTAGACAGACACAAGCAAGAATATAAGGAAATTGAATGACAGTCTAGCAGGGATATTCACTTCATTAAAGGGCTGGAACTCCTTACCACAAACACACCTTGAAATATAGTCAGCAACTAAGTGCACTGTAGGGATAATATATTAAGCCTCATCCAGAATAATCTGGAGAGGACCAAACCGAAAAGGGAGAATAAAGACAATAAGAACAATCAGCAGTTGGACTAGGAAGGAAAAGAGTAATAGCTCAACAGAAGAAATGACCATGAAGAAAGAAGTCATCAGATCGAATCTCCAAATCAAACCATGAAAGAAAAAATGCATTTTTCCCATAAAAATGTTGGTTTTGCCCATAAGGGTAGCAGGATAAAATGGACTCTACAATTTGTTGTACAATTTCTCCTGAGTACACCGATACCCCTTACGTGGTGGAAAACTACTGTGTGGGAGCATGACACAGCTGGGAGGAGAAGGAGCACCACTTGACTTTTGCAGTGCAAGATATCTGGAATAGATAGCGGACATCATGTCGTGTTTTAGTGTCCCTGGTGTTCCTAGACAGTGGAAAACCCCTCAAGTGACCCGATTTTGTAAACTACATCCTTAAATGAATCTAATAAGAGGTGGGATGAGCATATTGTACGCCCATGTGATTCACAGAATTTTATAACATTAAGCCTTTGAAAATTAAACAAAAAAACATTTTTCCAGCAAAAATGTTGCTTCAGGGTAATAGAAGAAAATGGACCTTACAATTTGCTGTGTTGAAAAACTACTGTTTGGGCATAAGGAAGGGCTCAGAATAGGAGGGCTGCCAATTGAATTCTGGAGTGAAATTTTAGCTGGAATAGATTGCAGATGTCATGTTACATTTAAAGAGTCCCTGACATGCTAAAACAGAAGAAACATCCAATAGTGACACCAGTCTGGAAACTACATCTCTTGTGGAAACCATCTAGGTGTACAGTGAGCATTTTTAATCCTCACATTATTCATAGAATTCTATAACATTGGCTAAGTCAGTAAATTAAAAATTACAATTTTTTCCACTAAAATGTTGCTTTAGTCCCATATTTTTAATTTTCAAAAGGGATAATAGGAGAAAATGCACAATAAAATTTGTTATGCATTTTCTACTGAGTACGTCAATATACCATATGTGGTTAAAAACTACTTTTGAGGCTCTATACAAAGCTCAAAAGGGAATGAGTGCCATATGATACTGTAGATTATGCTGTTATGATTTGTTGGTATCATGACCCATAAGATGACCCATTGAGGCACCTGAACAGCATAACCCCCAATGAGTAACCCCATTTTAAAAATTATACCTCTCAATTAATTCATCTTAGAGAGCCGAGATCATATTGACACTATGGGTGTGTCCCAAAATGTTATACCATTGGGTAATAAAGAAAAAATTATTACATTTTCACCCCAAAATGTTGTTTTTCCCACAGATTTTACATTTTCACATGGGAAAATGGGTAAAAATGTCACCACAATTCTTCAAACAATTTCTGCTGAACGTAAAAAAAACCCATATGTGGCTGTGCAGTACTGCTTAGCCACATGGCAAAACGCAGGAGGGTTGGAACACTGGTAGTTCTTGAAGCACAGACTTTCCTATAATAGTTTAAAGACTCCATATACAGAACCCCTAAGTGCAAGGAGAGCAGAATCCCCCCTCATCTGTCCCAATTATGGAAATTACACCCCTTATACTGCTTATTAAGGTAATCAATATGCGCTCCATGCCTATGGGAGTGGAGATGCATGCATATTCATTACCTTAATCAGCGGTGCCACATGATTGCTCAGCACAGGAAGAGCTGCAGGCACTGAGACCATTGAAATACTGCTGATGGCGTAGAGGAGGGTGAGTATGATGTCTTCTGGAAGCTGGCGGCTGCAGCTTCAGCTGTCACTGTGTGCTATATGAGAAATTAATATTAATTTCTCTTTAGCAACTGCACGGTTAAAGCCACAGCCGCTGGCTCCTGCCACAGCACCAGCGCTCCCCCTCCCCCGCCAGCTTTCCAGACAATGGCTCATGTTTAAGCCAAGGGGGGTGTTTTCAGCAAAAAAGTGCTGAAAAACTCAGCTTATACACGAGCATATAAGGTAATCTCTGAGTGATGTGATTCAGATTATACCCCCTATCCGACCATGCCGTATAAGTACGTCAAGTCTCATGAGAGGTTTAAACTTTTGTCATTTCCATGGTGATAATATTTTTTATTGGTCATGCTTTTGAACATGTTTTACACTGTTCCCACTGTTTCTTGGGATAATACACTGTAATATTTTAGCTTTATAAAGTATTGTTTTGTCAACATTTTTTTGCAAAGCCCTGTATGTGGCAGACCTTAAAAAAATCACCCCTCTATGTTTTTTATTCATTAAGTCGATGTATGTGCATGCAATGTAATGTAAATGTGTTAATATACTCTCCTCCTGCTGCTCTCTCCATTGTCCAGCACTGTTGTTCGCTGATTCACTATTTTGCAGACCCAGATTTTTTTCTAAACGCAAACCTATGAAGTATCAGAATGAGGCTGCCATAGGCTTTCATTGGAAAAAAGACTTCCGGATCACTCAGAATATAGAGTGAGGCAACTAGTTGCAATAGCACTGACAACAATGAAAATCATAGAAAAACGTCACTAGACATCAGAGAGAGTATTGGTAGGTGAGTATATCAATAGGCTCACATTACACACCATATATATATATACACACATTAACTGAATAAAAAGTTACTGCAAGTGCTTCTTTAATAAGAACGCATACATGCAAACAGAACATTTTTCTTTGGGCCTCAGGTGACATGACAACCAATCAGTTCACCGCAATTGCTTCATATGGGATGACGGTCGCCGCCTTTTAGTTTAACCTTTTAGAAGTCATGATCGGAAATTTAGAAACAGGCCACAGAGCAAAAAAAAGGACAATATATTTGCAAAGAACAGATTCTCTGTAAAACAAATTTCCCTGGATAATCAGAGAAAAATAGTGAATTTGAATGTTTCTTATCCAGTAAAGTTTTGTATTGAACAGAGTGAATAAGATGTTAATTCTTCAAGATCAGAGTAATGGCTGATAACAGCAGGTGCAGGTAGGTGTATATAATGGTTCCTTAGTCCACACCATAAATTTCCTTTTAATACATGCCATACTCTTACACCATATGTTGAGTAGTGGATAAATATAGCAAAAATAATGGCTTATCATAAAAAACATATTTTTTTGTTTGTATTCAAAGTTATAGAGTAGCTATATTTAGCATTCAACATACTATGCTTCAACGTGCACATTATACCTAACTATCTGCATGTAGAACTATTTTTTTTTTGTTTTCCTACTTTAGTTGGCCTGCAGAATGTGCTTATTAATCTTGTTTAAAAGTCAAGAACAGCCTTTTATTAAATTCGTTAGTCATTCTCAGTTGCTGTTAGATATCTTCTTACATGTAAGATTCTATCATTTAATATAAATTGCAATTTCTCCTACCTAGAGCCTCATAAATTCCATTGTTCTCTTTAATTTAAAGTCCGATATATTCAACAACAGTAAACAATACCGATAATAATTCTAAGACCCACTTTAAAGGAAAATCTCAATAGCACATGTGCAACCTTTCTATACAAGGGGTCAGGCAATACTGACTACTGTTATAGCATAGAGCAGAAAGGACTAAGGGAAGATTACAATGTGATATGAAATGTCATAGGAAGAAAAGGTGACCTAAATAATAAATAACTGTACCGTAGAGGGGGTTATAGGGTGTCACACAGTTGAACAGTAAGGCAAAGAGACTAGATTTTCATTTTATAGTGTTTTGTTATATTGCTTCAACAATATCGCCCACTACCTTCAGAATAAAAAAGGCAAATGAAACTGGTTTCCTCAGGCTTTTGTGAATATTTTTTTCTGTGATGTGCCGTACTTTGAATACTATACACAAGGACACAATCTGCATCTATTTAATCTATCTATATCTTTAACTAAGAAATGTGTAAGCAGGATGGGGTGATTCTTAAATTAATTAAATATAAACAGCTGTAATATTATTACTTATTATCTGTAAAACAGGTATATTAATTTACTGTATATGTCTAGCACAAAGCACTGCACTTTTTGTCACTAGTCGTATGGGACTTTTGCTCACTCTGAATTTGTCATTGTATGTAACTGTATTATGTGCTTTACACACGATTATAGTTAAATATGAATAATCATGGGCACAAATTAAATATTATGTGCAGTTAAGTCCATATATATTTGGACAGAGACAACATTTTTCTAATTTTGGTTATAGACATTACCACAATGAATTTTAAACAAAACAATTGAGATGCACTTGGAGTTCAAACTTTCAGCTTTCATTTGAGGGAATCCACATTAAAATTGGATGAAGGGTTTAGGAGTTTCAGCTCCTTAACATGTGCCACCCTGTTTTTAAAGGGACCAAAAGTAATTGGACAGATTAAATAATTTTAAATAAAATGTTCATTTCTAGTACTTGGTTGAAAACCCTTTGTTCGCAATGACTGCCTGAAGTCTTGAACTCATGGACATCACCAGACGCTGTGTTTCCTCCTTTTTGATGATCTGCCAGGCCTTCACTGCATTGGTTTTCAGTTGCCGTTTGTTTGTGGGCCTTTCTGTCAGAAGTTTAGTCTTTAACAAGTGAAATGCATGTTCAATTGGCTTGAGATCAGGTGACTTGGCCATTCAAGAATATTCCACTTCTTTGCTTTAATAAACTCCTGGGTTGCTTTGGCTTTATGTTTTGGGTCATTGTCCATCTGTAGTATGAAACGATTACCAATCAGTTTGGCTGCATTTGGCTGGATCTGAGCACACAGTATGTCTCTCAATACCTCAGAATTCATTCGGCTGTGCTGCTTCTGTCCTGTGTCACATCATCAATAAACACTAGTGACCCAGTGCCACTGGCAGCCATGCATGCCCAAGCCATCACACTGCCTCCGCCGTGTTTTACAGATGATGTGGTATGCTTTGGATCATGAGCTGTACCATGCCTTCACCATACTTTTCTCTTCACATCATTTTGGTAGAGGTTGATCTTGGTTTCATCTGTCCAAAGAATGTTCTGGCTTTTTTAGATTTTTTTTAGCAAATTCCAGTCTAGCCTTTTTATTCTTGATGCTTATGAGTGGCTTGCACCTTGCAGTGAACCCTCTGTAATTACTGTCATGCAGTCTTCTCTTTATGGTATATTTGGATATTGATATGCCTACCTCCTGGAGAGTGTTGTTCACTTTGTTGGCTGTTGTGATGAGGTTTCTCTTCACCATGGAGATTATTCTGCGATCATCCACCACTGTTGTCTTCCGTGGGCGCCCAGGTCTTTTTGCATTGATGAGTTCACCAGTGCTTTCTTTCTTTCTCAGGATATACCAAACTGTAGATTTTGCCACTCCTAATATTGTAGCAATTTCACTGATGGTTTTTTTCTGTTTTTGCAGCTTAAGGATGGCTTGTTTCACCTGGATGGAGAGCTCCTTTGACTGCATGTTTACTTCACCTTCCAAATGCAAGCACCACACCTCAAAACAACTCCATGTCAGTATTCCGGGTTTTCTAAGTCACCTTGTGAATGATTTTGCCCATTGTTAAGATGGAGTTTGCTGTTTTTGTCTTCCCTACTTCCTGTTCATTTGTTTAAAACCCGGGTCAGGTGTCCGCCTCTTTGCTGGAGTATTCTGATTCTGTTCTCCTTCAGCTCAGCTGCTGGTTCTGAGTGTGTCTCTACCTCTGGCTCTGGACATTTCCTGCATATGTAAGCTACACTCTCTATGCTATCATTAGTCTGCTGACTTGGAACTTAACCCTTGGTTCATTCCTCCTGGTAAGAACTGTGTTTTTTTAACTATGTTTCGGGACTTTGTTTCTTGACTGCGTTTTGCTACTTAATCCTTCATCTACTCCCCCCAGTGGGAGCTGTTGGAAACAACACCAGTATAATACTTAAATGTGAACCTGTTTCTGAACTTACCTGTGTTTATGCCACATCTGGAATCAACTTGTGAACTAATTTCTGGACTTACCCGTGTTCATGTCACACCTGGGATGAACTTGTGGACTTGTTCTGGACTTCCCTGTGTTTATTTCATACCTGGATTTGACTCTTTCTGTACCAACAGTGTTTGGATCTGCACCACGTCACCTGTCACACTCACCTTTTGATCACCTTGCTGAGGACTCTGCCTTAAGAACTCTGCCAATTTGCTGTATATGTTTCAAGGACTTGTTTCATTCCAGGACACTGTGGGTTATCAGTATATTGTTTTGAGTGTTATTGCTGTTGTACAAATACACTATTTGCACTAAAGAAACCCGTCTCTGTCTGTTCATTGCCCCATGCTATCAGAATCCTTGAGTTCCTACAATAGTATTACACCCCAGGCCTTTTATCTGCTTAATTGAGAATGACATAATGAAGGGATTGCCCACACCTGTCCATGAAATAGCTTTGGAGTCAATTGTCCAATTGCTTTTGGTCCCTTTAAAAACAGGGTGGCACATGTTAAGGAGCTGAAACTCCTAAACCCTTCATCCAATTTTAATGTGGATACCCTCAAATGAAAGCTGAAAGTCTGAACTTCAACTGCATCTGAATTGTTTTGTTTAAAATTCATTGTGGTAATGTCTATAACCAAAATTAGAAACATTTTGTCTCTGTCCAAATATATATGGACTTAACTGTATATGTGTTAGGAGTCGAGTTCCCACCGCTGCATAGCGGGAATCTCGAACCATGTCTGCTGCGGTCTCCCATTCTGCATCAGCCGCAGTGGCGCCTGCTCAGCGGAGACGTCGGTCCCAGCATCTCACTGAATCTGATACTGTGCAAAGGGTTACTGCTGCTTCTCCAGGCTCTGCTATTGTACCCTGCACTGGTCTGCGTCGAGCAGGCTTTTCTGGGACTAAGTCCTGCTTTGGACACACTGAGCATGCCCAGGGTAAGATCTCTCAATGGAGATCAAGGGTCACATGCTCAGGTACTGCAGCAACTTCCATTGGTCCTCCAGGAAGGTCTTGTACCTGATCAAGCTCTGTGGCAGCCTTCCATTGGTCCTTCTGGGAAGGTCCTGAAGTTGCTGCAGCTATAAAAGGTTCTCATGACCGCATGGCCATGCGCTAGTATCAAATATGTACGAGCTCAGTGCCAGTGTGGTCGTGTGTGTGGTCAGGGACCCAGCTGAAATAAGCCCCTAGAATGCTGGCACCTCTGGTGAGGAGTTTTGTGTGTATGCAGTCAGGGACCCGGCTGAAATAAGCCCCTAGAATGATGGCACCTCCGGCGAGGAGTTTCTTATGAGTAAATTCAGGGCTGGCTAATAGCCATTAGAATTCTGGCTCCACCGGAGAGGAGCTGCGTGTTTGGTTTGGACTGTATGACCACTGTCTGCTCTACTCAGTAGCTGTGTCCCCTGTGAGCTAAACAGGGTACAGCGTTCTCTTTACTACAGGCTCTGTGAAGTAACAGAGTTCGTTTATACTAATTTACTTCACCGCCTTACTTAGCAGCAGGTTCTTTCCTGCACAGTGGATCCCGGGTTGCAAACGCACCTATCTCACCTAATAATTATATTCGGTGCGTTCCGCCAACCCTAACAATATGCACCATTGTATTGCTTGAGAAAGGTTCCCACCCAGGAACCAAAATGTGGCCATGATGGGCCATTAAATAAGAAGCTTTTTTCACTTGAATGGTGTGCTGCCTCCAATCTTTTCGATTTATAGTGAAGGTTTGGTAAATACTTGGGGGGCTTTGCACCTAAATACCTTTTTTTCTGTTCTATTTTGACTTTTTTATACCTTTAACTAGGCCTTTTTTCAACTAACTTTAAACAGCGTTTATTGGTGTAGAAAAGCACAAGTAAAAATAGGTAAAATTGCAACTTGTGCACTCAGCCAGGATACTTTAAGGATAGTGGAGTTCCCAGCTGCTGGAACACCTGGAGGCTGTGATCTAAGGTTACAAGAGTTTACAGCCTCCAGGACCATATAGTCTCACTTAAAGGCTCCTTTTAAGGTTTGTGGGCCTCACGGCTGCCGTGAGGCCCGGTGGCTGTGAACTTTGGTAACATTACCATAGTTCACAGTCACTGGGTCTCCCGGCACTGGTGAGGCCAGGAAAACTTAAAAGAATGTTTAAGGGAGACTTTAACATTACTGGAATTTCCAGCTGCTGGTTCACCTGGAGGCTGTGAACTAAGGCTACCAGAGTTCACAAACTCCAGGCGCTCCAGCAGTAGGAACTCTAGTAACCATAAAGTCTCCTTTAAAGTCTCACTTAAGATTATCATGCCTCACAGTCACTCGGTCATACAGAGTGCAGTCCAGCAGTCTGTGTGACCCAACAGAGTTGATGTAGTACTCCTGGGCTGCGCTCTGCATGACATGGCAGCAGTGCAGTACCTTAGTTTAAAGTACTACAGTGCTTCCACCAGGTCACATGGATTGCAGGACTGCTGGTCATGGTGTTCCGTGAGACCAAAGCAGATGTCAACTGATGTAACCTTACTGAAGTCACTGAAGTTACATAAGTTCATAGCTGGCAAGTCTTATGAAGCAGCATGTCAAACAGTGGCAGCTGAAAAAGCATCATTACGATGCTCAATAAACTTCAGACAACATGGGCACCGAGGGATCACTGGAGTACTTCAGGGTTACATAAGACTTGATTCTTTTACTAAAGGGGAGGACAAGGGCATTTGTCGGGGAGGATTTTTTCTTACTGGGCAAGTAATGTGGGTGTCTGACAGACACCAGTCCATTACTAAACCCAGAGGTTGACGGCATCTGTGATTTTTGACAAATCACAACTGTCATCAACCTCAAACCCAATTACACTGATTGCCACTGCATCAGAGCTATCAAGAAGAGCTGAGACAAGGAGTCAGAATTAGCACATCTAATATGATGTTCCAGTCCTGGGGTGGCTGTAGGCTGGCATGTTTAGGTTGGGAAGGGGTCAATAACCATGGACCTTACCCCCTGATAATGTCAGCACAAAGCTGTCTGACTTACCTTAACTGTTTGTAAGAAATAGAGGGGATCCCACAACATTTTTTATTATTATTTATTTATTGCTAAAAGCTATGTGAAAATACGATGAGATATGACATTTTTTCGTCTATTTTTTAATTCTGTCTTATAGACAAATCATTATGCAGAGAATAATGTTTTGAATGCAATAGTGCTTATTGCTCACAATTGTGCACATAGTAATAGTGCTGGACAGAATGTATACAAACAAAACAGTTTTGGTCCACCGCAATAAATGACACCCACTGAGCTTAGCTCCCACATACACAATAAAATAAAATTGTTTCCAACTGTAAATCTATGCATGCATCAATGTTACATCTCTACCAGGATCTACTCCATCTTTGTTTACCTCAGCCCACAGATACAGTCTAACCAGGGATTTGTTTGGATTATAACGTTGGTTCTACTCAACCAGCCTAATAGGTACTGTCCATATTCCCAGCAGTGTAATTATTTCCTGCTGTGGTCTATGGGGCAATACCATGCTCTGCTTAAGCATTCTGAGGGTAGTCGATAGATATTGTGCCAGGGAGCTCACTGGACTATGGTGTTTTGCATGCCTGGTCTACTGTTACTGACTCAACATTATCCTGACCTTGTCTGATCTGTGATTCTTCCTGACTTTTTCTCTGGCCTATTTGACCTTGTTTAGTTTCTGTCCTTCTAGTATCTGATGTTTGTTCTACTGACTATGGTTTCGATGGTGATTCTGTCCCAGTTTTGTCCCTCCTCATGCTGATCTGGCTTTGTTTGACTTTTCAAGTCCTCAACTTTAACTAACAGCCACTTTGTGGAATCAACCCAAGGTGCTTACCCATTGTAAGTCCACATTCCTTTCCAGCAGGTAAAGGGCAAAGGAAGTTCCACTAGGATCTGCCAGACAAAGTGACCAGGGTCAAGTCTGTCCAAGAAAACTTTTTTGATCTAAAGGCCTCTGACAGATTGTACTATTCCATGTACAATGAACAAAGCTTTCACCAAGTTTTTTTTCCCTGGTTATAATATTTTTTTTAAAAACATCTATATTTTGATATATTCATTCAATACTTAACAAACATAATTGACAAAGTTCTGGAAAATTCAGAGCATGGCAATAAGTATAATGCAGGAAATTACTATGTACATTGTAAAATACATTCAATGACAAAGTTAAGTGACAACAGTATAGACAATGATCGAGCGACACATCAATATTTGTTAGGGGATTAAGAATTTTGTAAATGGCATTGAGTGTAGGTCAGTATGTACTTATTTCCTTAACCCTCTGCAAATTGGCATAGTGCCCTTTGCAGCCTAATATTCAAGACCACACCATGAAATAAACTGTAAGATTGAATTAATAGCAATTTGCCTTGAGCAAAATTAAATGGTTCTACTTTCAAAATTTTGTTAATTATTTAATTATCTAATTTTCATGGAATCCCAAAATGTGGGCCATTATTTACTTGTATCACATAGATCTCAGAGAACAGCACAAAGAAATACTGTGTTACTATAAAGAGCATCTGCTAGCTCTTCTATCAAGTCTGCATTAGTTCATATTTTTACAGGAAGAGATAACTGGAGCATTTTCTTCCTCATTGAAATGTTTAAATACAACTGACCAATAGGAATGGGTAAATGGAAGCATTTTTATTAGGGTAATAGGATATATCCCTAAACAAATAACATTGTCATCACTTATTGAATATTGTGTCTGAGTGTATATGGTCATGTTCTGTCAGCAAAGAAACAATTAGTTTTATTAAAATGGCCAGGTTTTATAAAGTAGACTTTGTAATGCACAACCTCTCATACATATTATTACATTAGTAAATATATGTGCATATCTACATTCAAATATATACACATATACTGTATATTTAATTTTACTTAAAATATGATTTTTAAAGTGTACCTAATGGTTAAGAATTTTATGTCTTGCCATGTTCCACTGTCATGAAAACATAATTCAGCAATTTCTCATGTCTGTAAAATTCTCCTTAAATAAGAAATATTTCAAGGCAAGATGATGTAAAGATGGATTCCATAAACCCAAGTATAGATTAGGAGAAAAGAGACTTAACTTCAGAACTTTGACAAATGATGGACATATCTTCAAGATTGATGGAGTGCTGTAGAATAGAAAAATAATCTTATATGTACGGACATTTAAAGCTAGGTTCTTAAGCTTTTACCATTTAACTTCCATAGACATACAAAAAGATGATTTGTCATCTTTCATCCTTTAATGTTAAGAAACTTTGCAGCCTATATTATTTAAACTGTACAAGTATAAACCTTTGGCTTTACGAAAGTATAAAAATGACTATTTTTGCTATTAATGCAATGAAGAGAATTTTTCATCATTGCTTTATTTAAGCTGAAAGGGATGCATGCACAATGTATTTTTATCATAGGCAAATGCACTAAGTTTTTAAGCTAAATCCTTTTCAGCATTTTTTGTAGCTTTTTTTTTACTGCTACAAAAAAAGTTTGACTTGTTGGGTTCCCCATAAAAAATATTTAGAATTGAGAGTCCTCAGTGGTTAATACCTTTTAATGGCTAATGGCTAACTTTGGTTCTGCATAGATTTTATTAAGTTTGTGATGCCTTCAATGAAAAAAGAGAACTCTTTTGAAATTTAATTAAACCATTTCACACTCTATAACCTTCTATGTGTAAGGAGCTGTCAAGGAAGTCTATGTAGCTGTTAGGTGTTAAGTTCCAGCCTCTGCACAGGGGGGAATCTCGAACCATGTCCTCTGTGGTCTCCCATTCTTCCCCAGCTGCAGTGGAGTCTGCTCAGCAGAGACATCAGTCCCGGCATCTGGCTCAAGCTGATATTGTGCATCTGGTTACAGCTGCCGTCCCAGGTTCACCCTTTGTAACCAGCATTGATCAGCAGTGAGCAAACGTTCCAGGGACTAAGTCCTGCTTTTCATCTACTGAACATGCCTATGGGATGACCTCTCATTGGAGGCCGGAGGTCACAAGCTCAGGTCCTGTAGCAGTTCTGATTGGACCACTAGAAAGGTCCCGAAAGGCTACATCTATAAAAGGCTTGCATGGCCGCTCGCCATGCGCTAGTATAAAACTGAAATCGTGTGTGTGTGGATGCATGACTGTTTCTGGTGAAAGCTTCTTAATCATACCCATCCCTAGTGTTGTTGATTGTTTTTGGATGATTGAGTTACCTAGTGCCAGAAAGTGCCATCCATCACAAGGCATGAGCTTACAGTGTCTTTTAGCAGCGACCACCAGTGTGAAACTGTGCACAACCAGGGCGCTTTCCTGACCCTAGTTATTGTGGATAGTGGCTTCCGCCAGAGCGACGCTGTACTGTGTGGCAAAAGTTCAGTTAGTTCTGTCCTAACTACCGGTTAGTGAAGGTGGGAATTCCCGCTTGGACTCAGCATCTGACTCAGGGTGTCCTCAGGCGTGGGCTCAAAAGCCACCGAGGGTCAGAGCGAGTCCAATCACCAGTTTAGTGGGGGTGAATTATAGGGATCTCACCAGCATCTTTCAGCTGCACCCTGTGACTGCTATCAAGTCGCAGTGCTTAACTGGTGACTCTGGGAAGCAACAGAGTTTGCTTCCATTCACACTGGGTGAGGTCTAACCCACGTGTGAGCAAGCGTTCATCCGCCATTACTCAGCAGCAGGTTCCATCTCTGCACGGTGGACCCCGGGCTGCGAAAGCACATCATATCTCCCTTTATATTATTTGGTGCATTCCACTAGCCCTAACAGTAGCCACACTGTATTTCTATATGCTTCTGAGTTCACATAAGGGAATTAAGCTGTTTTTGGTAGCTTTATTCTAAAAATGGCAGCATGTTCCATTAAATGCCTCATTAGAAAAAGCATTATCTCCTAGAAATGAGGCAACACTTACTGCATAAGCAAATCTATTTTCATATAGTTTTTTGTTAAGGTGTGTTGTTAAATGTGTAGGGTAAATTTATTTTGTGTTCAAATGTATCAAATCTTCAGCTATTTGCAATAAATGTATATAGTGGATATAATCACGCAGTTAAAATATTCACTGCAAAAATAATTATTTATAACATTGTTGCTGAAAGCAATATGTTAAGGATTACGGAGTAATCCTCATGTAAATACAAACTATAAATTCAGAGAGTGATACGACAAACAAAAAAATATTTTCTAACTTAGCGGGGATACTTTGCATGGCATTGTACTGCTGTCTCCTCTGTAAAGTTAGAAAATATTATTAAATTAATCTTACATAAAAGCAGTAAGTAAATTCACAATAAGAAATAAAATGGACAAAACATACTTAAATCAATAGAAATCAAGGAATAATAGAAATAAAGAAGAGGCTTCTAATTGAAAACTCACAAATACCATGGTCAATGTCAACACAATTGTAAAAATGTATATTAATGGTTTTGGTTTTAATGAAGAAAAATGAGAAACTATAGAGTATTGTAGTCTTGCAGCAAAAAGAAAAATGTATCTGCAAAAAAATTAGTGCAAAAGTTTACACAGTCTCAAAATTCACACTTATGGGTGATTATAAGTTATTATTAGCTTAGTTTCATACCACTAATTATGTATATTTATACATTATATTTTTAGATACGACATAGAGCATATATTTTTATAGCAAAGGAAAATGCTTTTCAATCTAAATCAATAGCATTCAAGCAGATATAGCAAACACATTAATTTATTTTTGTAATTCACGGGTAGCAATACTAAATGCATACAAGCTAAATGGGTAGCTGTATTTGCACTAAGCTTCCAATGCAGTGATTAGGAGGCCAATAGATATGTATATTTTATGGCAAAGTATTTAAAAAGAATTCAAAGCAAATAATTCTGAGGTCTGAATTTCAGATGCTAGCGATGGATGCTTATTACAGATCACTATTGACTGTGGCATGAAGTAGCTCCTAAATGCTTAAGGTGAAAAAAAGGCAGTTCATCGGAAAAAAGTATTCAATATTTGTTTTTACATTTCTTTGATACAAAAGATAAATACACACAAATTTAGATAAAGTAAGCGATCTAAAGAAAGAAGTACCATCATTATCATAATTATCATAATTTCACACCATAGTAATTCAATTTTCCCAGAAAAGTCCCTTTTTTGCTTGGGCTTTTAAACTCATAAGACCAAATCATTGATAATATATATTAAAGTGCACACCCAGTATCAACAAATTCATACACAGTAAATAGTAGGCAATAGATGTATTCCCTGTGTATATTTTTAATTTGAATCTTGCAAGTTTTGTTCACAAGTCATATACCTGCACGCTATTTGATGTGGTAATTCAAATAGAGGTTAGTAAAAGTGTTGCTTTGTGTTGCCAATTGTTAGGGAATTAATAGATGCATTTTAGAGGTCTTATCAACCACTTTATCAAAAATTGAGATGTCACTGTAATTTTGTCTTTGATCACAAATTAGGGATGGTAGGCAAACTGTAGATTAAAAATAATGAACAAGATTGTCACCTTTTTATAAAAATACAATCAATGTTGATATTATATTTAAAATAAAAAAACACTTCGCTAGTTTTACAATTAACATGTCAACAAAATATATTATCACTATGGGAAAAAGTTATTAACTATAATAAATAATTCTAGCAACTTTTTTAGGATAGCAGGTATTTTTCACATTTACATAATCACAATATGTCATATTAGATCATAGAAAACAAACACATAATAATAATAATAATAAAAAATACAAAATGTATTTTAAAATAGTTTTACCTTGCCAACGTACTGATGATCTGGTCCTATATGTTCTTCTAAAACAAAGAACTGATTCCATACCCATCCACGCTTTGGTCGGTGGTGAACTTCTGTTTCTCCTTCTATGTGTTTGGTTTGATTTCGGGTCACTTTTATAGAGCTGTGATGGGTTGCTCCATAACATCTTTGCACAAAACAAAGACATACTAAAACTGGACAGATGCCAGATGTGCTTGTAAATCTCATGGTAGAAAGTTTTCCCTTTTTAGCAGAGTTGTAAATGTTTAATCCAAATATCTTGGATATGCTTGGTTTAAAGCTATGCTGTGTCTGGTAAAACAGTCCAACATGGTCTTCTGTGAGCATCCATTGTTTATATAGATTTTTAGTTGATAAAAGTATTGTATTTACATCCTGAAAAAAGATCCGAGCACTGTCTCTGTGGAATTCCTTAAGATCTTGTACAAAAGAGGATCATCTCATATCTAATGAAGGATAGAGAAGAAAAAAAACATCATTAGGACGGTTGTATAACTGTAACTCTAAATTACTAATTAAGGGTTGCGGAAAAACTCTACAAAGAAGCCTTAATTAATTTAATCAATGAAGACATCATATATCCTATAAAGATAACATATGACCTTGTATTTGCAGACATCACACTAGACAGTGTATTTCACTAAACATTTGCTGTACTTTGTTATTATTATTATTATTAGTAGTAGTAGTAGTAGTAGTAGTAGCAGTAATAGTAGTAGTAGTAATAGTAGAGGTAGTGGTAAATAAAATAATGTTCTTTTGTTCTTGCTTGAAAACTTGCTAAAACCTAACTCTTAACCCAAAGTGTTAGCTAATATAAAACATACTGTTGAACAGTGAATACTTTTGAATAGCAATGTCCTGTATACTAATAATTCAGAATTAAATACACATTTTTATGAGGTTTATAGTATTTTTAAAAATTCTGGTCAGTTAAATTAATGACAAATATGTATATAAAATAGCACTGCATTTCATTGCATGAATAAAAATAAAAATGATTACTGTAGCATTATTTATAAAGTAACACATACTACTTGAAAAATACACACCACAAGCACATGAAATTTGTAGCTCCATATTTATAGAACATATGATTCCTTATTCTTTTATGTTTCAACTAGCAGAAAGTACCTTGTAATTTTCCATAATTAAGATCATTACAGAGCTATTTCAATATATTTCTAGATTTTACATAGAAAGTACTGTAAGATAAAAAGTCCGCTCTTGGTTTTCATGTATATTGCTGTATTTTATTTCTTACAATTTAGAAGAACACTTTAAATATAATATTCAAAGCAAATGATTAATTTACTGTTATATGGACATTAAATTATGTACTATATTATTGTGAATATCTCCATATAATGTAAGATAAAACAGCCTATATGTTATTCTTTGAAACTCAACTTCCTTCTTGCTGATCTATAAAAAATTTTTGCAGTGTTGTTATAAAGGACAGTCATTGTGATATGGTCTGGGAAATAGAAAAGATCAAAACAGTGTTTATTTGTTAAGCATGCAATGTGAAATAATAAAGAATACAAAAGTTTTAAATTTATAAGTGAGTAATAATGAATGGTACAATATATCAAATGTTGCTTATGAAAATTTTAAAAAGATTGAAAGTACAACTCCGGCGGGACTATTGTAGTATGTATAAAAGCCTAAGGAGTTAATGCAGCAGATATTTTATGGGGGTTTTAGGATATTGATAGTTTCTCAGAGATCACTGGTCAAAAATATAGACAGAAAGAGTAATTACTAAAACACTGGACAAACACTCTAGATAGTAATATGTTGACAAACTACATTAGTGAAAAAAAAATGGTAGTCTGGGAATAATACACAGATTCATTTGATAAGAGAAGAGACAGTGACAGAGCCAGATATGGTGAAGATGACATCTGTCCAGCAGCATTTGAATTAACCCCTGCTTTGAGGTGGGCTCCGGCGGTGAGCCCACCTCAAAGCCGCGACATGTCAGCTGATTTGTACAGCTGACATGTGCGCACAATGAGCGCGAGCGGAATCGCGATCTCCCGTGCCCATTAACTAGTTAAATGCCGCCGTCAAGCGTTGACAGCGGCATTTAACTAGCGCTCCCGGCCGCGTGGCCGGAAGTGCTCGCACCGATGACCCCCGTCACATGATCGGGGGTCATCGGTGCATTGCCATAACAACCTCCTTGAAACCTCTATGGTTGTTGATGGCCGATTGCTTTGAGCGCCACCCTGTGGTCGGCGTTCAAAGTACACCTGCCTTTCTGCTACATAGAGGTGATCTGTACTTCACTTCTATGTAGCAGAGGTGATCGAGTTATGCATGCTTCTAGCCTTCTATGGAGGCTACTGAAGCATGCCAAAATTTAAAAAAAAAGTATTTTAAAATATAAAAAATATATAAAAGTTCAAATCACCCCCCTTTCACCCCAATCAAAATAAAACAATTAAAAAAATCAAACATACACATATTTGGTATCGCCGCATTCAAAATCGCCCGATCTATCAATAAAAACAAAGGATTAACCTGATCGCTAAATGGCGTAGCGAGAAAAAAAATCAAAATGCCAAAATTACGTTTTTTTGGTCGCCGCAACATTGCATTAAAATGCAATAACGGGCGATCAAAATAACATATCTACACCAAAATTGTATCATTAAAAATGCCAGCTTGGCAAGCAAAAAATAAGCCCTCACCTGACCCCAGATCACGAAAATTGGAGACGCTACGGGTATTGGAAAATCGCGCAATTTTTTTTTTTTAGCAAACTTTGGAATTGTTTTTCACCACTTAGATAAAAAATAACCTAGACATGTTAGGTGTCTATGAACTCATAATGACCTGGAGAATCATAATGGCAGGTTAGTTTTAGCAATTGGTGAATCTAGCAAAAAAGCCAAACAAAAAACAAGTGTGAGATTGCACTTTTTTTGCAATTTCATCACACTTGGAATTTTTTTCCCGTTTTCTGTTACAGGGCATGGTAAAACCAATGGTATTGTTCAAAAGTACATCTTGTCCTGCAAAAAATAATCCCTCACATGGCCATATTGATGGAAAAATAAAAAAGTTATGGCTCTGGGAAGGAGGGGAGCAAAAAACGAAAACTAAAAAACGGAATAAGCTCCGGGGGTGAAGGGGTTAAAAAACACAATTTGTTTTATTATTAGGGCCCTAAAAATTCTATAGCAAAACAATACAATAATTTTTACATGACTTTTTTGAGAAATGCTTTGCAGGTGTATGAAAAAGTGTTTGCCCCATTCTGATTTCCTGTACTTTTGTATGTTTGTCACGCGTAAATGTTTCAGAAAACTTAAATGCAGTTTTTAAGTGAAGTTCTTTGCTATTAAGGGGAAAAAGAAATCCAAACATATAGGGCCCTGTGTGAAAAATGGATATCGCCTTAAACCTAATAACTAGTTCTGTCACCCTCAGCAGCAACAACTGCAATCAAGCATTTGAGATAATTGGCATTAAGTCTTTTACAATGCTCTGGAGGAATTTTGGCCCACTCATCCTTGCAGGATTATTGTAATTCAACCACATTGGAGGGTTTCCGAGCAGGAACTCCTTTTCTTAAGATCATGCCACAGCAACTCAATCGGATTAAGGTCTGGACTTTCACAAGGCCACTCCAAAGTCTTTCATTTGTTTTTCTTAAGCCATTCAAAGGTGACTTGCTGGTGTGTTTTGGATTATTCTCCTGCTGCATAGCCCAAGTGCACTTCAGCTTGATGTCATGAACAGATGGCCCGACATGTTCCTTCAGGATTTTTGAGTACACAGCAGAATTCATGATTACATTTACCACAGCAAGTCTTCCAGGTCCTGAAACAACAAAACAGTTCCAGACCATCACATTACCACCATATTTTACTGTTGGTATGATGTTCCTTTTCTGAAAATCCTGTGTTACTTTTATGCCAGATGTAATGGTACATACACCTTCCAAAAACTTTAGCTTTTGTCTCGTCAATTTGCAGAATATTCTCCAAACAGTCTTGGTGACCATCAAGATGTTTTCTGGCACATCTCAGAAGAGCTTTTATGTTCTTATTGCTCAGCAGTGTTTCTTTTTATTGGAACTTTGCCATACAGGCCATTTCTGCTTTATGGTCCATTTCTTTATTATGGTGAAGTCATGAACTGACCTTAACTGAGGCAAGTGAGGCGAGCAGTTCTTTGGATGTTGCTGTGGGGTCTTTTCTCACCTCTTGGATGAATTGTTGCTATTGTTGGGTTAATTTTGGTAGGCCGGCTACTCCTGGGAAGGTTCACCACTGAACCATTTGTTTGCCATTTGTAGATAATGGCTCTCACTGTGGTTCGTGTTGGAGGCCCAAAGCTTTATACAGTATATGGCTTTATAATGCCTAGATCTCAATTGCTTTTTTCCTAATTTGTTCTAGAATTTCTTTGGTTTGCAGCATGATGTCTAGCTTTTGAGATACTCTTGGTCTACTTCACTTTGTCAGGCAGGTCCTATTTAAGTGATTTATTGGTTGAGAACAGGTGTTGCAGTAAAACAGGCCTCGGTGTGGCTAGCTATTTTGAGCTCAGCTTCCCAAAGATGTTCTGAACCACAATTTAAGTTTTAAGGTGGGGAGGGGGACAATCACTTTTTACACAGGGCCCTGAAGGTTTGGATTTCTTTTCCCCTTAATAATAAATACCTTCATTTACATACTACAATGTGTGTTTACGTGTATTATTTTTGTCTAATATTTACATTTGGTGATCTGAAACATTTAAGTGTGACAAACATGCAAAATAATAGATTAGAAGGGGACAAACAATTTTTTCCATATATATATATATATATATATATATATATATATATATATATATATATATATATACATATATATATATATATATATATACATATGTTTTGAAATATCTGCCTTTTGGCTGATTTTCTGTTGTATGTAATAGCTTTGTCTGACTAACTAACAAAGTGTGATTGGTGAAAACAACATTTTCACATGTGTTTTGCTAGTCAAATTTTACATCCATAAACACCATACTAATAAGGCATGGCAAACTGGCAGGAGCTAGATGTTTAGGTGTTTGTAACTGCCTAGTTATTTTATGGCATAATTTTTGGGAAGAGAGTTGAATTTTGTTGAAAAAAGTAGAAGCAAAAATGTAGACATATATCTGTGCATGTTTTTGCACACCTGTTCTACTAGTCTAATTTGACTACCATATGTTCCACGCCTATACTGTGGCCTGATGTCACATTTTGACCTCTCTGCAAGGAACTACATGACATTAATACATCATTTTTAACAAAAGTTGAATAACTGGAGTTGAAAATATTTTTTAACATTAACTATGATGATGTGGAAAAAGTGACAGGACAGATTAGTGAAACAAGAAAAAAAATAAACCCAAACCATGGCTAAGAATATGAAAGAAGAAATAGCACAACCCCTGCACCAGCTTTCTAGGCAAAAGTACTACAAAACACATGACACAATTGGCCTCCAGTCCCTACAGCAAGTGTAAAACTGGGGAATAAGTAAAGGTTATTATGAAATATATGGCACATAAATCATCTCAGTCAAAGCATTAGGGCACTACCTTTATCAGTAACACATTTTTAACTACATATTTCCACTTAGTCAGTAAAAAATATCACAATAATAACAAATAGAATGACAAAAATGAAAGACTTAATTATTTAAAAATTGTAAATTGATTGCAGCAATATTGGATTGGTTCACTTATAACTCTGCAATGATCTCTTTAGAACATCATTGCGATAAACAAGTTTATTACCAATTTCTTCTGTTCTGAACATTGTTTACGCAAAATTGAAAAATCATTTTATGTTTATGAAGCAGAAACAGTTCTTCCCTCACATCTTGACAATCATTTGTCGAGAGAGAGAAGAAACTGCTGGGTCTTAGCAGGCCCAGATCATCTCACTACTGGACTAATCGGAGTGATATTTGCCCTTCTCACAGGGAATAATATCCAAGCCTGTATTACAGATTAAATCAACAATAAAAAATGTACTTAATTGTTTAAATGCCTCCATCCCCAAAGTTTATTTTATCACGTTATAAAATGACGTTATGACGTTTTTTTTTTTTTAATGGATGACTGTTTTTTTAGCGTCCAACCCATCAAAATAAAAAAAGTGTTTGAAATTCATAACAGTAATTTATATAACATGGGGAACACAATTTAAAATGTTTTAGTAGTCCTTAAGGGTCATAAAAAAATTGTAAAAATCAGACAGGTTTTTCTTTTTATTCTTTACATTTTCCAACATTATTGTTAAAAAGAGAATACAAAAATAAGAAAATAATGCCAATCATTAGATCCGCATAATAATAATAATAATAATAATAATAATAATAATAATAATAATCATTAGATCCACAAAAAGGCAACAATAATTAAAAACATAATTTCAGAGATCGTCAAACTGCGTGAATGAAAAAAAAAGTGCCTTGTCATGAGTGAAGAAATGATGTATCTTGGTTAAATGAAAACCACTGACATTTACAAAATAGACTCTTGCAATGTATCATTATATATAGAATCACCCTTGATATTTTCTATCAGGTAGCATAATTGTCTGTCATCAGGGACTGGAACCTGTGACTATGTTTTGCTACATGTCTTAATCCTTCACACTATTGTAGCAGCCTCAGTGTCCTTTCTTTTCCAGCCCTACTGTGTTTTTCTCCAGAATCTGAATTTGTCATCTTATTTCTATGATTATTATACCCTGTGTTCTGTATTTGTTTTTTTTTCTGCTTTATCTAAATCCACTCAACTTATTTCTTAATGCTAGCACATGTTCAGCATGTATTTTGAAGTATTACTGATTTAATTCCTGTTAGGGTTATTCTCAAATTGTGTGTTCAGCAGCACACTACTGCACCACCTTTCACTTTTTTGTTACCTGAGGTTGAGGCACTGCATCTTGAGTGACAGTTCTGGATAAGAAGGTTTATTTTTTGCTTGACTTATCCTGCTACTGTGACACACTTAGGTATGCCAGAGCATATTCAGATTTCTACACTAGAATAACTATATTTACATATAGAGATAACAGGGCCTTTGAGCAAGGACACATGTCGGGAAAGTGAAAACAGTGCTAAGGAGAAGTGCCAAATACCAAATATGCCTACAAGTGAATATGTAATTATGGAATCATGAGATCATGGTCACCAGCATGTCCCTTGAGAAAATAGTTTGAAACGCTCATCGGAGCATGGACATTACATATGAATCCTTTGGGTAATTATGTTTACATGATTGTTACCATGATCATGATCTCATGATTCCATGATTACATTTACACCTGTAGACATATATGGTGTTTAATAATCTATACATTTGATCTAAATGTTGCTATATGCACATGCACCTTAACATCAGTGTCTATGTTTATTATAGTATGCATTTAATATGCACTATCAGCTCATTTGTAGTTGTGATAATGCATTCAGTCTAGAAGGTGCTTCACGCACATGCCCTTTAATATCAGTATCTAATGTATATCTATTGCACTAATCACTATATATTACTATATTTGGGATATATATCAATAACGTAACTTTTATTATTTTGGAGAATATATCCCCCATGCATGTCACTATTTAATGTCCCTTTATGTGTGCATATTTCCCTGGTATTGGATCTTTTTAATGATGAATTAACATTTTTAACCCCTTCACCACCAAGGGTGGTTTGCACGTTAATGACCGGGCCAATTTTTACAATTCTGACCACTGTCCCTTTATGAGGTTATAACTCTGGAATGCTTCAACGGATCTTGGCGATTCTGACATTGTTTTCTCGTGACATATTGTACTTCATGTTAGTGGTAAAATTTCTTCGATATAACTTGCGTTTATTTGTGAAAAAAACGAATATTTGGCGAAAATTTTGAAAATTTCGCAATTTTCCAACTTTGAATTTTTATGCCCTTAAATCACAGACATATGTCACACAAAATACTTAATAAATAACATTTCCCACATGTCTACTTTACATCAGCACAATTTTGGAACCAAAATTTTTTTTTTTGACGGAGTTATAAGGGTTAAAAGTTGACCAGCAATTTCTCATTTTTACAACACCATTTTTTTTTAGGGACCACATCTCAGTTAAAGTCATTTTGAGGGGTCTATATGATAGAAAATACCCAAGTGTGACACCATTCTAAAAACTGCACCCCTCAAGGTACTCAAAACCACTTTCAAGAAGTTTATTAACCCTTCAGGTGTTTCACAGGAATTTTTGGAATGTTTAAATAAAAATGAACATTTAACTTTTTTTCACACAAAATTTATTTCAGCTCCAATTTGTTTTATTTTACCAAGGGTAACAGGAGAAAATAGACCCCAAACGTTGTTGTACAATTTGTCCTGAGTACGCTGATACCCCATATGTGGGGGTAAACCACAGTTTGGGCGCATGGCAGAGCTTGGAAGCAAAGGAGCGCCATTTCACTTTTCAATGCAAAATTGACTGGAATTGAGATGGGACGCCATGTTGCATTTGGAGAGCCCCTGATGTGCCTAAACATTGAAACCCCAAACAAGTGACACCATTTTGGAAAGTAGACCCCCTAAGGAACTTATCTAGATGTGTGGTGAGCACTTTGACCCAACAAGTGCTTTACAGAAGTTTATAATGCAGAGCCGTAAAAATAAAAAATCATATTTTTTCACAAAAATGATCTTTTCACCCCCAATTTTTTAATTTTCCCAAGGGTGAGAGAAGAAATTGGACCCCAAAAATTGTTGTGCAATTTGTCCTGAGTACGCTGATACCCCATATGTGGGTGTAAACCATTGTTTGGGCGCAGGGCAGAGCTCGGAAGGGAAGGAGCGCCATTTGACTTTTCAATGCAAAATTGACTGGAATTGAGATGGGACGCCATGTTGCGTTTGGAGAGCCCCTAATGTGCCTAAACATTGAAACCCCCCACGAGTGACACCATTTTGGAAAGTAGACCCCTTAAGGAACTTATCTAGATGTGTGGTGAGCACTTTGACCCAACAAGTGCTTCACAGAAGTTTATAATGCAGAGCCGTAAAAATAAAAAATCATATTTTTTCACAAAAATGATCTTTTAACCCCCATTTTTTTATTTCCCCAAGGGTAAGAGAAGAAATTAGACCACAAAAGTTGTTGTGCAATTTGTCCTGAGTACGACGATACCCCATATGTGGGTGTAAACCATTGTTTGGGCGCATAGCAGAGCTCGGAAGGGAAGGAGCGCTATTTTACTTTTCAATGCAAAATTGACTGGAATTAAGATGGGATGCCATGTTGCGTTTGGAGAGCCCCTGATGTGCCTAAACATTAAACCCCCCCACAAGTGACACCATTTTGGAAAGTAGACCCCCTAAGGAACTTATCTAGATGTGTTTTGAGAGCTTTGAACCCCCAAGTGTTTCACTACAGTTTATAACGCAGAGCCGTGAAAATAAAAATTATTTGTTTTTTTTCACAAAAATGATTTTTTAGCCCCCAGTTTTGTATTTTCACAAGGGTATCAGGATAAATTGGACCTCAAAAGTTGTTGTCCAATTTGTCTGGAGTACGCTGATACCCCATTTGTGGGGGGGGACCACTGTTTGGGCGCATGACAGAGCTCGGAAGGGAAGGAGCGCCATTTGGAATGCAGACTTAAATGGATTGGTCAGCAGGCGTCACGTTGCATTGGCAGAGCCCCTGATGTACCCAAACAGTACAAACCCCCCACAAGTGACCCCATATTGGAAAATAGATCCCCCAAGGAACTTATCTAGATGTGTTGTGAGAACTTTGAACCCCCAAGTGTTTCACTACAGTTTATAACGCAGAGCCGTGAAAATAATTTTTTTTTTTTTCACAAAAATGAAATTTAGCCCCCAGTTTTGTATTTTCACAAGGGTATCAGGATAAATTGGACCCTAAAAGTTGTTGTCCAATTTGTCCTGAGTACGCTCATACCCCCTATGTGGGGGGGAACCACTGTTTGGGCGCATGACAGAGCTCGGAAGGGAAGGAGCGCCATTTGGAATGCAGACTTAAATGGATTGGTCTGCAGGCGTCACGTTGCATTTGCAGAGCCCCTGATGTACCCAAACAGTACAAACCCCCCACAAGTGACCCCATATTGGAAACTAGACCCCCCAAGGAACTTATCTAGATGTGTTGTGAGAACTTTGAACCCCCAAGTGTTTCACTACAGTTTATAACGCAGAGCCGTGAAAATAAAAATTATTTTTTTTTTTTCACAAAAATGATTTTTTAGCCCCCAGTTTTGTATTTTCACAAGGGTATCAGGATAAATTGGACCCTAAACGTTGTTGTCCAATTTGTCCTGAGTACGCTGATACCCCCTATGTGGGGGGGAACCACTGTTTGGGCGCATGACAGAGCTCGGAAGGGAAGGAGCGCCATTTGGAATGCAGACTTAAATGGATTGGTCTGCAGGCGTCACGTTGCATTTGCAGAGCCCCTGATGTACCCAAATAGTACAAACCCCCCACAAGTGACCCCATATTGGAAACTAGACCTCCCAAGGAACTTATCTAGATGTGTTGTGAGAACTTTGAACCCCCAAGTGTTTCACTACAGTTTACAACGCAGAGCCGTGAAAATAAAACATATTTTTTTTCCCACAAAAATGATTTTTAGCCCCCCAAATTTTTATTTTCCCAAGGATAACAAGAGAACTTGGACCCCAGAAGTTGTTGTTCAATTTGTCCCTAGTACGCTGATACCCCATATGTTGGGGTAAACCCCTTTTTGGACGCACGGGAGAGCTCAGAAGGGAAGGAGCATTGTTTTACTTTTTCAACGCAGAATTGGCTGGAATTGAGATTGGACGCCATGTCGCGTTTGGAGAGCCCCTGATGTGCCTGAACAGTGGAATCTCCCCAATTCTACCTGAAACCCTACCCCTAACCTCACCCCTAACCGTTTACTGAACATTTTCTGACAGTCATAAGTGCCACGTATATAAGTGCCACGTATATAAGTGCCACGTATTTAAGAGCCACGTATTTAAGTGCCACGTATTTAAGTGCCACGTATTTCAGTGCCACGTATTTCAGTGCCACGATATTTCAGTGCCACGATATTTCAGTGCCACGTATTTCAGTGCCACGTATTTCAGGCACTGAAAAATACGTGGCACGTAAATACTTCAGTGCCACGATATTTCAGTGCCACAATATTTCAGTGCCACGTATTTCAGTGCCACGTATTTCAGGCACTGAAAAATACGTGGCACGTAAATACGTGGCACGTAAATACGTGGCACGTAAATACGTGGCACGTAAATACGTGTGTTGTGAAATTGGATTCTGGGCTCCCCCGGTGGCCACTTGTGGAATTGTACTTGTGTGCATCATCCCCTCTGTTCACCTGCTCCTATCAGGATGTGGGAGTCGCTATATAACCTTGCTCCTCTGTCAGTTTCATGCCGGTCAACAATGTAATCAGAAGCCTTTCTGTGCATGTTCCTGCTACTAGACAACTCCCAGCTAAGTTGGACTTTTGTCCTTGTGTGTTTTTGCATTTTGTTCCTGTTCACAGCTGCTGTTTCGTTACTGTGTCTGGAAAGCTCTTGTGAGCGGAAATTGCCACTCTGGTGTTATGAGTTAATGCTAGAGTCTTAAAGTAATTTCTGGATGGTGTTTTGATAGGGTTTTCTGCTGACCATGAAAGTGCCCTTTCTGTCTTCTTTCTATCTAGTAAGCGGACCTCGATTTTTGCTAAACCTATTTTCATACTACGTTTGTCATTTCATCTAAAATCACCGCCAATATATGTGGGGGCCTCTGTCTGCCTTTTGGGAAAATTTCTCTAGAGGTGAGCCAGGACTGTCTTTTCCTCTGCTAGGATTAGGTAGTTCTCCGGCTGGCGCTGGGCATCTAGGGATAAAAAAACGTAGGCATGCTACCCGGCCACTTCTAGTTGTGCGGCAGGTTTAGTTCATGGTCAGTATAGTTTCCATCTTCCAAGAGCTAGTTCTCATATATGCTGGGCTATGTTCTCTCGCCATTGAGAACCATGACAGTTTGACCGGCCCAAAAAAAAGGGTTAAATTACTGGCTGAGAAAGGAGAGAAAAAAGAAGTCTGCTACAATTTTTTTTTTTTTTCCCCTCTAGTTCTGAGTGTGCTCTTAATTGAATCACTTGCTAGTCTGCCTATACTGCAGCCTTCCTCTCTTTCTCTCCTTCTTATCCTTGAATGGCTTTGTGTTCACCTGTTTCAAATGGATCTTCAGAGTGTAGCTACAGGTTTGAATAATCTCGCCACAAAGGTACAAAATTTGCAAGATTTCGTTGTTCATGCACCTATGTCTGAGCCTAGAATTCCTTTGCCTGAATTCTTCTCGGGGAATAGATCTCACTTTCAAAATTTTAAAAATAATTGCAAATTGTTTTTGTCCCTGAAGTCTCGCTCTGCCGGAGACCCTGCACAGCAGGTCAGGATTGTAATTTCCTTGCTCCGGGGCGACCCTCAAGACTGGGCTTTTGCATTGGCACCAGGGGATCCTGCGTTGCTCAATGTGGATGCGTTTTTTCTGGCCTTGGGGTTGCTTTATGAGGAACCTCATTTAGAGCTTCAGGCGGAAAAGGCCTTGATGTCCTTGTCTCAGGGGCAAGATGAAGCTGAAATATACTGCCAAAAATTCCGCAAATGGTCTGTGCTTACTCAGTGGAATGAGTGCGCCCTGGCGGCGATTTTCAGAGAAGGTCTCTCTGATGCCATTAAGGATGTTATGGTGGGGTTCCCTGTGCCTGCGAGTCTGAATGAGTCCATGACGATGGCTATTCAGATCGATAGGCGTCTGCGGGAGCGCAAACCTGTGCACCATTTGGCGGTGTCTACTGAGAAAACGCCAGAAAATATGCAATGTGATAGAATTCTGTCCAGAAGCGAGCAGCAGAATTTTAGACGAAAAAATGGGTTGTGCTTCTATTGTGGTGATTCAACTCATGTTATATCAGCATGCTTTAAGCGTACTAAGAAGCCTGACAAGTCTGTTTCAATTAGCACTTTACAGTCTAAGTTTATTCTATCTGTGACCCTGATTTGTTCTTTGTCATCTATTACCGCGGACGCCTATGTCGACTCTGGCGCTGCTTTGAGTCTTATGGATTGGTCCTTTGCCAAACGCTGTGGGTATGATTTGGAGCCATTGGAGGCTCCGATACCTCTGAAAGGGATTGACTCCACCCCATTGGCTAGTAATAAACCACAATACTGGACACAAGTGACTATGCGTGTTAATCCGGATCACCAGGAGGTTATTCGCTTTCTGGTACTGTATAATCTACATGATGTTTTGGTGCTGGGATTGCCATGGCTGCAATCTCATAACCCAGTCCTCGACTGGAGAGCTATGTCTGTGTTAAGCTGGGGATGTAAAGGAACTCATGGGGACGTACCTTTGGTTTCCATTTCATCATCTATTCCCTCTGAGATTCCTGAATTCTTGTCTGACTTTCGTGACGTTTTTGAAGAACCCAAGGTTGGTTCACTACCTCCGCACCGGGAGTGCGATTGTGCCATAGACTTGATCCCGGGTAGTAAATACCCTAAGGGTCGTTTATTTAATCTGTCTGTGCCTGAACACGCGGCTATGCGAGAATATATAAAGGAGTCCTTGGAAAAGGGACATATTCGTCCTTCGTCATCTCCCTTAGGAGCCGGTTTTTTCTTTGTGTCTAAGAAAGACGGTTCTTTGAGGCCGTGTATTGATTATCGACTTTTGAATAAAATCACGGTTAAATATCAATATCCGTTACCACTGCTTACTGATTTGTTTGCTCGTATAAAGGGGGCCAAGTGGTTCTCTAAGATTGATCTCCGTGGGGCGTATAATTTGGTGCGAATCAAGCAGGGGGATGAGTGAAAAACCGCATTTAATACGCCCGAGGGCCATTTTGAGTATTTGGTGATGCCTTTTGGTCTTTCAAATGCCCCTTCAGTCTTCCAGTCCTTTATGCATGACATTTTCCGCGATTATTTGGACAAATTTATGATTGTGTATCTGGATGATATTCTGATTTTTTCGGATGACTGGGACTCTCATGTCCAGCAGGTCAGGAGGGTTTTTCAGGTTTTGCGGTCTAATTCCTTGTGTGTGAAGGGTTCTAAGTGTGTTTTTGGGGTTCAAAAGATTTCCTTCTTGGGATACATTTTTTCCCCCTCTTCCATCGAGATGGATCCTGTCAAGGTTCAGGCTATTGGTGATTGGACGCAACCCTCTTCTCTTAAGAGTCTTCAGAAATTTTTGGGCTTTGCTAACTTTTATCGTCGATTTATTGCTGGTTTTTCTGATGTTGTAAAACCATTGACTGATTTGACTAAGAAGGGTGCTGATGTTGCTGATTGGTCCCCTGATGCTGTGGAGGCCTTTCGGGAGCTCAAGCGCCGCTTTTCTTCCGCCCCAGTGTTGCGTCAGCCTGATGTTGCTCTTCCTTTTCAGGTTGAGGTCGACGCTTCTGAAATCGGAGCTGGGGCGGTGTTGTCGCAGAGAAGTTCCGACTGCTCCGTGATGAGACCTTGTGCTTTTTTTTCCCGTAAATTTTCGCCCGCCGAGCGGAATTATGATATTGGGAATCGGGAGCTTTTGGCCATGAAGTGGGCTTTTGAGGAGTGGCGTCACTGGCTTGAGGGGGCCAGACATCAGGTGGTGGTATTGACTGACCACAAAAATTTAATTTACCTTGAGTCTGCCAGGCGCCTGAATCCTAGACAGGCGCGCTGGTCGTTGTTTTTCTCTCGGTTTAATTTTGTGGTGTCTTACCTACCGGGTTCTAAGAATGTTAAGGCGGATGCCCTTTCTAGGAGTTTTGAGCCTGACTCCCCTGGTAATTCTGAGCCCACAGGTATCCTTAAAGATGGAGTGATATTGTCTGCCGTTTCTCCAGACCTGCGGCGGGCCTTGCAGGAGTTTCAGGCGGATAGACCTGATCGTTGCCCACCTGGTAGACTGTTTGTTCCTGATGATTGGACCAGTAGAGTCATCTCTGAGGTTCATTCTTCTGCGTTGGCAGGTCATCCTGGAATCTTTGGTACCAGGGATTTGGTGGCAAGGTCCTTCTGGTGGCCTTCCCTGTCACGAGATGTGCGAGGCTTTGTGCAGTCTTGTGACGTTTGTGCTCGGGCCAAGCCTTGTTGTTCTCGGGCTAGTGGATTGTTGTTACCCTTGCCTATCCCGAAGAGGCCTTGGACGCACATCTCGATGGATTTTATTTCGGATCTGCCTGTTTCTCATAAGATGTCTGTCATCTGGGTGGTGTGTGACCGTTTCTCTAAGATGGTCCATCTGGTTCCCTTGCCTAAGTTGCCTTCTTCTTCCGAGTTGGTTCCTCTGTTTTTTCAAAATGTTGTTCGTTTGCATGGTATTCCGGAGAATATCGTTTCTGACAGAGGGACCCAATTCGTGTCTAGATTTTGGCGGGCATTCTGTGCTAGGATGGGCATAGATTTGTCTTTTTCGTCTGCTTTCCATCCTCAGACTAATGGCCAGACCGAGCGGACTAATCAGACCTTGGAGACATATTTGAGGTGTTTTGTGTCTGCAGATCAGGATGATTGGGTTGCTTTTTTGCCTTTGGCGGAGTTCGCCCTCAATAATCGGGCCAGCTCTGCCACCTTGGTGTCCCCGTTTTTCTGTAATTCGGGGTTTCATCCTCGATTTTCCTCCGGTCAAGTGGAATCTTCGGATTGTCCTGGAGTGGATGCTGTGGTGGAGAGGTTGCATCAGATTTGGGGGCAGGTGGTGGACAATTTGAAGTTGTCCCAGGAGAAGACTCAGCTTTTTGCCAACCGCCGTCGTCGTGTTGGTCCTCGGCTTTGTGTTGGGGACTTGGTGTGGTTGTCTTCTCGTTTTGTCCCTATGAGGGTTTCTTCTCCTAAGTTTAAGCCTCGGTTCATCGGCCCGTACAAGATATTGGAGATTCTTAACCCTGTGTCCTTCCGTTTGGACCTCCCTGCATCCTTTTCGATTCATAATGTTTTTCATCGGTCATTGTTGCGCAGGTATGAGGTACCGGCTGTGCCTTCCGTTGAGCCTCCTGCTCCGGTGTTGGTTGAGGGTGAGTTGGAGTACGTTGTGGAAAAGATCTTGGACTCTCGTGTTTCCAGACGGAAACTCCAGTATCTGGTCAAATGGAAGGGATACGGTCAGGAGGATAATTCTTGGGTCACTGCCTCTGATGTTCATGCCTCCGATCTTGTCCGTGCCTTTCATAGGGCTCATCCTGATCGCCCTGGTGGTTCTGGTGAGGGTTCGGTGCCCCCTCCTTGAGGGGGGGGTACTGTTGTGAAATTGGATTCTGGGCTCCCCCGGTGGCCACTTGTGGAATTGTACTTGTGTGCATCATCCCCTCTGTTCACCTGCTCCTATCAGGATGTGGGAGTCGCTATATAACCTTGCTCCTCTGTCAGTTTCATGCCGGTCAACAATGTAATCAGAAGCCTTTCTGTGCATGTTCCTGCTACTAGACAACTCCCAGCTAAGTTGGACTTTTGTCCTTGTGTGTTTTTGCATTTTGTTCCTGTTCACAGCTGCTGTTTCGTTACTGTGTCTGGAAAGCTCTTGTGAGCGGAAATTGCCACTCTGGTGTTATGAGTTAATGCTAGAGTCTTAAAGTAATTTCTGGATGGTGTTTTGATAGGGTTTTCTGCTGACCATGAAAGTGCCCTTTCTGTCTTCTTTCTATCTAGTAAGCGGACCTCGATTTTTGCTAAACCTATTTTCATACTACGTTTGTCATTTCATCTAAAATCACCGCCAATATATGTGGGGGCCTCTGTCTGCCTTTTGGGAAAATTTCTCTAGAGGTGAGCCAGGACTGTCTTTTCCTCTGCTAGGATTAGGTAGTTCTCCGGCTGGCGCTGGGCATCTAGGGATAAAAAAACGTAGGCATGCTACCCGGCCACTTCTAGTTGTGCGGCAGGTTTAGTTCATGGTCAGTATAGTTTCCATCTTCCAAGAGCTAGTTCTCATATATGCTGGGCTATGTTCTCTCGCCATTGAGAACCATGACATACGTGGCACTGAAATACGTGGCACTTAAATACGTGGCACTTAAATACGTGGCCACTGAAATATCGTGGCACTTATATACGTATATACGTATATAAACATATATTTCAGTGCCACGTATTTCAGTGCCACGTATTTCAGGTTAGGGGTAGGGTTAGGGGTAGGGTTAGGGTTTTTTGTTTTTTTCTTGTTTTCTTGTGTTTTTCTATAAAAACGCATGCGTTTTACCGCGTTTACATGCATTTTTTCACACGTGGTTTTTTTAAAAAACGCATGCAGATAAAAACGCAAGTGTGAAACCAGACTAAAAGACGCTTTTTATAGCAAAAAAGTTTTTGCGTCTCCACATTTTGAGACCTATAATTTTTCCACATTTTGGTCCACAGAGTCATGTGAGGTTTTTTTTTTTTTTGCGGGACGAGTTGACGTTTTTATTGGTAACATTTTCGGACACGTGACCATTTTTTATCACTTTTTATTCCGATTTTTGTGAGGCAGAATAACCAAAAACCTGCTATTCATGAATTTCTTTTGGGAGAGGCGTTTATACCGTTCCGCGTTTGGTAAAATTGATAAAGCATTTTTATTCGTCGGGTCAGTATGATTACAGCGATATCTCATTTATATCATTTTTTTATGTTTTGGCGCTTTTATACGATAAAAACTATTTTATAGAAAAAATAATTATTTTGGCATCGCTTTATTCTGAGGACTATAACTTTTTTACTTTTTTGCTGATGATGCTGTATGGCAGCTCGTTTTTTACGGGACAAGATGACGTTTTCAGCGGTAACATGGTTATTTATATCCGTCTTTTTGATCGCGTGTTATTCCACTTTTTGTTCGGCGGTATGGTAATAAAGCGTTGTTTTTTGCCTCGTTTTTTTTTTTTTTTTTTTACGGTGTTTACTGAAGGGGTTAACTAGTGGGCCAGTTTTATAGGTCGGGTCGTTACGGACGCAGCGATACTAAATATGTGTACTTTTATTGTTTTTGTTTGTTTTTTTTAGATAAAGAAATGTATTTATGGGAATAATATTTTTTTTTTATTATTATTTATTTAGGAATTTTTTTATTTTTTTTTACACATGTGGAAATTTTTTTTTTTACTTTTTTACTTTGTCCCAGGGGGGGACATCACAGATCGCAGATCTGATAGTGTGCACAGCACTCTATCAGATCTGCGATCATACTTTCATCGGAGCAGGCTGCAGCTTTCATCTGCAGCCTGCTCCGACCCGGAAGTGCTCCCTGCAGGACCCGGATACAGCCCCTCGGCCATTTTGGATCCGGGGCCTGCAGGGAGAAGACGTTCGGTACGAGGTGAGTACATCACCTTGTACCGATCGTCTCAGGGAAGCACGCAGGGAGCCCCCTCCCTGCGCGATGCTTCCCTGTACCGCCGGTACACCGCAATCATGTTTGATCGCGGTGTGCCGGGGGTTAATGTGCCGGGGGCGGTCCGTGACCGCTCCTGGCACATAGTGCCGGATGTCAGCTGCGATATGCAGCCGACACCCGGCCGCGATCGGCCGCGCTCCCCCCGTGAGCGCGGCCGATCGCGTATGACGTACTATCCCGTCGGCGGTCATGGGGGCCCACCCCACCTCGACGGGATAGTACGTCAAATGTCGGGAAGGGGTTAAACATATTCAATAAAAGCATGTTTTCATTTTCAACAAATGTGGTGGCCCTTTTCTTTGCAAGATATATAGCTTCACATAACTGTGAGGTAAAGACAGAGATTGATTATGCCAAAATGCACAATCATAATGAAATATGATACTTGTGCTTTCCCTATCATAACATTACTATATAATATAATGAGAATAAAATATAGTGGATATGCTCATCTATTATAAGCACACATTGTTAGGTGTCGAGTTCCCGCCGCTGCACAGGGGGAATCTCGAACCATGTCTGCTGCGGTCTCCCATTCTTCTCCAGCCACATTGGAGCCTGCTCTGCGGAGACGTTGGTCCCAGTGTCTGGTTCAGGCTGACACTGGATGACTGGTTACTACTGCCCTTCCAGGCTCTACCTTTGTAGCCAGCAATGTTCAGCAGCAAGGTCTTTCTGGGACTAAGTCCTGCTTTTCCCATATTGAGCATGCCCATGGGATGACTTCCCATTGGAGGTCAGGGGTCACATGCTTAGGTCCTGTTGCGGTTCCTATTGGGCCACTAGGAAGGTCCTTGTCTGCTGCAGCTATAAAAGGTTTGCATGGACGCATGGCCATGCGCTAGTATCAACCTACTGTATGTCATGAGCTTTGCTGCTTTAGTGGTCATGTCTGCTTGAGGTCAGCATTGGCTGAAATAAGCCCCTAGAGTACCAGCACCTCCAGTGAGGAGTTTTGTGTGTTTGAATTCAGGACTTGGCTTAAATAAGCCCATAGAATGCTGGCACCTCTGGTAAGGAGTTTTTTGTGCTTTGCTGACTGCGTGACCACTGGTTGCTCTCTGCTCAGTTAGATATCTGTGATCCTCTGTGAGTAGAAGTAACAGAGTTCACTTATACCACCATATAGTGCCGCCAATTCTAGCAGCAGGTTACTCTCCTGCACGGTGGACCCCGGGTTGGAAACGCACCTATTATACTTATGTATATACACGCCAACCCTTACACACATACCCTTCAATTAAAATCACAAGCATGAAATCACTTATGTGTGATACAGTGGGTATGGAAAGTATTCAGACCCCTTTGCATTGTTTCACTCTTTTTTCATTGCAGCCACTTGGTAAATTCAAAAAAGTTAATTTTTTCCCATTAATGTACATTAATGTACACTCTGCACCCCATCTTGACTGAAAAAACAGAAATGCAGAAGTTTTTGCAAATTTATTAAAAAGGAAAAACTGAAATGTCACATGGTCCTAAGTATTCAGACCGTTTGCTCACACCCTCATATTTAAGTCACATGCTGTCCATTTCCTTGTGATCCTCCTTGAGATTGTTCTACTCCTTCACTGGAGTCTAGCTGTGTTTAATTAAACTGATTTGGAAAGGCACACACCTGTCTATATAAGACTTCACAGCTCACAGTGCATATCAGACCAAATGAGAATCATGAGGTCAAAGGAACTGGCCAAGGAGCTCAGAGTCAGAATTGTTGCAAGGCACAAATCTGGCCAATGTTACAAAATAATTTTTACAGTACTCAAGGTTCTTAGGAGAACAGGGGCCTCCATAATCCTTGAATGGAAGAATTTGGGACCACCAGAAGTCTTCCTAGACCTGGCTGTCCAGCCAAACTGAGCAATCATGGGAGAAGAGCCATGGTGAGAGAGGTAAAGAAGGAAACCAAGATCACTGTGGATGAGAACCACAGATGCAGTAGGGGGATGGGAGAAATTTCCACAAAGTCAACTATAACTGCAGCGCCCCACCAGTCAGGCCTTTATGGCAGAGTGGCTTGATGGAAGCCTCTCCTCAGTGCAAGACATATGAAAGCTGGCATAGAGTTTGCTAAAATACACATGAAGGACTCCCAGACTATGAGAAATAAGAGTCTCTGGTCTGATGAGATGAAGATAGAACTTTTTGGTGATAATTGTAAGCGATATGTGTGGAGAAAACCAGGCACTGCTCATCACCTGCCAAATACAATCCCAAATGTGAAACATGGTGGTGGCAGCATCATTCTATGGGAGTGTTTTTCAGCTGCAGTGACAGGACAACTGGTTGCAATTGAAGGAAACATGAATGCGGCTAAGTACAAATATATCCTAGATGAAAACTTCTTCCAGAGTATTCTGGACCTCAGACTTGGCCGAAGGTTCACCTTCCAACAAGATAATTATCCTAAGCACACAATAAAATTAAAATAACAAAGAAGTGGCTTCAGAACAACTATGTGACCATTTTTGACTAGCCCAGCCAGAGCCCTGACCTAAACCCGATTGAGCATCTCTGGAGAGACCTGAAAATGGCTGTCCACCAATGTTCACCATCCAACCTGACAGAACTGGAGAGGATCTGCAAGGAAGAATGGCAGAGGATCCCCAAATTGAGGTATGAAAAACTTGAGGCATCATTTGCAAGAAGACTCATGGCTGTACTAGCTCAAAAGGGTGCTTCTCATCAATACTGACAAAGGGTCTGAATATTTATGACCATGTGATATTTCAGTTTTTCTTTTCTAACAAATTTGCGAAAATTTCTACTTTTCTGTTTATTTTCAGTCAAGATGGGGTGCAGAGTGTTCATTAATGAGAAAAAAATTTACTTTTTTGAATTTATCATATGGCTTCAATGAAACAGATTGAAAAATTTAAAGGGGTCTGAATACTTTCCTCACCCAAGGTACATACAGTAAAAAGGAAAGCTGATACTTACTTTGCTACCATTGTTTAAAAGAATAAAACTGAAAAATCAAATTACTTTGTAGTTTGCTTTTTTAATTACTAGCCATTTTAATATTTAATCTTTTCTTATTTAAAAAAGAATGATTTAACCTTCCATTCTGACATATGTTATAACTTATACTAGATGAAATCAAAGGCTGAAACAATGGTAAAACAATGGTAATTTTCACTTTCTCCTTACTGGTTGTAAGGTGCAAGATGTAAAGGTATATGTGTTAAAGAAAATGGGCTTTTTAAATCTTGTGATGCAGTTCAATATTTTTTAATGGAATTACAAGAGATATGTTGCAGATCAAATCTGTGTTGAATGTTATAAAATTCAAAGGTCCCAGAGAATACAAATTATTTATGTTTTGATTTGCATGAATCACTATAAAATGCCCTACTCCATTTGACATATTGCAGAAGATTGCATCAGCCACTAAAGGCACACATGTTTTAGGTGCAACTGCACCGGTTTACCCATAGTGCATTGCAGCTATTAGATATTTTTATTCACTGGCATTATATTGACACTGTTATTTTTAAAGTCACTATGCCAGAATATTTTGCAGACCCTGATAAAGGGTAATCTGCAAAGATGAAAGCTAACTTTTTTAAATCTGATTTTCCCTGTAACTGAGACTTTTATAGTAGCCCTAGTTACAATTTAAAAGCAAGAATCTGCATAGCTGAGGTGAATGTGTCTCCTAGCATGAAGCAGCTCTTACTCCAGTCCTATAAGCTGCAATCACAGGAAGTCCTGGGTCAGGAAGAGGAAGCTCCATTAGCACTTCTTGTTAATGCATGCACAACGCTTGTATATGCAAATTTTGAAGACAGATGCTAATAAACTGATTATATGACAAGGTCACTTTGACAATACCAAGGCTGCATTTGTGTTTTAGAGCTTGAAATGGGTCTAGAGATGAGCGAGTATACTCGTTTCTCAAGATTTCCCGAGCATGCTCGGGTGGTCGAGTATTTGTAAGTGCTTGGAGATTTAGTTTTCATCGCCGCAGCTGAATGATTTACAGCTACTAACATAAGCACATCTGGGGGTTGCCTGGTTGCTAGGGAATCCCCATATGTAATCAAGCTGGCTAACAGATGTAAATTATTCAGCTGTGGTCATGAAAACTAAAACTCTGAGCACTAAAAAATACTCAGAGGACACCCGAGCATGCTCGGGAAATCTCGAGTAACGAGTATACTCGCTCATCACTAAATGGGTCGAATAATATTTTAAGATACTTCAGCATAATTTGGGAATCAATTTTTTGGAAAAATTTTATTGAATATGGCAAACTAAAATTTCAAAAGATTCAATCATCTCTAGTATTTACTAATATACAGCATAGGACATATTTACTCAGAAATGAAAGTTACCCAGTAGAAATCCTGTTCTAGACCACTCTGGAAAATTGTAGTTTATGCAATTTATTCAGAAACATTAAAATACATTTAAGAAGCATAATATGTAGACTAGAAGGTCGACAAATGAATATAGCAAACAGTAACTTTTGACATTTTAGAGTATGTTCACATAGAGTATTTTGACAAATATTTAGAAAAGTATGGTTTCTGCTGTTTTTATAAATGAAATGTTTTAGGGCTGGTGGAATGCACCAAATAATATAAAGGGAGTTATGAGGTGCGTTCACAGCCCGGGGTCCACCGTGCAGACATGGATCCTGCTGCTAAGTAATGGTGGAACGAGATGGCAGATGAACGTTTGCGCACACGTGGGTTAGACTTCACCCAATGTGTATGGAAGTGAACTCTGTTGCTTCACAGAGTCGCTAAAGGAATGCTGTGCCCTGTTAGCAGTCACAGGGTGCAGCTGGTAGATGCTGGTGGCATCCGTATGATTCACCCACACTACACTGGTGATTGGACTCGCTCTGACCTCTCGGTGGCTTTGGAGCCTGCACCTGAGGACGCCCTGAGTCAGCTGCTGAGTCCAAGCAGGAATTCCCACCCTACACTGACCGCTGGTATAAAGGCGGCTGTGCCACTTAGATATGGTGCTGATGGTTTGCTCCATTCACCCTAATTCCCAAACAACAACCAAAAGAATGGGGATCATTGAGGAGATTTCACCAGTCTCAAACACACAGCACTCACACACCTAGTCAGGTTTATCCTAGTGCATGGCTGAGCAGCCATGCAAGCATTTTATAGATGTAGCCTTCTGGGACCATACTAGTGGTCCAATCGGAGCCGCTACAGGACCTGAGCATGTGACCTCCAACCTCCAATGAGAGGAGCATGGGCATGCTCAGTAGATGAAAAGCAGGACTTAGTCCCTGGAACAACTGCTTGCCGCTGATCAATGTTGGTTACAAAGGCTGAACCTGGGATGGCAGCTGAAACCAGATGCACAGTATCACCTTGAGCCAGACGCTGGGACCGATGTCTCTGCTGAGCAGACTCCACTGTGGCTGGGGAAGAATGGGAGACCACAGAGGACATGGATCGAGATTCCCCTGTGCAGGGGCAGGAACTCGACACCTAACAACATGTGTTATGCTTTAAGTTGATTCATTGGGCTAATCTGGAGCATTTTCAATTCTGAAATAAACCTACATTTTCTGTGACAGAAAGGGTAAAGATAAAATAATTAAAAAAACTTCTGTTTTCACCTGATGTGGCATAATATTTGGAAGGTTGAATTCTGAGACATTTTCTTAACTAATCATGTATCAATCAATTCAGATTATAAGATTAATAACACTGTTTCTATATTTAAGGATGACACCAAGTTTTTCAGTTTTAAAACTACAGTTTCATTCTCATTGAATGAGCACTTTGAAAATTAGTTTAAATATGAATAATTAAAAATTTACTTAACTTGCTACTAACAATTTGTGTGCACCAGGTGTCATAAGTTTAGTAATACTAAGTTATTAACACTAAGTAAGGCTAGGTTGACACAACCATTTTATTGCCTTCTGAAAAAAAAGTACCCTAAAATCGAACCAGACTCAGATAGCATCCAAGTGTGGTTTGATGTTCTCCATGGAACCATAGACTCACATTGCCGATTTTGAGCTGAAGCTTATCAAAATTAGACATGTCACATAATTTTTCCTCGGAGCTCTGGATCTGAGGAAATAATAGGCCTTGTGCACAGCCCCATAGAATAACATGGTTTCGAGAGCTATCGGTTAAAACACTTATCCAATTTAAATGGTTATGTGTATGAGCCCTAATACTAAGTTTTTCCTACATGAGAAGAATCTAAATATATTGCTAAATCATAACAAAAATACCAGCATGCAATATCTAGCATTGGTTTACAATGCCAGCAGGATACTGACATGTTTCAAAAGAAGCATGGACTCAAGGGAGAGAGATGTAATTCTGCCTCTAGCATATTTAGTTCAATTATTGTCACTTGTTCATAAAACGGATGCTCAAGGGCTTGGAATAACTTCCTATGAAAAAAGATCAGCATCGACAAAGATCAACAAGACTAGGATTATTTTTTTTATTTAAAATGTGGCATGCTTTATTTTTTAAAATAATCCAACTCTATTATGTTGATTTTGCATGTGTACTACTGTATTGTTGCAAGTGGATTTACTGCTCAGTTGCAAGCTGTTTTTCTTTTGGTTGGCCCTGTTGTTTATGCACTTTTTTTTTTACTCCTGTTGAAAAGTTAATAAATGAAGTACAAATTAGAGAATAAATCAAACAAACACATCTGAGTGTGTGACATAAATTAATCTTGATGCACTCTGGGAGAATATACCAATAAGTAAAATAACTGTTGTTTTTCATCTCTTACTCCATTAAATATTATTATAAATGTTAACAAATTTTCACTCAGTAAGAAATTGGAGCTTCATTTGCAGGGTTTCTAATTATTGACTGTCATACAACAATATAACACTTATTTTTTTTTTTTCAAAGGGTTGTTGGTAAATTAATTTGTAAAGATATACATATATATATATACATATATATGCACATATGTGTATATATATATATTCATAAAAAAGGAACAGCACAACAATCTTTCAACTTATCTCTGGGTGCAAGTCCTCCAGGCAACCTGTTCACTGGTTATCTTGAATAGATAAAGTTCAAAAAAGAAGGCAGCACTCCATTGTCCAAAAAACTGCAGAGTTTAATCAGACCCACATGTCTGGTACGACGTTTCGGCTCAAATGAGCCTTTCTCAAGCATCAAGGCTCCTCGCCATCACAGCCCCGTCATCTCTCTTCCTGCTCCCCACCGTCAAAGCCCTTCTTCCTCTCCCTATGTGTTCCTGTCTGACCCTCCAGTTTCTCCCTGTCTGCATGCAGCTCCTGCTCATTGTCCACTTGATCCCCCAGCCCTGCTCTCTTTCTCTCCCACGACACATTCTGCCCTGCCTGCCCTCACCTGACTTATGCCGTTGCCTCATCTGTCCTGCAGTCAGTCACATCCTCAGCCCCCTCCAACTCTCTCCTGCACTGTCTCTGTGCAGCAGCCTGACACTCCACACATCCCCTCCTGCTCCTCTTTGCAGCCCCTTCATCAAGAGCCTCTGTCCTGCTCCTCACCTCCTGCTCCTGTCTCCAGCCCTGCTCTCAATGATCTCACTGAGTACAGCAGCCCAACTCTGATGCTCACCTTCTCAAATGCTGCATCACCCCCTCTCCCTCAAGCAGCATCTGCAGCTGTCAAACAGTCCAGGAACATCTCTATCAAGTGGCTATGTATTGCTAATATTGCCATAGGGATAGTTAGTGATAGGTTGGTGTGTTGTAGTTATTGTTTGTGTTTTAGGTAAGTGGGTGGGAAGTATAATTAGTAGTGTTGAGCGATACCGTCCGATACTTGAAAGTATCGGTATCGGAAAGTATCGGCCGATACCGGCAAAGTATCGGATCTAATCCGATACCGATACCCGATACCAATACAAGTCAATGGGACTCATGTATCGGACGGTATTCCTGATGGTTCCCAGGGTCTGAAGGAGAGGAAACTCTCCTTCAGGCCCTGGGAACCATATTAATGTGTAAAATAAAGAATTAAAATAAAAAATATTGCTATACTCACCCTCGGACGCGCCCTGGTACTAAGCGGCAGGCGCGAATTTTAAGCAAACAACGCTGCCGGTTCCCTCGCGGAGGTCAAGGCTGCGTCGGAGAGGTGAGTATAGCAATATTTTTTATTTTAATTCTTAATTTTACACATTAATGTTGTTTCGATACCGATACCTGATACCACAAAAGTATCGGATCTCGGTATCGGAATTCCGATACCCGCAAGTATCGGCCGATACCCGATACTTGCGGTATCGGAATGCTCAACACTAATAATTAGGTTATTGTGGAGTTATTTGTAAATTAGTATTGTTTATTTTTGCATACGATGTTAGTGTGATAATTTAGTAGTATATAACTAGATGTGTGTTTAATAAATAACTTTTATTGATACACTGGTGTGGTCTCAGTTGCCGTTCATAGAATATAGTGCAAATGAATCTGTTTAGTAACAGGTGAGGTATTCGTCAAATATTGATTGTCAATAGTCAAGCCTGATAATATTAATAGCAATCATTAATATATGGCTTACTGCCCTGTAATAGTGTGTCTACATGTACCTTTTAAATACGTATAAAATTAATTAATTACAAATGACTAGTGTTGAGCATTCCGATACTGCAAATATCGGGTATCGGCCGATATTTGCTGTATCGGAATTCCGATACCGAGTTCCGATATTTTGTGATATCGGAAATCGGAATCGGAAGTTCCTATAAGTTCCCAGGCATGTGCGGTGCGTATGGTTCCCAGGGTCTGGAGGAGAGGAGACTCTCCTTCAGGCCCTAGGATCCATATTCATGTAAAAAATAAAGAATAAAAATAAAAAATATGGATATACTCACCCCTCCGACGGACCCTGGACCTCAGCGGTGCAACCGGCAGCCTCAGTTCCTAAGAATGCAGTGAGTGTAGGACCTGCGATGACGTCGCGGTCTTGGGATTGGTCGCATGACCGCTCATATGACTGCGACGTCATCGAAGGTCCTACACTCACTGCATTCTTAGGAATGGAGGCAGACGCTTGCACGGGTGAGAGCCAGGGTCCGTCGGAGGGGTGAGTATATCCATATTTTTTATTTTTATTTTTTACATGAATATGGATCCCAGGGCCTGAAGGAGAGTTTCCTCTCCTTCAGACCCTGGGAACCATCCAGGATACCTTCCGATATTTGTGTCCCATTGACTTGTATTGGTATCGGGTATCGGTATCGGCAATATCCGATATTTTTTGGATATCGGCCGATCCAATCCGATACCGATACTTTTGAATATCGAAAGGTATCACTCAACACTACAAATGACAAATCCATTTAACCTCTTTCCAACATCATACAAAATAGTACGCTGATGTCAGACTCCCTCCCTTTGATGCGAGCTCCGTCGCTGAGCCCACATCTTTTCAAGCACATATCAGCTGTTTTTAACAGCCGTGGGTGGAATCGCGATCCACCCCCAGAAGTTAACTAGTTAAATGCCGTTGTCAATCTCTGCATTTAAAACTGTATAGTTTTTTTTAAAGTCTCAAAAATCTCAACCCATTATGGCCTCCATTTCGCAAACATCCAAATTAGACTTTCTATCTCGCCTTAATCATTCCTCAATCCTCTTGCACCCTATCTTCAAAACTTTTACTGGCGTATAATAACCTCTATGTTAAACGAATAATTTTGAGACTCTCTTAGAAGGAAATATTGATACCTCTTGGGTGAGAACAACTTTTTATTTAGTTTTCTTCTATGGCCTCTTTCACACTTCCGTTTTTTACAATCAGTCACAATCCTTCAAAACGTTGAAAAGATGGATCCTGTGCTGATTATAAAAAATTGATGCACTGGAGCCATTTTTTGACGGTTCCAGTGCATCCTAGAAGGCTATGTGCACATGTTGTGTATGCGTCTTCGCTGCGGTTTATCGCTGTGAAAACGCATACACAACACAACATATGATAAAAATAATTTTAAAAAATTTTGATATTTTTACCTTCCGGCGTCCCGCGCAGCACCTACAGCCTTCCCGATGCTCGTGATGCTCCGTTCCCAGTGATGCATAGCGAGACAATGACCTGTGATGATGCATTGGTCTCGCATAGGCAGCATCAATAGTAAAAAGAGAGAGAGATAGCGAGAGTGAATTTCCCTGACAGGAAACTCTTCCACGCATGCTCACTTTAAAAAGACGGCATCTGTCGCTGGATTCCTGCTTTTCAGTCAGCGATGGATCTTGCATCCATAGGCTTCCATTATCGCCAACGACAGTGCAGGATCCGTCGCTGAGCGATTTTCCAACGTACAGAAAAAACGGTCTTCTGTGCATTGTCTCCGCCCGATAGACAGAAATTTTACTATGGATCCAGTGAACGACGGATGAAACGGAAGGCCATCTGTCACAATCCATCACTAATACAAGTCTATGAGAAAAAAAATAGATCCAGCAGCACCATTTGCTGGATCCGTTTTTTTCACAAAATGATGGATTGTGACAGAAAAAGAAAGACAGAAGTGTGAAAGAGGCCTAAGAGGGGTCTTGCAAAAAGAATGCTTGTTTATGATTAACAGATTGCTGCAGTTAATAGTTCATATACTTAAAGTGATCCGTTTCTATTCTCACCATCTCTTTTAATGCGAGTCACATATGCAGTCATCAAACTCTATTTGATGGACAACTGACATCCTACCGACTTCCTATTAAGCACAGTCTTCATCTACTTTCTAGCAATTTTAGAAACATATATGCTTAATGTTCATTGCAATGTATGGTATGTGAAGTCAAATCTTTACTACTACAAACCACTTATTACCTTAAAAGTTTTTCCTTAAAATAATACAATAACATGGTTTGACTCGCCCTCAATAGTGATAGAGGATATCCATCTCATTATGTCACTTAACAGTGAAGCATTGGTAGATTCAAAGGCCCAAGTTTTGCCAAATTTGAGCAGAGTAAATTTTACCAAAATTTTCAAAAGGTAATCTTATGCATAGTAGTATCATGAGGATTGTTCACACATATATAGACTAAAGACAGGCAACAAATGTAATCATCCATATATCTATTCACTGTGTTTGCATTCACTTCACCTGCACTTTCAAGAGGTAGGCATTTTCCCATCATATGCAATAAGCACAAAATGGGACAAACATAAGTATATTAAACTAACAATGGGAGGTGTTATGATCCGGTGACCTTGGAGCGGCATGAGAGACTTTCTCAGGAGTAGGTGGTACCTGTACTGACCGCAAACCCTAAACTAACACCGCAACTAGAAGTAGCCATGGGATGTACCTAACACGTCCTAGACACCTCGACCCAGCCGGAGGACTAAATACCCCTATAGATGGAAATGGGAATTCTATCTTGCCTCAGAGCAGAACCCCAAAGGATAGGCAGCCCCCCACAAATATTGATTGTGAGTATAAGAGGAAAAACACACGCAGGCAGAAAAACAGGATTTAGCAAAAGAGGCACTTCTAGCTAAATAGAAAAGGATAGGACAGAATTATAAGCGGTCAGTATTAAAATCCTAAAAATATCCACAGCAGATAATACAAATATTCTACATCTAACTAAAGACATAGAAAGTATATCTGCATCTCCTGAGAATCCAGCATGACTGAAAAATCCAAACAAAGTCTAAGCTGGACAAAAACACAATGAATTGTACTGAATTGCAAAGCACACTGCATGTGTGCACAGAGACAAAAAACCAGACACTTATCTTAGCTGAATTGGCGGCAGGGCATGAGGAGCTAGAGAGAGATGCAATCCCTCCAAGTACAATGGACAACTGGCATAGACTCATGGATCCTGCACACCTAAATACCTAATAGAGCTGCAATCAGCAGAAACACCTGCCCGGATTACAACCCCAAGACAACTGCACTACCACCAACAACCACCGGAGGGAGCCCAAGAGCAGAATTCACAACAGGGAGGTTTAAAGCAGAGAGAAGAAGATGTTTAATCCTAGCAGACAGTAGCAATAGGCAGCAACATTTCTCTAATTTTCAAGAGTATGAACAGAAGACACTTTTTCTAACCAAAGCTGCATTCAAGAGCCACGAGAGTCCTCCAAATTACCTCTCAATAAGAGCTGGCAGTCCATAAAGCTTCAGTCAACTGGTGCCCTTTATAAGCCCCACAAAGCTTGTACACATTCAGCAACAGTAATCCTAACAGTAATTTCTATCATGCAATTAAAGATTTGTAGGGGCAGGCAGACTGGAGAGGTGATGGAGAGTGCTTGTAGGAGAGAAATCAGCTACTGCTTGTAAAATTTTTTAGAGTCCTTAATGCTGCAAGCCAAAAGAACTTGAGCCTTAGGGTACAACTTCAGGGCACCTGATGAGTTGTAGATCTTGATGTTTATTGTAATCAAAAATAGGATACATAGTCTGACTTTTTTATATCCTATTAAAAAATGTTCATTTTTACAATGAAAGTTAATGGCAGAAGTAGTGACCGTTATTTCACCTTTCAAGCATTTTCTTCCTTAAATGGAATGTGTCAGCAAGTTTTTTGCTAATCTCTAATTTGAAGACAGCTTGAAGTAGGGGTTAAAACAGATTTCAACAATGTGTCACATATCAAGCTGTGTGCTGTTTACTTACACTGAAGATTTCATCACCTGGTGATTATCATTGTCTGGAATACATCAGCTACAGCACCACATGTATGCTAGACTGACTTCGCCTCTCTTGTGATAAGCACTTCACTGTCTATAAAAAATAATAATAAATAATAATAATAATTTTATTTATACAGTGCCAACATATTTCGCAGCGCTTTACAAATTATAGAGGGGACTTGTACAGACAATAAGATAGAGAAATGTGTCCGGCGCACAACACTTGTATAAATATTAAAACCAGGGTGCTACACAAAGCATGAAAACTGCAATGTGAAACAAGACAAGAAAAGCCACTACATAAATGTGTGCACACCTGAATATATAGCAAATAACAACTTTATTGTAAGGCAGAAACATACAAAATATAAAACCATTAAAAGCAAATCCCATGAGGATCACACAAAAAACACACCATTCCGCTAAATATGTAACCAAAAGCAGCCAAAAATAATGAAAAAATGTATATAAATATATACAATGCAGTACACGTAGATGTAAACAATATAAGTACTTATGGCTGGTATATTTAGAATGTACATATAGGTAAAAACACCATAGAACCCAATATACAGTGGGCGTCCCCACTCATGGAGCAACCTAAACAGGGTCTCACCTATGACAGATGAGTGTTATAACAATGGAGCCTTGTGACTAAGATGACACTGAAAAAAATATATATAAAGAAACACAAGGTCTGTGGATAATACCAATAGTAAGGCACCTGAGGGCAAAGAAATAGATATAAATCAGAGTCACAATTTGACCAAATACTGAAGATTTTGCCCGAGCAATGGTACAACAAGAAAGCACAACCAGCAAAAATAAGCCGGCTCACCAAGAGAGATGAAGAGCCAGAGTAATTACATGTCCGATGGCTGTCATGAGCAGGACCCTAATACTGGCGGATCAATGGGCAATAAAAGGAAGGTGTGGGAGAATCCCACGCGTATCGCTGTACTGAACAGCTTCGTCAGGGAAATCCTAGCAGACAGTAGCAATAGGCAGCAACATTTCTCTAATTTTCAAGAGTATGAACAGAAGACACTTTTTCTAACCAAAGCTGCATTCAAGAGCCACGAGAGTCCTCCAAATTACCTCTCAATAAGAGCTGGCAGTCCATAAAGCTTCAGTCAACTGGTGCCCTTTATAAACCCCACAAAGCTTGTACACATTCAGCAACAGTAATCCTAATAGTAATTTCTGTCATGCAATTAAAGATTTGTAGGGGCAGGCAGACTGGAGAGGTGATGGAGAGTGCTTGTAGGAGAGAAATCAGCTACTGCTTGTAAAAATTTTTAGAGTCCTTAATGCTGCAAGCCAAAAGAACTTGAGCCTTAGGGTACAACTTCAGGGCACCTGATGAGTTGTAGATCTTGATGTTTATTGTAATCAAAAATAGGATACATAGTCTGACTTTTTTATATCCTATTAAAAAATGTTCATTTTTACAATGAAAGTTAATGGCAGAAGTAGTGACCGTTATTTCACCTTTCAAGCATTTTCTTCCTTAAATGGAATGTGTCAGCAAGTTTTTTGCTAATCTCTAATTTGAAGACAGCTTGAAGTAGGGGTTAAAACAGATTTCAACAATGTGTCACATATCAAGCTGTGTGCTGTTTACTTACACTGAAGATTTCATCACCTGGTGATTATCATTGTCTGGAATACATCAGCTACAGCACCACATGTATGCTAGACTGACTTCGCCTCTCTTGTGATAAGCACTTCACTGTCTATAAAAAATAATAATAAATAATAATAATAATTTTATTTATACAGTGCCAACATATTTCGCAGCGCTTTACAAATTATAGAGGGGACTTGTACAGACAATAGACATTACAGCATAACAGAAATCACAGTTCAAAATAGATACCAGGAGGAATGAGGGCCCTGCTCGCAAGCTTACAAACTATGAGGAAAAGGGGAGACATGAGAGGTGGATGGTAACAATTGCTTTAGTTATTTGGACCAGCCATAGTGTAAGGCTCGGGTGTTCATGTAAAGCTGCATGAACCAGTTAACTGCCTAAGTATGTAACCGTACAGACACAGAGGGCTATTAACTGCATAAAGTGTATGAGAACATGATATGAGGAATCTGATTATGGTTTTTTTTTTTATGATAGGCCACATAGGGATCGTTAGCTTAATGCTTTGAGGCAGTAGGCCAATCTGAACAAATGAGTTTTTAGGGCACGCTTTAAACTGTGGGGATTGGTGATTAATATTAACCTAGGTAGTGCATTCCAAAGAATCGGCGCAGCATGTGTAAAGTCTTGGAGACGAGAGTGGGAGGTTCTGATTATTGAGGATGCTAACCTGAGGTCATTAGTGGAGCGGAGGGCACGGGTAGGGTGGTAGACTGAGACCAGGGAGGAGATGTAGGGTGGTGCTGAGCCATGGAGTGCTTTGTGATTGAGGGTAGTAGTTTTGTACTGGATTCTGGAGTGGATGGTTAGCCAGTGTAATGACTGGCACAAGGTAGAGGCATCGGTGTAACGGTTGGTGAGGAATATGATCCTGGCTGCAGCATTCAGGACAGATTGGAGCGGGGAGAGTTTGGTAAGAGGGAGGCCGATTAGTAGAGAGTTACAATAGTCCAGACGGGAATGAATAAGTGAAACAGTAAGAGTTTTTGCAGAGTCGAAAGTAAGAAAAGGGCGAATTCTAGAAATGTTTTTGAGATGCAGATAAGAAGAGCGAGCCAGTGATCGGATGTGGGGGGTGAATGAAAGCTCAGAATCAAGGATGACCCCAAGGCAGCTGGCATGTTACTTTGGAGTAATGGTGGAACCGAACACGGAGATGGCAATGTCAGACAAAGGTAGGTTAGTAGAGGGAGAGAACACGAGGAGTTCAGTTTTTGACAGGTTCAGTTTCAGATAGAGGGAGGACATGATGTTAGAGACAGCAGTAAGACAATCACTGGTGTTTTCTAAAAAGGTCGGCATGATAACGGGAGAAGAGGTGTACAATTGGGTGTCGTCAGCATAGAGATGGTACTGGAAACCAAATCCACTGATTGTTTGTCCAATAGGGGCAGTATACAAAGAGAAGAGGAGGGGGCCTAGGACTGATCCTTGAGGAACCCCAACAGTAAGGGGAAGGTGAGAGGAGGAGGAACCAGCAAAACATACAGTGAAGGATCGGTCAGAGAGATAGGAGGAGAACCAGGAGAGAACAGTGTCATTGAGTCTGATGGAGCGGAGCATATTGAGGAGGAGCTGATGATCCACAGTATCGAATGCTGAGGAGAGATCCAAGAGAATTAGCATGGAGTAGTGACCATTAGATTTAGCTGTTAGTAGGTCATTAGAGACTTTAGACTTTAGTGAGGGCAGTTTCAGTAGAGTGTAAAGAGCGGAAGCCAGATTGAAGAGGGTCGAAAAGAGAGTTATCTGAGAGATAGCAGGTAAGACGGGATTGGACTAGGCGTTCGAGGAGTTTAGAGATGAAGGGAAGATTAGAGACAGGTCTATAATTAGCAGCACAGTTTTGGTCGAGGTATGGTTTTTTAAGAAATGGATGTATGATGACATGCTTAAATGAGGAGGGAAAAATACCGGAAGTGAGAGAAAGGTTGAATATTTTTGTTAGGTGAGAGGTGACAGCCGGGGAAAGGGACTGGAGGAGATGTGACGGAATGGGGTCACTGGTGCAAGTGGTCGGGTGAGAAGATGCAAGGAGCCCGACTACTTCTTCTTCTGTAACTGGATCAAAGTCAGAGAGTGAACAAGATGCAGTGGGGGAGGGAGGACAGTGCATGGTATGAAGAGATTGGGAGATGATTTCCTGTCGAATGTGGTAAATTATTTATTTGAAGTAATTGGCCAGATCGTCAGCGTGATGATCCATGGTTGGGGCCTGCTCTCTTGGGTTGAGTAGGAACTGGAAAGTGTCAAAGAGACGTTTAGGGTTATTTGACAGTGAGGTGATCAGGGTGTTGAAATAGGTTTGTTTGGAGAGGTGAAGGGCAGAGTTGTATGTTTTTAGCATGAACTTATAATGGATGAAATCTTCGGGTAGATTAGATTTTCTCCACAGACGTTCGGCGCACCTGGAGCACCGCTGCAGGAAATGTGTTTGCAGTGTGTGCCACGGTTGTTGCCATCTGTGCTGAGTTTTTCTATGTATTTGAGGTGCAGCTTCATCCAGGGCACTTTGCAGGGTTTCATTGTAATGCTTCAGAGCAGAATCAGGACATGAGATGGAGGAGATTGGGGCCAATGAGGACTGCAAGTTCTTCATAAGTTTCTGGGTGTTAATGGCCTGTATGTTTCTATAAGTGTGGAAAGTGGAGGTGACCTGAGCGGGATGGCAGTTCTTGATAGAGAATGAAAGAAGGTTGTGGTCAGAGAGCGGGAGAGGGGAGTTTGTGAAATCGTCCACTGAGCAAAGCCAGGAGAAGACCAAGTCAAGGGAGTTTCCATCTTCATGCGTTGGAGAGTTAGTATGCTGCGAGAGGCCGAAAGAGGAGGTTAGAGATAAAATGTGAGAAGCAGATGGGGAGAGGGAAGAAGCAATGGGGATGTTGAAATCACCTATGATAAGGGTGGGGGTGTCACAGGAGAGAAAGTGTGGAAGCCAGGTGGCAAAGTGATCCAGGAACTGATGAGAGGGGTCGGGAGGACTATACATCACTGCCACTCGCATGGAGAAGGGGACGTAGAGTATGACAGCATGGACCTCAAAGGAAGGGAATACAAGTGAGGGTACTTGGGGGATAATTTGGAAGGTACATTTGGGTGAAAGGAGCAGACCAACGCCTCCACCTGCTCTGTTGTCTGATCTTGGGGTATGAGAAAAGTTTAGTCCATCATATGAAAGAGCAGCAGCAGCGGTGGTGTCTGACTGCTGGATCCAGGTTTCAGTAAGAACCAGGAGATTAAGAGAGTTAGAAAGGAAGAAGTCATGAATGAAGGAGAGTTTATTACACACAGAGAGAGAATTCCAAAGGGCACAATTGAAAGAGACAGAAGGCATGCATGGAATATTAATAAGGTTAGAGGGGTTTCTGAGTGTAGCAGTTGGGAGGTTTGACTGGCTATAACATAGGGGGCGGGGTTGGGAGAGATGTCTCCAGCAACTAGGAGAAGGATGATAGAAAGAGTGAGCAGATTGTTAAGTGATTTGTGAGAGTGTCTCTTGTGTTGGATAGTGGGACTGAATGGATCAGCGCTGTTAAGCAATGTGAACAGAGCATGAGTGCTATGCATAGGAGAGGAGAGGACAGAGGGGCCGATATGGATGGAGTGTAAAGACTTTATGCAAGGGCGGTGAATGTGAGTGAATGCAGCAGCCAGGATATAGATTATACAAATACATATGGTGAGTATTTGTTGTTTCAAATGAATAGAAAATAGATTTAGTTTTTCTTACCTGTCTCCTGCCCTGTCTAACTGCCATGTTATAACTGCTGAGTACTTAGAAAAAAGTACTTTGAATAAATGTACACGAATAATAGTGCACGAATGCACCCCTGCACGAATGCATCCCCAAAGTATGTCTACATTTATAGAAGGCTAGCTCTTAGATCTCACTTTTTTTTCCCTCTCGTTACCAATCAATCTAACTCAGTTGAGACAGCAGGACACAATAAATGTAGTGATCAGATAAACAAATGTCCAGGTCTACATGGATCATAAACCGCTTTGAAACAGTTATGTGATCTCTCTGCATAAGGACCAGCAGAAGTTAGTTAAATATCTATAAACAAAAACAATTGCATAATAAGATGGCTAACATATATAGATATATGCAGGATTCAATGCCGAAGATAGAATGACTCAGATACCATTCAGGATGCTTGCTGTCAGGGAGTGGAGCAATAGACATGCAGGATATTTCAGTTCAGAGAATGAATGATAAGTTTACCATTGTACATTACCAATGTACATACAGGGCCTGGTATGGGCATTGTTAGTTTTCTTTGCTTTTTGTGCATGCTAAATATAAAAACTCTGATTGTGTCAGAATTGCTGCACTCAGTAAATTAAGTGATACATAGTTGGATTCAGGGTCACTTTGCCTACACAATGCTGCTCTAATATAAGGTAGCAAAAACCTGCTGACAGATATCCTTTAAGTCTGTATCTAAATATCTAAGTCAAACTAGGGAAGCTAGCTGGCACCTCCCTAGCACCTGTAGCTCAAAGGGTGGAAAACGTAATTAATAATTCATCCAAGTCTTTCTTGTTAACCTTGTCTTGTACATATAGATGAAATAATATCATTCAAGATTAGTTGCTCAATTTCTTGGACATATTCCAGAATGTGCTATTAACCCCTTAACGACCGCCGATACGCCTTTTAACGGCGGCCGCTAAGGGTACTTAAACCACAGTGCCGTTAATTAACGGCGCTGTGGAAAAAGTGAATAGCGCCCCCCAGAGTCGGATTTTCTCTGGGGTCTCGGTTGCCGAGGGTAGCCGAGACCCCAGAGAACATGATTCGTGGGGTTTTTACCGACCCCCGAGTTGCGATCACCGGTAATTAACCGTTTACCGGCGGTCGCAAGAAAAAAAAAAAAACGCGATTTGCCGTTTAATTTCTCTGTCCTCCGATGTGATCGCACATCGGAGGACAGAGAAATGTGGTCCCCGATGGCCCCCAATAGCCCGCCGATACTTACCTACCTCCCCCGGTGCTCCTCGTGGCTCCCGATGGGCGCCGCCATCTTTTTTCCGGGAAAAAATGGCGGGCGCACGCGCAGTACGCCCGCCACCCGGCACCCGGAAGATCTTTGGGGTCTTGGCTGCCCGGGGTAGCCGAGACCCCAAAGAACATGATCGGGGTCGGTTTGCACCAACCCCTGCTTTGCGATCGCCGATAATTAACAGTTTACCGGCGACCGCAAAAAAAAAAAAAAAAAAAAAGCGATCAGTTATTTCTCTGTCCTCTGATGTGATCGCACATCAGAGGACAGAGAAATAGGGGGATTCGGGGACCCTAACATACTCACCCGGTGTCCCTGGGTCCTCTTCTGTCTTCTCCTGCCAGCCGGCTTTTTCATCATGGCGGGCGCATGCGCAGTGCGCCCGCCATCTGCTGCCATCTGCCGGCCGGCAGGAGAAGACGAGTTGGGGCTAAAATTATGGTTAGGGTTAGGGTTAGAGTTAGGGTTAGGGTTAGGGGTAGAGTTAGGGTTAGGGTTAGGGTTAGGGTTAGAGTTAGGGTTAGGGTTAGAGTTAGGGTTAGGGTTAGGGTTAGAGTTAGGGTTAGGGTTAAAGTTAGGGTTAGGGTTAGGGTTAGAGTTAGGGTTAGGGTTGGGGCTAAATTTAGGGTTAGGGCTAGGGTTAGGGTTAGGCTACTTTCACACTAGCGTTTCTTGGCTTCCGTCGCAATGCGTCGTTGGAGAAAAAATGCATCCTGCAAAAGTGCTTGCAGGATGCGTTTTTTCTCCATTGGCTTGCATTAGCGACGCATTGCGACGGATTGCCACATGTCGCATCCGTCGTGCGACGGATGCGTCGTGCTTTGGCGGACCGTCGACACAAAAAAAACTACATGTAACTTTTTTGTGCGACGTGTCCGCCATTTCCGACCGCGCATGCGTGGCCGGAACTCCGCCCCCACCTCCCCGCACCTCACAATGGGGGAGCGGATGCGTTGAAAAAACAGCATCCGCTGCACCCGTTGTGCGGCGCTTACAACGCTAGCGTCGGTACGTCGGCCCGACACACTGCGATGGGCCGAGTACGACGCTAGTGTGAAAGTAGCCTTAGGCTTCTTTCACACTTGCGTCGGTACGGGGCGGTCGCAATGCGTCGGCCCGACGTACCGACGCACGTTGTGAAAATTGTGCACAACGTGGGCAGCGGATGCAGTTTTTCAACGCATCTGCTGCCCAGTCTATGTCCTGGGGAGGAGGGGGCAGAGTTACGGCCATGCATGCGCGGAAATGGCGGACGCGACGTACAAAAAAAAGGTTACATTGAACTTTTTTTGTGACGACGGGGGCTAAAGTTATGGTTAGGGTTGGGGCTAAAGTTAGTGTTGGGGCTAAAGTTAGGGTTAGAGTTGGGATTAGGGTTAGGGTTTGGATTAGGGTTGGGATTAGTGTTACGTTTGGGATTAGGGTTGGGATTAGGGTTAGGGTTGGGATTAGGGTTAGGGGTGTGTTGGATTTAGGGTTTTGATTAGGGTTATGGTTAGGGTTGAGATTAGGGCTGTTTTGGGGTTAGGGTTGTGATTACACAGGTCAACAAAAAAATTTTTTTTTTCTGGTGTACAAAATATTTTAATGAATTTGGGGTATTTTTGGGGTGCTGATTCTGAATATGCTATCAGTTTTGCCAGATTGGCTCAAGTTTTTGACATTTTTGGTATCTTATTTATAGCACTTGTTGGTAAATGCGACGCATCATCTCATTAATTTCTTTGGATTAGTACTTGAACTGAGCAGTTCTCAATATAGTTTTGTGTTAATTAGTGTTCTAAAAGTTTGTTCATAGCTTGATTTTTGCACTAACTTTATGTTGTTGTCTGTTTTCCAGTGAAAAGCATGAACTCATCAAGAAGAAGTTGTCTTAACGATCCAGACTCATTCTGTTACATTTGTGGTGAATACACACTGCCAAAACATAGAAGAAACATAACAGACTTCGTAAAAAAAGTGTATTTTGCCTATTTTGGTGTTATGCTTGGGGACCAAGACAAGTTTTGGGCACCACACATAGTGTGCAAAGCATGTATCGAATTATTACGAAAATGGAGCAAAGGACAAAGAAAAAGCTTCAAATTTGGTGTTCCAATGGTGTGGAGAGAGCCAAAAAATCATCATGATGACTGTTATTTCTGTGCAGTGCAAGTGCAAGGATTCAATAAGCATAAGAAACGAAAATGGGAGTAACATGGAATCTGCAAGAAGGCCTGTCCCTCATTGTGAAGATGTGCCTGTACCTGTGTTTACCATAAATAACAGTCATCATGATGATTTTTTGGCTCTCTCCACACCATTGGAACACCAAATTTGAAGCTTTTTCTTTGTCCTTTGCTCCATTTTCGTAATAATTTGATACATGCTTTGCACACTATGTGTGGTGCCCAAAACTTGTCTTGGTCCCCAAGCATAACCCCAAAATAGGCAAAATACACTTTTTTTTACGAAGTCTGTTATGTTTCTTCTATGTTTTGGCAGTGTGTATTCACCACAAATGTAACAGAATGAGTCTGGATCGTTAAGACAACTTCTTCTTGATGAGTTCATGCTTTTCACTGGAAAACAGACAACAACATAAAGTTAGTGCAAAAATCAAGCTATGAACAAACTTTTAGAACACTAACACAAAACTATATTGAGAACTGCTCAGTTCAAGTACTAATCCAAAGAAATTGTTGAGATGATGCGTCGCATTTACCAACAAGTGCTATAAATAAGATACCAAAAATCTCAAAAACTTGAGCCAATCTGGCAAAACTGATGACATATTCAGAATCAGCTGTTATGACCCCAATGGCGAGGGTCTCAGAGGAACGTGGAAGTCTGCAGAATACAAAATCCAGCTCATAGGGCAGTGGTAACTGGGTTGACCATATATCTACTCCTAACGCCAACACTAGAAGTAGCCGGGGATCATTCCTACGTTGATTCTAGATGACACGCGCCAGCCGGAGAATCTAGCTACCCCTAGTAGAGGAAAACAAAGACCTTTCTTGCCTCCAGAGAAGGGGACCCCAAAGCTGGATAGAAGCCCCCCACAAATAATGACGGTGAGGTAAGAGGAAATGACAAACACAGAAATGAATCAGGTTTAGCACAGAGAGGCCCGCTTACTGATAGCAGAATAAAGAAAGGTAACTTATATGGTCAACAAAAACCCTATCAAAATCCACACTGGAAATTCAAGAACCCCCGAACCGTCTAACGGTCCGGGGGGAGAACACCAGCCCCCTAGAGCTTCCAGCAAAGGTCAGGATATAGATTTGGAACAAGCTGGACAAAAATACAAAACCAAAACAAATAGCAAAAAGCAAAAGGCAGACTTAGCTGATATAACTGGAACCAGGATCAGTAGACAAGAGCACAGCAGACTAGCTCTGATAACTATGTTGCCAGGCATTGAACTGAAGGTCCAGGGAGCTTATATAGCAACACCCCTAACTAACGACCCAGGTGCGGATAAAAGGAATGACAGAAAAACCAGAGTCAAAAAACTAGTAACCACTAGAGGGAGCAAAAAGCAAATTCACAACAGTACCCCCCCTTAGTGAGGGGTCACCGAACCCTCACCACGACCACCAGGGCGATCAGGATGAGCGGCATGAAAGGCACGAACTAAATCGGCCGCATGAACATCAGAGGCGACCACCCAGGAATTATCCTCCTGACCATAGCCCTTCCACTTGACCAGGTACTGAAGCCTCCGCCTGGAGAGGCGAGAATCCAAGATCTTCTCCACCACGTACTCCAACTCGCCCTCAACCAACACCGGAGCAGGAGGCTCAGCAGAAGGAACTACAGGCACAATGTACCGCCGCAACAAGGACCTATGAAATACATTGTGAATAGCAAACGACACAGGAAGATCCAGACGAAAAGACACAGGATTAAGGATTTCCAATATCCTGTAAGGCCCAATAAAACGAGGTTTAAATTTGGGAGAGGAGACCCTCATAGGAACAAAGCGGGAAGAAAGCCATACCAAATCCCCAACGCGTAGTCGGGGACCCACACCGCGGCGGCGGTTGGCAAAGCGCTGAGCCTTCTCCTGTGACAACTTCAAGTTGTCCACCACATGATTCCAGATCTGCTGCAACCTATCCACCACAGAATCCACCCCAGGACAGTCAGAAGGCTCCACATGACCCGAAGAAAAGCGAGGATGGAAACCAGAGTTGCAGAAAAAAGGCGAAACCAAGGTGGCGGAACTAGCCCGATTATTAAGGGCAAACTCAGCCAACGGCAAGAATGTCACCCAATCGTCCTGATCAGCAGAGACAAAACACCTCAAATAAGCCTCCAAAGTCTGATTGGTTCGCTCCGTCTGTCCATTAGTCTGAGGATGGAAAGCAGACGAAAACGACAAATCAATGCCCATCCTACTACAAAAGGATCGCCAGAACCTGGAAACGAACTGGGATCCTCTGTCTGACACAATATTCTCAGGGATGCCGTGCAAACGAACCACGTTCTGGAAAAACACAGGAACCAGATCGGAAGAGGAAGGCAGCTTAGGCAAGGGAACCAAATGGACCATCTTGGAGAAGCGATCACATATCACCCAGATAACGGACATGCCCTGAGATAGCGGAAGATCAGAAATGAAATCCATGGAGATATGCATCCAAGGTCTCTTCGGGACAGGCAAGGGCAAGAGCAAACCGCTGACACGAGAACAGCAAGGCTTAGCTCGAGCACAAGTCCCACAGGACTGCACAAATGACCGCACATCCCTTGACAAGGAAGGCCACCAAAAGGACCTGGCCACCAGATCTCTGGTGCCAAAAATTCCCGGGTGACCTGCCAACACCGAGGAATGAACCTCGGAAATGACTCTGCTGGTCCACTTATCCGGGACAAACAGTCTGTCAGGTGGACAAGACTCAGGCCTATCAGCCTGAAATCTCTGCAACACACATCGCAGATCCGGAGAAATAGCTGACAAGATAACTCCATCTTTAAGAATACCAACAGGATCAGCGACTCCAGGAGCATCAGGCACAAAGCTCCTAGAAAGAGCATCGGCCTTCACATTCTTTGAACCTGGTAAATACGAGACAACAAAATCAAAGCGGGAGAAAAACAATGACCAGCGGGCCTGTCTCGGATTAAGGCGTTTAGCAGACTCGAGATACATCAGATTTTTGTGATCAGTCAAGACCACCACACGATGCTTAGCACCCTCGAGCCAATGACGCCACTCCTCAAATGCCCATTTCATGGCCAACAACTCCCGATTGCCCACATCATAATTTCGCTCGGCAGGCGAAAACTTCCTAGAGAAAAAGGCACAAGGTTTCATAACAGAGCAACCAGGGCCTCTCTGCGACAAAACGGCCCCTGCCCCAATCTCCGAAGCATCCACCTCAACCTGAAAGGGAAGTGAGACGTCAGGCTGGCACAAAACAGGCGCCGAAGTAAACCAGCGTTTCAACTCCTGGAAAGCCTCCACGGCAGCAGGAGCCCAGTTAGCTACATCGGAGCCCTTCTTGGTCATATCCGTCAAAGGTTTCACAATGCTAGAAAAATTAGCAATAAAACGACGGTAGAAGTTAGCGAAGCCCAAGAACTTCTGAAGACTCTTAACTGACGAGGGCTGAGTCCAATCAAGAATAGCTCGGACCTTGACTGGGTCCATCTCCACAGCAGAAGGGGAAAAAATGAACCCCAAAAAGGGAACCTTCTGTACACCAAAGAGACACTTTGAGCCCTTGACAAACAAAGAATTTTCACGCAAAATTTTAAAGACCAACCTGACCTGCTCCACATGCGAATCCCAATTATCAGAAAAAACCAAAATATCATCCAGATAAACAATCAAAAATTTATCCAGATACTTCCGGAAAATGTCATGCATAAAGGACTGAAAAACTGAAGGCGCATTGGAGAGCCCAAAAGGCATCACCAAGTACTCAAAATGACCTTCGGGCGTATTGAATGCGGTTTTCCATTCATCACCTTGCTTAATGCGCACAAGGTTGTACGCACCACGAAGGTCTATCTTGGTGAACCACTTGGCACCCTTAATCCGGGCAAACAAGTCAGACAACAGCGGTAAAGGATACTGAAATTTGACAGTGATCTTATTTAAAAGCCGATAATCAATGCAAGGTCTCAAAGATCCGTCCTTTTTTGCCACAAAAAAGAATCCCGCACCAAGAGGGGAAGAAGACGGACGAATATGTCCTTTCTCCAGAGACTCCTTGATATATGAACGCATAGCGGTATGTTCAGGTACCGACAGATTAAACAGTCTTCCCTTAGGAAACTTACTGCCTGGGATCAAATCTATAGCACAGTCACAGTCCCTATGAGGAGGCAGTGCACTGGACTCAGACTCACTGAAGACATCCTGATAATCAGACAAATACTCCGGAACTTCCGAAGGCGTAGAAGAAGCAATAGACACAGGCAGGGAATCCCCATGAATACCACGACAGCCCCAACTTGAGACTGACATAGCCTTCCAGTCCAGGACTGGATTATGGGTCTGTAACCATGGCAGCCCTAAAACAACCAAATCATGCATTTTATGTAAAACCAGGAAACGTATCACCTCGCGGTGTTCAGGAGTCATGCACATGGTAACCTGTGTCCAATACTGCGGTTTATTTGCTGCCAATGGTGTAGCATCAATACCCCTAAGAGGAATAGGATTTTCTAATGGTTCAAGAGTAAAACCACAGCGCTTAGCAAATGAGAGATCCATGAGACTCAGGGCAGCACCTGAATCTACAAACGCCATGACAGGATAAGATGACAGTGAGCAAATCAAAGTTACAGACAGAATAAATTTAGGTTGCAAATTACCAACGGTGACAGGACTAACAACCTTAGCTATACGTTTAGAGCATGCTGAGATAACATGTGTAGAATCACCACAGTAGTAGCACAAGCCATTCCGGCGTCTATGAATTTTCCGCTCATTTCTAGTCAGGATTCTATCACATTGCATTAAATCAGGTGTCTGTTCAGACAACACCATGAGGGAATTTGCGGTTTTTCTATCACATTGCACCGAATTAGGTGTCTGTTCAGACAACACCATGAGGGAATTTGCGGTTTTGCGCTCCCGCAACCGCCGGTCAATTTGAATAGCCAGTGCCATAGTATCATTCAGACCTGTGGGAATGGGAAAACCCACCATAACATTCTTAATGGCTTCAGAAAGGCCATTTCTAAAATTAGCGGCCAGTGCACACTCGTTCCAATGTGTCAGCACGGACCATTTCCGAAATTTTTGGCAATACACTTCAGCCTCGTCCTGCCCCTGAGACATAGCCAGCAAGGCCTTTTCTGCCTGAATCTCAAGATTGGGTTCCTCATAAAGTAAACCGAGCGCCAGAAAAAACGCATCAAGATCAGCCAATGCCGGATCTCCTGGCGCCAGTGAAAAAGCCCAATCCTGAGGGTCGCCCCGTAAGAACGAAATAACAATTTTTACTTGCTGAGCAGAATCTCCAGATGAACAGGGTCTCAGGGACAAAAACAATTTACAATTATTCACGAAATTCCTAAACTTAAACCTGTCTCCGGAAAACAGTTCAGGAATCGGTATTTTAGGTTCTGACCTAGGATTTCTGATAACATAGTCTTGTATGCCCTGCACACGAGTAGCCAGCTGGTCCACACTTGTAATCAAGGTCTGGACATTCATGTCTGCAGCAAGCATAGCCACTCTGAGGTAAAGGGGAAGAAGAAAAAAAAAAAAAAAAAACTCAGAATCTTCTTTCTTATAATCCCTCTTCTGCAATGCATTAAACATTTAATACAGGCCTGGCAAACTGTTATGACCCCAATGGCGAGGGTCTCAGAGGAACGTGGAAGTCTGCAGAATACAAAATCCAGCTCATAGGGCAGTGGTAACTGGGTTGACCATATATCTACTCCTAACGCCAACACTAGAAGTAGCCGGGGATCATTCCTACGTTGATTCTAGATGACACGCGCCAGCCGGAGAATCTAGCTACCCCTAGTAGAGGAAAACAAAGACCTTTCTTGCCTCCAGAGAAGGGGACCCCAAAGCTGGATAGAAGCCCCCCACAAATAATGACGGTGAGGTAAGAGGAAATGACAAACACAGAAATGAATCAGGTTTAGCACAGAGAGGCCCGCTTACTGATAGCAGAATAAAGAAAGGTAACTTATATGGTCAACAAAAACCCTATCAAAATCCACACTGGAAATTCAAGAACCCCCGAACCGTCTAACGGTCCGGGGGGAGAACACCAGCCCCCTAGAGCTTCCAGCAAAGGTCAGGATATAGATTTGGAACAAGCTGGACAAAAATACAAAACCAAAACAAATAGCAAAAAGCAAAAGGCAGACTTAGCTGATATAACTGGAACCAGGATCAGTAGACAAGAGCACAGCAGACTAGCTCTGATAACTACGTTGCCAGGCATTGAACTGAAGGTCCAGGGAGCTTATATAGCAACACCCCTAACTAACGACCCAGGTGCGGATAAAAGGAATGACAGAAAAACCAGAGTCAAAAAACTAGTAACCACTAGAGGGAGCAAAAAGCAAATTCACAACAATCAGCACCCCAAAAATATCCTAAATTCGATGAAATTTTTTTGGCACCAAAAATGCTGTTGACCAGTGTTATCGTTAGGGTTGTGATTAGGATTATGGATCGGGTTGAGATTAGGGTTAGGGGTGTGTTGGAGTTAGGGTTGGAGTTATAATTTGGGGGTTTCCACTGTTTAGGTACATCAGGGGGTCTCCAAACACGACAGCCAATTTTGCGCTAAAAAAGTCAAATGGTACTCCCTCCCTTCTGAGCTCTGCCGTGCGCCCAAACAGTGGTTTACCCCCACATATGGGGCATCAGCGTACTCGGGATAAATTGGACAACAACTTTTGGGGTCCAATTTCTCCTGTTACCCTTGTGAAAATAAAAACTTGGGGGCTAAAAATCTTTTTTGTTGGAAAAAAAAATATTTTTTTATTTTCACTACTCTGCATTATAAACTTCTGTGAAGCACTTGAGCTTTCAAAGTTCTCACCACATATCTAGATAAGTTTGTTAGGGGGTCTAGTTTCCAAAATTTGGTCACTTGTGGGGGTTTCTACTGTTTAGGTACATCAGGGGCTCTGCAAACGCAACATAACACCCACAGACAATTCTATCAAAGTCTGAATTCCAAAATGGCGCTCCTTCTCTTCCGAGCTCTGCCGTGTGCCAAAACAGTGGTTTACCCCCACATATGGGGTACCAGAATACTCAGGACAAATTGGAGAACAAATATTGGCATCCAATTTCTCTTGTTACCTTTGTGAAAATAAAAATTTGGAGGCTAAAAAAATATTTTTTGTGGGAAAAAAAATATTTTTTATTTTCACTACTCTGCATTATAAACTTCTGTGAAGCACTTGGGCATTCAAAGTTCTCACCACATATCTAGATAAGTTCCTTGGGGGGTCTATTTTCCAAAATGGGGTCACTTGTTGGGGGTTTCTACTGTTTAGGTACATTAGGGGTCTGCAAACGCAACATAACGCCCGCAGACAATTCTATCAAAGTCTGCATTCCAAAATGGCGCTCCTTCCCTTCCGAGTCTGCCGTGCACCCAAACAGTGGTTTACCCCCACATATGGGGTACCAGCATACTCAGGACAAATTGGACAACAACTTTTGGGGTCCAATTTCTCTTGTTACCCTTGTGAAAATAAAAACTTGGGGGCTAAAAAATCTTTATTGTTAAAAAATATATATTTTTTATTTTCACGACTCTGCATTATAAACTTCTGTGATGCACTTGGGCATTCAAAGTTCTCACTACACATCTAGATAAGTTCCATGGGGGGTCTAGTTTCCAAAATGGGGTCACTTTTGGGGGGTTTCTACTGTTTAGGCACATCAGGGGCTCTCCAAACGCGACATGGCGTCCGATCTCAATTCCAGTCAATTTTGCATTGAAAAGTCAAATGGCGCTCCTTTGCTTCCGAGCTCAGCCATGCGCCCAAACAGTGGTTTACCCCCACATATTGGGTGTCGGCGTACTCAATACAAATTGTACAACAACTTCTGGGGTCCATTTTCTCCTGTTACCCTTGGTAAAATAAAAATTTGGAGGCAAAAAGATAATTTTTGTAGAAAAAATGCGATTTTTTTATTTTCACGGCTCTACGTTATAAACTTCTGTGAAGCACCTTGGGGTTTAAAGTGCTCACCACACATCTAGATAAGTTCCTTAAGGGGTCTAGTTTCCAAAATGGTGTCATATGTGGGGGGTTTCTACTGTTTAGGCACATCAGCGGCTCTCCAAACGTGACATGGCGTCCGATCTCAATTCCAGCCAATTCTACATTGAAAAAGTAAAACAACACTCCTTCTCTTCCAAGCTCTGTGGTGCACCCAAACAGTGGTTTACCCCCATATATGGGGTATCGACGTACTCAGGAGAAATTGCACAACAACTTTTGTGGTCTAATTTCTCCTGTTACCCTTGTGAAAATAAAAATTTGGGGGCAAAAAGATCATTTTTGTAGAAAAAATGAGATTTTTTATTTTCACGGCTCTACGTTATAAACTTCTGTGAAGCACTTGGGGGTTCAAAGTGCTCACCACACATTTAGATAAGTTCCTTAAGGGGTCTAGTTTCCAAAATGGTATCACTTGTGGGGGGTTTCCACTGTTTAGGCACATCAGGGACTCTCCAAACGCGACATGGCATCCGATCTCAATTCCAGCCAATTCTGCATTGAAAAAGTCAAACGGTGCTCCTTCACTTCCAAGCTCTGCGGTGCGCCCAAACAGTGGTTTACCTCCACATATGGGGTATCGGCGTACTCAGGAGAAATTGCACAACAACTTCTGTGGTCTAATTTCTCCTGTTACCCTTGTGAAAATAAGAATTTGTGGGTGAAAAAATCATTTTTGTGAAAACAAATGCGATTTTTTATTTTCACGGCTCTACGTTATAAACTTCTGTGAAGCACTTGGGGGTTCAAAGTGCTCACCACACATCTAGATAAGTTCCTTGGGGGGTCTAGTTTCCAAAATGGTGTCACTTGTGGGGGGTTTCCACTGTTTAGGCACATTAGGGGCTCTCCAAACGCAACATGGCGTCCGATCTCAATTCCAGCCAATTCTGCATTGAAACAGTCAAACGATGCTCCTTCACTTCCAAGCTCTGCGGTGCGCCCAAACAGTGGTTTACCTCCACATATGGGGTATCGGCATACTCAGGAATAATTGCACAACAAAATTTGTTGTTAAATTTCTGTTTTTACACTTGTGAAAATTAAAAAAAATGGTTCTGAAGTAAAATGTTTGCAAAAAAAAGTTAAATGTTCATTTTTTTCTTCCACATTTTTTTTAGTTCCTGTGAAGTACGTAAAGGGTTAATTAACTTCTTGAATGTGGTTTTGAGCAGCTTGAGGGGTGCAGTTTTTAGAATGGTGTCACACTTGGTTATTTTCTATCATATAGACCCCTCAAAATTACTTCAAATGTGATGTGGTCCCTAAAAAAACCATGGTGGTGTAAAAATGAGAAATTGCTGGTCAACTTTTAACCCTTATAACTCCCTAACAAAAAGAAAATTGTTTCCAAAATTGTGCTGATGTAAAGTAGACATGTGAGAAATGTTATTTATTAACTATTTTTTGTGACATATCTCTCTGATTTAAGGGCATAAAAATACAAAGTTTGAAAATTGCAAAATTTTAAAAATTTTCGCCATATTTCCATTTTTTTCATAAATAATTGCAAGTAATATCGAAGAAATTTTACCACTAACTTGAAGTACAACATGTCACGAAAAAACTTTCTCAGAATCAGCGGGATCCGATAAAGCGTTCCAGAGTTATAACCTCTTAAAGTGACACTGGTCAGAATTGTAAAAATTGGCTCGGTCATTAAGTACTAAATTGGCTCTGTCACTAAGGGGTTAAAGTTCTGCACTCTCTGACAGAAGTTATGTTGCTTATCCATGTTATTTAAAAAAAAGATTAACCTGACGTTAAATTCATCCATTTGTTGTATAAATTATTCTTTTGAAAGCTGAAACATTCCGAAATGTGGTTAAGGTTAAGAAAATAAATTTGCATCAATGCAGAAATATTGATCAGTTAATGGACACAGAATGGTCAGATTTTAGCAAGACAACAGTTTTGTCGCCTGGTCATATAATGCACCCAATCCTAGTTTACATCCTCACCTGTGCTCAGTTAATGATCGATTAATTAGTGTGTGTATAAAAAGAAACCCAGCACCCCAGACCTTCACTTGAACTGCAACTTGAGCTCTGACATGCCAAAAATCCACAATGTGACCAAAGCCTGGATTATCAAACGGCTGAAGACCAAATCCACTGCCGAGGTGGCTGGCACCTTTAATTTGTCTCAGCATCAAGTACAAAGAATTAAAAAAAGATTTGACAAGACTGGAGATGTGTTTGACAAGCCCAGGTCCAGCAGACCCCTCAAGACAACTGCTCTGGAGGAACATTTGTTGGTTAGAAAATCCAAAGCAAGCCCCTCTTCCACTGCAGCAGAGCTCCAATAGGCCTGGTCACCTCAAGTCCCTGTGTCAACTGGAACAGTTTGTAGGATTCTGTATCGAATTAGCTTCCATGGTTGAATCAGTGGCCCAGAAGCCAGCACTAAAGAAAAGGCACATAAAAAACTACGTGGCATTTGAAAAGTCCCACGGCCTGACACAGATGGACACTGGAAGATTGGCAGAAGGTGGATTTCTCTGATGAATCTTCAGTAGAATTACACCACAGCTGCCGCAAATACTGCAGGAGACCTACTGAAGCCCATATGGATCCAAAATACACCCAGAAAACAGTTAAATTTGGTGGTGGAAAGATCATGGCCTGGGGTTACATTCAGTATGGGGGTGTGCGAAACATTTTCAATGTGGAAGGCAATATCAATAGCCTAAAATATCAAGACGTATTAGCTACCTCATATTCCAAATCATAAAAGGGGTCAAATTCTGCAGCATGATGGTGCTCCATCTCATATATCCATCTCTACAACAAAGTTCCTCCAGGCAATAAAGATCAAGGTGCTCAAGGACTAGCCAGCCCAGTCACCAGACATGAACATCATTGAGCATGTTTGTTGTTGTAGGATGAAAGAGGAAGCTTGGAAGACAAAACCAAAGAATCTAGATGAACTATGTGAGGCATGCAAGACTGCATTATTTGCTATTCCTGATGACTTCATTAATTAATTGTATAAATCATTGTTGAACCGCATGGATGCAGTCCTTCAAGCTCATGGCAGTAGCACAGAATATTAAATATGACTCTAATAGCACCACAACTTCATTCATCAATGTTATGCAACATATACTTGTATTTTAAGTTAATTATTTGTTTGAATATTATATTACTTTCTGTGGGCAACAAAACTTTTGTCTTGCCAAAATCTGACCATTCTGTGTCCATTAACTGATCAATATTTCTCCATTGATGCCAATTTATTTTCTTAACCTAAACCATATTTCGAAGGGTTTCAGCTTTCAAAAGAATAATTTATACAACCAATGGATGAATTTAACCTCAGGTTATAAGCTTTTACTTACATAACATAGATAAGTGACATGACTTTTGTCAGTGAGTGTATATTTCGGAAGTAATGTATAGACTGAAATAAGTTTAAATATTTCATCACATTTCATTCTATATTTTTTAAGATTTTTTAATGATTCAGTAATAAATTTTTATTGCTCTGATAAAGTTTCACCAAGTGGTAAAACCAACCCACACTATAGTGATAATTTATTAAAGTTTTTATCCCTTTTAGATGTCAAGCAAATAATTTTCACCCAGAAAACAGAAAACCTGCTCAACTGTTAGCTAAACAAATCTACATGGCAGAAAATAAGTAAAAAATAAACAACATAAAGATTTGATTAAACAAAAGGTTTTAAACAGTGTAACAGTTTTTGTTCAATAAAACTCATTCTCGTAGTCTAGCAATATATGCTCCTTGCAAAAACATAGGAATATTACTCCAGATTTATGTATTCTGTCCCTTTAGTAATGGTGTGGAAAATTGAAAAGATGTTTGCAGCATGTAGAGCTGGAGCAAGCAGAATATTTGCCTAATTTAGAAAGAAATCTCTTTCAGAACAACACTACTTCATGTAGTTCCCTTGTTTAGAAATTAGACTATGATTATATGTATAATAGTTACATAACACAACACATAATATGCAAGATGATTTTTTTTAAATATAGCGCTAATGGAAGATATCATCAACAAAATGTTACTAACTTAGGTCATTTCTTCCAGTTAATTGTCATACAACAGGCAAACCTTTAAGAATCTTTTGATCTTTTTCAAAGCATTAATTTGCTAGTTATGAATGTAACTTGGTAAACTAAATCCAAGGACTCTCACCCATGGCATATAAGTCATGTACACAGAGCCTATATGGCATCACACATGGCTGCACATCTCCCTAGTAAAGTGCCGTGTGTACTTTGTTTTCGGCCACACAAGATTCATATAGCATTTGAAGTAGTGAATACTTCTAGTTGGGTAAATCTATGTATAAAAATATCTGATACGGTGAATAGTCAGAAGTTTCATATATCTCCGTATATGTCTGAAAAACCTATTACATATTTATAAGGTTTTCATGAACCCCTAAAAGGAATGAAATTAATAATTACCAACATATTTTTTCTTTAACAGATGGAATCTCAGTTTCGGAGGATATCTAGTGGTATAGTCTTAATAACCTAATGTATAAGAACCCCACTGATATCAGATTAGTGGGGGTCCAATATCCCGATCCTCCTTGATTGGTCCTTTATAGTATTTATAATTCTGATGCTGATAATGAACAGCCCAGTACTATTTAATGACTAGCAGTCCCTTCCAAAAATGCAGATCAGCCCCTAGATAAGTAGCTAATATCAGCGGCTTCTTTCCCTCACTGCATTCATCCTCTGAAGCTGGGTGCATGGGTCCTGGCTTCAGAGAGGTGCACTTCACATGATTGGAAGTCTTTCAATCAGCTGAAGCTGGGACGTGAACAACCGGCATCAGAGGATGAATGCAGTGATGCAAATAGGCTGCATGTATATGCAAAGTAAGTATAGCACTAGCAATGATGCCGCCACTTGTAAGTCATGTTATCGCCCGGACAGGGGAGTGATAACATATACGTGGGCTGACTAGTCTGGGGTGCTAAAACCCCATCGACTAGTCAAAGCCCTCACTTACAAATCATAAATGGAGATTATAAATGCTTTTTCTAAAGATCTGTTTATGTATGTAATGGAATAAAGGGACCGTTAGGAAGGGTATTTATGTATTATTTTGAAAAAACGCTTTCCTCTGATGGGATCAAATGCTATTTTTAATACAAAGCACACATATTACCAAGAATGTTCATATAACCATAAATTACAATATTTTTAGCAAGCACCTTTAAAAGGAGTCTATCGACCTAGATTGAGTTTTCAAGCTAAGAATAGATGGATTATGTACCCTCGGCATGGCCAAGCTATTTAGCTTCAACACACTCTTCCAGCTACTTTTTTCTGATCTATCTTAAACCTTCTTTTTTACCTTTAATATCACAGCAGTCAGTCATGGAATAGGATGTAGGAGTAAAAAAATGATGGAAACAAAAGAAGGGGAAAAATGTACTAAGGTGTTTGGCCATGGCAAAAGTGCACCAAGTGCCTGTTCTTAGTTTTCATAGTCATCTTGTGCTGATAGACTTCCTGCTAACAGCCACAAATCATGTCCAATAAGTTTTACATATTACTTAGTATTTTAAGAATGTGTAATGTAAATATAGTTGTAGTATAATTTGAATTTATTTCTCTTTTTCTGCCACTCACCTAAAAAAAATACTCATGCAGCATAGATCCAAAAAAGGTTCAGAGCGACTGAAACGTACACTGTGTTCCAAATTATTATGCACAAAGAGTTTAGGAGTGATAAGGTTAGAAGTTTTTTGTTTGTCATTTAAACTCATTGATGGTGATGTGTGTCAGGGCTCTTTATATCACTGAAAGTAATTGCAGATACCGGTGCAAATTAGTTTGGCAGGTGTGTCCAAATAAAGGCAAGACTACTTAAGAAGGCTGTTCCACATTATTAAGCAGCCTACATTTTTTGCCAAAATGGGAAAGAAAAAGGATGTGTCGGCTGCTGAGAAGCAACAAATTGTGGAGTATTTAGGTCAAGGCATGACTATAATCAACATTGCCAAGACACTTCATCGTGATCATCGCACAAGCAAGAAGTATGTAGCTGATTCCCAGCACACACATGTGCATGCTGATAAGGAAAAATTGAGGACTCTTTCCAACAGGCAATTGCACAAGGTTAAAAAAGCAGCTGCAAAACTGCCTTGTCATAGTAGCAGGCAAGTTTTTGAAGCTGCTGGTGCCTCCACCGTCCCCAGAACAACAAGATGCAGGGTCCTTCAGAGGATTGCAGCTGTGCGTAAGCCATCCTGTCGACCACCTCTATCCACTGCACACAAGCAGAAATGGCTCCAGTGGGCCAAACAATACATGAAGACTGACTTCCAAACTGTTTTGTTCACCGATGAGTGCCGTGCAACGCTCGATGGTCCAGATGGATGGAGTGGAGGATGGCTGGTTGATGGACACCCCATGAAAACACGGCTAAGGTGCCAACAAGGAGGAGGTGGAGTAATGTTTTGGGCTGGAATCATGGGGAGAGAGATTGTCGGCCCCTTTATGATCCCTGAAGGGGTAAAGATAAACTCCATAATCTATATGGAGTTTCTAAAACAACACTTCCTGCCATGGTTCAAGAGGAAGAACGGTGCTTTCCGCAGCAAGATCATTTTCATGCATGATAATGCACTGTCTCATGCTGCAAAAAACAAATCTGCATCTCTGGCTGCTATGGGCATAAAAGAGGACAAACTTATGGTGTGGCCACCATCTTCCCCTGACCTCAACCCCATTGAGAACCTCTGGAACATCATCAAAAGGAGTGTCTATGATGGCGGGAGGCAGTTCACATCTAAGCAACAGCTCTGGGAGGGTATTCTGTCCACATGCAAAACAATTGAAGCAGAAACCATCCAAAAACTGACAAATTCAATGGACGAGTGAGTTCAGAAGCTTCTTTCGAACAAGGGGTCCTATGTGCAAATGTAACATCACATAGAATAAAGTTTTCACTTGAAAACTGTTTGATTTCATTGGTAATAAGCTGATAATGCTTATAACTTCACAATTGACCATTTTTTGTTCAAAATAAAAAAAGGTTGAAAACTCGGCTGTGCATAATAATTTGGAACATGCATTTTGAGTGTTTATTTAAAAAAAAAAAGATACTGTTTTCATAGGCAGTTTGTTCCAAAACATTGCAATTATACTAGAATAGTAGATGACTTGAAAATAACAATGACTGCAATTCAGATAATAATAGGTAATTTAGAGAAAATATGAGGAAATATTATTTGCATAATAATTTGGAACACAGTGTATACAATAAATCAAGGAGCTGTGATTTTCTGAATTATTTGGCTCATTGTCCTGAACCTAGGTGAATAATGTGTTTGAAAAAGATTTTGAAACATCATAATAAATGGGGAGAGCAATAGAATATTTGAATCTACTGTATACCTGTAATAAGTACCCCACTATGACTTTAGTACAGTACATGTGCATAAATCAGAGTGCAAATGCAAAATGGAAAGTACTATGCATTCTGTGAATAAAATACAGTGCTTGTATTATATTTTAATGCATGTGCACAATTTGATATTAAAGGATATTTTAACAGCATCAGCATATTGTATTTTCCACTGCCATCTGAGAATGCAAATTATTATTTTTTTGCCTTTGGCTACTCAAACCATCAGGGAACCTAAGGATTAATTTATGTCCCTGTGTTACTCATATTTTCTCTGTTCATATTTAGCTAAGTATAGAAACAAGAATATCTCACTGGAGACCATATATGCCTTGCAACGTCCTTAAAGCTTTCATTTTCTCTCACTTTAGAAATGATAACACAGAGAGTTATAAATTGAACTTTTTTCAACTTGGCCACAAAATAACTAAAAGCTTAATAATGTCTATGGTGTAATTTTAGAATTCTTTTTGCATTTGACATTTCTCTGAATTCATGTACAAGTCATCTTGCTAACCTTTAGATGCAATTTTCATTACTAATGAGATATTTTCTGCACCTACTGAGATCACAAAATGTTATTTATTTCCCATTAATGGTTTCACGAGTTCCAAAGAGCTGAGTATCATGTTTAGCAACATAGGGCTTAGATTATAGAATATTTTACATGTTTTCAAGTTTTTGGCTAATATATTTACAGTATAGTGTTAAACATTTCATGTTACTCTTGCTATCAAACTTATTGATTTTTTTAATTATACATCATCGATGTAGCTGAAAAAAACTTATTTGTTCTAAATAATTCTTTTCACTCCAGTAATATTTTAAGAAATATTTATTGGTCATGCAGTAAACTTAACGTAATATATCCACAAAATCATAGTGTAAAGATGAATTACTAGGCATTCTTATTTTTGCCTATTATAATGATTATATTAGGCAACCAATATGATTAGAGGTTAAGCTTCAAAAAAATATTGAAAATACAAAAAAAGTTACTTCGGCATAAGTCTACTAAAGCTACAGATTGGGAATTCCAGAGAAGATTTACCTGCTTGTATGTGAGAGGGGGTTTAATAATTATCATCTAGGCACCAACAAAATCAATAGCATGTCTTATTTAAAATGTACTTTTATTAAATCATAACTAAAGAATGGCACAGTTTCTGGTCATTTAATTACTTAGTGTTGTGCAGTTTTCATCAGTATTCTTCTATGTGTACTGTATTTCTCATTATCAGTTGTTTCTCAATTATTGCACGGTGAATAAGGGTTAAATTGATTAAGACTAGCATTATGTATACTAGTCTTAGTTATCGGGCCGCTAGAATAAGATGTGCCTAATCTATTGAGACACACATGCTATTTAATAAATTAGATGCACCTTACAACTGGCCTGTTCCACTGTCAGAAATGTTTCTCTAGCCAAGAATTGGAGTGCAATTTTGGTGAAGTTACAACCACTAATGTGGCAATAAAGATTATGAATTTGATATGGTGGCTTAGTTATTCTTTATCCTTCCCAGGGTCTGCCATTTTTTACATAGCTGGCCGGGACTGCAGTAAAAATACTTAAAGTCGCCAATTTTTTCAAAATTTCAAGATGAAGGTGTTTTACAGAAGAAAAGTGGCAAACACTTTCAAGAATTGGGGCCTAAATGCCCAAGAGAAATTGCTGCACATTTTCAGAAGCAGCAACAGCAACATGAAAGACATTATACATCAGTATTGAGCAATGTAACTGTGAATCAAATGAATAAAAGAAAAAAGTGGCACTCACCAGGAAATTGCTGTGCAAAAAGTCGTCCTTTATTGAAGTTTCACCACATGATGAACTTTACAAGGAGAGGCGGTTGGTACGTTGAGAGGGTGCGGGGAGTGAGGGTAGGACTACGGCCGTTTCGCGCTCGTGCGCTTCCACGGGTCCAGACCTGGACCCGTGGAAGCGCACGAGCGTGAAACGGCCATAGTCCTACCCTCACTCCCCGCACCCTCTCAACGTACCAACCGCCTCTCCTTGTAAAGTTCGTCATGTGGTGAAACTTCAATAAAGGACGACTTTTTGCACAGCAATTTCCTGGTGAGTGCCACTTTTTTCTTTTATTCATTGGATTGCTCATATACATTTTCTTCAGTGGAGCACCACCGCTGGATCGCTGCCTGTACATTTCAGATAACCCGCAACAAATTCCTGTTTCACTAGTGGTGTGGAGTGTCCCATGTGTGCCTAGTGCCGGTTTACCTGCGTTACTTGTAACTGTGAATCATACAGCAGGGTGAGGTGGAAGACTAGCTAGAAAAGAGGGGCATGGTCTGCATTTGTTTATCTCTATAATCCAGTCAAACTTTAATTGTCAGCATTCATCTGGTTGCTAGAATTTCTAGTACACCAAAGAGCTGGCAGTCCTTGTCTTGAGCAATACATATTTTAACTGTTCCTCCACATGATTTATGAGTGCAAGAGGTGGGAGCAATGGCTTATAAGTGGAGAAAGAAACATGCTTTTTTCTGATAAAGTATAGTACAAAGATTTTAATACTTGCTTGCACTGCACTCTTTTTCCTAAATTAGTTGATATGATGGTAAACATTTAAAGTTTCATTTTCCTAATAGTGCAAGAATGAGAACCTTAACCCCTTCACCCCCAAGGGTGGTTTGCACGTTAATGACCGGGCCAAGTTTTGTAATTCTGACTACTGTCTCTTTATGAGGTTATAACTCTAAAACGCTTCAATGGATCTTGGCGATTCTGACATTGTTTTCTTGTGACATATTGTACTTCATGATAGTGGTAAAATTTCTTCGATATAACTTGCGTTTATTTGTGAAAAAAATGAATATTTGGCGAAAATTTTGAAAATTTTGCAATTTTCCAACTTTGAATTTTTATGCCCTTAAATCACAGACATATGTCATGCAAAATACTTAATAAGTAACATTTCACACATGTCTACTTTACATCAGCACAATTTTGGAACCAACATTTTTTTTTGTGACAGAGTTATAAGGGTTAAAAGTTGACCAGCAATTTCTCATTTTTACAACACCATTTTTTTTTTTAGGGACCACATCTCATTTGAAGTCATTTTGAGGGGTCTATATGATAGAAAATACCCAAGTGTGACACCATTCTAAAAACTGCACCCCTCAAGGTACTCAAAACCACTTTCAAGAAGTTTATTAACCCTTCAGGTGTTTCACAGGAATTTTTGGAATGTTTAAATAAAAATGAACATTTAACTTTTTTTCACACAAAATTTATTTCAGCTCCAATTTGTTTTATTTTACCAAGGGTAGCAGGAGAAAATAGACCCCAAAATTTGTTGTACAATTTGTCCTGAGTACGCTGATACCCCATATGTGGGTGTAAACCACTGTTTGGGCGCATGGCAGAGCTCGGAAGGAAAGGAGCGCCATTTGACTTTTCAATGCAAAATTGACTGGAATTGAGATGGGACGCCATGTTGCATTTGGAGAGCCCCTGATGTGCCTAAACATTGAAACCCCCCACAAGTGACACCATTTTGGAAAGTAGACCCCCTAAGGATCTTATCTAGATGTGTGGTGAGCACTTTGACCCAACAACTGCTTCACAGAAGTTTATAATGCAGAGCCGTAAAAATAAAAAATCATATTTTTTCACAAAAATGATCTTTTCGCCCCCATTTTTTTATTTCCCCAAGGGTAAGAGAAGAAATTAGACCATAAAAGTTGTTGCGCAATTTGTCATGAGTATGACGATACCCCACATGTGGGGTTAAACCACTGTTTGGGCGCATAGCAGAGCTCGGAAAGGAAGGAGCGCTATTTTACTTTTCAATGCAAAATTGACTGGAATTAAGATGGGATGCCATGTTGCGTTTGGAGAGCCCCTGATGTGCCTAAACATTAAAAACCCCCACAAGTGACACCATTTTGGAAAGTAGACCCCCTAAGGAACTTATCTAGATGTGTTTTGAGAGCTTTGAACCCCCAAGTGTTTCACTACAGTTTATAACGCAGAGCGGTGAAAATAAAGATTTTTTTTTTTTTCACAAAAATGATTTTTTAGCCCCCAGTCTTGTATTTTCACAAGGGTATCAGGATAAATTGGACCCCAAAAGTTGTTGTCCAATTTGTCCTGAGTACGCTGATACCCCATATGTGGGGGGGGAACCACTGTTTGGGCGCATGACAGAGCTCGGAAGGGAAGGAGCGCCATTTGGAATGCAGACTTAAATGAATTGGTCTGCAGGCGTCACGTTGATCACCCCTGACGAAGCCACCGCCTCAGTGGCGACACGCGTTGGGTTGTTGTGTAGCCCACACTTGGACTCTGCCTAGCGGCCTGTTATATTGAAAAACCTTAGAGTGGTAACTATAAGGACATTGACTCATCAGTGACTTTGCATTTCATGGAATACTGGGCTGATGTTGTGTCCCAGGGCCCATGTATTACAGTCTGATGTTAGGCATTTGTGGACGGTCTCTCCATGTTTCATTTGGTTGGTGTTATTAGGCAGCTCAATGGTCAGATCTTGTCTATGTATTTACCTACGCAGTGTGTGAGATTTATGCATGTTACACTTTATTCATTTCTTGCATAGACCCTATAGGCATGCGTATTATGGTGCACGGCGTCACTATTTTATATGGTCTGCGTTATCTGGCTGTCCATTTCTATTTGTGTAGTCCATATTACAAGGATATGCTGTCCATATAGGGGTTGGCCACAGTGATTTTGTCACTCTTCATGTTCATGTCCTAAGAGCTTTGTGTGGGCTACTTGCCCTATTGTGGGCTTTTGTATATGGCCAGTTTTGTGCCTCTTTTAATGTTTTTAAAATGTATGTGGTTTGCTACTTGTATTGTTTCTTGAATAAAGCTGTGTTTTGTTTAACATTTAATGTGGTGATCCCTGTGCTTATAGACCTGGTCTTTCCTCTTCTTTTGTGTGGCATTGTTGTATTTCAGGTCTGAGTGTGATCCCACAATCCGTGGTGCCCCTTTAAAGCTATTTGGACCCAAACAGTACAAACCCGCCACAAATGACCCCATATTGGAAACTAGACCCCCCAAGGAACTTATCTAGATGTGTTGTGAGAACTTTGAACCCCCAAGTGTTTCACTACAGTTTATAACTCAGAGCCGTAAAAATAAAAATTCTTTTTTTTTTCACAAAAATGATTTTTAACCCCCAGTTTTGTATTTTCACAAGGGTATCAGGATAAATTGGACCCCAAAAGTTGTTGTCCAATTTGTCCTGAGTATGCTGATACCCCATATGTGGGGGGAACCACTGTTTGGGCACATGACAGAGCTCGGAAGGGAAGGAGCGCCATTTGGAATGCAGACTTAAATGGATTGGTCTGCAGGCGTCACGTTGCATTTGCAGAGCCCCTGATGTACCCAAACAGTACAAACCCCCCACAAGTGACCCCATATCGGAAACTAGACCCCCCAAGGAACTTATATAGATGTGTTGTGAGAACTTTGAACCCCCAAGTGTTTCACTACAGTTTACAACGCAGAGCCGTGAAAATAAAAAAATCTTATTTTTCCCACAAAACTTATTTTTTGGCCCCCAGTTTTGTATTTTCCGAAGGGTAGCAGGAGAAATTGGACCCCAACAGATGATGTCCTATTTGTCCTGAGTACGCTGATACCCCATATGTTGGGGTAAACCCCTGTTTGGGCACACGGGAGAGCTCTGAAGGGAAGGAGCACTGTTTTCCTTTTTTAACGCAGAATTGGCTGGAATTCAGATTGGATGCCATGTCCCGTTTGGAGAGCCCCTGATGTGCCTAAACAGTGGAAACCCCCCAATTATAACTGAAACCCTAATCCAAACACACCCCTTACCCTAATCCCAACAGTAACCCTAACCACTCCTCTAACCCAGACACACCCAACCCTATTCCCAACCGTAAATGTAATCCAAACCCTAACCCTATCTTTAGCCCCAACCCTAACTGTAGCCCCAACCCTAGCCCCAACCCTAACCCTAACCCTAACCCTAGCAATAACACTAGTCCTATCACTAGCCCTATCACTAGCCCTAACACTAGCCGTAACACTAGCCCTAACCCTAACCCTAGCCCTAACCCTAGCCCCAAACCTAGCCCTAACCCTAGCCCCAACCCTAGCCCTAACCCTAACCCTAGCCCTAACCCTAGCCCCAACCCTAGCCCTAACCCTAGCCCTAACCCTTGCCCTAACCCTAACCCTAGCCCTAACTCTAGTCCTAACTGTAGCCCTAACCCTAATGGGAAAATGGAAATAAATACATTTTTTATTTTTTTTATTTTTCCCTAACTAAGGGGGTGATGAAGGGGGGTTTGATTTACTTTTATAGCGGGTTATTTAGCGGATTTTTATGATTGGCAGCCGTCACACACTGAAAGACGCTTTTCATTGCAAAAAATATTTTTTGCGTTACCACATTTTGAGAGCTGTAATTTTTCCATATTTGAGTCCACAGAGTCATGTGAGATCCTGTTTTTTGCGGGACGAGTTGACATTTTTATTGGTAACATTTTCGGACACGTGACATTTTTTGATCGCTTTTTATTCCGATTTTTGTGAGGCAGAGTGATCAAAAACCAGCTATTCATGAATTTCTTTTGGGGGAGGCGTTTATACCATTCCGCGTTTGGTAAAATTGATAAAGCAGTTTTATTCGTGGGGTCAGTACGATTACAGCGATATCTCATTTATATCATTTTTTTATGTTTTGGCGCTTTTATACGATAAAAACTATTTTATAGAAAAAATAATTATTTTGGTATCGCTTTATTCTCAGGACTATAACTTTTTTATTTTTTTGCTGATGATGCTGTATGGTGGCTCCTTTTTTGCGGGACAAGATGACGTTTTCAGCGGTACCATGGTTATTTATATCAGTCTTTTTGATTGCGTGTTATTCCACTTTTTGTTCGGTGGTATGATAATAAAGCGTTGTTTTTTGCCTCGGTTTTTTTTTTTTTTTCTTACGGTGTTTACTGAAGGGGTTAACTAGTGGGGCAGTTTTATAGGTTGGGTCGTTATGGACGCGGCGATACTAAATATGTGTACTTATATTGTTTGTTTTATTTTATTTAGCTAAAGAAATGTATTTATGGGAATAATATATATATTTTTTTCTTTATTTAGGATATTTTTTTAATTTTTTTTTACACACATGTAGGGATTTTTTTTTTAACTTTTTTACTTTGTCCCAGGGGGGGACATCACAGATCGAAGATCTGACAGTGTGCACAGCACTCTGTCAGATCGACGATCTGCTGTGCAGGGCTGCAGGCTTACCAAGCGTTTGCTCTGAGCAGGTACTCGGTAAGCCACCTCCCTCCCTGCAGGACCCGGATGCCGCGGCCATCTTGGATCCGGGATCTGCGGCGAGGAGGGAGGTAGGAGACCCTCGGAGCAACGCGATCACATCGCGTTGCTCCGGGGGTCTCAGGGAAGCCCGCAGGGAGCCCCCTCCCTGCACAATGCTTCCCTATACCGCCGGTACACCGCGATCATGTTTGATCGCGGTGTGCTGGGGGTTAATGTGCCGGGGGCGGTCCGTGACCGCTCCTGGCACATAGTGCCAGATGTCAGCTGCGATATGCAGCTGACACCCGGCCGCGATCGGCCGCGCTCCCCCCGTGAGCGCGGCCGATCGCGTATGACGTACTATCCCATCGGTGGTCATACGGGCCCACCCCACCTCGACGGGATAGTACGTCTAATGTCAGAAAGGGGTTAAATATTTCAATGTGTGAAATTTTTCTTTCTTTAGGTGTGCCTCATTTAGATAGCTTTCACCTCATATTCACGATACCTACTCTACAACAATCACAATGTATTATTGCTATTTGGTGTGCAACATAATACATAGAGCAGCAAATCTTACCTTAAATATAGAAAAATGCAAACCATTAAAAATGTTTCCTGCATAATCATATCATAAATAGTGATGAGTGAATAGTGAAATATTCAGATTTGGGAAAATTGGCACAAATGCTTTGTAATATCTGTGTATTCTGACTGAATAACGGATTCAATGCAAGTAAATGGGAAAGCCAAATATTTTTCTGCTGGACCCAATAAACAGATCTGGGGGATTGGGAAAAAAGTTGAAGCGGATGGAATAGATACAGAGAGAGATAGATAGATAGATAGATAGATAGATAGATAGATAGATAGATAGATAGATAAGGAGCTATTTTATTTACCTCATGATGGCGACGTTTCAGTTCAGTGTAGCCTCCTTATTCATAGACAGTGGTGTGCTGCTTCCTTTTTTGGACTACTACATGCAAGGTTTGGTGTATGCCTGTGGAAGCTCTTTTGCACCCCGATTCTTTCCATGCTGAATGTGCTGCTCTATTTTTTATTTGATAGATAGATAGATAGATAGATAGATAGATAGATAGATAGATAGATAGATAGATAGATATGAAATGCCGGCAATAAATCTGCCGCATACAGTAAAATCACAGAGTAACAGTTTAGAATAGAATAGATAGAATAGATATATACAAATAGAATATATAGAAATATAGATGTTAGTGACGCACATATATATATATATATATATATATATATATATATATACATATATATTTATATTGCATATAAGAAAAGTAAGAAAAGCCAGCAAGTCAGCAGCCACAAATTGTAAAATCACAGCAGGAGCCAACAGCATAGAACAGACAGATGGATGTTGTAGATACAGTAAATACATAAAGAAAATATAGATATACAGATGTCAGTGACAAATACAATTAGTACAGTGTGTGTGCAAATTACTGTACATGCATTTAATTATTAAAATGTTATTTTTCAGAAAACAATGGCGTGGGCTTCCAGGTAATTTTCTTTATCAGCATAGGGAAAGTCAACAGCTGGGGGCAGATGTTTTTAGCTTTGGAAGGGTGTAATACCCATGGAGCTTCCCAGGCTATTAATATCAGCTCACAGCTGTATACTTAGCCTTCACTGTCTATTAAAATGGAGGACCCCCCCAAAAAAAATGACATAGGGTTCCCTTATAATTAATAAACAGCAAAGTCCAAGCAGACAGCTGTGGGATGATATTAATAGCCTCGGAAGGGGTCATGGGTACTGGCCGCCCAGGCTAAAAACATCATCTCTCAGCCGCCCCATAACTATTTTATTTTAATCTGTCATGCTGTGATTTTACAGTATGCGGCAGATGAATTGCCAGCTTTTCGTCTATATTTATCTATCTATCATAACTATATATAATGTATATGTATATATGTATAGATATATACTGTATATATATATAGATAGATAGATAGATAGATAGATAGATAGATAGATAGAGAAAAAATGGAACAGCACAATGCTCACCGGTGGGTGCCTGGCCCCCTGGATAGAATGGTCCACACATCTATCCAACATGTACACCAAATAGCAAAAAGAAGGCAGCACTCCAAGATTTCAAAGTGAAAAAGGTGGGAAAAGGCTTGAAAAAGGCTCAGTATGAGCCGAAACGTCGCACAGTGATGTGGGTCGATTAAACTTCACACCTTTTTTCACTTTGACATGTCTCTGCTTGAGAAAGGCTCATTCAGAGCCAAAATGTTGCAAAGACTTGTGGGTTCATTAAAATCCTGCATATTATCTTAAAGAAAATGGAGTGCTGCCTTCTTTTTGAATACGTATGGACTAGAGACAACCGGTGGACGGGTGGTCTGGGGGCTTTGCACCCGAAGATAAGTAAAGGATTTGTGCTGTTCCAATTTTTTGCTATTGACCATCAATTTCACATGCTGTTGTGCAAATAGAATAGACAACAGATGGAAATGATTGCCAATTTTAAAGGCACACTCAATAAATGAGTGGTTCTGCAGGTGGGGATCAAAGACACATCTCAGTACCAATGCTTTCCAGCTGATGTTTTGCTCACTTTTGAATGTTGGTTGTGCTTTCACACTCATGGTAACATGAGACGGACTCTATAACTCACACAAGTGGCTCAGGTAGTGCAGCTCATCCAGGATGGCACATCAATGCGAGCTGTGGCAAGAAGGTTTGCTGCTTCTGTCCCAGTAGTGAGGCTGGATGCACTACTAGGAGACAGGCCAGTACACTAGGAGACGTGGAGGGGGCCGTAAGAGGGCAACAACCCAGCATCAGGACCACTACCTGAGCCTTTGTGCAAGGAGGAACAGGAGAAGCACTGCCAGAGCCCTGCAAAATGACCTCCAGCAGGCCACAAATGTGCATGTGTCTGCACAAAGGATTAGAAACCTACTTCATGAGGATAGTCTGAGTGTCTGACGTCCACAGATGGGGTTGTGCGCATAGCCCAACACCGTGCAGGACGCTTGGCATTTGCCACAGAACACAAGGATTGACAAATTCGTCACTGGCGCCCAGTACTCTTCACAAATGAAAGCAGGTTCACGCTGAGTATATGTGACAGATGTGACAGAGTCTGGAAACGCTGTGGAGAGCAATATGCTGCCTGCAACATCCTTCAGCATGACCGGTTTGGCAGTGGGTCAGTAATGGTGTGGAGAGGCATTTTTTTGGAGGGCCGCACAGCCTTCCATGTGCTTGCCATTAGGTACCAAGATGAGATCCTCAGATCCCTTGTGAGACAAAATGCTGGTGCAGTTGGACCTGGGTTGCTCCTAATGCAGGACATTGCCAGACCTCTTGTGGCTGGAGTGAGTCATGGCATTGTAGTGAGGTCATACAGGCACGTGGAGGCCAAACACACTACTGAGCATCATTTCCTTGTCTTGAGGCATTTCCACTGAAGTTGGATCAGCCTGTAACTTCATTTTCCACTTTGATTTTGAGCATCATTCCAACTCCAGACCTCCATGGGATATTAGTTGTGATTCATGTTGATCAATTTTAGGTTTTATTGTTCTCATTATGTAATGAATAAAGATTTACAACTGAAATATTTCATTCAGTGATATCTAGAATGTGGGATTTTAGTGTTATTTTTTTGAGCAGTGTGTTAGGGGTCAAGTTCCCGCCTCTGCACAGGGGGAATCTCGGGCCATCTCCGCTGAGGTCTCCCATTCTTCTCCTGCCACAGTGGAGCCTGCTCAGCAGAGACATCGGTCCCAGCATCTTGCTCAATCCCACTCTGTACAAAGAGTTACTGCTGCTTTTCCTGCTTCTGCCATTGAAGTCAGTGCTGGGCAGCGGCGAGCAGACGCTTCTGGGACTAAGTCCTGCTTTTGTCGTTCTGAGCATGCCCTGAGTAAGATCTCTCAGTGGGGATCGGATCAGATACTGCAGCTAAGTCCATTGGTCCTTTCAGGAAGGTCCTGTAGGTGCTAGGACTAAGTCCTGCTCTGCACACACTGAGCATGCCCAGGGCAAGATCTCTCAGTGGAGATCTAGGGTCACATGCTCAGGTATGGCAGTCTCTCATTGGTCCTTCTAGGAAGGTCTTTTACTTGCTGCAGCTATATAAGGCTCACATGGCTGCACGGCCATGCGCTAGTGTCAAATCTGTTATGTGCATACGCCAGTGTGGTCACATTTATGTGTGTTCAGGGACTCGGCTGAAATAAGCTCCTAGAATGCCGGCACCTCCGGTGAGGAGATTGTGTGCGTGGATTTAGGGCCCCGGCCGAAATAAGCCCCTAGAATCCCGGTCCTCCATTGAGGAGATTGTATGTTTGCGTGACCACAGACTGCCTTCAGCTCGGCAGTTAGCTGTGAACTCCTGTGGGGTTAACAGGGCACAGCGTCTTGTTTCCGTGCGACTCTGTGAAGTAACAGAGTTCGCTTAAACTGCCATATAGTGCCGTCATTTGCTAGCAGCAGGTTCCTCCTGCACGGTGGACCCCGGGCTGCGAACGCACCAATAAAAACATCTATATTTAATCAGTGCGTTCCGCCAGCCCTAACAAAGTGTATATATACAATGTATAATATATGCATTTTGCAGTGAGAAATAAATATTTTATCCCCTACCAACCAGTAGGAGTTTTGTCTCCTACAGACCAGTTAGACGTTCCTAATGAACTCGTCTCCAACATTAAAGACAGCTGTCTTACATAGTCACCTTTATTAAAGACTTACGTCCACAGACTTAATTATTCAGTCAGACTCTAAAATCTACTATATGGGCAAGAGCAAAGAGCTTTATAAGGATGTCAGGGACAAGATCATAGACCTACACAAAGCTGGAATGGGCTACAAAACCATAGGTATGACGCTGGGTGAGAAGAAGACAACTGTTGGTGCAATATTAAGAAAACAGAAGAAATACAAAATGACTGTCAATCGACATCAATCTGGGGCATCATGCAAAATCTCACCTCATGGGGTATCCTTGATCATTTGAAAGGTGAGAGATCAGCTTAAAACTACACGGGGTGAACTTGATAATGATCTCAAGGCAGCTAGGACCACCGTCAACAAGAAAGCGATTGGAAACACATTATTCCATAAAGGTTTAAAATCCTGCAATGCTTGCAAGGTCCCCCTGCTCAAGAAGGCACATGTGCAGGCCCTTCTGAAGTTTGCCAGTGAACACATGGATGATTCTGTGTGTGATTGAGAGAAGGTGTTGTGGTCAGATGAGACAAAAATTTAGGTCTTTGGCATTAACTCAACTCACCGTGTTTGGAGGAAGATAAATGCTGCCTATGACCCAAAGAACACTGTCCCCACTGTCAAGCATGGAGGTGTAAACATTATTTTTTGGGGGTGTTTCTCAGCTAAGAGTATAGTACTACTTCACCTCACCAATGGGAGAATGGATGAGCAATGTACTGTAAAATCATTAGTGACAGCATAGTAAAAATGGGTTGTGGCTGGGTCTTCCAGCAAGACAATGACCCAAAACATACAGTCAAGGCAACAAAGGAGTAGCTCAAAAAGATGCACATTAAGGTCATGGAGTAGCCTAGCCAGCCTCTAGACCTTAATCCTATTGAAAACTTATGGAGGGAGTTGAAGCTCCGAGTTGCCAAGCGGAAGCCTCAAAATCTTAGTGATTTAGAGATGATCTGCAAAGAGGAGTGGACCAAAATTCCTCCTGACATGTGTGCAAACCTCATCATCAGCCACAAAAAAAGTCTGTCTGCTGTACTTGCCAACAACAGTTTTGCACCATTTGTTTGTCAGAGGGATCAAATACTTATTTCTCACTGAAAATGCAAATAAATTTATATAATTTATACAATGTGTTTTTCTGGATTTTGTTTTTGATATTCCATCTCTTAATGTTATAATTAACGTACCCTTAAAATTATAGGCTGTTCATTTCTTTGTCAGTGGGCAAACTTTCAAAATCAGCAAGGGATCAAAAAATTATTTCCTTTACTGTATATGCTGTATAGAAAACTCTTGACACTTGCATTGCACTTATTTCGTAAAACCATATGAAAGAAGAAAGAATTGGTTGGCACAGAACGTACTTCAATTGTCCATATATAACTGTTGCAGCTATGGAGCATAAGTATCCGGGGGTTAATGCTCACTTCGGGAGATCGGGCGGTGCTCAGCCGTGGAAGACAACACATCCAAAATGCAGCACCGTAATAGAAAAGAAAAGGCAGCACTCACCCTTTTATGCTTCCGTTGTAAAAATTGCTTTAATCCATGACGATCAAACTTAACAAACAAATGCGGAATCGGCTAAGGCATAGGAGTGGAGAGGGAGCGGTGAAGACAAGACAGACGACGGCCATCCACTCCTATGCCTTAGCCGATTCCGCATTTGTTTGTTAAGTTTGATCGTCATGGATTAAAGCAATTTTTACAACGGAAGCATAAAAGGGTGAGTGCTGCCTTTTCTTTTCTATTACGGTGCTGCAACTTGCATTGCACTCGCCAAACATGTTGGGCGAGTCACTCGAATATACCGAGGCAAATGGCTAATTACTCGCTGAGTAACAAATAGCCCATATACCGTATTATTCGTGTGAGTAACAAATAGTGCCAAGTATATTTGGTCATCACTAGTCATAATGCATTAAGTGTCCTTTTAATGATTGTTTGATCAGTAAAGAACATTGTACATTCTGCACTCTTTCCTCACCCTTTTGACCCCTCCCTATCAAATGCAATTGGAGAAAGCTTAAAGTGGATTAAACCAATGGTCTGAATATTGCAAAAATGTGATATGCTGATTATTTCAAAATCACTTTTTATTCAAACCTTCATAAATATATAATTATATATTAGTAAAACTAATATACATTTCTTAGACTTAAATATTTTTATTGATGAAGGTAAGATTGAGACGTCTACGTATGTCAAACCGACGGACTCAAACAGTTTCATCTCAATGGGTAGTTGCCATCTACCAAGATGGCTCCTTAATGTCCCACGTAGCCAATTTATGAGATGAAACCGAAACTGCTCTAATAATTTAGATTATGATAAGGAAACTAATATCCTTATTGAGAAATTTTTGAATAAGGGTTAAAATCACGAGCACCTATTAAAAACACGGGATAGTGTTAGCGATATCCCTAGAGAACAACTCCTTCGTGATTTGATTAAAATTACTAAGGATGTTGCTAACAAAGCAGATTCAGTGTCCATTCCAATTATTACTCAGTACAACTCCAATATTAAATTATTCAAAAAAATTGTTAATAAACACTGGTCTCTTCTAAAAGATGACAAAGTGATTGGGGATAAACTACTAGACCACCCAAGCTTTGTCTTCAGAAAAGCAGGAAACTTGAGTACGATTATTGCCCCCACAACGCAAAACTGTGCTCCACCTGACAAATATCTAGGACTCTTTAAACAACCCTTAAAAGGTTTTTTCCTTGCCAGAAGTGCAAAATGTGTAAGTCCCTGCATTTTTCAAAACAAAAATTTGTGTCATCTCAGAACAATACCCATATACAGATGTTAGGGTTCGAGTTCCCACCTCTGCACAGGGGGAATCTCAGGACATCTCCGCTGCAGTCTCCCATTATTCTTCTCCTGCCGCAGTGGAGGCTGCTCAGCAGAGACGTCGGTCTCAGCGTCTCGCTCAATCTGACTTTGTGAGGAGGATTACTGCTCCTCTTCCAGCTTCTGCTATTGTAGTCAGTCCTGGGCAGCGGCGAGCAGACACTTTTGGGACTATGTCTTGCTTTTCTCCTTCTGAGAATGCCCAGGGTAAGATCTCTCATTGGAGATCGAGGGTCACATGCTTGGATACTGCAGCAAGGTCCTGAAGGTGCTCAGGCTTTGCGGCAGCTTCTCATTGGTCGCAAGGCCATGCGCTAGTGTCTTTCTAAATTATGTGCTTTGCGCCAGTGTGGTCATGTGTGATTGTGTTCAGGGACCCAGCTGAAATAAGCTTCTAGAATGCTGGCACCTCCGGCGAGGAGTTTGTGTGTCTGAGTACATTCAGGGACCTGGCTGAAATAAGCCCCTAGAATGCTGGCACCTCCTGCGAGGAGTTTTGTGTGCATGCATGACCACTAACTGCTCTCTCTTGGGTAGTTAGCCTGTGCTCCTGTGAAGTTAACAGGGCGCAGATCTTTTCTTTCACGGCTGCTCTGTGAGTTAACCGAGCTAGCCAATACCGCCATATAGTGCTGCCATTTGTCTAGCAGCAGGTTCTCCTGCATGGTGGACCCAATAAAAACTATTTTCCTCGGTGCGTTCCGCTAGCCCTAACAACAGATTGCAGATTTTATTGAGTGCACTACACAGGGAGTAATATATGCCATCAAATGCTCCTGTAGAAAAATGTATGTAAGGCATACTAAACTCCCCCTGTGCAAGAGAATTAATGAGCACCTACGTAACATAAAAAACAAATATGACGAACATCCTTTGTCCAAACACTCTTACAAGCAGACCATGGAAAACAGAGCTAAGTATTACTCCATTATTTCTATTAATAAGGACACCTCCTTCGGAAACAGCGTGTACCTCCAATACAGGTACCGTTCTTTTAACTACCAGAAGCCCTGTCGTTTTATTGCACTCATTCAGAAGGTGTATCCCCCACTTAGTTTGATTTTATCTGTTCCATTTAAAGTCCTCTTACATTGGCCTGCAAAAGCAGAGCACGGTTCACATATAGATACTGTAATAATTATAGGGGATAACTCAGGAGACTCTGCGTGGAACAAGACAACAGGACACAGTTTATAAGTGGTAAAGTTTATATTATAACACAGTCATTCAAACAGGTGCAGAGAGAAACTCAAGTCCATAACACTTGGTGTAAATATTAAACGCAGCTTAGCAGTCTATAGGAAACTTCAGAGGAGAATGCAAATAAGCAGAAAGTCTATGAAGCACAGTTATTCTTGAGGATACTTGACACGAATAAATCCTTGTCTTTAGTCCAGACACAGATCGATATGCATATAAGGAAGTTCAAATCATAACTTAGCTCAACCAGGGAGGCCTGATTAATAGTCTCAGGTTTTGCAGAGCAGCAAACAGCTTACATGTCCAGCAAATGAAGATGGAAGTAACACGAGCAGCAGATAAAGGAGGATTACTGAACACTGGTGTATGCAGCAGGAACTCAGAGCAGAGTGGCAGGATCTCCAACACATGTTCACAGGAGCAGGTGCAGGTGCAAGGCCAGGGAGTAATCAGGAGCTGGATGCAAAGCAGAATACTCTAGCACAGACTGAAGGCTGGGGTAAAGTTTTATAGCAGGAAAACAAGTGCACATGAGACCAAAGACACCATCCTGAAAAAGGGCAGTAATGCACAAAAGGTAATAAAAATGTTCAGAGTCCTGACAGATACACTCACTTTAGTATTTTTCAATTACTGCATTACGTTTGGATAGTAGGTGTGTATACTAATTACCCTGTTTTTCCACTCTAGTTTGAGTCAACACACATCCTTCTGAACTACCTTTTTCAGCATACAGAGCAAAACAGTCCCCTACATACCTAACAGGTAATCATTTGTAAAATATTTTTCTACATATTGGTGTCTCACAAGTGCATATTTTTCGAGCGTGAGTATTATATTATATATCTTTTTGTAGCTCTATTACTTCCCTATGTGGTTTGGGATTATACTTGCAGCTGATCCTATGCACCTATATTAGCGCCGCTACAAAATATACACGTTTTTTAAATATATAAATAATACTTTAATTTAACTAATATTCATATACTCTGCTTTATGTTCTGCTTCTTTTCATGACATTACACAATTAGATGATGGACAGAAATAATAACATATACAAATGCATGTTAGATCGTGCACATGGAGAGGATTGTGGCATATTAACCCCTTCCCGACATTTGACGTACTATCCCGTCGAGGTGGGGTGGGCCCCCATGACCGCCGACGGGATAGTACGTCATACGCGATCGGCCGCGCTCACGGGGGGAGCGCGGCCGATCGCGGCCGGGTGTCGGCTGCATATCGCAGCTGACATCCGGCACTATGTGCCAGGAGCGGTCACGGACCGCCCCCGGCACATTAACCCCCGGCACACCGCGATCAAACATGATCGCGGTGTACCGGCGGTACAGGGAAGCATCGTGCAGGGAGGGGGCTCCCTGCGGGCTTCCCTGAGACGATCGGTACAAGGTGATGTACTCACCTTGTACCGAGCGTCTTCTCCCTGCAGGGCCCGGATCCAAAATGGCCGAGGGGCTGTATCCGGGTCCTGCAGGGAGCACTTCCGGGTCAGAGCAGGCTGCAGATGAAAGCTGCAGCCTGCTCCGATGAAAGTATGATCGCGGATCTGATAGAGTGCTGTGCACACTATCAGATCTGCGATCTGTGATGTCCCCCCCTGGGACAAAGTAAAAAAGTAAAAAAAAAAATTTCCACATGTGTAAAAAAAAAAAAAAAAAAAATTCCTAAATAAATAATAATAATAAAAAAAATATTATTCCCATAAATACATTTCTTTATCTAAAAAAAACAAACAAAAACAATAAAAGTACACATATTTAGTATCGCCGCGTCCGTAACGACCCAACCTATAAAACTGGCCCACTAGTTAACCCCTTCAGTAAACACCGTAAGGAAAAAAAAAAAAAAACGAGGCAAAAAACAACGCTTTATTACCATACCGCCGAACAAAAAGTGGAATAACACGCGATCAAAAAGACGGATATAAATAACCATGTTACCGCTGAAAACGTCATCTTGTCCCGCAAAAAACGAGCCGCCATACAGCATCATCAGCAAAAAAATAAAAAAGTTATAGTCCTCAGAATAAAGCGATGCCAAAATAATTATTTTTTCTATAAAATAGTTTTTATCGTATAAAAGCGTCAAAACATAAAAAAATGATATAAATGAGATATCGCTGTAATCGTACTGACCCGACGAATAAAACTGCTTTATCAATCTTACCAAGCGCAGAACGGTATAAACGCCTCTACCAAAAGAAATTCATGAATAGCTGGTTTTTGGTTATTCTGCCTCACAAAAATCGGAATAAAAAGTGATAAAAAATGGTCACGTGTCCGAAAATGTTACCAATAAAAACGTCAACTCGTCCCGCAAAAAAAAAAAAACCTCACATGACTCTGTGGACCAAAATGTGGAAAAATTATAGGTCTCAAAATGTGGAGACGCAAAAACTTTTTTGCTATAAAAAGCGTCTTTTAGTCTGGTTTCACACTTGCGTTTTTATCTGCATGCGTTTTTTAAAAAAACCACATGTGTGAAAAAATGCATGTAAACGCGGTAAAACGCATGCGTTTTTATAGAAAAACACAAGAAAACAAGAAAAAAACAAAAAACCCTAACCCTACCCCTAACCCTACCCCTAACCTGAAATACGTGGCACTGAAATACGTGGCACTGAAATATACATTTATATACGTATATACGTATATAAGTGCCACAATATTTCAGTGGCCACGTATTTAAGTGCCACGTATTTAAGTGCCACGTATTTAAGTGCCACGTATTTAAGTGCCACGTATTTCAGTGCCACGTATTTACGTGCCACGTATTTACGTGCCACGTATTTTTCAGTGCCTGAAATACGTGGCACTGAAATACGTGGCACTGAAATATCGTGGCACTGAAGTATTTACGTGCCACGTATTTTTCAGTGCCTGAAATACGTGGCACTGAAATACGTGGCACTGAAATATCGTGGCACTGAAATATCGTGGCACTGAAATACGTGGCACTTAAATACGTGGCACGTAAATACGTGGCTCTTAAATACGTGGCACTTATATACGTGGCACTTATATACGTGGCACTTATGACTGTCAGAAAATGTTCAGTAAACGGTTAGGGGTGAGGTTAGGGGTAGGGTTTCAGGTAGAATTGGGGAGATTCCACTGTTTAGGCACATCAGGGGCTCTCCAAACGCGACATGGCGTCCAATCTCAATTCCAGCCAATTCTGCGTTGAAAAAGTAAAACAGTGCTCCTTCCCTTCCGAGCTCTCCCGTGCGTCCAAAAAGGGGTTTACCCCAACATATGGGGTATCAGCGTACTAGGGATAAATTGAACAACAACTTCTGGGGTCCAAGTTCTCTTGTTATCCTTGGGAAAATAAAAATTTGGGGGGCTAAAAATCATTTTTGTGGGAAAAAAAATATGTTTTATTTTCACGGCTCTGCGTTGTAAACTGTAGTGAAACACTTGGGGGTTCAAAGTTCTCACAACACATCTAGATAAGTTCCTTGGGAGGTCTAGTTTCCAATATGGGGTCACTTGTGGGGGGTTTGTACTATTTGGGTACATCAGGGGCTCTGCAAATGCAACGTGACGCCTGCAGACCAATCCATTTAAGTCTGCATTCCAAATGGCGCTCCTTCCCTTCCGAGCTCTGTCATGCGCCCAAACAGTGGTTCCCCCCCACATAGGGGGTATCAGCGTACTCAGGACAAATTGGACAACAACGTTTAGGGTCCAATTTATCCTGATACCCTTGTGAAAATACAAAACTGGGGGCTAAATTTCATTTTTGTGAAAAAAAATAAAAATTATTTTCACGGCTCTGCGTTATAAACTGTAGTGAAACACTTGGGGGTTCAAAGTTCTCACAACACATCTAGATAAGTTCCTTGGGGGGTCTAGTTTCCAATATGGGGTCACTTGTGGGGGGTTTGTACTGTTTGGGTACATCAGGGGCTCTGCAAATGCAACGTGACGCCTGCAGACCAATCCATTTAAGTCTGCATTCCAAATGGCGCTCCTTCCCTTCCGAGCTCTGTCATGCGCCCAAACAGTGGTCCCCCCCCACAAATGGGGTATCAGCGTACTCCAGACAAATTGGACAACAACTTTTGAGGTCCAATTTATCCTGATACCCTTGTGAAAATACAAAACTGGGGGCTAAAAAATCATTTTTGTGAAAAAAAAAAATAATTTTTATTTTCACGGCTCTGCGTTATAAACTGTAGTGAAACACTTGGGGGTTCAAAGCTCTCAAAACACATCTAGATAAGTTCCTTAGGGGGTCTACTTTCCAAAATGGTGTCACTTGTGGGGGGGTTTAATGTTTAGGCACATCAGGGGCTCTCCAAACGCAACATGGCATCCCATCTTAATTCCAGTCAATTTTGCATTGAAAAGTAAAATAGCGCTTCTTCCCTTCTGAGCTCTGCTATGCGCCCAAACAATGGTTTACACCCACATATGGGGTATCGTCGTACTCAGGACAAATTGCACAACAATTTTTGTGGTCTAATTTCTTCTCTTACCCTTGGGGAAATAAAAAAATGGGGGTTAAAAGATCATTTTTGTGAAAAAATATGATTTTTTATTTTTACGGCTCTGCATTATAAACTTCTGTGAAGCACTTGTTGGGTCAAAGTGCTCAACACACATCTAGATAAGTTTCTTAGGGGGTCTACTTTCCAAAATGGTGTCACTTGTTAGGGGTTTCAATGTTTAGGCACATCAAGGGCTCTCTAAATGCAACATGGCGTCCCATCTCAATTCCAGTCAATTTTGCATTGAAAAGTCAAATGGCGCTCCTTCCCTTCCGAGCTCTGCCCTGCGCCCAAACAATGGTTTACACCCACATATGGGGTATCAGCGTACTCAGGACAAATTGCACAACAATTTTTGGGGTCCAATTTCTTCTCTCACCCTTGGGAAAATTAAAAAATTGGGGGTGAAAAGATCATTTTTGTGAAAAAATATGATTTTTTATTTTTACGGCTCTGCATTATAAACTTCTGTAAAGCACTTGTTGGGTCAAAGTGCTCACCACACATCTAGATAAGTTCCTTAGGGGGTCTACTTTCCAAAATGGTGTCACTTGTTAGGGGTTTCAATGTTTAGGCACATCAGGGGCTCTCCAAATGCAACATGGCGTCCCATCTCAATTCCAGTCAATTTTGCATTGAAAAGTCAAATGGCGCTCCTTTGCTTCCAAGCTCTGCCATGCGCCCAAACTGTGGTTTACCCCCACATATGGGGTATCAGCGTACTCAGGACAAATTGTACAACAACTTTTGGGGTCTATTTTCTCCTGTTACCCTTGGTAAAATAAAACAAATTGGAGCTGAAATAAATTTTGTGTGAAAAAAAGTTAAATGTTCATTTTTTTTTAAACATTCCAAAAATTCCTGTGAAACACCTGAAGGGTTAATAAACTTCTTGAAAGTGGTTTTGAGTACCTTGAGGGGTGCAGTTTTTAGAATGGTGTCACACTTGGGTATTTTCTATCATATAGACCCCTCAAAATGACTTCAAATGAGATGTGGTCCCTAAAAAAAAAAATGGTGTTGTAAAAATGAGAAATTGCTGGTCAACTTTTAACCCTTATAACTCTGTCACAAAAAAAATGCTGGTTCCAAAATTGTGCTGATGTAAAGTAGACATGTGTGAAATGTTACTTATTAAGTATTTTGCATGACATATGTCTGTGATTTAAGGGCATAAAAATTCAAAGTTGGAAAATTGCGAAATTTTCAAAATTTTCGCCAAATATTCATTTTTTTCACAAATAAACGCAAGTTATATCGAAGAAATTTTACCACTAACATGAAGTACAATATGTCACGAGAAAACAGTGTCAGAATCGCCAAGATCCGTTGAAGCGTTCCAGAGTTATAACCTCATAAAGGGACAGTGGTCAGAATTGTAAAAATTGGCCCAGTCATTAACGTGCAAACCACCCTTGGGGGTGAAGGGGTTAAACTAAAGAAAAACTTCACACTGTATTTCCCCTAGTGATATTAAAGATTCATTTTACAAAAATGACTTAAGTATGTTTCCTGTGTTACAGCACCTGGGAATTTTGTGTTTGTATCTGATACCAAAGGAATCCCAGGACTCTCCCTTTTTTCTACAGGTGGTTCCACTGAAGCTTAACAGACATATGCAGCACTGATTATGCTCTCTGGTTTCCTAATGATAATTTATTACTGGAAATGTACATTCCTCCATTAATGTGTGTTCTGTATTCCTGAAACTTATAATAGGATGTAGCTACAATATGTGATCGCAACCATTACAAAAAGCACCATAAGCAATTAAATGACAGAATACAGTCTGATGTAAATGTCATCAAAGCTTGCAGTGCATTAGGAAATATGAATCCCTGCAGGGTCATTACCAAATACTTCCATGTATATAATGAGTGATTCTAATATTTACATTATATTATAAAAATCTCATAAAACAAATTCCCTAATATAATTATTTAAATAGATTTTATCCACAGATATACTATTAGTGCAAATGTATGTACATACATGCACTGCTCACAAAATAAAGGGGACACTTAAACAACAGAATATAAATCCAAGTAAATCAAACTTGTATGAAATCAAACTGTCCAATTAGGAAGTAACACTGTTTGACAATCAATTTCACATGCTGTTGTGCAAATGGAATAGACAACAGATGAAAATGATTGGCAATTAACAAGACAAACTCAATAAAGGAGTGGTTCTTCAGGTGGGGACCACAGACCATATCACAGTACCAATCCTTCCTGGCTGATGTTTTGGTCACTTTTGAATGTTGGTTGTGCTTTCACACTCGTGGAAGCATGAGACGGACTCTACAACCCACACAAGTGGCTCAGGTAGTGCAGCTCATCCAGGATGGCACATCAATGCAAGCTGTGGCAAGAAGGTTTGCTGTGTTTGTCAGAGTAGTGCCCAGAGGCCGGAGGTGCTACCAAGTGACAGGCCAGTACACCAGTAGATGTGGAGGGGCCGTAGGAGGGCAACAACCCAGCAGCAGGGCAGTTACTTCAGCCTTTGTGCAAGGAGGAACAGGAGAAGCACTGCCAGAGCCCTGCAAAATGACCTCCAGAAGACCACAAATGTGCATGTATCTGCACAAAGGGTTAGAAACCAACTCCATGAGGATGGTTTGAGTGCCCAACATCCACAGATGGGGTTGTGCTCACAGTCCAACACCATGCAGGATGCTTGGCATTTGCCACAGAACACCAGGCTTGGCAATTCACCACTGGCTGTGCTCTTCACAGTTTAAAGCAGCATAGTTTTGAGCACATGTGACAGACGTGAGAGTCTGGAGATGGAGAGTGATATGCTGTCAGCAACATCCTTCAGCATGATCGGATGGCAGTGGGTCAGTAATGGTGTGGGGTGGCATTTCTTTGGAGGGCCGCACAGCCCTCCATGTGCTCGCCAGAGGTAGCCTGACTGCCATTAGGTACGATTGAACATATCTGGGACATCATGTCTTGCACCATCCACCAATGTCATGTTGTACCACAGACAATCCAGTTGGCAGATGCTTTAGTCCAGGTTTTGGAAAAGACGCCTCTGGAGACCTTCCACTGCCTCATCCGGAGCATACCCTGGCATTGTAGGGAGGTCATACAGGCACGTGGAAGACACCCACACTTCTCAGCATAATGTCCTTGTCTTGAGGCACTGAAGTTGGATCAGCCTGTAACTTCATTTTCCACTTTGATTTGGAGCATCATTCCAACACCAGGCCTCCGTGGGATATTAGTTGCGATTTACATTGATTATTTTTAGGTTTTATTGTTCTGAACACATTCCATTGTGTAATGAATAAAGATTTAAACCTGGAATATTTCATTCAGTGATATCTAGGATATGGGATTTTGGTGTACCCTTTATTTTTTTGAGAAGAATATATATAAACATATAAATATATATATATATATATATATATATATATATATATATATATATATATATATATATACATTATATACATATATTTATACTGTATATATACACTCACCGGCCACTTTATTAGGTACACCTGTCCAACTTCTTGTTAACACTTAATTTCTAATCAGCCAATCACATGGCAGCAACTCAGTGCATTTAGGCATATAGACATGGTCAAGACAATCTCCTGCAGTTCAAACCGAGCATCAGTATGGGGAAGAAAGGTGATTTGAGTGCCTTTGAACGTGGCATGGTTGTTGGTGCCAGAAGGGCTGGTCTGAGTATTTCAGAAACTGCTGATCTACTGGGATTTTCACGCACAACCATCTCTAGGGTTTACAGAGAATGGTCCGAAAAAGAAAAAAAATCCAGTGAGCGGCAGTTCTGTGGGCGGAAATGCCTTGTTGATGCCAGAGGTCAGAGGAGAATGGGCAGACTGGTTCGAGCTGATAGAAAGGCAACAGTGACTCAAATCGCCACCCGTTACAACCGAGGTAGGCCTAAGAGCATCTCTGAACGCACAGTGCGTCGAACTTTGAGGCAGATGGGCTACAGCAGCAGAAGACCACACCGGGTACCACTCCTTTTAAGCTAAGAACAGGAAACTGAGGCTACAATTTGTACAAGCTCATCGAAATTGGACAGTAGAAGATTGGAAAAACGTTGCTTGGTCTGATGAGTCTCGATTTCTGCTGCAACATTCGGATGGTAGGGTCAGAATTTGGCGTAAACAACATGAAAGCATGGATCCATCCTGCCTTGTATGGAGCATCTTTGGGATGTGCAGCCGACAAATCTGCGGCAACTGTGTGATGCCATCATGTCAATATGGACCAAAATCTCTGAGGAATGCTTCCAGCACCTTGTTGAATCTATGCCACGAAGAATTGAGGCAGTTCTGAAGGCAAAAGGGGGTCCAACCCGTTACTAGCATGGTGTACCTAATAAAGTGGCCGGTGAGTGTATATATATATATATATATATATATATATATATATATATATATATATATATATATATATTACAAATAGAGCTTATCTATGCCATCATATTGCACTATTAAACGTATGAAATGTTTAGAGTAAGTTTAGAGCCAGATGCTTATCTTTTTTAAGACGGACAAGTGGTATTTCCCTCTTAAAAGGAGTCATGGGAATAACATGTATGGAAACAGAGCATATTGACATGAAAGAGAGTGATTGTGTTATGAAAACAACATAGCGCACTGAAGGCACTAAGTTAATAAAGGGAACCAGAAACAATGATTTACAAGGCTGTCCAGAATGTGTCTTGTCCATAAATCTGCATCAACAAGGTGTCTGTTATGGTGCCATTGCCATCAGACAAGAAGAGACTCTAACCAGAATAAAATTAAAAATGCAAAGTTTATTGATAATCAATTTAAAATAAGTGGATATATAAAATAGACAGGGCTGAAACCTCCATGTGGAGGGGGAGACACAGCATAATATCTTGACACTATGGGTGATGTAATAGCGGAACAATAATAAGATGTCAATAAATAGGTTAATTTAAAAAAATAATACGTGTGTCACAATAAGAAGACAATTAGTGCATAAAATAAATGATCATACATGCTGGTACCTAAAATAATTAATCTAACAGCCAGCGGGGGTAAATACAGTACACCGTGGTATATAAATCTACACTCTATCTGCAGGCTAGTTAAAGTAAGGGTTAAAGAATACCTAATAAATAGTGTTGAGCGATACCGTCCGATACTTGAAAGTATCGGTATCGGAAAGTATCGGCCGATACCGGCAAAGTATCGGATCTAATCCGATACCGATACCCGATACCAATACAAGTCAATGGGACTCAAGTATCGGACGGTATTCCTGATGGTTCCCAGGGTCTGAAGAAGAGGAAACTCTCCTTCAGGCCCTGGGATCCATATTAATGTGTAAAATAAAGAATTAAAATAAAAAATATTGCTATACTCACCTCTCCGACGCAGCCTGGACCTCACCGAGGGAACCGGCAGCGTTCTTTGCTTAAAATGCGCGCTTTTACTTCCTTCTGTGACGTCACGGCTTGTGATTGGTCACGTGCCGCCCATGTGGCCGTGACGCGACCAATCACAGCAAGCCGTGACGTAATTTTCAGGTCCTCAATGCCTAATTCTAGGCATTCAGGAATTTAAAATTACGTTCCGGCTTGTGATTGGTCGCGTCGCGGTCACATGGGCGACGCGACCAATCACAAGCCGTGACGTCACGGGAGGCAGGAGACGCGCGCATTTTTAAAATTACGTCACGGCTTGTGATTGGTTGCGTGCCGCCCATGTGACCGCGACGCGACCAATCACAGCAAGCCGTGACGTAATCTCAGGTCCTGATGCCTATTTCTGCATTGAGGACCTGAAATTACGTCACGGCTTGCTGTGATTGGTCGCGTCGCGGTCACATGGGCGGCACGCAACCAATCACAAGCCGTGACGTAATTTTAAAAATGCGCGCGTCTCCTGCCTCCCGTGACGTCACGGCTTGTGATTGGTCGCGTCGCCCATGTGACCGCGACGCGACCAATCACAAGCCGGAACGTAATTTTAAATTCCTGAATGCCTAGAATTAGGCATTGAGGACCTGAAAATTACGTCACTGCTTGCTGTGATTGGTCGCGTCGCGGCCACATGGGCGGCACGTGACCAATCACAAGCCGTGACGTCACGGAAGGAAGTAAAAGCGCGCATTTTAAGCAAAGAACGCTGCCGGTTCCCTCGGTGAGGTCCAGGCTGCGTCGGAGAGGTGAGTATAGCAATATTTTTTATTTTAATTCTTAATTTTACACATTAATGTTGATTCGATACCGATACCCAATACCACAAAAGTATCGGATCTCGGTATCGGAATTCCGATACCCGCAAGTATCGGCCGATACCCGATGCTTGCGGTATCGGAATGCTCAACACTACTAATAAAACATTTATTACCTTAGTGAGGCTGGAGGATAGATTGTGCCGCTGAAAGGGCTAACCACAGGTATTAATGGTAGGGCTGTGCTCTCACCTCCTGCCCGACGGGTGCCGATTCACTGCTCTCTTCTTCAACATGGAGGTTTCAGCCCTGTCAATTTTATATATCCACTTATTTTAAATTAATTATCAATAACCTTTGCATTTTTAATTTTATTCTGGTTAGAATCTTTTCTTGTCTGATGGCAATGGCACCATAACAGACGCCTTGTTGACACAGATTGATTGAAGTGTCTAACAATTAATAACTTAAGGACACATAGGTATTAACTCATCCATAACTCTGCAAACTAATCTCCAGATACTTCCCTACAGGGGGGTCTTCCTTCTCCACTCCACTCATTTATTCATCACTCAATTGCCTTTCCATACATTACCGGGAATTCCTCTGGAATTCAGAACACTTCTGATTGTCTCCCACATTTGAAGCCTTCAGAAGCAGCCAGAAAACTCATCTCTTCAGGAAAGCCTTCAGTCAGCAATAACACCACTACTACCTCACTACTGGGGCTGCTGCTCCAGTCCTAGATGCAGAGTGCAAGTCCAAGTCTATATGTTAATTTGCTTTATTTTTTTTGTATGTAATACGTATGTTATCCTTTTAAAATAGGGGTGGAGCTGCATATTCATTACTGTAATGAGCGGTGCCACATGACTGCTCACTACAGAAAGAAGCTGCTGGCTTCCAGAGACAGTGGGACATGTAGAGACCGCATCAGGAGCGCCAGGAGCAGGTGAGTATGTCATATTCACCTTTCCTCGTTCCACCGCCGCCTTGTCTTCCGCGTCCTCTGCAGTGACTATTCAGATCAGAGGGCGCGATGACGTACTAGTGTGCACGCCGCCCTCTGCCTGAACAGTCAGTGTGGAGAGACGGGATGCTGAGGAGCAGCTGGTAGCGACGAGAGGTGAGTATGTCATTTTTTTAGTGCAGCAGCAGCATTACATGTGGCACAATGCTATATGGAGCATCTATGGGGCCATAAAGAACTGCATGGAACATTATATGGGGCATCTATGGGGCCATAACTGCATGGAACATTATATGGGGCATCTATGGGGCCATAAAGAACTGCATGGAGCATTATATGGAGCATCTATGGAGCCATAATGAACTGCATGGAGCATTATATGGAGCATTACATGGGGCAATAAAGAACTGTATGGAGCATTACATAGGGCATGTATGGGGCCATAATGAACTGCATGGAGCATTATATGGAGCATTACATGGGGCCATAAAGAACTGCATGGAGCATTATATGGGGCATCTATTGGGCCATAAAGTACTGCATGGAGCATTATATGGAGCATCTATGGGGACATAACTGCATGGAGCATTATATGGGGCATCTATGGGGCCATAAAGAACTGCATGGAGCATTATATGGGGCATATTTGTATATGGAGCATCTTATGGGGCCCATCATAAACTGTATGGAGCATTATATGGGGCCTATTTTGTATGGAGCAGCTTATGGGGCCATAATGAACAGTATGGAACATTATATGGGGCTCCTGATTCAATATGGATATTCAAAAACACTTAACCTACTGATGTCTCAATTAATTTTACTTTTATTGGTATCTATTTTTATTTTTGACATTTACCAGTAGCTGCTGCATTTTCCACTCTAGGCTTATACTCGAGTCAATAAGTTTTCCCTGTTTTTTGTTGCAAAATTAGGGGGGTCGGCTTATACTCAGGTTGGCTTATACTCAAGTATATACGGTAATTTAATAGTAATAATAATAACCTGCTGCCCAAGCCACAGGAAGCAGGAATCAATGCCTGGGTGCATGACTGCAGGCAGGTATATTTTTCTCTGAAATTCTTTGAAAATACACAGAAATTAGTGAGACTTGCCAATTACACTGCTAAGAAGAGCCAGACGGAGGCTGTGCCAAACTAGTCTTGACTTCGGATACAGTCCCTGGAAAATCTCATAACTATATTTTCTCTAAAACGTTTGAATTTTTCAAAGACACAAATACCTGGATACATGCAGCAAGGCTTTTAATCATGCAGCCCATGGTCTGGGCAGCATGAATAAGTTGACAGGTTCACTTTTATGTAGCTTTGTAGTCTTGAAAGTTGGAACTAGTGCAAATATGAAAGCAGTCTGGAGCCATCATCTTTTTTTAATGTATAGTTTAACATGTCCTTTTGCTATTTTTGTTCTTCACATTAAAAAACACCAAAAACACAAAACATTTAAGAAAGGCTGAAATAAGTTTTTATTATAATATTGATAAAAACAGAAAAAAAGTATATAAATATGTATATATACAAAATGGGGAAAAAACAAGTACAGGAAAGGAAGCTGTGTATGCCTGGGACTAAAAAGTGCACCACAATGATAAATTATAAATCAATCACAGTTGTCATAATAGCTATAATAATGATATATTGGTATCAATAGTATTTAGTACATTTATGTAAAATAACAAATTTACATTATAGTGATACTGCTCAATCTATTTTAAAACCTGTAAGATGTCAGGTGTGAAATAACAAAACGTGCGTTGGGTGTGATGGGTCCCTGGTTCCTGGCTCTGCTGGTAATATTAAGTATATAGCATTGTTCTTGTGACTGTTTACCTTTGTTCACTTTGATATATGCTCCTTTTTGATTCTAGCATCTGGTCACTGTATACCATTTAAGTGTGCCTACCAAGACTCTCATTACATTTATAAGAGTAAATGCTGTTGCTATTTCACACCTGACATCTTACAGGTTTTAAATTAGATTGATCAGTATCACAATAGTGCAAATTTGTTATTTTACATAAATGAGCTTAATACTATTGATATCAATATTTCATTATCAGAGATTGTATGAAAAATGATTAATTTATAATAAATCATTGCAGTGCCTTATAACCTTTTTACTCCAATATATACACACCTTCCTTTCCTTTACTTGTTTTTCCCTATTTTGAATATATACATATTTATATACTTTTTTCTGTTTTATCAATATCATAGTAACAACTTATTTAAGCCTTTCTAAAAAGTTTTGTGTTTTGGGTGATCTTTACAATTGCTTTTTTTTTGCTCAGCTATCTTTAACTGAGGTTATTGGTGCTTCTTCTCATCAAAGAAAAAAACTGATACATTGTCATATGCATAGAGCCGTAACCCATAGATTCATTGCTCTGCGCTATAACTACCCCAGTATATAAATACAGAGTATTTCTTTAGATTTTAAGACTTCACCTTTTATTGTTTATAGCTATATGATTGTTGTATTACTTTTGTAACTCCACTTTCAGTATTCTTATATTTATGATCCATTTGTCTCTTGGGAGTATTTTACTAATAAAATTTTGCTGACTTTCTCTTTCATTTTCTTTTCAGTATCAACTAAACTATTTTTCCCAAATAAAATCAAACTACTCAGGCTACCTACCGTAGATGCTAAAAGACAGAAATTCTCCGCTGCTTTTATTGACTGCCACAGAGACATGTCATTGAACAATTATATGCTATTGGGCTGCAGTCACAAAAGGGAAGAGGAAACACTATAAGAAAAAATCTTTATTTTTTTCGCAAGTTAATGGGTTTAACATAAGTGTACCATTTTCCTTTATAAATAAATAGGGCCAGTTTAGACCCTTTTATACCACAATGTTTGAGACAAATTGGATCCAACATGTACCTACTCTAGTTTTTTTTTTTGCTTGTTTTTGCAGTACTAGAAAAAATGTATGTGAACTATATTTATATATAAATTAGTAAAATGACTTTTTCTGTCACTATTAAACTTATTGCATGGCAGCTCATCTTAACACCTTTTTTGCATCATTTTTGAAAGCACATGAAGTGTTATTTGATTTATAACTACATGCTAAAAAAATAAATACATGAATCATTTTCTATAGCAAAAACAAACCGTGAAATAACCCAGATTCATATAATGACCTTGTCTTTTAAAGCACATGCTCATGGCTTTCTTTATTGTCTATTCTTACATGTTAATAACACAAATAATAATAATAATTATTATTATTATTATTATTATTATTTATTGTACAGTTCAAACATTTTATAGAGTCAATAAAACTTTTTACAACTGATCTCTGTAAAAGCAACATACATTTGAAATGACTGGTCATTAGTTGCATTACACTGTGTTACCAAGGTTTTGTCCCTCGAACAATTTTGAGTGTTCCTGATAGATTTTTTCATGCTGATTTCAGAAATGGCTTCAGATATTTCCTATTATGTAAGGTTTTTGAGAAATGATATGAAACATAATATTCTGTTATAATTCTAAAAACTCATATATGAACTTTTTCTGAAACAGTATACCGTATATACTCGAGTATAAGCCAAGATTTTCAGCCCATTTTTTGGGGCTGAAAGTCCTCTCTCTCGGCTTATACTCGAATCATACCCAGGGGTCGGCAATCAGGGGGAGCGGGGGCTGTCTAATTATACTCACCTGCTCCTGGCGTGGTCCCTGCATGTCTTTTCCTCAGCACCGGCAGCTTCTTCCTGTACTGAGCGGTCACATGGTACCACTCATTACAGTAATGAACATGCGGCTCCACCTCCCATAAGGGTGGAGCTGCATGTTCATTACTGTAGTGAGCGGTAACGGTGACCGCTCAGTAGAGGAAGAAGCAGCAGCACTGGGGAAGTGAGTATAATGGGGAGGGGGAGTGCTGCGTGATATTCACCTGCTCCTCGTTCTGGGCACTGCTCCATCTTCAGCGTCCTCTGCAGTGACACTCAGGTCAGAAAGCACGGTAACGTGGTTAGTGCGTGCCCTCTGCCTGAACGTCAGTGCAGAAGACGCTGAAGATGGAGTGGCACCGGAACGAGGAGCAGGTGAATATTGAATGTGCCGGGGGCCTGAGCGACAGAGAGGTGAGTATGTGATTTTTTTTATCACAGCAACAGCAAAAGGGGCAAGTGTCAGTATGGAGCATCTTCTGGGGCCATAACGCTTGTGCAGCACTATAATGGGGCAAGTGTCTGTATAGAGCTTCTTCTGGGGCCATAACGTTTGTGCAGCACTATAATGGGGCAAGAGTCTGTATAGAGCATTGTATGGGGCCATAATGTTTGTGCAGCACTATAATGGGGCAAGTGTCTGTATGGAGCATCTTCTGGGGCCATAACATTTGTGCAGCGCTATATGGGGCAAGTGTCTGTATAGAGCATCTTATGGGGCCATAACGTTTGTGCAGCACTATAATGGGGCAAGTGTCTGTATAGAGCATCTTATGGGGCCATAACGTTTGTGCAGCACTATATGGGGCAAGTGTCTGTATAGAGCATCTTATGGGGCCATAATATTTGTGCAGCACTATAATGGGGCAAGTAACTGTATAGAGCATCTTATGGGGCCATAATGTTTGTGCAGCACTATAATGGTGTAAATGTCTGTATGGAGCATCTTATGGGGCCATAACGTTTGTGCAGCACTATAATGGGGCAAGTGTCTGTATAGAGCCTCTTATGGGGCCATAAAGTTTGTGCAGCACTATATGGGGCAAGTGTCTTTATAGGGCCATAATCAATGTTTGGGCAGCACTATATGGGGAAAGTGTCTGTATGGGGCCATAATCAACGTTTGTGCAGCACTATATGGGGCAAATATCTTTATGGAGCATCTTATGGGGCCATAATCAACATTTGTGCAGCATTATATTGGGCAAATGTGTCTATGGAGCATCTTATGGGGCCATTATTAACCTTTATGCAGGATTATATGGGGCATATTTTAATATAGAGCATCTTATGGGGCCCATCATAAACTTTATGGATCATTATATGGGGCTCCTGATTCAATATGGATATTCAAAAACACTTAACCTACTGATGTCGCAATTAATTTTACTTTTATTGGTATCTATTTTTACTTTTGACATTTACCGGTAGCTGCTGCATTTCCCACCCTAGGCTTATACTCGAGTCATTAATTTTTCCCAGTTTTTTGTGGAAAAATTAGGGGGGTCGGCTTATACCCGAGTATATACGGTATTCTGAATTTTCCACTGAAATAACATAAATCTCTGATCTACACATATGCAAGCACTTATTATGCGAATTCCGCGTAGGCGCAGTGAATCATTCGGCTGACCATGTATGGAGCATACCGTATCTCCTGGGCAGGGGAGGAATCAAAAGACAATACTGACATTACAGCAGGGGATCACAGAGGATTCATTTTGTGAGGTCAAATATTTAACTGACGGTTTTTAAACAATATTTTAAATCACAAAATGTATTCTCTGCGATCTCCTGCTGTAATGTCAGAATTGTATTTTGCTTCCTCTCCTGCCCAGGAGTTGTGAGCACATGGGAGGAGAGATTCTCAATGCTGCAAAGCCTGCCCCCATCATGACATTAACGCCCTCCCAATGCGATGACATTGGCCTCCATCTAGTTACTATCATACAGTATATGCAATTCGCCTGAATTCTTTTCATTGGAAAAACTGATGATTTTTTTTTTAAATGTCATGTCAGTGTCTCAATAGTAGTGATAATTTCTGCTACATATGAAAGCACAAAAACTTCACTTGTTAAGAAAGCATATGAACTATACTTTGAATGTTCAATTAGAGATGAGGACAAACAAGGGGCACCTCATATATGCTGTGCATCTTGTTCTAGAAGATTTAGAGCATGGCTGAATGGATGACGACCTTCAATGCTTTTCGCTGTCCCAATAATAGAGAGAGAGTAGAGAGATCATGTAACAGATTTCTACTTCTTCATTACAAATGTAACAGGATATTCAGCAAAGAACATGAAATCAATAGAATATCCTAATCTTCCTTCAGCCATAAGACCAGTGCTACATGATGCAAGTCTTCATGTTCCAAAGCCTCCCAAAGTATGGACAATTTAGGATGATGAAGATTAACTAACAATGTCAGTGGAAAATAAAACTTCTATAGACTTTGAGCCTTCTACATCTAATTCACATCTGTTCAGTCAAGCTGATCTGAGTGACTTGGTCAGAGATTTGAAATTATCAATGAGGCAGGCAGAATTAATGGGATCAAGGCTACAAGAACAAAATCTCTAATTACCAGGAACAAGAGTTTCTGTTTTTTTGCAGTTGTCAAGAACACCTTAATCAATTTTTCAACCATGTCGTCAGTTAAACCTTTTCCAACAACGTCTTGGGGTTGTTTGGTGCTCTTAGATGCGAACATGTCCCGAAGAAATGGCAACTGTTCATTGACTTGTCAGTTTTAAGTCTGAAGGCTGTTTTACTACACAACGGAAATATCTATCCTTCTATACCTATTGGACATGCAGTATACATGAAAGAAATGTATGAGAATATGGAGTTTCTGTTGATCCACATTAATTACAGAAATTATAACTCGAATATATGTGGTGATCTAAAAGTTGTTGCACTTCTTCTTGAACTGCAGCTTGGATATGCCAAGTATTGTTGTTTTATTTGTGAGTAGAACAGTCGTGCACAAGAAATGCACTATGTCAGAAAGGACTGGCCACTCCGTGAAAACCTGCTTGCTGGACAGAAAAGAATGTTAAACATAATCCTCTTGTTTATCCAGCAAATATATTTCTCCCTCCTTTGCATATTAAACTTGGGCTTATGAAGAATTTTGTCAAAGCAATGAGCAAAGAATCGGAAGCCTTTTCTTACTTGGGACAGAAATTTCCAAGAATAAGTGATGCACAGATTAAAGAAGGTATTTTATTGGCCCAAAGATCAGAGATATAATGAATGACAATAGCTTTGATGGTCTTTTGCAAGGAGCAGAACAAGTGGCATGGAGAGCCTTCAAAGATATGACCTTCAACTTCCTTGGCAACAGCAGAGCACCGAACTTTGAACAACTCATTGACAACATGCTCGCAGCATATAATTTCATGAAATGCAATATGTCACTAAAAGTGCATTTTCTACATTCTCAATTAGACTTTTTTCCAGCCAGTCTTGGTGCCATTACCAATGAACACGGTCAAAGATTTCACCGAGACATTACGCTGATGGAAAAAAGGTACCAAGGAAAGTGGAGTACGTCAATGCTGGCTGACTATTGCTGGAATTTTATTCAAGAAGCATCTGATACGGATTATAAACAAAAGTCATCTGCAAAACACTTTTGAACAATAGTTTTTGCTACTGACATCGATGCACATGTATGTACTGTCTCGGACATTATAATGTAGACTATAAACTGTTGTTTCTTAAAAATCTTATGTGATACAGACATTTAGAGCACATATTCGTGTTCAGCATATCAAAATCGATAAGATACAAAAACATTTTCTCAGGGGACAAGAACTTCCCAAAAAATTTGTTGCACAATTAGCATTTTAAACAAACCCTAACTGAACTTAATGTCATAACATTATGAAAAATACAGAAATATAAAATCTAAAATTACTATTGTATGCACAGAACAACTTATTATTTAAGAGTAAAAAAAAGTGAAGGGGATTGTTAATGAAATCTGCCATCATTTACATTTCATCATTTCATGTTACATTATATTTCATTTTTGACATATTCCATCATTTTCAGATTTGTTTTGTTTTCTTTTTACCAATGAGATGACTTCAATAAATGTAGTGAAGGGGGTGTGTCCGTATGCCGAGCTGAGCAGAAGTGTGGTGAAGGAGCTCCTGCCATCTCCCAGCTATAAATAGCATAATATCACCCTGCATCACCGGGTTCCACAGTCAGCATGGGGCCCAGGAAACCTAGGACCATACAGCAGCCTGCGGTGGACCAGCCAGCACAGCGGACGGCTCTGGACGCTTTTCTGGGCCTTGAACAAGTCCAGGGAGATACACAGGCGCCATCTTTACAGAGACAGGGCATTGAGGAGGAAGCTTCCCAGCAAGACGCTCTGCATCAGGACGGCACTCAGGAGACTGATGGCTGCAGGGAGGAGGAGATCTCCCCCTCTACATCGGGGGATGAGCCTTAAGGCCCCGTCTCACATAGCGAGATCGCTAGCGAGATCACTAGCGAGATCGCTGCTGAGTCACAAGTTTTGTGATGCAACAGCGACCTCAGTAGCGATCTCGCTATGTGTGACACGTACCAGCGACCAGGCCCCTGCTGTGAGATCGCTGGTCATGTCGGAATGGCCTGGGCCGTTTTTTGGTCGTTGAGGTCCCGCTGACATCGCTGAATCGGTGTGTGTGACACCGATCCAGCGATGTTTTCACTGGTAACCAGGGTAAACATCGGGTTACTAAGCGCAGGGCCGCGCTTAGTAACCCGATGTTTACCCTGGTTACCAGCGTAAATGTAAAAAAAAACAAACAGTACATACTCACCATCTGATGTCCGTCAGGTCCCTTGCCGTCTGCTTCCCACACTGACTGAGCGCCGCAAAGTGAAAGTGAAAGTACAGCACAGCGGTGACGTCACCGCTGCGCTCTGCTCTCACTGTACGGCGGCACTCAGTCAGAGCGGGAAGCAGACGGCAAGGGACCTGACGGACATCAGATGATGAGTATGTACTGTTTGTTTTTTTTGGTAACCAGGGTAAACATCGGGTTACTAAGCGTGGCCCTGCGCTTAGTAACCCGATGTTTACCCTGGTTACCCGAGTGCTGCAGGGGGACTTCGGCATCGTTGAAGACAGTTTCAACGATGCCAAAGTCGTTCCCCTGATCATTGGTCGCTGGAGAGAGCTGTCTGTCTGACAGCTCCCCAGCGACCACACAGCGACTTACCAACGATCATGGCCAGGTCGTATCGCTGGTCGTGATCGTTGGTAAATCGCTATGTGTGACGGGGCCTTTACAGAAGGAACAGGACTTCATGGAGATCAGATAAGCACCGCTGCTGACAGCAGCCACAAGGTGAGGGGGAGGGGGGGTTTTGGGCCCCCACTCCTTTACCCTTCATATCAGCCCACACAAACAAACAGCTCCTCATTACATCAGGAGGTCCATGGACCGAATAATACACAGGACACTGCCTATATCCAACCCCATCAGGGATACTACTCCTCTCATCATCCTGATTATTCAGTTAACTATCATCTTAACTCACAGCCTGATGGCAGCTTCAGGGGGCCTGCCCCTCCCTCCCAAGACTGGCAGTCTATTCTGGCAACTCTACCATCTAAAGAGGACTTTAAGATCCTCATTAGTGAGGTCAAAGACATATGCAGGGCAGAAATAGCCAACGTGAGACGAGATTTACAACACTTAAATGGGAGGATTGAGGCCCTGGAAGAGGAACATGACACCACAAGAAAACACATGACAGAAATTCACCAGCTAGTGTCCTCACAACAACAAGTGATGGAGGAAATGCAGTCCCACTTGGAGGATTTGGACAATAGGGGACGCAGATGCAACATACGTGTGAGAGGAGTGCCTGAGATGGAGGTCTCTGAGTCTCCTGATCTGATCCTGCAGGACATCTTTAATAACATTCTGGGTGCACCTCCAACCAATATAACTAAGTTGGACAGAGCACACAGGGCGCTACAGCCTAAGAACATGTCTACTCAACCCCGAGATATTATATGCTGTGTTCACGACTTTACTACTAAAGAATTGATCATGTCCAAAGCCAGGACCTGGAACCAGACCCCCTTATTTCGGGGAACAGAGGTTCAGCTCTTCCCTGATCTCTCCCGCATAACCCTGCAGAAGCGGAGACACCTCAGGCCCCTCTTGCTAATACTCCAGGAACACCAAATTAAGTATAGATGGGGGTTCCCATTTGCCCTGACAGCCAGGAAAGATGGAAAGTCCGCGACTCTGCATACCCCTGCTGATGTGACGGCCTTCTGTACAACCCTGGAGATCCCGGCAGTCAACATTCCACCATGGGTCCTGCATGTACCTGGGGCTCCCCCTCCACCGGTGTGGACCAAGTTGGGGGGAGGAAGGCGCGGGGCGCGTGGAAGAGGTGGGGGGAGAGGCGGCCATGCCCCGTCTTCCCCCCATACCAGTTGACTTGACTTTTAGTTTAGGCTTGTTTAGAATAGATCGCATATTCTCTTTTTCTCTAAGCCTCCCTTACTGATTGGCCCCTCTGCCTTCTGGCCTGTGACGCTGGAAATGGGACATCCAAACCCCACCGGGGGATGGACACAATGCTGCCTCTGTGTGTCTGGAGCCGCACCATTTACTGAAACAATTGAAGCAGGTCACCCGGGAAGGCAGGTGGCGGGGGCTTCGCCAAGGCCACTTCGGTTGCTTCCTAGTTACCCCTTTCTTTACAATGGAGGGGCGGCTGGCTGGAGATAGACCGGCTCTCTCGGATTCGGAGACTTCCACCTATCCTAGGGCTTCCCTGGGATTGATATTGAGACCGACTTTTTCTACCACTCTGGCCCTCCGAGCCAAGAGTGGGTTTCCTCAGGGGATCCCTCTCCGGGTTAAACCCCGGGTATTGTTCTCAATTGTTTTTCTATGTTTTTTCACTTTTTGGATATGCAATTTACTAACTGAGTGTCTATGTCTTCCCTTTTCCTTGTTGTTCTTATCCTACCCAACCACCCAAATTTTGTTTCCACCCTCGGTTCAATCCTTGACAGCCTTCATCAGGTGGACCAGCCACGCTGAGACAACCTCAATGTTAACTTACACCTTCAAAGATAACGGTCCCGACACCTGCACTACACTCCACTCAATGCAACTAAGATGACACGTATTGTATCTATTAACATGCGGGGTCTTAATTCTCCCCGCAAGAGGAAATTGCTGTTACAGGAGCTGCGCTCCACTAGGGCAGACGTGGCTTTCATCCAAGAGACCCACTTTGACTCTACAGGCTCATTTAAGTTTGCAGCCCACTTATATCCCCAACAATATCTAGCAAGCACGAATACTAAGAAAGGGGGGGTTGCAATCCTGATTGCAAAAAATTGCCCTCTACAAGTCACTGGAAATCGCTCTGACCCTAAGGGACATTACGTGATCCTGGAGGCACAGGTGGGGGGTTCACCTCATATTCTCGCTAACATTTATGCCCCGAACGAGGGACAGATTCGCTTTCTGAGGGGGGTATTTTCACTCGTAGGGGGGCTTCCCCATGCGGCGACTATAGTAGGTGGAGATTTCAATCTTCCATTCTCTGAAACATCTGACAGGCTTTCTCTCGGGGGGTTCCCGCCCTCTGACTCTGTAAAGAAGCTGTCTTTGGGCTTCCGGAGGCTTATAAGATCTGAGGTTCTCTTTGACGCATGGAGGGTGGCACACCCTGGAGAGAGGGCCTTTACCTTCTTTTCACACCCACACCAGACCCATACCAGGATCGATTACTTCTTTGTAAACTCTGCTATTCTTAAGAGGCTGGGGGGGTGGAACTGGGCTCCATTACCTGGTCAGATCATGCTCCTGTGATCATGGAACTTGAGGGAGCCCATTCTCGACCTAGATTTGGCCACTGGCGCTTAAATGAATCTTTACTCAAGGACCCCGAAGTCAGGGCCTCACTGCATAAGCAACTGGAGGAATTCTTCCAGCTCAATACGGGCTCAGTCTCCTCCCTGGGAATTCTGTGGGAGGCACATAAGGTGGTGATGAGGGGCCATTTTATTAGGGAGGGCGCCAGGGCCAAGAGATCCGCGGGGGTCCAGAGGGCACATTTGACTTCTCAACTAAAGCTTCATGAGAGGACACTCGCTGAATCTCCCTCTCTGGCCGCTTTGAAAGAGGTGGTCAGACTAAGGGAAAAATTAAAAGATCTGGCGGTGGCGGGGGCGGATAAGCTGCTAACTTTCTCTAGACAGAAATTCTATGAAAGGGGCAATAAGGCACACACCCTCCTGGCACGCCAGCTGAAGCAACGCTCCGCGGCTTCATCTCCTCAGGCCTTGCGGGACGCTGCAGGGGTGATGCATTATCACCCTGATGCCATAGCTGATATTTTTTATAATTTCTACAAAAAATTGTACAATCTTGGTCCCCCATCGGCTGATGGATCCCAGGGTTCAGGGGCTATTGAAGACTATCTTGCTACCTTAGACCTCCCCTCCCTACCTAGTGAAGCGATTGAATCTCTAAATAGTGCAGTTTCCTCTGAAGAGGTAGAGGAGGTTTTGGAGTCCCTGCCCATGGGAAAATCACCTGGCCCTGATGGTCTGACATACTTTTACTATAAGACATTCGCCAAAACACTTCTTCCTCACTTGGCCTCATTATTTAACTCCTTCTTGCAAGGCGACCCAATCCTGTCCACAATGCTACATTCCCACCTCATCCTCCTTCCAAAGCCGCCCAGGGACCCCTTGGACTGTGCGAACTACAGGCCAATAGCCCTTTTGAATATGGATTTGAAGGTGTTCGTCAAGCTACTGGCCTCCAGACTTAATAAATGGCTACCCTCGATTATTCATAAAGACCAAGTAGGCTTTATTCCATGCCGTCAAGGGGGTGATAACACCAGGAGGGTTGTGGACTTGGTGGACATCTCGAACCGAAAGAAATTGCAAACACTAGTACTGAGCCTTGACGCCGAGAAGGCTTTCGATCGCCTCTCCTGGCCATTCCTTTTTAGTACGATGCGGGTCTTTGTCATCTCGGGCGGATTTTTGTCCGCGCTGAGATCCCTATACAATCACCCTACAGCAGCCATAAAACTCCCTCTCTGTACATCCAAACCATTCACTTTATCGAATGGCACCAGGCAGGGGTGCCCTTTGTCACCTCTCCTGTTTGCCCTCTGCATAGAGCCCCTGGCAGCGTTCATACAACGGGACCCCAATATTTCTGGGGTGATGGTTGGGAGTGTTGTGGATTCTGTTGGTGGGCTCCCTCTGGTGGTTGCTGCTGGTACTGGGTGACTTTGGTGGGTTGCGGCCTTTGGTTTCCACCTGTCCATCAGAGGCTGGGTGTTTCCTATTTTACCTGGCCTTTCTGTCATTTCCCTTGCCGGCTATCAATGTGTTCAGATGTGCTCTGTTTGGTTCCTGCCTACCTGCTCCCAGATCTTTCAGGATAAGCTAAGTGCTGATTTTCAGTTGTTTGGTTTTTGGTCCAGCTTGCTTAGAATGTCTCTATGCTAGCTGGTTGCTCTAGTGGACTGAGGTTCTCCCCATATGCCATGAGTTGGCACATGGGTTCTTGTAATCTCAGGATGGTTTTTTTGATTAGGGTTTTTTGCTGACCGCTCAGTCCCCTTTTGTATCATTCTGCTTTCTAGTTTTCAGCGGGCCTCTATTTGCTAAAGCTATATACATCATCTCTACGTGTGTGCCTTCCTCTCATTTCACCGTCAATACATGTGGGGGGCAACTCTACCTTTGGGGTTAATTCCTCTGGAGGCAAGTGAGGTCTTGTTTTCTCTGCAGTGCTAGTTAGCTCTTAGGCTGGTGCGTGGCGTCTAGAACCAACGTAGGAACGCTCCCTAGCTATCTCTAGTTGCGTTTGTCAGGCGTAGGGCAGCGGTCAGCCCAGGTTCCATCACCCTAGAGCTTGTCCGATATTTGTTATACTTTGCTTGTCCTGTGCTATCCCTAGCCATTGGGGATTCATGACAGTATAGCCGGCCCACAAAGTGTTAATTGTTTGGGCTGAAGCAGGAGGAAAAGAAGTGTTCAAGGAAATTATTATTTTTTTTTCCTTCAGAGTTTTGCTGCCTAGCCCTTAATTGCTGTCTAGCTGCTTCTTACCTCCTCTTAACCCTTGAATGGCTCTGATCTTAGCTGTTTATCATGGATGTCCAGAGTTTGGCTTCCAGCCAGAGTAATCTCGCGGCAAAGGTTCAAAACATACAGGATTTCGTTGTTCACACTCCCATGTCTGAACCTAGAATTCCTATTCCAGAGTTTTTTTCTGGAGATAGATCTACCTTCCTGAATTTCAGGAACAATTGTAAATTGTTTCTCTCTTTGAAATCTCGCTCCTCTGGAGACCCTGCTCAACAGGTCAAGATTGTTATATCGTTCCTACGGGGCGACCCTCAGAATTGGGCATTTGCATTGGCACCAGGGGATCCTGCGTTGCTCAGTGTGGATGCGTTTTTTCTGGCATTGGGATTGCTCTATGAGGAACCTAACCTAGAGATTCAGGCTGAAAAGGCTTTATTAGCCCTCTCTCAGGGGCATGATGAAGCGGAAATATATTGTCAGAAATTTCGGAAATGGTCGGTGCTTACTCAGTGGAATGAGTGCGCCCTGGCGGCAAACTTCAGAAATGGTCTTTCTGAGGCCATTAAGGATGTTATGGTGGGGTTCCCTGCGCCTACAGGTCTGAATGAGTCTATGGCTATGGCCATTCAGATTGATCGGCGTTTACGGGAGCGCAAACCCGTGCACCAGTTGGCGGTGTCTTCTGAACAGGCACCTGAGACTATGCAATGTGATAGAATTCAGTCCAGAAGTGAACGGCAAAATTATAGGCGAAAAAATGGTTTGTGTTTTTATTGTGGTGATTCAGCTCATGTTATATCAGCATGCTCTAAACGCACAAAAAGGGTTGATAAATCTTTTGCCATTGATACTCTGCAGTCTAAGTTCATTTTGTCTGTGACTCTGATTTTTTCACTGTCTTCCATTTCCGTCGATGCCTATGTGGATTCAGGCGCTGCCCTGAGTCTTATGGATTGGTCATTTGCTAAACGCTGCGGTTTTAGTCTAGAGCCTCTGGAAGTTCCTATTCCTCTGAAAGGAATTGATTCTACACCATTGGCTATGAATAAACAGCAGTATTGGACACAAGTGACCATGCGCATGACTCCCGTTCATCAGGAGGTGATTCGCTTCCTTGTACTGTATAATTTACATGATGTATTAGTGCTTGGTCTGCCATGGTTACAAACTCATAATCCTGTCCTGGACTGGAAAACAATGTCTGTGCTAAGCTGGGGATGTCAGGGGGTTCATGATGATGCACCTCCGATTTCTATCGCTTCATCGACTCCTTCGGAGATCCCTGCGTTTTTGTCAGATTATAAGGATGTTTTTGAGGAGCCTAAGCTCAATTCGCTCCCTCCTCATAGAGAGTGTGACTGTGCTATAGAATTGATTCCTGGCAGTAAGTTCCCTAAGGGTCGTTTATTTAATCTGTCACTGCCAGAGCATACTGCTATGCGGAATTATATTAAGGAGTCCTTGGAAAAGGGACATATTCGTCCATCTTCGTCCCCTCTGGGAGCAGGTTTTTTTTTCGTGGCAAAAAAAGATAGCTCCCTGAGGCCTTGTATAGATTATCGCCTTCTGAATAAGATTACAGTCAAATACCAGTATCCATTGCCATTATTTACTGATTTGTTTGCTCGCATTAAGGGGGCTAGGTGGTTCACTAAAATAGATCTTCGTGGTGCGTATAATCTGGTGCGGATAAAACAGGGTGATGAGTGGAAAACCGCATTTAATACGCCTGAGGGCCATTTTGAGTATTTGGTAATGCCTTTTGGACTCTCCAATGCTCCGTCAGTCTTTCAGTCCTTTATGCACAATATTTTCCGTGAATATCTGGATAAGTTTATGATTGTGTATTTGGATGATATTTTGGTGTTTTCTGATGACTGGGAGTCTCATGTTCTACAGGTCAGGAAGGTGTTTCAGGTTTTGCGGGCCAATTCTCTGTTCGTGAAGGGCTCAAAGTGTCTCTTCGGAGTCCAGAAGATTTCTTTTTTGGGGTACATTTTTTCTCCTTCTACTATTGAGATGGATCCCGTTAAGGTTCAGGCTATTTGTGACTGGACACAACCTACATCTGTTAAGAGCCTTCAGAAGTTCTTGGGGTTTGCTAATTTTTATCGTCGGTTCATTGCTAATTTTTCCAGTATTGTTAAACCTTTGACTGATTTGACTAAAAAGGGTGCTGATGTTGCTGATTGGTCTCCTGTGGCCGTGGAGGCCTTTCGGGAACTTAAGCGCCGGTTTTCTTCTGCTCCTGTGTTGTGTCAACCAGATGTTTCACTTCCTTTTCAGGTGGAGGTTGATGCTTCCGAGATTGGAGCGGGGGCGGTTTTGTCACAGAGAAGTTCTAATGGCTCGGTGACGAAGCCATGTGCTTTCTTCTCTAGAAAATTCTCGCCCGCCGAGCGCAATTATGATGTGGGTAATCGGGAGCTTTTGGCCATGAAGTGGGCATTTGAGGAGTGGCGTCATTGGCTTGAGGGTGCTAAACATCGCGTGGTGGTCTTGACTGATCACAAGAATCTCATTTACCTTGAGTCTGCCAGGCGTTTGAATCCTAGACAGGCTCGTTGGTCATTATTTTTTTCTCGTTTCAATTTCGTGGTTTCATACCTGCCAGGTTCAAAGAATGTGAAGGCAGATGCTCTTTCCAGGAGTTTTGTGCCTGATTCTCCTGGAGACACTGGGCCTGCTGGTATCCTTAGGGAGGGGGTAATATTGTCCGCCATATCCCCAGACTTGCGACGCGCATTGCAGGAGTTTCAGGTGGATAAACCGGATCGTTGTCCTCCAGAAAGACTGTTTGTTCCGGATGATTGGACCAGTAGAGTCATCTCCGAGGTCCATTCTTCTGTGTTGGCTGGTCATCCTGGAATATTTGGTACAAGAGATTTGGTGGCCAGGTCTTTTTGGTGGCCTTCCTTGTCTAGGGATGTGCGTACCTTTGTGCAGTCTTGTGAAGTGTGTGCTCGAGCTAAGCCTTGCTGTTCACGGGCTAGTGGGTTGTTGTTATCTTTGCCCATCCCGAAGAGGCCTTGGACGCACATTTCCATGGATTTTATTTCTGATCTCCCGGTTTCACAGAATATGTCCGTTATCTGGGTTGTGTGTGACCGCTTTTCTAAGATGGTTCATTTGGTGCCCTTGCCTAAGTTACCCTCCTCCTCTGAGTTGGTTCCTTTGTTTTTTCAGAACGTGGTTCGTTTGCATGGGATTCCGGAGAATATCGTTTCTGACAGGGGATCCCAGTTTGTGTCTAGATTTTGGCGGACGTTTTGTGCCAAGATGGGCATTGATTTGTCTTTCTCGTCTGCATTCCATCCTCAGACGAATGGCCAGACGGAGCGAACTAATCAGACCTTGGAAACTTATTTGAGGTGTGAGGTGTTTTGTTTCTGCTGATCAGGATGACTGGGTTGCTTTTTTGCCACTGGCCGAATTTGCTCTTAATAATCGGGCTAGTTCTGCCACGTTGGTCTCTCCTTTTTTTTGTAATTCGGGGTTTCATCCTCGTTTTTCCTCTGGTCAGGGGGAATCTTCGGATTGTCCTGGAGTGGACGTGGTGGTGGACAGGCTACATCAGATTTGCAATCAGGTGGTGGACAATTTGAAGTTATCCCAGGAGAAGACTCAGCAGTTTGCTAATCGCCGTCGCCGTGTGGGTCCCCGACTTCTTGTTGGGGACTTGGTGTGGTTGTCTTCTCGTTTTGTCCCTATGAAGGTCTCTTCTCCTAAGTTCAAGCCTCGGTTCATCGGTCCTTATAGGATCTCGGAGATTCTTAACCCTGTATCTTTTCGTTTGGATCTCCCAGCATCGTTTGCTATTCATAATGTGTTCCATCGGTCGTTGTTGCGGAGGTATGAGGTGCCCGTTGTTCCTTCGGTCGAGCCTCCTGCTCCGGTGCTGGTGGAGGGAGAATTGGAGTATGTTGTTGAAAAGATCTTGGATTCTCGTGTTTCCAGACGCAAACTCCAGTATTTGGTTAAGTGGAAGGGTTATGGTCAGGAGGATAATTCCTGGGTGGTCGCCTCCGTTGTTCACGCGACTGATTTGGTCCGCGCCTTCCATAGAGCCCACCCTGATCGCCCTGGGGGTTCTCGTGAGGGTTCGGTGACCCCTCCTCAAGGGGGGGGTACTGTTGTGGATTCTGTTGATGGGCTCCCTCTGGTGGTTGCTGCTGGTACTGGGTGACTTTGGTGGGTTGCGGCCTTTGGTTTCCACCTGTCCATCAGAGGCTGGGTGTTTCCTATTTTACCTGGCCTTTCTGTCATTTCCCTTGCCGGCTATCAATGTGTTCAGATGTGCTCTGTTTGGTTCCTGCCTACCTGCTCCCAGATCTTTCAGGATAAGCTAAGTGCTGATTTTCAGTTGTTTGGTTTTTGGTCCAGCTTGCTTAGAATGTCTCTATGCTAGCTGGTTGCTCTGGTGGACTGAGGTTCTCCCCATGTGCCATGAGTTGGCACATGGGTTCTTGTAATCTCAGGATGGTTTTTTTGATTAGGGTTTTTTGCTGACCGCTCAGTCCCCTTTTGTATCATTCTGCTTTCTAGTTTTCAGCGGGCCTCTATTTGCTAAAGCTATATACATCATCTCTACGTGTGTGCCTTCCTCTCATTTCACCGTCAATACATGTGGGGGGCAACTATACCTTTGGGGTTAATTCCTCTGGAGGCAAGTGAGGTCTTGTTTTCTCTGCAGTGCTAGTTAGCTCTTAGGCTGGTGCGTGGCGTCTAGAACCAACGTAGGAACGCTCCCTGGCTATCTCTAGTTGCGTTTGTCAGGCGTAGGGCAGCGGTCAGCCCAGGTTCCATCACCCTAGAGCTCGTCCGATATTTGTTATACTTTGCTTGTCCTGTGCTATCCCTAGCCATTGGGGATTCATGACATGGGAGTAAATCTTTTAAGATCGCACTATTTGCTGATGATGTCCTATTGACGCTCACTAATCTCCACGTGTCTCTTCCGAACCTCATGAGGGCTTTGAGGAGATATGGGGACTTATCTGGATATAAAATCAATTCCAGCAAAATGGAGGCTATGCCGCTTAACATCCCCCCTGAGGTATGGGACCACCTACGCCTGAATTTTAAATTCAGGTGGAAACAGGATGCTGTGAAATATCTGGGGGTGAATATTACGTCCTCATATGAGACCCTCTACAAACTAAATTTCCCCTCCCTCTTTAAAGAATCAAAAGCCCGCCTGACTAAATGGCAATCACTCCCTCTCTCGTGGATGGGTCGGATAGCGGCGGTAAAAATGAGCCTTTTACCCAGATTGATCTACGCCTTTGAGACCCTCCCAGTTGGAGTTCCGGTCTCGGAATTGAAGTCCCTTCAGGCGGCTATTACTAGGTTCATATGGCAACAAAAGCGCCATAGAGTGGCTAAGGAGGTTCTCACAGCTCATAAGACCAGGGGATGGCTTTCTGTGCCAAATATTCTTAATTACTACTGGGCTACTCACCTGAGGAGAATCCCCTGCTGGACATCCCTATGGGCCTACAGCAAGTGGAATGAAATAGAGAAATTCTGGCTTGCCCCAATACACCCTAACTCTCTTTTATGGTCGCCAGCACAATGTAAGTCCTTTCCACCCCTTTTAGGCCCCATGCAGTTCACCCGTGACATTTGGAATACCTGCACACGGAGATTCGCCCTCATGTCACCTTGCTCCCCCCTTGTGTCCTTGATCTATCATCCACAGCTCCCAAGCAGTTTAGAGTCTCCTATGGTTCACCATTGGCTTAAAGCGGGCCTATTTAGATTTGCAGATATTATAGATGGGGAGACCATGGAGATTCACTCCTTTGATTATCTTAAGCAACATTTCTCGATTTCCAACAGGGAATTCTTTCAATACCTACAAATCAGAGATTTTGCTAACTCCCTATATGGTAAAGCGGGAGCTTCGATCCCCACGGATTTCGAGAAAATTTGCAGGAGGGGCGTGAACACCAGGGGTCTGATCTCAGAAATTTATAACCTTTTATCGGATCCACGGGATGGGTCTGGTGAATCTTTTCTATACATGCGCAAGTGGGAGGCCGCCCTGGTGCGGCGTATTTCTCCCCGAGAGTGGTCTGTCATTTGGAGGAATGCCGCAAAATCGTCAGTGTGTACTCTCTATAGAGAAAATATCTATAAGATACTAATGCACTGGTATACACTCCAGAGTTTCTGCATGGACTGAATCCCTCTGTCCCTCCCTCCTGTTGGAGATGTGGAGGAAGCACTGGGTCCCTCATGCACATATTCTGGTCATGCCCAAAAATTGTGCCTTTTTGGGGTCAAGCTAAGTCCCTCATTGACAAGGTATTGCATACAGATATAGAACTAAACCCGCTGGTGCTTCTCCTGGGTCACGGGGCGCCGGATATGGGCAAACTTTCCAATAGATTATTGCAACATATCCTTACGGCGGCCAGATGCCTGATTGCGCGTTTTTGGAGGCAGCCGAGTCCCCCTTCGCTTCAGATCCTCATTAGACGGATCATGGATGTCAGAAGGATGGAACACCTTACAGCCTTACTAAATGACTCGGTGGTGCGCTTCCAGGCAATATGGTCCCCGTGGGATTATTATGCAGCGGGATCCGACCTGTAGTGCGGCTGAGTTCGGATTTGTTTAGTCGATTTAACTGAGGTTTTTCCCTTTTTTTTTTTTTCTTCCCCTCCCCTCCTTCTACTCCTTACTGTCTTGTCTTGTCTTTGTCATTTACGTCTTTGAAAAATTAAGGTCATTTATAGCCTTACATCGTTTATATCGTTTATTATTCATGCACACTATACAGAAACTAAATACTTGTACGACCCTGTTTTGTTATACCATGTTTAATAAAATAAAAATTTTATGGTTAAAAAAAATAAATGTAGTGAAATTTAAGAAAAATATACACACTAATTGTATAAGATAGGTTCTGCAATCCGTTTAAATTCTGCAGAAAAGCTTTATTTGACTTCTGTGTACAAGTATTTATTAAATAGAATATAATTGGAAATAAGAACCTAGGCTCCCAAACGAATTGCAGCATAGCAAAAATTCCAGTCTTCTATGAAGCTCAGCCTTTCATAGTGATGCCAAAATAACTGGGATGGGGGCTTTCCACGGGCCCCTTGGTGCTGTGGTAACCCATTAGCTTGCCAAAGTCAGTTAAATACCATTGTCTGAGATTGACAATGGCATTTAGAGGGCAAACATCAGGGATCAGAGCTTAGCTGCTGTTAGACCCAGATGTGAGCTATATAATATAGCAGATATTTACTGTCTGTTCAATGAGCTCAACTCATGAGCTTCCTCCACACATGGTCACCAGAGTGCTCAAGTACATACACAGTGGCATGTAAAAGTTTGGGCAAATGTTATCAAAATTACTGTAATTGTGAACAGTTAAGCAAGTTGAAGATGAAATGATCTCTAAAAGGCCTAATGTTAAAGGTGACAAATTGTCTTTGCATTTTAGGAAAGAAAAATATATATACATTTTCATCTTTTACATTTTACAAATTAAAAAAAAAAATGGGCAGATGCAAACGTTTGGGCACCCTTGGAGATTTGTGTGCTCACATAACTTTGACCACGGTTTTAGAACTTAATTGATTGTTATGGTTATGGCTTGTTCACTATCATTATTAAAAAGACCAAGTGATGCAAATTTCCCAGCTTTATAAAAACTCAGCCTCCTCTTATCTTTTGCCAGAAAACAGCAGACATGGGTTCTTCTAAGCAGCTGCCTAGCACTTTGAAAACGAAAATGGTGGAGGCCCACAAATCAGGAGAAGGCTATATGAAGGTAGAAAAGTGTTTTCAAATTGCAATATTCTCAATTTGAAATATAATTAGGAAATGTCAGTTAACAGGTACAGTGGAAGTCAAGATAAGGTCTGGAAGACCAAGCAAAATGTCAGTGAGAGATGCTCATAGGATTACTATAAAGGCAAATAAGAACCCCTGTTTGACTGCAAATGACCTTCAGAAACATATTCTTGAGTTGTGGTACACTGTTCTATGGTTCAGAGATACCTGCACAAATATGGCCCTCATGGAAGAGTCATCAGAAGAAAACCTATCCTGTGTCCTCATCATAAAACTCAGCATCAAAGGTATGAAAAAGAATATCTAAACAAGCCTGATGCATTTTGGAAACAAGTCCTGTGGACAGATGATGTTAAAATAGAACTCTTTGGCCACAATAAACAAAGGTATGCATGGAGAAGAAAAGGCACACAATTTTAGGAAAAGAACATTTTGCCAAACATTAAGCATAGAGATGGATCAATCATGCTTTAGGGTTGTGTTGAAGCCAATGGCACAGGGAACATTTCACAGGGAGAGGGAAGAACGGATTCAATTAAATTTTAAAACATTTTTGATGCAAACGTGACATCATCTATAAAAATACTGAAGTTAAAAATAGTATGGCTTCTACAAATGGATAATGATTGTAAACACAAATCAATATCCACAATAGACTACCTCAAAAGCTTCAAGCTGAAGGTTTTACAATGGCACTCACAGTCCCCTGATATGAACATAATTGAAAATCTAGACCTTAAAGTAGCAGTGCATGCAAGACGACCTAGGATTGATGTGCCTATTCTGGGTGACTGCAGACTGCTGTTTTAAGGCAGGGGGGCAACATCAATGGCCTCTTACCAGCCTGTGAATACAAGTCCCCAGCTGTATGCTTTAACTTGGCTGGTAGTCAAAAATGTGGGGGACCTCATGCTGTTTTTTTAAATTATTTATTTAAATAATTTAAAAAATGCTTGGCACCACTGTATTTTTGATAACCAGTCTTGCTAAAACCTGACAACTGAGGTTTACAGTCCCTAGCTGTCAGTTAGCTGTTAATCAAAATTACTGGGGAACCAATGCGGCTTTTTTTAAAATAATTTATTTAGAGCAGAGGTGGCAGCTGATCTCACTTTTATTAGTGGCAGCAGGCATCGGCTGTTAGGAGTAGTAGTCCCATCAGCTGATGCCAGTGACTGGATGTAAACATTTTACCTCCGATCACAGCTGTGGGCTCACACTGTCATTTGACAGCATGGGAACCACGGCTTTCTGACCGGTGGTAATGATTTACAGTACTGCCAATCACATTCACAGCTGCAGGGTGACACTGACATCTGACAGCGTGTCCCCACAATGCTTTGATGGACGGGAATGATCTTACCACAATTAGAACTGACGGTAAGTTCACAGCCTTAGTGGAAGCTTGATCATTTACTGCTCATCTCTAGTACAGAGTTTAAGGATTGAGCAGATACCATAATGAATACAGTTTGAGGAATAGAGTTTCTTTCTCAAGAATCTGTCAAGTTCTCCTTGATGCTATGGTATTCCTAGGATTCCTGTGACACAGTCTTTGTTGTATTTAAAAATGACTGAATACTTGAAGAATCACTCACCATTAGTTAACAGTTAAGTATCTTTTAGCAGAGTGTCTTTAACCCCTTAACGACCGCCGATACACCTTTTAACAGTGGCCGCTAAAGGTACTTAAACCACAGCGCCGTTAATTAACGGCGCTGTGGAAAAAGTGAATAGCAGCCCCCAGAGTCAGATTTTCTCTGGGGTCTCGGCTACCGGGGGTAGCCGAGACCCCAGAGAACATGATTCGGGTTTGTTTTACCGACCCCCGAGTTGCGATCGCCGGTAATTAACCGTTTACCGGCGGTCGCAAAAAAAAAATAAAATTCTCTGTCCTCCGATGTGATCGCACATCAGAGGACAGAGAAATGGGGTCCCCGATTGCCACCGATAGCCCCCTGATACTCACCTGTCTCCCCCGGTGCTCCTCGTGGCTCCCAATGGCCGCCGCCATCTTCTTCCAGCAAAAAAATGGTGGGTGCATGCGCAGTGCGCCTGCCGGCCAGCACCCGGGAGATCTTTGGGGTCACGGCTGCCGGGGGTACCGACCCCTTTTTTGTGAACGCTGGTAAAGAACTGTTTACCGGCGACCGCAAAAAAAAAAAGCGATGTGTAATTCTCTATCCTCTGATGTGATCGCACATCAGAGGACAGAGAAATAGGGGGATTCGGGGACCCTATCATACTTACCGGTGTCCCTGGGTCCTCCTGTGTCCTCTTCTGGCCACCAGCTTCTTCCTTCTGTAAGAAAATGGCGGGCGCATGCGCAGTGCGGCCGCCATGATCTGCCAGCCAGCAGCTAGAGGAGTTGGGGCTAAATTTAGGGTTAGGGCTAGGGTTAGGGCTAGGGTTAGGGCTAGGGTTAGGGTTAGGGTTAGGGCTAGGGTTAGGGCTAGGGTTAGGGTTAGGGCTAGGGTTAGGGTTAGAGCTAGGGTTAGGGTTGGGGCTAAATTTGGGGTTAGGGTTGCGGCTAAATTTAGGGTTAGGGTTGGGGCTAAATTTAGGGTTAGGGCTGGGGCTAAATTTATGGTTAGGGCTAGGGTTAGGGTTGGGGCTAAAGTTAGGGCTAGAGTTAGAGTTGGGACTAAATTTAGGGTTAGGGTTGGGGCTAAAGTTAGGGCTAGGGTTGGGGCTAAAGTTAGTGTTAGAGTTGGGATTAGGGTTTGGATTAGGGTTGGCATTAGGCTTACGTTTGGGATTAGGGTTAGGTTTGGGATTAGGGTTAAGGTTAGGGTTGGGATTAGGGGTGTATTGGGATTAGGGTTAGGTTTGAGGTTAGGGTTGAGATTAGGATTAGGGGTGTGTTGGATTTAGGGTTCTGATTAGGGTTATGGTTGTTTTGGGGTTAGGGTTGCGATTATCCTTAGGGTTGTGATTAGGATAATGGATCAGGTTGGCATTAGGGTTAGGGATGTGTTGGGGTTAGGGTTGGAGTTAGATTTGGGGGGTTTCCACTGTTTAGGTACATCAGGGGGTCTCTAAACACCACAGGCAATTTTGCTCTCAAAAAGTCAAATGGTGCTCCCTCCCTTCCGAGCTCTGCCGTGCACCCAAACAGTGGTTTACCCCCACATATGGGGCATCAACATACTCAGGATAAATTGGACAACAACTTTTGGGGTCCAATTTCTCCTGTTACCCTTGTGAAAATAAAAACTTGGGGGCTAAAAAAATCTTTTTTGTGGGAAAAAAAAATATTTTTTATTTTTACAACTCTGCATTATAAACTTCTGTGAAGCACTTGGGCATTCAAAGTTCTCACCACACATCTAGATAAGTTCCTTTGGGGCTCTAGTTTCCAAAATGGGGTCACTTGGGAGTTTCTACTGTTTAGGTACATCAGGGTACCTGCAAACGCAACATAATGCCCGCAGACCATTCTATCAAAGTCTGCATTCCAAAATGGCGTTCCTTCCCTTCCGAGCTTTGCCGTGCACCCAAACAGTGGTTTACCCCCACATATGGGGCATCAACATACTCAGGATAAATTGGACAACAACTTTTGGGGTCCAATTTCTCCTGTTACCCTTGTGAAAATAAAAACTTGGGGGCTAAAAAAATCTTTTTTGTGGGAAAAAAAATATTTTTTATTTTTACAACTCTGCATTATAAACTTCTGTGAAGCACTTGGGCATTTAAAGTTCTCACCACACATCTAGATAAGTTCCTTGGGGGGTCTAGTTTCCAAAATGGGGTCACTTGTGGGGGTTTCTACTGTTTAGGTGCATCGGGGGCTCTGCAAATGCAACATAACGCCCGCAGACCATTCTATCAAAGTCTGCATTCCAAAACAGCGCTCCTTCCATTCCGAGCTCTGCCATGCACCCAAACAGTGGTTTACCCCAACATATGGGGTATCAGCCTACTCAGCATAAATTGTAAAATAAATTTTGGGGTCAAATTTCTCCTGTTAATCTTCTGAAAGCAAAAGTTTTGGGGTGAAAAATCATTTTTGTGGAAAAAATATATATTTTTTTATTTTCATGGCTCTACATTATAAACTTCTGTGAAGCAGTTGGGGGTTCATAGTGCTCATCACACATCTAGATAAGCTCTTTGGGGGGTCTAGTTTCCAAAATGGGGTCACTTGTGGGAGGTTTCTACTGTTTAGGTACATCAGGAGCTTTGCAAATGCAACATGATGCCCGCAGACCATCCCATCAAAGTCTGCATTCCAAGCGGCGCTCCTTCCCTTCCGAGCCCCGATGGGTGCCCAAACAGTGCCCCCACCCACATATGGGGTATCAACGTACTCAGGACAAACTGGTCAACAGATTTTGGGGTCCAATGTCTCCTGTTACCCTTGAGAAAATAAAAAATTGCAGGCTAAAAAAATCATTTTTGAGGGAAAAAAAAGGATTTTTTATTTTCACGGCTCTACTTTAAAAATTTTTGTGAAGCACTTGGGGGTTTAAAGTGCTCACCACACATCTAGATAAGTTCCTGAAGTGGTCTAGTTTCCAAAATGGGGCACTTGTGGGGGGTTTCTACTGTTTAGGCACATCAGGGGCTCTCCAAACGCGACACGGTGTCTGATCTCAATTCCAGCCAATTCTACATCGAAAAAGTAAAATGGCACTCCTTCTCTTCCAAGCTCTGCAGTGCGCCCAAACAGTGGTTTACCCCCACATATGGGGTATCAATGTACTCAGGAGAAATTGCACAACAACTTTTGTGGTCTAATTTCTCCTGTTACCCTTGTGAAAATAAAAATTAAGGGGTAAAAAAATCATTTTTGTAGAAAAAATGCAATTTTGTATTTTCACAGCTCTACGTTATAACTTCTGAGAAGCACCTTGGGGTCTAAAGTGCTCACCACACATCTAGTTAAGTTCCTTAAGGGGTCTAGTTTCCAAAATGGGGTCACTTGTTGGGTGTTTCCACTGTTTAAGCACATCAGGGGCTCTCTAAACGTGACATGGCATCCAATCTCAATTCCAGCCAATTCTGCATTGAAAAAGTCAAAAGGTGCTCCCTCTTTTCCAAGCTCTACGGTGCACCCAAACAGTGGTTTACCCCCACATATGGGGTATCAGCGTATTCAGGAGAAATTGCACAACAACCTTTATGGTTAAATTTCTGTTTTTACACTTGTGAAAATAAAAAAAAATGGTTCTGAATTAAAATGTTTGCAAAAAAAAGTTAAATGTTCATTTTTGCCTTCCACATTGTTTCAGTTCCTGTGAAGCACGTAAAGGGTTAATAAACTTCTTGAATGTGGTTTTGAGTACCTTGAGGGGTACAGTTTTTAGAATGGTGTCACACTTGGTTATTTTCTATCATATAGAGCCCTCAAAATGACTTCAAATGTGATGTGGTCCCTGAAAAAAATGGTGTTGTAAAAATGAGAAATTGCTGGTCAACTTTTAACCCTTATAGCTCCCTAACAAAAAAAAAATTGTTTCCATAATTGTGCTGATGTAAAGTAGACATGTGGGAAATGTTATTTATTAACTATTTTTTGTGACATATCTCTCTGATTTAAGGGCATAAAAATACAAAGTTTGAAAATTGCAAAATTTTAATTTTTTTTGCCATATTTGTTTTTTTCATAAATAATCGCAAGTAATATCGAAGAAATGTTACCACTATCATGAAGTACAATATGTCATGAAAAAACAATCTCAGAATCAGCAGGATCCGTTGAAGCATTCCAGAGTTATAACCTCATAAATTGACAGTGGTCAGAATTGTAAAAATTGGCCTGATCATTAAGTACCAAATTGGCTCTGTCACTAAGGGGTTAAAGTTAAGGTACATTATACCAGCTAGATAAATAGTTAAATTTAACTGCAGTGCTTGTTTTTGCAGCAGCACTTTACATAGCTACCAGCGGATGGAATATCACTTACACAGTGGTGCAACTCATTTCCTTGCTGCTATATCATCGCAAAAATGTTGCCGTTTTACAGTAAATACAGCAAAAGAACATAATGTGGCTGCCAAGTGTGAACCCAGCCTGACAAAGGAATTGCTGGAAATTTAAATGGAAGAGGCTGTTAAATGCCCCTTAGGAGAGGTAGAATTATTGTTTGGCTAAATTATCAATAAAATTATGTGGCTGATGATTCTTAATGTGTTACATTTAACCACCTAGGAAGGTAAGCATAGTCCTAGATTTTCTTGTGCTTTGGAAGTAGTTTTAAAGGTAAACATAGAAATGCTGTAAAGGAATTTTAATGTGAGGATATCTTCACAACAGAAAAATGTAAAGTCATGCAATATTTCCAGCCACCAGTGTAAAGTGGCCTGAAAACATTAGTGTGAGGCTTTCACAGTAGACTGTAAAAAAGCAACTGGAAGGCATGGTGTACCGGTGTACCTTACATAGTGACAGCAGTAAAAAAATGTTAGTTTTGGTAGATTTATGCATGTCCTGGTATGCCTCCAGCAAGAGATTTCTAAGGCCAGAGCATACGTGATCTACAATGTCTGCGAGATATTGTATATGTGTAATATGTATATATTATATATGTGGAGAATTACACAATAGACTGGTGGCTCTTTGGACTCCCAATCCAAGCAGCTGACTTTAACTTCTGCCATCCACTGTAGCACTGTGGACTCCAAGTCCTGACTTTCAATAGGAGAATTCCATATATCTGTGTTCACTCTTCCTCCCCCTACTCAGGTCAGGCAAATCAGAGACTTATGGTGGCAGGAACTCTACAGTTTTTCCAGCATGAGATTAAAGGTTTGATTCTTGCACTACTTTTTTTCAATATTTGTGGCCTTCAGGACTTTAGATCTGCAAGTTCGGTCTGTTGTGTGTCACAGATGGGTGCAAGATTGAAAGTACTTAAGTCTTTGTGACAGCTTCTTAAGTGCTAAGACCACACCCTTTATTTGGCATATATTATAACTAAACTCTGTTCATTGCAAGTGCACATGGCTGTACTATGAACAATAGTCCGCTAAAGGTTGATAGTATACCTCTATTTAGCTTTTATTTTAAAACAAAAATGCAGCAAAATTTTCTCCCAGATTTCAGATATAATCCATGAGACAAATAAAAAATGCAGGATACATAATCACATACCATAATATACAGAAGTTCTGCCCAAATGAGCAACATGTCTAAGAAAGAACGAGGTGCAGCATTACATGGTAAAGCAATCTATTAATATTTTCTATAATAAATAATGTGCAATGCAATGTCAGCTTATACATAATTTTGCTTGACATATACTACCATATTGAAACACATGACTGATGCATTTATGCACAAAAATAAATCAAGTATTTTCAAAGGATGAAGAGATTGTGAAGATAATTTGTGCTGCACATAGTAATAAAAGTTTGCTAGAAACGTAATATTCTCTATAAATACATTTACACAAAATGTATCCACATGAACTTTTGTGTATTTTACTTCCTTAAAATAAAGATAAGTATCTGAAGAAGCACCGGAGAGAACGACAGTGTTTGCGACAACACTTTACCCAGCAGGACACTCGCTGCTGGAATTCTTTGTGCTATTTATCAAAGCCAATTTCTGTAACCTAATAGACAAAATAAGTTTAAAAAGTAAGAATAAAAAATCAAATAAAAAAAAGTTTTATGATAGAAAATATATCTTTTCCACATTTGTATTGTTTGCTTTTTAATCATATTTCATTTACCGTTTCCCTTTGGGTCAGAGACACAGCTTAACTCTTTTACAACGGGGAAAATGTCCATTTTTGTGCTCTCGTTTTTTCCTCCCCCTCTTCCCAGAGCTATAACTATTTTACTCTTCTATCAAAATAGACACATGAGGGGTTGTTTTTTTGCCAGGTGAGTAGTAGTTTTGAATGACACAATTCATTTTGCCACATAGTGTACTGGAAAGCAGAAAAAAAAATTGTAATTGGGGAGAAATTGTGAAAAAAATACAATTCTGACATTGAATTTCGGGAATTATTTTTACCGTGTATATTTTGTAGTAAAAATGACCTTATGACCTAAAAATTCAGAAGTTAAAAAAGAAAAAAACAAGTTTAGGGTGTGTTGCCATTTTATGAGAAACATAACATTTTTATTTTTCTTTCTATGGAGCTGTGTAAAGGCTTATGTTTTGCTGGACAAGACAATTTTTTTAATAGGATTTTGAGATGGATGTGACACTTTTATTGCTTGTAACAGCATTTTTTGTGGAATTGCGATGCCCAAAAGACATAATTTTGGCGTTCTTAATTTTTTTCTTTACAGTGTTTATTGATCAGGTTATTTATTTTTGTATTTTGATAGATTGAACTTTTCCGAACTCAATCATATCACATGTGTATTTGTTGTCTTTATTTTTAATGGAAAACAACTGAGATGATTTGAACTTTCAAGTTTTTTTTATTTCTTTAAAACTTTTTTTTTCGCTGCATATATTAGAAATCATAGTTTTCTTTAAAGCCCAGCCACAGGCATACTTTCAAAGGAGCTCCATAATGACAAGAATGGGGTCTTTAGCAGACCCCCACCTGTTATAGCAACTCATAAGCTACTAATGATCACATTAAGGACATGCAGATTGGTGCATGTTAAATGCCGCTATCAGAGTTTGGCAGCAGCATTTAAGAGGTCAATAATCGTGGGCAGAGCTCTGCTTTATCTGCAATTTTTAGAGGCAGGTCCTGGCTGTGACACAAAGCCACAAGCTGCCAGTTATGGCCCCGTGAGTGCACTTCATACGCATGCATCTTACTTGCACCGTACATGAGAAAACATTTTATATTTACTTCTATGATAGAGATAATCAAATTAATCCATGGAGCTACTACTTTGATTAAAATTCTCTGAAATTTCCAGATCATCACATATGTGAACAGTTTGCAATTCATTTTCAGTAAACATGTTCAACACTTTTATCATTAATGCACATAATTTATATGTGGAAATCAAAGAAATCAAACCATATGGAATCTATGGTTTGCTTTCTTTGCCTGTGTGGATTGTTGCTACCGACATCTGGTGAGAATTTCATGTCATTATCACCTGTGGAAATATATTTACAGTAGTTACAGAAAGTATTCAGACCCTGTTAGGGCTAGCGGAATGCACCAAATGAATAGAGAGACTTTATTATAATATATGCGTTCGCAGCCCGGGGTCCACCGTGCAGGAGAACCTGCTGCTAGCAAATGGCAGAACTAAATAGCGGTATGAGCTACCTCTGTTACTTCACAGAGTAGCCGTGAACTCAAAGCACTGCGCCCTGTTAACCTTCACAGTGGCACAGGCTAACTACCCAAACGAGAGCAGTCAGTGGTCATGCATGCACACAAAACTCCTTGCCGGAGGTGCCAGCATTCTAGGGGCTTATTTCAGCCCTGAACACTATCATACGTGACCACACTGGTGCAAAGTACAACATAGAACAATGCTAGCGCATGGCTGTGCGGCCATGCGAGCCTTAAATAGTTGCAGCACGTACAGGACCTTAACTTAGAAAGGACCAATGTGAGGCTGCAACAGAGCGTGAGAACCTACAGGACCTTCCTGAAGGACCAATGGCCTTAGCTGCAGTGTCTGATCATGTGACCCTCGATCTCCACTGAGAGATCTTACTCTGGGCATGCTCAGAATGAGAAAAGCAGGACTTAGTCCCAGAAGCGTCTGCTCGCCGCTGCCCAGCACTGACTCCAATGGCAGAAGGAAAAGCAGCAGTAACTCTCTGTACAGAGTCAGACTGAGCAAGACGCTGGGACCGACGTCTCCGCTGAGCAGGCTCCACTGCGGCAGGAGAAGAATGGGAGACCGCAGCAGAGATGGCCTGAGATTCCCCCTGTGCAGAGGCGGGAACTCAACGCCTAACATTACCCGCCTAGCCCCCCTCCTTGGGCCTCGCTACGTTCGAAGGCAGCAATGAGCTGCGGAGCCCGAATGTGCTCAGCAGGCTCCCAGGACCTATCCTCAGGACCGTAACCCTTACAGTCCACCAAATAAATTTTTTTGCCACGAACCACCTTGCACCCCAAAATAGCATTCACCTCGTAATCATCCGTAGACAATCCCGATGTCCCGGCAGATGACTCAGAAAACCGGAACATGTATACGGGCTTAAGGAGGGACACATGAAAGGTGTTGGTGATACCTAGGCGTGGAGGAAGGGCTAGACGGTAGACCACAGGATTAACCTGTTCGAGGACCTTGAAGGGACCTAAGTAGCGAGGTGCAAACTTAGTGGACTCAACACGCAGCCTGATGTTACGGGCGGAGAGCCACACTAAGTCGCCAGGAGCAAAGGTCGGGGCAGGGCGCCGATGTGCATCGGTGGAGGACCTCATTCTCTCCTTGGAGGCCTGGATAGCATCCTGAGTGCGGTCCCAAATGTCTCGCGCCTCCACTGCCCAGTCTGCCACCCTGGAATCAGCAGAGGACACGGTCATAGGCACAGGAACCTGTTATGGTCCGGTGGTAGGACCTCAAAACTGACCTGACACATATGACCAGAATATAGGACAAGTTCTGGGGATGTGGCAGCTATACTGACCGCAATCCTGATCCTATCTACACACACTAAAGGCAGCCGTGGAGCGTTCCTAAAATCCTAGACGCCACGTTCATAGCCTGAGAAACTGACTACCCCTAGAGAGAAAGCAAAGACCTCACTTGCCTCAGAGAAATAACCCCAAAGTTATAGATAGCCCCCACAAATAATAACGGTGAGTTAAGGGGAAAATACAAACGTAGAAATGAAACAGGTTAAGCAAATGAGGCCCGCTAATACTAGATAGACAGAAAATAGATAGGAGTCTGTGTGGTCAGTACAAAAACTATCAAAAATAAACCACGCAGAGAATGCAAGAACCCCCACACCGACTCACGATGTGAGGGGCGCACTCTGCACCCCAGAACTAACCAGCCAGCAAAAAATCACATAAAAGCAAGCTGGACTGAACTCATTATATACTGAGAAACGTTTACAAGGAAATAATGAGCAAACAAACTTAGCTTTTCCAGCAGGAGACTGGTCACAAGGAATATTCAGGAGAACTCAGAAACAGGACTGAATACACCGACAGCAGGCAACAAATGAAGGGCCAGGTGAATTAAATAGACCCAGCATAGCAGGAAATGAATCAGCAGAGCCCAGCCAAGACCAGTTATATCGCTAAAGGCCACCAGAGGGAGCCCTAGAACAAACTCACACAGTACCGCTCATGACCACAGGAGGGAGCCCGAGAACAGAATTCACAACAGTATCCCCCCCTTGAGAAGGGGTCACCGAACCCTCACCAGAGCTCCCAGGCCGATCAGGACGAGCCGAATGAAAGGCATGAACCAAATAGGCCGCATGGACATCGGAGGCGACAACCCAGGAATTATCCTCCTGACCATAGCCCTTCCATTTAACCAAGTACTGAAGCTTCCGTCTCGAAACACGAGAATCCAAGATCTTCTCCACCACGTACTCCAACTCCCCCTCAACCAAGACCAGAGCAGGAGGATCAACAGAAGGGACCACAGGCACCACGTATCTCCGCAACAATGACCTATGGAACACATTATGAATGGCAAATGATGTTGGGAGGTCCAAACGAAATGACACAGGGTTGAGGATTTCCAAAATCTTATAAGGACTGATGAAACGAGGCTTGAACTTAGGAGAGGAAACCTTCATCGGAACAAAACGAGAAGACAACCATACCAAATCCCCCACGCGAAGTCGGGGACCCACACAGCGACGGCGGTTAGCAAAGCGCTGAGCCTTCTCCTGTGATAACGTCAAATTGTCCACTACGTGGTTCCAAATCTGCTGCAACCTATCCACCACAGAATCCACCCCAGGACAGTCAGAGGGCTCAACCTGACCCAAGGAAAAACGAGGATGAAAACCAGAATTGCAAAAGAACGGAGAAACCAAAGTAGCAGAACTAGCCCGATTATTGAGGGCGAACTCAGCCAATGGCAAAAAAGTCACCCAATCATCCTGATCAGCAGAAACAAAACATCTCAAATAAGTTTCCAAGGTCTGATTAGTTCGTTCGGTTTGGCCATTCGTCTGAGGATGGAAGGCCGACGAAAAAGACAATTCAATGCCCATCTTAGCACAAAAGGACCGCCAAAATCTGGACACAAACTGGGATCCTCTGTCAGACACAATGTTCTACGGAATACCATGTAAACGAACCACATTCTGAAAAAACAGTGGCACCAAATCGGAAGAGGAAGGCAGCTTAGGCAAGGGTACCAAATGGACCATTTTAGAAAAACGATCACAAACCACCCAGATGACAGACATCCTCTGAGAGACAGGGAGATCCGAAATAAAATCCATGGAAATATGCGTCCAAGGCCTCTTCGGGACAGGCAAGGGCAAAAGCAATCCACTGGCACGAGAACAGCAAGGCTTGGCCCGAGCACAAATCCCACAGGATTGCACAAAGGAACGCACATCCCGCGACAAGGAAGGCCACCAAAAGGACCTCGCCACCAAATCCCTGGTACCAAAAATCCCAGGATGACCTGCCAACACCGAAGAATGAACCTCGGAAATAACTCTACTGGTCCATCTATCCGGGACAAACAATCTGTCCGGTGGACAACGGTCAGGTCTATTGGCCTGAAACTCCTGCAACACCCGTCGCAGATCAGGAGAGATGGCAGACAAAATCACCCCCTCTTTGAGGACACCAGTAGGTTCAGAAACTTCCGGGGAGTCAGGCACAAAACTCCTAGAAAGGGCATCAGCCTTCACGTTTTTCGAACCCGGAAGATAAGAAACCACGAAATTGAAACGAGAGAAAAACAGCGATCATCGAGCCTGTCTCGGATTCAACCGTTTGGCAGACTCGAGATAAGTCAAATTCTTGTGATCCGTCAAGACCACCACACGATGCTTGGCTCCTTCAAGCCAATGTTGCCACTCCTCAAATGCCCACTTCATTGCCAACAACTCACTATTACCAACATCATAATTCCGCTCGGCAGGCGAAAACTTTCTTGAAAAGAAAGCACATGGTCTCATCACAGAGCCATCAGAACTTCTCTGCGACAAGACAGCCCCTGCTCCAATCTCAGAAGCATCAACCTCGACCTGAAAGGGAAGAGAGACATCGGGCTGGCGCAAGACAGGAGCCGAAGAAAACCGACGTTTCAGCTCCTGAAAGGCCTCCACGGCCGCAGGAGACCAATTCGTCACATCAGAACCCTTCTTGGTCAAATCCGTCAAAGGCTTAACCACGCTAGAAAAATTAGTGATGAAGCGACGGTAAAAATTAGCAAAACCCAAGAACTTCTGAAGACTCTTCACAGATGTAGGTTGAGTCCAGTCATGAATAGCCTGGACCTTGACTGGATCCATCTCAATAGTAGAAGGAGAAAAAATAAAGCCCAAAAAGGAACTCTTCTGGACTCCGAAGAGACATTTAGAGCCCTTCACAAACAAGGCCTTTTTCACGCAGGACCTGAAATACCATCCTGACCTGCTTCACATGAGACTCCCAATCATCAGAAAAGACCAAAATATCATCCAGGTACACAATCATAAATCTATCCAGATACTTTCGGAAGATGTCGTGCATGAAGGACTGAAACACAGAGGGGGCATTAGAAAGCCCAAAAGGCATCACCAGGTACTCAAAATGGCCTTCGGGCATATTAAATGCAGTTTTCCATTCATCGCCCTGCTTTATGCGCACAAGATTATACGCTCCACGAAGATCTATCTTGGTGAACCAACTGGCCCCCCTAATCCGGGCAAACAGATCGGACAACAGTGGCAAGGGATACTGAAACTTGACCGTGATGTTATTTAGAAGGCGATAATCTATACAGGGTCTCAGAGAACCATCCTTCTTGGCCACAAAAAAGAACCCCACACCCAAAGGGGACGAGGACGGGCGAATGTGCCCCTTCTCCAAGGACTCCTTTATATAACTCCGCATAGCGGCATGTTTAGGTACAGATAAATTAAAAAGTCGTCCCTTAGGGAACTTACTACCAGGAATCAGATTTATGGCACAATCACAATCCCTATGAGGAGGTAGGGCACTGGATTTGGGCTCATCAAATACATCCTGGTAGTCCGACAAAAATTCAGGGACTTCAGAAGGAGTAGAAGAAGCAATTGACACCAAAGGGGCATCACCATGAATTCCCTGGCAACCCCAACTTGACACAGACATTGCTTTCCAATCCAGGACTGGATTATGAGCCTGCAACCATGGCAGACCCAACACGACAACATCATGCAAATTATGTAGCACAAGAAAGCGAATCACCTCCTGATGTGCAGGAGCCATGCACATGGTCACTTGAGTCCAGTACTGAGGTTTATTCTTGGCCAATGGCGTAGCATCAATTCCCTTTAGTGGCATAGGAAATTGTAAAGGCTCCAAGATAAAACCACAGCGCCTGGCAAATGACAAATCCATCAAATTCAGGGCGGCACCTGAATCCACAAAAGCCATAACTGAGTAGGATGACAGAGAGCAAATCAAAGTAACAGACAAAATGAATTTAGGTTGTACAGTACCAATGGTGACAGACTTGGTGAACCTTTTTGTGCGCTTAGAACACTCTGAGATAACATGAGCAGAATCACCATAGTAAAAGCACAACCCATTCTGACGTCTGTGGTTTTGCCGTTCAACTCTGGTCAGAATCCTGTCGCATTGCATAGGTTCAGGTTTCTGCTCAGAAAATACCGCCAGATGGTGCACAGGTTTGCGTTCCCACAAACGCCGATCAATCTGAATGGCCAAAGACATTGACTCATTCAGACCCGCAGGCGTGGGGAACCCCACCATAACATCTTTAAGGGCTTCAGACAGACCCTTTCTGAAAATTGCCGCCAGGGCGCACTCATTCCATTGAGTGAGCACAGACCACTTCCTAAACTTCTGACAGTAAACCTCTGCTTCATCTTGACCCTGAGAGAGAGCCAGCAAAACCTTCTCTGCTTGGTCTACCAGATTTGGTTCCTCATAAAGTACTCCAAGCGCCAGAAAAAACGCATCCACATTTAGCAATGCAGGATCTCCTGGCGCCAGAGAGAATGCCCAATCTTGAGGGTCGCCACGTAACAAAGAGATAATAATTTTAACTTGCTGAACAGAATCACCAGAGGAGCGAGGTCTCAGAGAAAGGAATAACTTAAAATTATTCTTAAAGTTCAAAAACCTAGATCTGTCTCCGGAGAACAGTTCAGGAATTGGTATTTTAGGCTCTGACAAAGGACTGCGGACTACATAATCCTGAATGCCCTGCACCCTTGCAGTGAGATGATCCACACTAGAAGACAGACTCTGAATGTCCATATCTGCAACTAAATTCAGAACCACCCAAAGATTAAGGGGAGGGGAGAGGCTAATCACAGTGCAGAAAAAAAAAATGACTTCAGGATTTCTCTTCTCCCTCTTCTGCTGCATTAACACTTTGTGGCCTGCTGTACTGTTATGGTCCGGTGGTAGGACCTCAAAACTGACCTGACACATATGACCAGAATATAGGACAAGTTCTGGGGATGTGGCAGCTATACTGACCGCAATCCTGATCCTATCCACACACACTAAAGGCAGCCGTGGAGCGTTCCTAAAATCCTAGACGCCACATTCAAAGCCAGAGAAACTGACTACCCCTAGAGAGAAAGCAAAGACCTCACTTGCCTCAGAGAAATAACCCCAAAGTTATAGATAGCCCCCACAAATAATAACGGTGAGTTAAGGGGAAAATACAAACGTAGAAATGAAACAGGTTAAGCAAATGAGGCCCGCTAATACTAGATAGACAGAAAATAGATAGGAGTCTGTGCGGTCAGTACAAAAACTATCAAAAATAAACCACGCAGAGAATGCAAGAACCCCCACACCGACTCACGATGTGAGGGGCGCACTCTGCACCCCAGAACTAACCAGCCAGCAAAAAATCACATAAAAGCAAGCTGGACTGAACTCATTATATACTGAGAAACGTTTACAAGGAAATAATGAGCAAACAAACTTAGCTTCTCCAGCAGGAGACTGGTCACAAGGAATATTCAGGAGAACTCAGAAACAGGAGTGAATACACCGACAGCAGGCAACAAATGAAGGGCAAGGTGAATTAAATAGGCCCAGCATAGCAGGAAATGAATCAGCAGAGCCCAGCCAAGACCAGTTATATCGCTAAAGGCCACCAGAGGGAGCCCTAGAACAAACTCACACAGTACCGCTCATGACCACAGGAGGGAGCCCGAGAACGGAATTCACAACAGGAACCCACGGATGTTGGCCGTAATTAAGGAGGAAAGGAGTCTGACCGGTGGAGTCGGCTACAGCGTTAAGGGCAAACTCAGCCCACGGAAACAAGGATGCCCAGTCATCCTGCCTGGCAGAAACAAAATGTCGCAAATAAGTGACCAGAGTCTGATTGGCCCTCTCAACCAACCCATTCGTCTCGGGATGATAAGCCGGGGAGAGATTTAACTCAATACTGAGTAGACGACAAAGCTCCCTCCAGAATCGAAACGCAAACTGGGGACCCCGGTCACTGACAATCTTGTCTGGCATACCGTGTAAACGAAAGATATGCTTGATGAACAAGGCTGCCAGAGCCCGTGCAGATGGTAGCTGTGGAAGAGGCACCAAATGAACCATTTTGGAAAAATGATCGGTGATCACCCAGATAATAGTGCAGTTACGAGACTTGGGTAAGCCCACCACAAAGTCCATCCCAACCATATCCCAGGGCCTGTCTGCCACCGGCAGAGGATAAAGCAACCCAGCTGGCCGTTGCCGAGGAGACTTGTTCTTGGCGCAAGAGACACACGCCCGAACATAGTCTGCGACATCACGAGCCATACACGGCCACCAGTATGTCCTCGCCAGTAACTCAGATGTCCTTTTGTAAACAAAATGTCCACCCACCCTGGACGAGTGTGCCCGAGAGAACCTCCGGTCGCAAACTGGATGGTACAAAAGTCTTGCCCGGAGGCACAGACTCTAGCGAAACCGGGGCCACGGTTCTCAGGCTCTCAGTGGGGACAATAAGCCGAGGCTCCTCTTCCTCCTCCACAGATGACACAACGAAGCGAGAGAGAGCGTCGGCACGGAAGTTCTGCTCCCCAGAAAGAAAATGGAGGGTGAAATGAAACCGGGAGAAGAACAAGGACCATCTGGCCTGGCGAGAATTTAACCGCTGGGCTGTCTGCAGGTACACCAAATTTTTTTGGTCTGTGAAGACTTGGAATGGAAAATGAGCTCCCTCCAAGAGATGTCTTCACTCCGAGAAGGCCAACTTCATGGCTAGCAACTCCCTGTCCCCGATGGAATAGCTCCTCTCTGCTGGTGAGAAGGTCTTTGAAAAGAAGAAGCAAGGATGATTCCGACCTTGAGCATCCTTTTGGAAGAGGACTGCTCCAGCACCAACAGATGAGGCATCCACCTCCATGATAAATGGCTTATCTACATCGGGGCGATGTAGGATGGGAGCGCTAGCGAAGTGTGTCTTTATGGAGTTAAAGGCCTTGGAGACCTCCTCAGACCACAATTTGGGATTTGCCCCCTTCTTGGTGAGGGCAACCAAGGGAGCTACCAAAGTTGAGAAGTGCGGAATGAACTGACGATAATAATTAATGAACCCCATAAAGCGCTGCAACGCTTTAAGAGAATGGGGTTCCTGCCAGTCCATCACAGCCTGTAGTTTGGCAGGATCCATAGCCAATCCCTGGGCGGATATGATATAGCCTAGGAAAGGTAAGGACTCCTGCTCGAACATACACTTCTCCAACTTGGCAAAGAGGGAGTTTGCCCGTAGGAGGTCGAAGACTTTGCAAACATCTCTCCGGTGGGAGTCAATATCTGGAGAGTAGATGAGAATATCATCCAGAAAGACTATGACCGAGGTGGTGACCATATCATGGAAGGTGTCATTCACAAAGTCTTGGAAAATGGCTGGGGCATTTCAGAGCCCGAAGGGCATCACTAGATATTCATAGTGCCCATCCCTGGTGTTAAAAGCCATCTTCCATTCGTCCCCCTCACGGATGCGAATCAGGTTGTAAGCACCCTGCAGATCTAGTTTAGTAAACACCCTTGCTCCCCGAAGCCTATCGAAGAGCTCAGGTATCAAGGGCAAAGGATACTTATTTTTAATGGTGATGGCGTTAAGACCCCTGTAGTCTATGCATGGACGCAGTTCCCCACTCTTCTTCTGCACGAAGAAGAACCCATCCCCAGCAGGTGACACTGATGAACCCTCTTGCCAGATTCTCTTGAATGTACTGAGACATGGCCACCGTCTCTGGGAGAGATACCGGATAAACTTGACCCCGAGGAGGCTCAGCACCAGGCAAGAGATCAATAGGACAGTCATAAGGGCAATGGGGCGGAAGGGTCTCTGCCACCTTTTTGGAGAACATGTCTGCATAAGACCAATTTTGCTTGGACAGAGAGGATAGATCTGTGGGTATCTCTGTTGTAGCAACCTGAACGCACTCCCTCTGACACCTACCCCCACAAGATTCACCCCAACCCAAAAATCTGCCTGAGGACCACTCGATATGAGGAGAGTGGTACCGTAGCCATGGCATCCCCAACAGGACCTCATCAATTCCTTCAGGAATGACGAGCAGAGATATAATCTCCTCATGGGATGGTGACATGGACAGAGTAAGAGGGATGTTTGGTGTGTTATCTGTGAGGGCAGTGTCGACCCATTCACCACTCGTACCGTTACTGGTTGAGCTCGCATAACCAGGGGTATTGCGTGACGTTGGGCAAAGGCTGAAGACATAAAATTGCCCTCCGCCCCAGAATCCACGCAGAGCTCTACCGAGTGGGTGGATGAGCCAATAATTATTGTCCCCATAAAGGACAATTTGGAGGCAAACGTCGCCGTGTCTAGTGTACCTTCACCTACTACTACTAGTGTTGAGCATTCCGATACCGCAAGTATCGGGTATCGGCCGACACTTGCGGTATCGGAATTCCGATACCGAGTTCCGATACTTTTGTGGTATCGGGAATCGGTATCGGATCCATATTAATGTGTAAAATAAAGAATTAAAATAAAAAAAATATATATACTCACCTCTCTGGAGGCCCCTGCACCTCACCGCTGTTAACCGGCAGCCTTCTTTGCTTAAAATGAGCGCGTTTAGGGCCTTCCATGACGTCACGGCTTGTGATTGGTCGCGTGGCGGTCACATGAGCGGCACGCGACCAATCAGAAGCCGTGACGTCATGGAAGGCCCTAAACGCGCTCATTTTAAGCAAAGAAGGCTGCCGGTTAACAGCGGTGAGGTGCAGGGGCCTCCGGAGAGGTGAGTATATCAATATTTTTTATTTTAATTCTTTATTTTACACATTAATATGGATCCCAGGGCCTGAAGGAGAGTTTCCTCTCCTTCAGACCCTGGGAAACATCAGGATACCTTCCGATACTTGGTGTCCCATTGACTTGTATTGGTATCGGGTATCAGTATCGGCGATATCCGATACTTTTCGGGTATCGGCCGATACTATCCGATACCGATACTTTCAAGTATCGGACGGTATCGCTTAACACTAACTACTACTAGACGCTGACATTTCCTCATCCGCTGGGGACATCTGGTGGCAAGATGTCCTGACTGCTGGCAAACATGATAGACCTTGTGTGCACAAGCGGTCTGGGACTTAGATCCCTCATGTGACACTTCCATGGCCACATGTGACTCAGGAACCAAGACCAGAGATTCCAGAGGTTTGGCAAAGGTGGGAGCCAGCCAAAACCTCTGCCTACACTGAGCTCGCTCTAACCTCCGCTTGTTAAAATGGAGGTCAATACGAGTGGAGACAGATATTAACTCCTCCAGTGTGGCAGGAATCTCCCTAGTGGCCAGAGCGCCCTTAACGTGACCAGCCAGCCCCCTCCAAAATATGGGGATAAGGGCTTTATCTGACCACTCCAGCTCAGAAGCTAAAGTACGGAAGTGGACGGCAAATTGGCTGACCAAGGACTCACCCTGAGTTAATGCCAGCAGTTGGAGCGCCGTGTCTTGGGTGACTCGAGGTCCTAAAAAGACCTGTTTGAAAGTGCTCAGGAACAGAGAAGCACTCTGCACCACATGATCACCACGCTCCCACAGTGGTGTAGCCCACTCCAATGCCCTGTCCGACAAGAGGGAAACAATAAATCCCACCTTAGCTCGCTCTGTGGGAAAACGTGCAGCCAGGAGCTCGGGGTGAATAGAGCACTGACTCACGAATCCCCTACAGGATTTGCTGTCTCTAGAAAATTTCTCTGGCAGCGGAAGGCGAGATAATGTCGGAACAGGGGTGGCAGTGGACAGGGTTGCTGCAGCCACGCTAGCAGCCTGTACAGCAACTGCGGTAACATCCACAGCTGAGGTTGAGCTCTTGAGAGCGGCCAACCTACCCTCCAGCTGCTGGAAATACCGCAAAGATTGCTGAATGTCCGCCATTTATTAGCCAGACCCTGGCGCTGGTATTATGTTAGGGCTAGCGGAATGCACCAAATGAACAGAGAGACTTTATTATAATATATGCATTCGCAGCCCAGGGTCCACCGTGCAGGAGAACCTGCTGCTAGCAAATGGCGGAACTAAATAGTGGTATGAGCTACCTCTGTTACTTCACAGAGTAGCCGTGAACTCAAAGCACTGCGCCCTGTTAACCTTCACAGTGGCACAGGCTAACTACCCAAATGAGAGCAGTCAGTGGTCATTCATGCACACAAAACTCCTTGCCGGAGGTGGCAGCATTCTAGGGGCTTATTTCAGCCAGGTCCCTGAATACTCAAACACACAAACTCCTTGCCGGAGGTGCCAGCATTCAAGGGGCTTATTTCAGCTGGGTCCCTGAACACTATCATACGTGACCACACTGGCGCAAAGTACATCATAGAACAATACTAGTGCATGGCCGTGCGACCATGCGAGCCTTAAATAGTTGCAGCATGTACAGGACCTTAACTTAGAAGGACCAATGAGAGGCTGCCACAGAGCATGAGCACCTACAGGACCTTCCTGAAGGACCAATAGCCTTAGCTGCAGTGTCTGATCATGTGACCCTCGATCTCCACTGAGAGATCTTACTCTGGGCATGCTCAGAACGAGAAAAGCAGGACTTAGTCCCAGAGGCGTCTGCTCGCCGCTGCCCAGCACTGACTCCAATGGCAGAAGCAGGAAAAGCAGCAGTAACTCTCTGTACAGAGTCAGACTGAGCAGGATGCTGGCACCGACGTCTCCGCTGAGCAGGCTCCACTGCGGCATGAGAAGAATGGGAGACCGCAGCGGAGATGGTCCGAGATTCCCCCTGTGCAGAGGCGGGAACTCGACCTCTAACAGACCCCTTTAAATTTTTCACTCTTTGTTTCATTGCAGCCATTTGTTAAATTCAAAAAAGTTCATTTTTTTCACAGTAATGTACACTCTGCACCCCATCTTGACTGAAAAAAACAGAAATGTAGAAATTTTTGCACATTTAATAAAAAAAAAAAACTGAAATATCACATGATCAAATGAGAATCTTGAGGTCAAAGGAACTGTCCAAGGAGCTCAGAGACAGAATTGTGGCAAGGCACAGATCTGGCCAAGGTTACAAAAGAATGTCTGCAGTACTCAAGGTTGTTAAGAGCACAATGGCCACCATAATCCTTAACCCGTTACTGACATCGGATGGGATAGTACGTCCGATGCCAGCTCCCCTGATTTGATGCAGGGCTCCGCGGTGAGCCCGCATCAAAGCCGGGACATGTCAGCTGTTTTGAACAGCTGACATGTGCCCGCAATAGCGGCGGGTGAAATCGCGATTCACCCGCCGCTATTAACTAGTTAAATGCCGCTGTCAAATGCAGACAGCGGCATTTAACTACCGCATCAGGCCGGGCGGCCAGAAATGACGGCATCGCCGATCCCCGTCACATGATCGGAGGTCGGCGATGCTTCTATATTGTAATCATAGAGGTCCTTGAGACCGGTAGGTCAGCGCACACAGCACACCTGATTTTCTACTACATAGCAGCAAACAGCAGATCGCTGCTATGTAGCAGAGGCGATTGTGCTGTGCCTGCTTCTAGCCTCCCATGGAGGCTATTGAAGCATGGCAAAAGTAAAAAAAAAAGTTAAAAAAATGTGAAAAAAAAAAAAAAAGTTTAACTCACCCCCCTTTCGCCCCAATCAAAATAAATCAATAAAAAAAATCAAATCTACACATGTTTGGCATCCCCACGTTCAGAATCGCCCAATCTATCAATAAAAAAAAGCATTAACCTGATCGCTAAACGGCGTAACGAGAAGAAAAATCGAAATGCCAGAATTACGTTTTTTTGGTCGCTGTGACATTGCATTAAAATGCAATAACGGGCGATCAAAAGACTGTATCTGCACTGAATTGGAATCATTGAAAACGCCAGCTCGGCACGCAAAAAATAAGCCCTCAACCGACCCCAGATCATGAAAAATGGAGACGCTACGAGCATCGGAAAATGGCGCAATTTTTTTTTTTTTTAGCAAAGTTTGGAATTTTTTTTCACCACTTAGGTAAAAAATAACCTAGTCATGTTAGGTGTCTGTGAACTCGTAATGACCTGGAGAATCATAATGGCAGGTCAGTTTTAGCATTTAGTGAACCTAGCAAAAAAGCCAAGCAACAAACAAGTGTGGGATTGCACTTTTTTTGCAATTTCACCGCACTTGGAATTTTTTTCCCATTTTGTAGTACATGACATGGTAAAACCAATGATGTCGTTCAAAAGTACAACTCGTCTCGCAAAAAATAAGCCCTCACATGGCCAAATTGAAGGGAAAATAAAAAAGTTATGGCTCTGGGAAGGAGGGGAGTGAAAAACGAACACAGAAAGATGAAAAATCCCACGGTCATGAAGGGGTTAAATAGAAGAACTTTGGGTCCACTAGAAGTCTTCCTAGACCTGGCTGTCCAGCCAAACTAAGCAACCATGGAAGAAGAGCCTTGGTGAAAGAGTATGGTGCAGAAAATGCATATATATACAGGTTGGGAAAAAAATAAGAGACAACTACATCAAAACTCTGTCATGGGCAGCCCAATCTCCAATCTCCAGACCTGAACCCCAATGAAAACCTCTGGAATGTAATCAAGAGGATGATGGATAGTCACAAGCCATCAAACAAAGATAAAGTGCTTAAATTTTTACATCAGAAGCAGTGTGAAAGACTGGTGGAAAGCATGCCATGACGCATGAAAGCTGTGATTAAAAATCATGGTTATTCCACAAAATATTGATTTCTGATCTCTTCCTGAGTTAAAATATTAGTATTTTTGTTTCTAAATGATTATGAACTTGTTTTCTTTGCATTATTTGAGGTCTGAAAGCACTGTTTTTTTAATTTTGACCATTTCTCCTTTTCAGAAAAAAAATACAAAATTTATTGCTTGGAAATTCAGAGTCATGTTGTCAGAAGTTTATAGCACAAAGGAACAATTTACATTTTACTAAAAAAGATACCTATAAAAAGAAAAATCAGACAAACTGAACATTTTGCAGTGGTCTTTTAATTTTTTCCAGAGCTGTAATATAAGGGTTATATATATAACTGAGTACAAGTATAAGAACAAAAATAGAAAGTAAAGTGCCAGTGCCAATGTGAGCCTAAGCTGTTTACACAATCAGACTAATTACAATGCAGTATGTTTATGGATAAGATCAAGTAAGTTAAAGAGCTATTGCTAAGATTATTCTTGCCTCAAGCTAAGTGTACTTAGAGATCACAATGTATATGATTATAGTTTAGCATCAATGGTTTTAGGGTCATTTTTACTTACAGCTGGAAGTTCGGATCTGTGGGCATCAGTCAAACTTTTGAAAAGAGTTTGGTCTGGGTACCAGAATGGTACCTGAATTTGATCCCGAACCCCATTGAAGCTAATGGGGGTCTTGAACAGCTGGCAGTTCACATGTGATCCTCTGTGTGTTACCTTACACATGTGATCCTCTGTGTGTAACCTTACTAAAGTCACCACCGGCTGCTGGGTATCGTGGACTGCTGTGGGTTCACACGCTATGATGCAGAGGACAGGATGTAAACTAGCAGCTGTGACTGGCAGTGACGTCAGTAAGGTTACCGCCAGTCAAAGCCACTGTTTCCCATGCTGTCACACAGCAGCTTTGATCGGCAGTAAGTGATAACCTAATTGACATCACCGCCGGTCACATGCACTGCTGGGTATTGATGGTTGTTGTGGTTAATTACGTAATTATATGCATAAAAACAATAAATATAGCATTCTGGTTACGTTCTTTGGTCAATGGATAGTAGTGTTTTCAAAATTTTAAAAAAACTGAAAATATGAAAAAATATAACATATTTTTGCATAACTGTTTGACTATTCCAATTAGGCAACCTAACACCCCACAAATATACTGGGATACTGTTGCATTTTCAGGCTGTATTCCTACGTCCTGGTATGTTTTTGCTACATCATCTATTTTAGGCAGGGGTAATTAATTTGCATTAACGAAACAGCGGAAACCAAATTATTTTGGGAAATTGAGAAATTTAACAGTGCAGGTTTTTGTACACCTGTTTAAATTTTCAAATTGGAGACACACATACAGTGCACCAACAGTACATCATTGGCAGTCTGGTAAAGCAGTAGCATTTTGGGGAAAAAGTGAGCCCTGTCTTGCATTGTTGGTTGATTCCATATTCTGTTATTACTATAGATGAGATGTACATTCGAGTATCTTGCATGTAGGATATTTATTGCATGTTGGAGCCAGACAAATATTCATTCACATATATTAGGAAAATCAGCACGTGAAATGGTGTCACCTGCTTATTTGGCAAAAAAAGCTGGCCAGCAATCAGAACAAATCTCATGTTGTCCTGATTTTCCTTCCTGTTTGTCTTTCTGTAAGCAAGGCTACATCCTCATTTAGTACCAGATCAGTGCCATCATCACCATCTATCAACAACCACTACTTTTTCTATACTCAGAGTATGCCTCCTCCTACTTCTCATTCTCCATTACAACTGCAAATATACACTTATGATTGAGTATTGAGGAAACAATCATATGCTCACAGTTATTAACTGTTTGCCAACAAAATTCTCAGCTAGTCAAGTTGCTAGGGGTGCAATCACTGCTTTACCACCTTGTAGAGTTGGTAACCTTTCAAGAAGTGATGGCGTGCAATCAGCCTCACTGGAAGATACCCTGCTACCATTGTTTTTCACAGAAAAGGGTTCCTACTTCCTGCACTCACATGCAGGCAAACATAGGCCTCTCCTGACTTATCTTTAAACTCCAAAGTTCAATGCTACTTAGACACATGGAACATCACCTATGGGCAGGCACATAACATGAAATTCAGGGCCATCTGGATGAATGTTTATTGTGACAGTTTTGGAACAAATTAAGTGGAAAAAGTGGTAAAACCTCTGCGACTGGTAGTTATGGGTGACTCTACCAACAGACACCAACAGGCAGCAGTTACCTGTCTCCACCTACTCTACAGACCTGACCTCATCCCCAACAGCCACAGGCTACAGCAATTATTCCCCACACTGACCTTCATCATTTTGCTTATACAAGGTAAATTGCTGCCAAATGATTCTACAGCTTGAAAGCCTGGAAGAAAAGAGCCTTACAGTGGATGAGTTGCTTTTGACATGATGAAACATATTTTGTATGCCATTGCGACAACCTGATGAACAACAGCAAACTTAGATGCACCACCTGAACATCCAAGTTCAGTCATGAGTTCTTCCTTGAGTCAATACTCTTATCCTCAGTGCTATGAAGTTTTTGTTCACCATACTGGATTAGTGGCAAGATCTGTCCCAGTTTGCTATTAGTTCACCGTCATGTCCAGTCTACATTGCAATGTCAGAGTGGGTATTTAGCATGGCTGGTGGCTTTGTCAGGTCATCCACTGCAAGCAGACCAGGTTATGTGTCGCAAGCATGAAAAACTTAAAGGTATTAAAATGAATGTGGAAAGCAAAGTTTCCAATTTTCATTTACCTTTGGTTGATGGCTATGATTAGATAGGCATTTCCATCTGAATGGCTTACTGTTCATTGTCTGTCTTCTACGCTCTTCTGCTGCAGCCAGTGCCGCAGCCCCATGGTTGGCTGAGCATTTACTCCCAGTCCATTAGGACACCTATATTGTAGTTCTGCTGCTGCCAGACCTTCCATTGCTGCTTCTACACTGTCAGACATCTCTTTACCTCCCTTTCCTTAAGTTGTATGCTGCTACTGCCACTGCCACTGAACAGCCATTTGAGATACACATCTTCTGGCTGCTTGCTTACTCTGTTGTATACTACAAAACTAAACTGCTGCCAATGGGACTTACCTTCTTAAGCCTGTACTGCCAGACCTATATTTACCTGCAACATCCTAATTCTTCTGCTACTGCTAGTACACAGCCTTGCTAGCTACACATCTCTTGGCTGCCTGTTGAATTTAGTAGCTATAGACTGTATTGCTGATCTGAAATTTACTCTAAACAGTAAACAGCTCACAAAATAAGGTTATTTTTTAAAGAGGCTTGTTGGGATCAGGCCATTAACTATTCATTTGGAAAACATCTAGTTTGTATCTGCTCATAATTTTTTTTTATAATTTTTGGAAAGCTTGGTAAATAACCTTTGGAATTGTTTACTTTACTGTTTATTGAGAATAGCAAACTGGATTTTTTTTCACTGTTAGTTGAAAAGCCATTATATATTCACTTTGAAAATTACTGTGCACTTTGTGACTTGCATGATTTAGGATGACATATTGTTGCATGACCCACATTACAATTTTAGTAGCCTAAAATGTCTGTTATTGCAGGGCATTGTTAAATAGATTCAAAGACTCAAGAGGAGGAAAGCATTTGCACCGATGGCCAAAATTAGTTTCAGTTGGATCTGAGGCCAGACTAAGTAGTGTCTGAGCAGAATCCAGTCCCTCATCACCAGATGTTAACAACCGGGGTGGAGGTGATCCTAATGAGTCTCATTTACCAGAGGCGTACACGGACTGTACTGTGGTGTCAGGGCAGGAAGAAAAGGAGGGTGACTCTCAGGGTGAGGAGTTTGAGAACAGAGAGGATGATGATGAGGTTGTTTACCCCACTTGATGGGTGGTGAAGGAGGAAGATGAGAAGGTTAAGTTGCAGCTTCCCGCACAGACATGAAGCAATGCAACCATGAGAAGCACTGCATCTTCAGCCACACTCTGGTTATTGCCCACACCGGTCGTGAGTGAGCAGTTTAAAGGGGCGTCAAGGGTTGCCTACCCTGGACCTTTTTGGAGACCAGCAACAGATAGCTCAAGTAATGTTATCTTCCAAATTTGCAAAAAATAAAAAATTAACTGAAGCAAAAATTGCAATAATTTGATAACTACATATATGAACTACCACTTGCGTGAACAACATGCCATAATCTGGGAATCTCAGTGTACTAAAAGGCTGAATAGGGGACGAAAGTGGACATGACTGCTTTTAATGTGTCGCCTAGCACAGCACATTTTTCTCAATCCAACATAACATCTATGCCTGCACCTCACTCACAGTCCAGCAGTTTGTTCTATTCACCCTACTCCATTGTCTCTGATCAAAGCAGCCCGGCCTCAGTCTTCCAGATATAGTCACATAAAATAATGTTTCCTCCTACACATTCCAAAGCTAAGAGCTTGAACTTCACCATCTCCAATCTGTTGGCCATGGAAATGCTGCCTTTCCACCTAGTGGATACAGATGGTTTCTGAAAGTTGATGGCCGTCGCAGTCCCACAGGAACAGTTGCCCAGTTGCATTACTTCTCTAAGAAAGTTATGCCTGTGCTACACCAGCATGCTGCAGACATAATTTGTTCCCTGAAAAAATCTATGTCTGCCAGGGTGCATTTCACCACTGACACCTGGATGAGCAAACATGGGCAGGGGCATTACATGTCACTGACTGGGTACTGGGGGATTCTGGGGGCTGTGAGGGCAGTTGGGGCCATGGGCTGCTCCACAAGTTTTGGAATCCCCATGGCTTGCAGGGCACTTTGGGATTGGTAACTAAACCACGGTAACTAAACCACAACACACTATAATATGGATAACTAAACTACTAAACACCTAGAGTTTGATAACTAAAGCACTACACACCAGAAGATGGAAAACTGCACTACTAGACAACAGACATTTTAGAAAGAAACTACTAAACATCTAGTTTTTTACAACTAAACCACTACACACAGGGGATGGATAATTAAACCACTACATATCATGGGATGTAGAACTAAACCACTACACACCAGGTGATGGTGAATTAAACCACTACAAACCAAAGGATTGAGAACTAAACCACTACACACCAGGGGATGGTGAACTAAAACACTGTAGACCAAGATGTTATTTAACAGTAAATCTTGGAATCCCCAAGGCTTGAAGACTATATGATGGTACAATGAGAATACACACATGGGTTAGCTTCACCCTGTGTGAAAGAAGCGAACTCTGTTGCATCACAGGGCCGCAGTACCGCACGTAGCGGAAATAATAATAAAGTAGTATGAGAGTGCATACGGTGCCGCACTGATGGATGCCACTAACCACCCAGACTTGGGTTTGGAAAGCGCGGTGATAGCGCATGGTGCCGCACTGGCGGTCACAGCAATAGACTCTGTTTGTGTACTAATGTTGGTAAAGTTGTGCGCTAGATTACAATCATCCTCCTTACGCGAGCATTCAAACACAAGGGAGGGGATGATTAAAGAGTGGCTTTCACTCACAACACACACACATAAACAAGTGTATACTAGTGCATGGCCATGTGGCCATGCGAACCTTTTATAGCTGCATCAAGTTCAGGACCTTCCTAGAGGACCAATAGGAGCTACTGCAGTATCTGAGCATGTGACCCCAGACCTCCACTGAGAGGTCTTCCTTTGGGCATGCTCAGAAGGGGAAAAGCATGACTTAGTCCCAGAGACGTCTGCTTGCCACTGATCAGTACAGGCTACATTGCTAGAGCCTGGAAAGGCAGCAGTAACCCTTTGCACAGAATCAGACTGAGCTAGATGCTGGGACCGACATCTCCGCTGAGGAGGCTCCACTGCGGCTGATGCAGAATGAGAGACCGTGGCAGACAAAGTTCGAGTTCCCCCTGTGCAGCGGCAGGAACTCGACTCCTAATAGTTTCAGGACCTTATTTCAGCACAAACAATTTAGATTTTCATATGTGGGCTCATGGATGGAGCAAAAATATGATCATAAAATGATACTGAAATGTCCCCTGCTTTTTGTAGTATGTATTAGAATTAATAATTTAGACTTTCAAATGTGGACTGTGCTCCTTTCTGGAGCACAGTATTAGAACTAACAATTTAGATTTCATATGTGGACACATAGAAGGAGAAAAAATATTAGCAACACATTATTAAATACTGAAATGTCCCCTACTTTCTGAATCATGGTATTAGAGCTAGCCAGTTAGATTTTCACATGTGGACTCCTGGCTAAAGCACAAAATAACAGCACAAAAGAGTTATATGCTGAAATATGCCCTCATGTCACACACATTCAATAAAATGGTTGATCTGATAGAAAATTTATTTCAAAGCCACAAAGGTTCCATTGTATCTGAACAAGCTGACTGACAATCGCCAAAATAGCTTTCTGACTATCCAGAATCAGCATCAGGAGCAGTCTCTTTGCGCAGCTACACTGACAAAATTGTGCCAAAACAACATCTGCTCTTTTTATGAAGAGGGACATGTGACTTTGGAAGATAATAAGAAAAGCCCTTGTATCTGAAAGTTGTGGATGGTTGCTGCGACCTGATTGGTTGCCATAATCAACACACATAAAGTTAAAAGGAAAGAAAAAAAAAAAGCTTGCCGCTCTTCTAAGTTCCCCACATTCTCTCCCCTCATCAAACAAGTTCCCAAGTCCCATCCACTCATCATACACCACCACTATCCTATGTAAATTCATAACATCTATATATAGAAGAGGCATCGTGATTAGTGTTGAGCGATACCGTCCGATACTTGAAAGTATCGGTATCGGATAGTATCGGCCGATACCCGAAAAGTATCGGATATCGCCGATACCGATACCCGATACCAATACAAGTCAATGGGACACCAAGTATCGCAAGGTATCCTGTATGGTTCCCAGGGTCTGAAGGAGAGGAAACTCTCAAGCGCTTGAAAGACCTTAGATGACGTCGCGGCTTGTGATTGGTCGCGTGGCGGTCACGTGACCGATCACGCGACCAATCACAAGCCGCGACGTCATCTAAGGTCTTTCAAGCGCTCATTCTTAGGAACGGAAGCTGCCGGTTACATCGGTAAGGTCCAGGCTGCGTCGGAGAGGTGAGTATATCAATATTTTTTATTTTTATTCTTTATTTTACACATTAATATCGATCCCGATACTGATTCCCGATATCACAAAAGTATCGTATCTCGGTATCGGAATTCCGATACCGCAAATATCGGCCGATACCCGATACTTGCGGTATCAGAATGCTCAACACTAACCGTGATTACTCGCTAATCCCGCCCTCTGCACAGTAGCTCTGCCCCACCACCACATCACCACACACAATCCTGCCCCCTCTCCATTACCACACACAATCCCGCCCCCACATTACCACAGATAATCCCGCCCCCCCACCACATTACCACACACAATCCCGCCCCCACCACATTACCACACATAATCCCACCCCCCCACCACATTACCACACACAATCCGCACCACATAACCACACACAATCCCACCCCCCAGCACATTACCACACATAATCCCTCCACCCCACCACATCACCACACACAATCCGCAACACATCAGCACACACAATCCTGCCCCCCAGCACATTACCACACACAATCCCGCCCCCCACCACATTACCACACACAATCCCGCCCCCCACCACATTACCAGACATAATCCCTCCACCCCATCACCACACAGAATCCCGCCCCCCACCACATTACCACACATAATCCCTCCACCCCTGTTGTGAACTCTGTTTCCGGGCTCCCTCCTGTGGTCGTGAGTGGTACTGTGTGAGTTCTCTCTTTGGGCTCCCCCTGGTGGCTCTTTTTGTTATTTTGCAGGTTTCTGGCTGGGATCAGCTGTTTCGTCATCTGCTAGTCAGGTTTCCTATTTAATTCACCTGGTCCTTCATTCCTTGCCTGTTGTCGTTGTATTCAGTGCTATTCTGATTCCTCCTGTCTACATCCGTTATCAGTCTCTCCAAGAGAAGCTAAGTTCTGTTTGCTTATTCTTGCTCATCTGTGTTCAATATGTTTCCTAGAATATTATTAGTTTTGTCCAGCTTGCTAATATGTGATATCTCTGCTTGCTGGTAGCTCTGGGGTGCTGAGTTGCTCCCCCCACATCGTTAGTTGGTGTGGGGGTTCTCGCATTCTCTGCGTGGATATTTTTGTATAGGGTTTTTTACTGACCGCACAGATCCCTTGCTATTTTCTGCTATCTAGTGTTAGCGGGCCTCATTTGCTTAACCTGTTTCTTCTCTGCATTTGTCTTTTCCTCTTAACTCACCGTTATTATTTGTGGGGGGCTTCCTATATCTTTGGGGTTATTTCTCTGAGGCAAGTGAGGTCTTACTTTCTCTTTAGGGGTAGTCAGTTTCTCAGGCCGTGAAGAGACATCTACGATTTCAGGAAATGTTCCACGGCTACCTATAGTGTGTGCGGTTAGGATCAGGTTTGCGGTCAGTCCAGTTACCACATCCCCAGAGCTCGTCCTATTATCTCTGACTTAGCTGGTTAGATTTGTGATCCTAAGCCACTGAGGATCATAACAGTACAACAGGCCCGAAAGTGTTAAATGCATCGCAAAAGTGGGATAAGAGAAATCCTGAGTTCAATTTTTTTTTTCTGCTCTGCAGTGTGTCCTGCATCTCTCCTCCCCTTAATCTCTGGGTGGCTCTGAATTTAGCTGTAGACATGGATATTCAGAGTTTGACTTCTAGTGTGGATCATCTTACTGCAAGAGTACAAAGCATTCAGGATTATGTTATTCATAGTCCTATGTTAGAGCCTAAAATACCTATTCCTGAGCTGTTTTCTGGTGATAGATCTAGGTTTTTGAATTTTAAGTATAATTGCAAGTTATTCCTTTCTTTGAGACCTCGTTCCTCGGGTGATCCTGCTCAGCAAGTTAAAATTATTATTTCCTTGTTACGTGGCGACCCACAGGATTGGGCTTTCTCACTGGCGCCAGGAGATCCTGCATTGCTTAATGTGGATGTGTTTTTTCTGGCGCTTGGATTGCTTTATGAGGAACCTAATCTTGAGGACCAGGCAGAAAAAGCTTTGCTGGCCCTCTCTCAGGGTCAGGATGAAGCGGAGGTCTATTGTCAGAAATTTAGGAAATGGTCAGTGCTTACTCAATGGAATGAGTGTGCCCTGGCGGCAATTTTCAGAAAAGGTCTTTCTGAAGCCCTTAAAAATATTATGGTGGGGTTCCCCATGCCTGCGAGTCTGAATGAGTCAATGGCTTTGGCCATTCAGATTGATCGGCGTTTGCGGGAGCGCAAACCTGCGCACCATCTGGCGGTGTTTTCTGAACAGAAACCTGAGTCTATGCAATGTGATAGGATTCTGACCAGAATTAAACGGCAAAATCATAGACGTCAGAATGGGTTGTGCTTTTACTGTGGTGATTCAGCTCATGTTATCTCAGCATGCTCTAAGCGCACAAAAAACTTCGCTAAATCTGTCACCATTGGTAATGTACAGCCTAAATTCATTTTTTCTGTTACTTTGATTTGCTCTCTGTCATCTTACTCTGTTATGGCGTTTGTAGATTCAGGTGCTGCCCTGAATCTGATGGATTTGTCATTTGCCAAGCGCTGTAGTTTTATCCTTGAGCCATTACAGTTCCCTATTCCATTGAAGGGAATTGATGCTACACCATTGGCCAAGAATAAACCTAAATACTGGACTCAAGTGACCATGTGTATGACTCCTGCACATCAGGAGGTGATTCGCTTTCTTGTGTTATATAATTTGCATGACGTTGTCGTGTTGGGTCTGCCATGGTTGCAGGCTCATAATCCAGTCCTGGATTGGAAAGCAATGTCTGTGTTGAGTTGGGGTTGCCAGGGAATTCATGGCGATGCTCCCTTGGTATCAATTGCTTCCTCTACTCCTTCTGAAGTCCCTGAGTTTTTGTCGGACTACCAAGATGTATTTGATGAGCCCAAATCCAGTGCCCTACCTCCTCATAGGGATTGTGATTGTGCTAGAAATTTGATTCCTGGTAGTAAGTTCCCTAAGGGACGACTGTTTAATTTGTCTGTACCAGAGCATGCCGCTATACGGAGCTATGTAAAAGAGTCTTTGGAGAAGGGACATATTCGTCCCTCCTCGTCCCCTCTTGGTGCGGGATTCTTTTTTGTGGCCAAGAAGGATGGTTCGTTGAGACCCTGTATAGATTATCGCCTTCTAAATAAGATCACGGTCAAATTCCAGTATCCCTTACCATTGTTGTCTGATCTGTTTGCTCGGATTAGGGGGTCTAGTTGGTTCACCAAGATAGATCTTCGCGGTGCGTATAATCTTGTGCGCATAAAGCAGGGCGATGAATGGAAAACAGCATTTAATACGCCCGAAGGCCATTGTGAGTACTTGGTGATGCCTTTTGGAATTTCTAATGCCCCTTCTGTGTTTCAGTCCTTCATGCACGATATCTTCCGAGAATATCTGGATAAATTTATGATTGTGTATCTGGATGATATTTCGGTCTTTTCAGATGATTGGGAATCCCATGTGAAGCAGGTCAGGATGGTATTTCAGGTCCTGCGTGCCAATACCTTATTTGTGAAGGGTTCCAAATGTCTCTTCGGAGTCCAGAAAGTTTCCTTTTTGGGCTTTATGTTTTCTCCTTCTTCTATTGAGATGGACCCAGTCAAGGTCCAGGCTATTCATGATTGGACTCAACCTACATCGGTTAAGAGTCTTCAGAAGTTCTTGGGTTTTGCTAATTTTTACCGTCGCTTCATTGCTAATTTTTCTGGTGTGGTTAAACCTTTGACGGATTTGACCAAGAAGGGTTCTGATGTGACTAACTGGTCTCCTGCGGCCGTTGAGGCCTTTCAGGAGCTGAAGCGCCGGTTTTCTTCGGCTCCAGTTTTATGTCAGCCAGATGTCTCTCTTCCCTTCCAGGTCGAGGTTGATGCTTCTGAAATTGGAGCAGGGGCTGTTTTGTCACAGAGAAGCTCCGATTGCTCTGTGATGAAGCCATGTGCCTTCTTTTCAGGAAAATTTTCGCCAGCTGAGCGAAATTATGATGTTGGTAATCGGGAGTTGTTGGCAATGAAGTGGGCATTTGAGGAGTGGCGACACTGGCTAGAGGGAGCTAAGCATCGTGTGGTGGTCTTGACTGATCATAAAAATTTGATTTATCTTGAGTCGGCCAAGCGGTTGAATCCTAGACAGGCTCGTTGGTCGTTGTTTTTCTCATGTTTCGATTTTGCGGTCTCGTACCTTCCTGGTTCGAAGAACGTGAAGGCTGATGCTCTTTCTAGGAGTTTTGTGCCTGACTCCCCTGGAGTTTCTGAGCCGGCTGGTATCCTCAAAGAGCTCGTCCTATTATCTCTGACTTAGCTGGTTAGATTTGTGATCCTAAGCCACTGAGGATCATAACACACCCCACTGTTATGATCCGGTGACTTTGGAGCCGCATGAACTTTCTCTGGAGTAGGTGGAAACTGTACTGACCGCAAAACCTGAACTAACACCGCAACTAGAAGTAGCCGTGGGGTGTGCCTAACAAACCCTAAACACCTCGACACAGCCGGAGGACTAAATACCCCTATAGATGGAAATAGGAATACTACCTTGCCTCAGAGCAGAACCCCAAAGGATAGGCAGCCCCCCACAAATATTGACTGTGAGTAGGAGAGGAAAGACACATGCAGGCAGAAAACAGGATTCAGCAAAAGAGGCCACTCTAGCTAAATAGGGAAAGATAGGACAGAATACTAAATGGTCAGTATTTAAACCCTTCAAAAATATTCACAGCAGATATTACAAAAAGTTCCACAATCTAACTAAAGACATGGAATGTATATCTGCCACTCCAGAGAATCCAACAGGACTGAGAAAACACTGACACAATCTAAGCTGGACAAAAAAAAAACACTGAATAGCACAGAATTATTAAGCACACAGCATGTGTGCCACAGAAACCAAAACCAGACACTTATCTTTGCTGATTTGGCAGAAGGCAGAAGGAACAAAACCAGGACCAAAACCTCCCAACAACCATGGACAACTGGCAAGGACTAATGAATCCTGCACGCCTAAATACCTAAGTCAGAACTGCAATCAGCAGATACACCTGACAGGACTGCAACTCAGGGACAACTGCATTACCACCTACAACCACCGGAGGGAGCCCAAAAGCAGAATTCACAACACCCCACCACATTACCACACACAATCCCGCCCCCCAGCACATTACCACACACAATCCCGCCCCCCACCACGTCACCACACACAATCCTGCCCCCCTCCACATTACCACACATAATCCTACCCCCCACATTACCACACACAATCCCTCCCCCTCACATTAACACAGATAATCCCGCCCCCCACCACATTAAAACACATAATCCTGCCCCCACCACATTACCACACACAATCCCGCCCCCACCACATTAAAACACATAATCCTGCCCCCCACCACATTACCACACACAATCCCGCCCCACCACATTAAAACACATAATCCTGCCCCCCACCACATTACCACACACAATCCCGCCCCCACCACATTACTACACATAATCCCGCCCCCCTCATTACCACAGATAATCCTGCCCCCCACATTACCACACAATCCCGCTCTCCCACCATATCACCACACACAATCTCGCCCCCACCACATCACTACATACAATCCCGCCCCCCACCACATCACCACACACAATCCCACCCCCCCACCACATCACCACACATAATCTCGCCCCCCACGACATCACTACACATAATCCCGCCCTCCCACATCACCACACATAATCCCGCCCCCCACCACATTACCACACACAATCCTGCCTCCCACCACATTAGTACACACAATCCCGCCCCCTCACATTACCACAGATAATCCCGCCCCCCACCACATTAAAACACATAATCCCACCCCCAACAACATTACCACAGATAATCCCGCCCCCCACCACATTAACACAGATAATCCCGCCTCCCACCCCATCACCACACATAATCCCGCCTCCCACCCCATCACCACACATAATTCCACCTCCCACCCCATCACCACACATAATCTTGCCCCCACCCCATCACCACACATAATTCCGCCCCCACCACATTACCACACATAATCCCGCCCCCCACCACATCACCACACACAATCCTGCCCCCCCACCACATCACCACACACAATTTAGCCTCCCACCACATCACCACACATAATCCCGCCCCCCACCACATCACCACACATAATCCTGCCCCCACCACATCACCACACATAATCCCATCCTCCCACATCATCACACATAATCCCACCACCCATCACCACACATAATCCTGTCCCCACCCCTTTACCACACGTAATCCCGCCCCACACATCACCACACATAATTCCGCCCCCCAGCACATCACCACATACTATCTCGCCCCCCACCACATTACCAAACACAATCTCGCCCCCCCACCACATCATCACACATAATCCCGCCCCCCCACCCCATCACCACACTTAATCCCACCCCCCATCACCACACATAATCCTGCCCCCACCCCTTTACCACACATAATCCCGCACCCACATCACCACACATAATTCCGCCCCCCAGCACATTACCACACACAATCTCGCCCCCCACCACATTACCACACACAATCTCGCCCCCCCACCACATCACCACACATAATCCCGCCCCCACCACATCAGCACACATAATCCTGCCCCCCACCCCATCACCACACATAATCCCGCCCTCCCAATATATCACTACACATAATCCCACCCCCTACCCCATTACCACATAATCCTGCCCCCACATCACCACACATAATCCCGCACCCACATCACCACACATAATCCCGCTCCCCACCACATTACCACACATAATCCCGCCCCCCACCATATTACCACACATAATCCCACCTTCATCACATCATCACACACAATCCTGCCCCCCACCACATTACCACACATAATCCCGCCCCCCACCACATCATCACACATAATCCCGCCCCCCACATCACCACAAATAATCCCACCCCCCACATCACCACAAATAATCCAGCCCCCACCACATCACCACACATAATCCCCCCCACCCCATTACCACACATAATCCCACACCCACATCACCACACATAATCCCGCCTCCCTACCACATTACCACAGATAATCCCGCCCCCCACCACATTACCACAGATAATCCCGCCCCCCACCCCATCACCACACATAATTCCGCCCCCCACCCCATCACCACACATAATTCCACCCCCCACCATATTACCACACATAATCCTGCCCCCCCACCACATCACCACACACAATACCGCCCCCCCACCACATCACCACACAATCCCGCCCCCCACCACATCACCACACATAATCCCACCCCCCACCACATCACCACACATAATCCCGCCCCCATCACATCACCACACATAATCCCACCCTCCCACCACATCACCACACATAATCCCGCCCCCCACCCCATCACCACACATAATCCTGCCCCCCACCCCATCATCACACATAATTCTGCCCCCCAGCACATCACCACACATAATCCCGCCCCCACCACATCACCACACATAATCCTGCCCCCCACCACATTACCACACATAATCCTGCCCCCCAACAACATTACCACAGATAATACCACCCCCACCACATTACCACACATGATCCCACCCTCCACAACATTACCACACATAATCCTGCCCCCAACACATTACCACACAATCCCGCCCTCCCACCACATCACCACACACAATCCCGCCCTCCCACCACATCACCACACACAATCCCACCCCCCATCATATCACAACACACAATCCCACCCCCCACCACATCACCTCACATAATCCCGCCCCCCCACCACATCACCACACATAATCCCACCCCCCACATTACCACACATAATCCCACCCCCCACCACATTACCATACATAATCCCACCCCCTCCACATTACCACCGATAATCCCGCCCCCCCACCACTTTACCACACATAATCCCAGCCCCCCTCCACATTACCACAATTATTGTTATTAACATCATTTTAAGTTAATTTGCCACCTGCGTAAGCGCTATTGAATGTTGTCATTATTTACTTTAGTTTAATCACCAGCAGCATTAATTAGATAGCAATGAGCATGCCGAGCGTTAGCTGGCTGGAAACGGCTAGTATATATATATATATATATATATATATATATATATATATACATACATACATATATATTGTATATAAATAAATAAAGATGGATAGATAGATAGATAGATAGATAGATAGATAGATAGATAGATAGATAGATAGATAGATGGAATTGTCTTCTGAAGATTAGTGGAAATGCAATGATTTACTGAACTGTGACTGAATTTTGCAGACATTGAGTAAACATGCTCGTGAAACAAAACACAAATCTGAATGTGCTACGTTCGTGACAAATTTGAGGTTGGTGAACGTTTTCCAAACAATTTGCTCATCTCTAGTCTTCAGCAGACTATATGATGGCACAATTTTAGTAAATTTAAGTGGAAGTTGATCTTCAGAAGATAATTCCACCTATCTATCTTTATTTATTTATATACAGTATATATATATATATATATATATATATATATATATACTAGATGGCAGCCCGATTCTAAAGAATCGGGAGTCTAGAATCCATATATACTTTATTTATTCAAATGTAAGAATAATACAATTAATAAATAATAGTAAGAAAGAACAAAAAATGGCTGCACTCACCAGCTCTTGACAATTCTTGACAGTACGGCACATTTCTGATTGGTCGCTCGCGGCAGGCGGCAACCAATCAGAAAAGTGCCGCGCACCACGAAGGCATATATCTTTGTCCACCCTGAGCGGGTGTAGGACGCTGGTGACGTCACTTATCTCCGGACATTATCTCCGGACAAAGCCACGGAAGTTGGCACAAATTGCCGGAAGTAGTATTCTAGGCAATTATATATTAGATTTTAATGTTATCAGTGTTTACCTTTGAACGGTTATATTGTATTGTCCTGTCACCAGCCATGTGTACGATTATCGGCCGAAAGCCTCTCTGGAACCAATAATCACCCCATGTAAAGGTATCTTTATAAGTTAAAGATTCAGAATACTATGACTTTTATCATATCCTGAACAGTCAAGTTTTTTATGAACCGTTAAGGTTTTCTGGTTGAAGTAAAAAAACCTCTGAGTGTTTACAGTTTGAAACCATAAAATGTTGAAAAATTATGTCATTCTTGAGTATATCACTCAATGGTGCTCATAAACGTGTCAAATTTGATCTATAATATACTTTAATATACGTTACTTTAATCTTTAATATACTTAAGAACAGGGCCCCAGACATCACACAGGGGGTCTGAAACACCGCACAGTGGTCCAAAATATCGCTGTGCTCTGCCTGGGCCCCATATGCTGCCTGGGGCCCCTGTGCTCTGCCTGGAGCCCCATATGCTGCCTGGGGCCCCTGTGCTCTGCCTGGGGCCCCATGTTCTGCCTGGGGCCCCTGTGCTCTGCCTGGGGCCACTGTGCTCTGCCTGGGGCCCCATAGGCTGCCTGGGGCCCCTGTGCTCTGCCTGGGACCACTGTGCTCTGCCTGGGGCCCCATATGCTGCCTGGGGCCCCTGTGCTCTGCCTGGGGCCACTGTGCTCTGCCTGGGGCCCCATATGCTGCCTGGGGCCCCTGTGCTCTGCCTGGGGCCCCATATGCTGCCTGGGGCCCCTGTGCTCTGCCTGGGGCCCCTGTGCTCTGCCTGGGGCCCCATGTTCTGCCTGGGGCCCCTGTGCTCTACCTGGGGCCACTGTGCTCTGCCTGGGGCCCCATGTTCTGCCTGGGGCCACTGTGCTCTGCCTGGGGCCCTATAAGCTGCCTGGGGCCCCTGTGCTCTGCCTGGGACCACTGTGCTCTGCCTGGGGCCCCATATGCTGCCTGGGGCCCCTGTGCTCTGCCTGGGGCCACTGTGCTCTGCCTGGGGCCCCATATGCTGCCTGGGGCCACTGTGCTCTGCCTGGGGCCCCATATGCTGCCTGGGGCCCCTGTGCTCTGCCTGGGGCCCCATATGCTGCCTGGGGCCCCTGTGCTCTGCCTGGGGCCCCTGTGCTCTGCCTGGGGCCCCTGTGCTCTGCCTGGGGCCCCATATGCTACCTGGGGCCCCTGTGCTCTGCCTGGGGCCACTGTGCTCTGCCTGGGGCCCCATATGCTGCCTGGGGCCACTGTGCTCTGCCTGGGGCCCCATATGCTGCCTGGGGCCCCTGTGCTCTGCCTGGAGCCCCATATGCTGCCTGGGGCCCCTGTGCTCTGCCTGGGGCCCCATGTTCTGCCTGGGGCCCCTGTGCTCTGCCTGGGGCCCCATATGCTGCCTGGGGCCCCTGTGCTCTGCCTGGGGCCCCATGTTCTGCCTGGGGCCCCTGTGCTCTGCCTGGGGCCACTGTGCTCTGCCTGGGGCCCCATAGGCTGCCTGGGGCCCCTGTGCTCTGCCTGGGACCACTGTGCTCTGCCTGGGGCCCCATATGCTGCCTGGGGCCCCTGTGCTCTGCCTGGGGCCACTGTGCTCTGCCTGGGGCCCCATATGCTGCCTGGGGCCCCTGTGCTCTGCCTGGGGCCCCATATGCTGCCTGGGGCCCCTGTGCTCTGCCTGGAGCCCCATATGCTGCCTGGGGCCCCTGTGCTCTGCCTGGGGCCCCATGTTCTGCCTGGGGCCCCTGTGCTCTGCCTGGGGCCACTGTGCTCTGCCTGGGGCCCCATAGGCTGCCTGGGGCCCCTGTGCTCTGCCTGGGACCACTGTGCTCTGCCTGGGGCCCCATATGCTGCCTGGGGCCCCTGTGCTCTGCCTGGGGCCACTGTGCTCTGCCTGGGGCCCCATATGCTGCCTGGGGCCCCTGTGCTCTGCCTGGGGCCCCATATGCTGCCTGGGGCCCCTGTGCTCTGCCTGGGGCCCCTGTGCTCTGCCTGGGGCCCCATGTTCTGCCTGGGGCCCCTGTGCTCTACCTGGGGCCACTGTGCTCTGCCTGGGGCCCCATGTTCTGCCTGGGGCCACTGTGCTCTGCCTGGGGCCCTATAAGCTGCCTGGGGCCCCTGTGCTCTGCCTGGGACCACTGTGCTCTGCCTGGGGCCCCATATGCTGCCTGGGGCCCCTGTGCTCTGCCTGGGGCCACTGTGCTCTGCCTGGGGCCCCATATGCTGCCTGGGGCCACTGTGCTCTGCCTGGGGCCCCATATGCTGCCTGGGGCCCCTGTGCTCTGCCTGGGGCCCCATATGCTGCCTGGGGCCCCTGTGCTCTGCCTGGGGCCCCTGTGCTCTGCCTGGGGCCCCTGTGCTCTGCCTGGGGCCCCATATGCTACCTGGGGCCCCTGTGCTCTGCCTGGGGCCACTGTGCTCTGCCTGGGGCCCCATATGCTGCCTGGGGCCACTGTGCTCTGCCTGGGGCCCCATATGCTGCCTGGGGCCCCTGTGCTCTGCCTGGAGCCCCATATGCTGCCTGGGGCCCCTGTGCTCTGCCTGGGGCCCCATGTTCTGCCTGGGGCCCCTGTGCTCTGCCTGGGGCCCCATATGCTGCCTGGGGCCCCTGTGCTCTGCCTGGGGCCCCATGTTCTGCCTGGGGCCCCTGTGCTCTGCCTGGGGCCACTGTGCTCTGCCTGGGGCCCCATAGGCTGCCTGGGGCCCCTGTGCTCTGCCTGGGACCACTGTGCTCTGCCTGGGGCCCCATATGCTGCCTGGGGCCCCTGTGCTCTGCCTGGGGCCACTGTGCTCTGCCTGGGGCCCCATATGCTGCCTGGGGCCCCTGTGCTCTGCCTGGGGCCCCATATGCTGCCTGGGGCCCCTGTGCTCTGCCTGGGGCCCCTGTGCTCTGCCTGGGGCCCCATGTTCTGCCTGGGGCCCCTGTGCTCTACCTGGGGCCACTGTGCTCTGCCTGGGGCCCCATGTTCTGCCTGGGGCCACTGTGCTCTGCCTGGGGCCCTATAAGCTGCCTGGGGCCCCTGTGCTCTGCCTGGGACCACTGTGCTCTGCCTGGGGCCCCATATGCTGCCTGGGGCCCCTGTGCTCTGCCTGGGGCCACTGTGCTCTGCCTGGGGCCCCATATGCTGCCTGGGGCCACTGTGCTCTGCCTGGGGCCCCATATGCTGCCTGGGGCCCCTGTGCTCTGCCTGGGGCCCCTGTGCTCTGCCTGGGGCCCCTGTGCTCTGCCTGGGGCCCCATATGCTGCCTGGGGCCCCTGTGCTCTGCCTGGGGCCACTGTGCTCTGCCTGGGGCCCCATATGCTGCCTGGGGCCACTGTGCTCTGCCTGGGGCCCCATATGCTGCCTGGGGCCCCTGTGCTCTGCCTGGGCCCCATATGCTGCCTGGGGCCCCTGTGCTCTGCCTGGGGCCACTGTGCTCTGCCTGGGGCCCCATAGGCTGCCTGGGGCCCCCTGTGCTCTGCCTGGGACCACTGTGCTCTGCCTGGGGCCCCATATGCTGCCTGGGGCCCCTGTGCTCTGCCTGGGGCCACCGTGCTCTGCCTGGGGCCCCATATGCTGCCTGGGGCCCCTGTGCTCTGCCTGGGTGTAGGACACTGGTGACGTCACTTATCTCCGGACATTAGCTCCGGACATTAGCTCCGGACATTATCTCCGGACATTAGCTCCGGACATTATCTCCGGACTTTAGCTCCGGACAAAGCCACGGAAGTTGGCACAAATTGCAGGAAGTAGTATTCTAGGCAATTATATATTAGATATATATACAGGATACATATATATATATATATATATATATAGATATATACTGTATATATATACATATATATATATATATATATATATATATATATTTATCTCTAATGGGTCTTTTTAAATATTTTAAATTTAATAAGACAATAATTTTCTTTTCAGCTAAACTGTTTTGTTATGTACTACAATTCCCTGTTCCTTGTACAAAAAAATAACTATTTTAATAGTTTCTAATGAAAAATTCAGACATCCAGCAGTTTGGCTCAAGTTCCTCAATTAGTGTATGCTACATTTATAATTTATTTTCTTCTATCAATCAATTCAATGGTTACTGCAGCTGCTTATGCTTGGTCTTGAAAATTGATGCTCATGAAATTATAATATTTGTTATGCCATTTCCTCTTAATGAACTGGTCTGATGAGCCCTTTCCTGTACATATACATGGCTGTATATTACTTGGCATACAGCTCTGTGCTCTCTGGATACTTTCAACAATAATGTCAAATATGAAGAATATTGTGATTTTTCTTCAGATAAAACATCCTTCTGAAAAGCAAAAATTTCAAAATGCATTTTTTTTATCTAGATGCTTGCTATGATATTTTAATAAGAATCACTTTTTTAACACATTTACGTTTCTAAAAAGGCTGAATATATATTTCTATAAGCAATGAAATGTCATTTTATAGTGTTTCATAAATACTGTTTATAAAGGATTGTTCTCTTTCAGAAAATGTTATTTCATAGGCCATGGGCCTTACACACTCCAGTTGCAGCACAGGCTCTCTGCTGCTGCCTCAGCTTCTGTAGTTTGTCTGCAGCAAAGACATCACATTGTCAGTGATGCAGTCAATTACTAAGCTCAGAAGTTCTGCCTTGCAGATGGCGTGAACTGCTGATCTTTAGGATTGGCTGCAGTGCTGTTGATGATGTCAGTGCTGCAGACAAACAGAAGAGACTGAGTTAACAGCACATAGTCATCGGATAATTTTACTCATGACTTATTTCCATTATGTGGAAATTCAACTGCACCTTACAGCTTCACACCATCTTGTAATCAAGTGGACATGACCACAATGTGGTCATGTCCACAATGTGGTCATGTACCGCCTTACCAACACCGGAGCTCCTGCAACCCCCAACCTACTGTCTCCTTCCCCATAATCCTGCAGAATGTAAGCCCACAAGGGCAGGGTCCTCGCCCCTCTGTACCAGTCTGTCATTGTAAGTTTGTCTACTGTAAGTGATATCTGTAACTTGTATGTAACCCCTTCTCATGTACAGCACCATGGAATCAATGGTGCTATATAAATAAATAATAATAATAATAATAATAATAATAATAATAATAAATAATGATCACAGAGAAGCACATTGGGTGTCGAAAGAAAAAAGATGTATCTCACCCCTTACGACTAATGTGAGTCCCTAACAAAGTGTAAAGAGCCTGTGAGCCAGTAGGTGTTGCACATCTTAGATCCACATAGTAAAGCAATCCAACACATTTTGTGATAAAATTCTTCTGTAAAGAAAAGTGTAAAACACATCCACATCATGATTAAAAGCAAGTTTGTTCGAAATACGCAGGTAGATTTACACCACTGTACCGTGCTACTATAGTCTTTTCTGGCCTTCGTATTTGGATGTATTTAACACAATTCAATAAGGAAGAATTTTATCCAAAGAAGTGCTGGAATGCATGATAATTTGCATTTAAGACAAAAGAAAATTGAAACAATATACAAGTGGCATACCCTTTTAAAAGTAATATATACTGTAGATGAACTCAAGGCATATACAAAAATAAATTAACTGTGAAATTCCTAACTGGAAAAGCTTACAATGTAAAATACTGTTCAAATATTAAGTATATCATAGTCACAATATTAAAATATGTGAAGTTATTTTATGTATAGAAGCGTTAATAAACTGAAATATGTGTTAATAGATTGTAGAAAGAGCTTAAAGGCATGATTTGGATTACAAATATAGATAGCTTTTTTGCACATCAGGAATTCTAAACATGCATACTAATTTCCTCAGGGATTTGCAGTAACTAAATAGAATAATAATGATGTGAATTAGAACATCAGGTATAATCATGGTGACTTGAACTATATAATAAAAGTCTTGCCATACGGATTATAGGGCATTTTTTATTCTTTACATAGAAACATTGTTCTATGATTTATGATATACTGGCAAGTATTTTGTGTGTTAATTATGTTTTTGTATATTCATTATCTTTAAACACATGAGTTCAGAATTGTGTTAGCTTTTCAAGACCTCATCCACAGCTTGTGGAAAATAGTTTCAAATTCACAGCATGAAAGTTCTGTTGCAGACTTTAATACGTATTTCAGCTGCTTAACTACATAAAGTACAATTTCTGCTTCTGAAATTCATTAAATTAAATCTTTAACAATATTAACAGCAAGAAATGTTGCATAAAAACATACAACATACACAATGCTTGAAGTTAACCATAAAGGTGTAGCATATACCACAAAGCCCATAACTTACTACCATAAATCACTAGAGATGATCAAATTGATTTAAAATTTCCAGCAACATTTCACAAAGTGTTAAGGTTGTGTGGAAAAAGTAGAGAAATCTGTGCATCCCAATTTCTTGTATAAAAACATCCAAATTGTATTTCATCTTGATTAAAAAACAGCATGTCACATTATAGGGGTATATTCCATAAAAAACACTGTTTCTGGATTGTAACCACCTTCAGTCATTGTGAATTATGGCTTAAGGTTGCATAATTGAGGCATGGGCGCATGGTCTTCCCCACAATACCTTGCAACAAATTGATCACATGGACTAGCACAGTCTGTCAGGGGGGACTTAAAATGATGTGGGCAGGAAAATCAGAAGCCATTTTTGGATTTTGCAGCCCTAAGGAAATGAGATCACAATGCACCGCTCATCATTACAGATAGTAAATACTATTGCAGTGCTAAAAAACGTAATGATTAAAACATTTTAAAAACATAATGCACTGTAGGACAGGTTAGTACCCCTCTATCCTAAATATGCTACTTACAGTACAGACTAAAACTTTGGACACACCTTCTCATTTAAAGATTTCTCTGTATTTTCATGACTATGAAAATTGAACATTCACACTGAAGGCATCAAAACAATGAATTAACACATGTGAAATTATGTACTTAACAAAAAAGTGTGAAACAACTGAAATTATGTCTTATATTCTAGGTTCTTCAAAGTAGCCACCTTTTGCTTTGATGACTGCTTTGCACACTTTTGGCAATCTCTTGATGAGCTTCAAGAGGTAGGTTGATGACACTTGCAGCTCTTCTGGCCAATCGATCACAAAGCCTTGCTCATTAAGGTAATGAATATGCTTTCCACGCCTATGGGCATGGAGAGATGTGCATATTCATTACCTTAATGATCAGGGCAAAGTGATCGCTTGGCCGGAAGAGCTGCTGGCGCCGGAACCAATGAGGTGCATTTCCAGCAAGGGCGCACCAGAAGGTGAGTAGGATGAGTGCTGGAAGCTGGCATCTGCGGCTGGCACTATGCACTATTACAGCAGTGGCCCAGGCATTAGCCACAGCCACCGACTCCTGCCTCTTTGACCCGCTGCTTTGCCGCTCCACCTCCTCCGCCGCCTCTCTAAGACAATTGACTTGTGTATAAGCCAAGGGGGGCGTTTTCAGCACAAAAAAAAGTGCTGAAAAACTCAGCTTATACACGAGTATATACGGGAAGTATATCTTTTTCACCAGCTTTTTGACAAGTCATTGTTTCTTCACTTTGAAAACACTTTATCTGTTCCTATACTCTAAATAAAGGGATCGATGTTAAACGGCTTAATAAAATGTAATTGTTTTTACATAATCAATTTGACAATATCATGCCTCTTTCAGATGCCAAAAATTGGATATTTTTTCCCTCTCAGAAGTTGAGAAGCCATTGATTCTTTAATTTAAAAGGAAACACCTGTTCCTTATCAAAAATAAAGGTATAATTTTTGGATGGCTTGTTGAAAAGCTGTCACTTCTTCATTTACTAAAGAACAAAGCTCCTGATTTTAACCAAACCAAACAAAGACCATATTTGCACCACACTGTGTAAATAATTAGTGCCTTATTCCATTTTCACCACCTCTATAGTAACAGTAGCAAGGCAGGCATCTTCCTTCAAAAAGAGGTAATGTTTTAACTGTTTTTACAATTTAAGCAGTCTAAAAATTCTGGTACTGTACTATATTGTTAAATTGGCTTTTTATTGCCACCAGTTACCAACCATTCTCCTCTAGCCAGGTAGGTTGAGGTCACGTGGACATTCATAAGGATATGTTTGCTTCAAATAGCTAAAAAAAAACAGTCCTAGGAGACATGAGAGTGTTATACAAGACGTTTCTTAGCATTTAGAAGTTTTGTATTATTTATTAAAATCTTTATAGTACTGAAATTTTTATCACATTTATTTACCGCCAATTACATTTTTGGGGAAAATTCTGTGAAACTAGCAAATTAAACTTTCAAAATGTTCACTAATTTCTAATATTCACCATATAGAGTCACAAAATGGTAATGCTGTGAAAAAATGTGAGAAATCATCTGACTGCTCACATGAACACTATGTGAACTGTTATGCAAACACTATACTGTATATTGTATTTATGTTATCAAAGAAAATTCCTGAACCCCATAGTTATATCATGAAACTGTTTAAAAGGTTCACAAAATGACTGTTACCCATACGAATTCAAAATAATTTGAATCCCAAAGCCTACAGTAGTTATTTTAAAAAAATCTGTTATCAGAAAAATCTGGAGCCTTTTAATTCCAAATTGACATCGTTTTCATTTTTCCCTGTGACCATATATGCACCAATTATTTCACAGAAACCATGTATTTTTGTCGGACATACTATAGAGTGTGAATTCATATCAATAATACATTATCTCTGCAAATAAAACAGCAAAAGAGTATGCGAATACTCAGTTAAGAAACGAAGCTGCAACAGTGAAATATATATAAAACATGAGTACCGTAATGTGGGAGTTGACTTGGCTTCAGCACCACACTTTTATGCTTTATATTCAGAAATATTCTGGGATAATACATATAATTTATAAATATTTTCTTCTACTATATCAAGATAACAGGAATAAAGTTTTTTTTTTCTAGAAATTATAATTGGTGACCTATTCTTATGATTTCTTAGGATATCGATATTATCAGTGTTTGACCTGAGGTTGTAATATCCCTGTCAAACAGAGGCAGCAAATGAACTGGCCCAATAGCATAACAATTGAAAAAGCCTGGTAGCTCTTAACACTGTTGCTGCACAGTTCATTTACTGCGACTGAGATTCATTACCAAACATACAAATGCATATGTCTATCTAGACAATTTAGGAGACTCAGTCAAAAACCAAATCTACTACATTCAGGTCTGGTGCTATAGCCTTGATATGATTGTTTCTATAAATATTTCTATCACCTAAATAAATATATACTTGTACATTGTACTCCAATTACCTTTTTTTACTTTTTATCACTACTGATACATACAGTTCATCTTTATGAATTATCAGAGTTCGGTGGCATTGACAAAATTTCCATTTTTATTTTATTCTTTTCATAGCGCTAATATGTTATAATAATTGTTATGTAATGTTTACAGTATAAATTGTATTGCAATAGTCTGGATGTGCTATAAAAAAGCTACATTTTCTACAGTTTTATTACACTATATTCTATAGCAATTATTTTGAAAATTGGTGGGACACTTTATGAATGATTGTATGTTTTGGTCAGTCATTGATAAATGCTTAAAATTAATGCTGCTTTTTGCCTGTTGTTTTTAATTGAACATTGTAGCTGTCTATAAATGAATGTTGATCTATGGTGAGGCTTAGCACAGGAAATAAATTATTGACAGATAAAAGTACCCAATGCATGTAGTCTTCTTTCCAACAGTACTCAATCATTCTGCCTAAAGTTAGTTAGCTGAATGGAAGAAGGTATGGTATTCTAGTGAAAATGAATAGTACAGTTCAAGGGAAAAAAAATAGCTACACACTATTCTTGTTGTCAAAAAGCATCAGAAACATAATTAAAACAAGCTAAAATGTGAAGATACTGGCAATGCTTTGAAATAGATTCTTTTTTTAAATTTGACTTTGTAAAGAAGAAGCATAAAAGCCACACATGGATTATAAAAGACATTTTTTACACTCTCGGCAATTAGCAGGAGCATAAGGATTAATAAATTCTTTTCTGATGAATCACTATGGCTGACTCACAGTATTATGTCAGAGGCCAATTTGGCATATAATAAAGTTGAAGAGGACATTGTGCATGTTGACAAAGGAATTTGAGAGGCCTGAGAGAGCTGCCTGGAGGACCAGACAAGGGACTTGCAGCAATATAGGTGAACAGAGAAGTATCATCATCATTTTTTTTCAACCTACATTTAGTATATTCTGGTGTCTAGAAAGACCCAAGAGCATTATAAGGAATATTCAATTTGCATAAAACAATTTCAATGTGAATTACATTTCTTGACCAAATTTGAGCAAATTGCTAAATTAAAATTTTTAGTGGATTTGATCATCTTTAATTACAATATATTAAAAATATTATACATTTAATATCGTTCTATTATAGTCCCAGAATTCAAATTAGATTATCAAGTAGCGAAAGAAGCCTTTTCAAAATCAAACTTAATATGACACTACACAGTTTTTAATATGATTCCAATCACAGCCATGCCATTTACCTGATTTACTTATCATCCGCCCCAAGTTCATATATGTTAATACAGGAATCATTTTTCACATGCACTTTATCATGGGTTAGAAAAAAGAAAAGCACTCACCGATCTGAAAAATCCTTAGCTTTATTGAGTCTTCATTAAAAAGAGTCCATGGCCGGGAGAGTGAGGAAAGGAGATAGTGCGAGCAGGTCAGAACGACGGCTGTTTCGCGCTATGTCAGCGCTTCTACGGCTACGGCTATGGCTATGGGTGGAGCCGTAGAAACTCTGGCATAGCGCGAAATGGCCGTCGTTCTGACCTGCTTGCACTAACTCCTCTCCCCACTCTCTTCATTGCACATGCACTTTACTAATATGATTTTACCAAGGATATGAAGTTACACCCCATACCTCTAAACATACAGTATACCCATATTGTCAGTGCCACCCCTGGCTGTTATTCCACTAAATTCTGTAATCGAGCACGAATGCAGCATTGAGGAGGGGGAAAGAGGGACGGGAGCTCCCTCTGCCTTCAGATCAATGTCCCCATGATGTCATCACGGGGGCCTGATCATTGTCATGGTGACCCAATCTCATCATGATGACCCACGTGTCACTAAGATACAGAGAGCTTCTATTACCATGCTCGCAGCATGGTGTCAGAAGCTTTCCATACAGTTATAATGCAGTACAGTGCTGTTGCGTTGCAATGCATCATACCTTCAATCAAAGTAAAAAAAAGTGAAAATCCCATAAAAAGACTAGGTAAAAAAGGAAAATGAAATAAAATATGTAAAAAAAAATTTCAAAATAATAATAATGCAAACAAATTCACTAATAAATACACATTTTTATGCAAAAACCAAAAAGTACACGTTTGGTATTGCCGCATCTGGAACAATCCGATCCAAAATCCATAAAATCCGATCCATAAAAGTGTCTTGCTAGTTAACCTCTTCAGTGAATGGTGTAAAAAAACACAAAAAGGTAGCATACTATGCTTGATCATTAAGCCTCTTTGAAAAAGTAGAATAAAACGCAATTAAAAACGACGAATGTCAAATAAAAATAGAATCACTGAAAATGTCTTCTTGTCCCGTAAAAACAAGCCACCATACAGCTCCATCAGCAGAAAAATAAAAAAAGTTATAGCTCTCAGAATAAAGCAATGCAAAAATTGTTTTTTCTATAGAAAGTTTTTATTGTGTAAAAGTGGCAAAACATAAAAAATATAAATGTGGCATTGCTGTAATTGTACTGACCCAAAAATAAAGAGGATTCTGGTGCCAATTTTACCCACTTCTTGTGTGAAAATACTAAATCTGGGGCTAAAACAAAAGTTTAGTCATAAAAATATAATTATTTTTTTCTTCACTGGCCAATGGTATAACATTCTGTGACCCCCCAACTGATGGTGTCATAATGATAACTGCACCCCTAGATCACTGCACCCCTTCATCAAGAGGTGTATTTTATAAAATGGGGTCCCTTATGAGTTCTGTTGTTCTGGCACCTTAGAGGCTTTTCAAGAGGGTCATGGCACCTTCAAACCATAATAGTAAAAGCTGCACTACAATATGGCACTCCTTCCCTTTTGAGCTTTGCACTGTGCCTCAAAAGTAGTTTTCATCCACACATTGGGTATTGGCACACTCAGTAAAAATGTCACAGCACGTGCTGGGGTCTATTTTCTACTGTTACCCTTGAGAAAATAAAATTAATTGGAGCTAAAAGAACAATTTTGTGGGAAAATGTGATTTTTTTCTATTTTCTTAGCTCTGTTATAAACTTCTGTTGAGCACCTGGTGGTTCAAGATGCTCACCACAGATCTGCATAAGTTCCTTGAGGGGTCTAGTTTCCAAAATGGTATCACTTGTGAGGGGTTTCCACTCTTTAGGCACATCAGGGGCTCTCCAAAAGTGACATGGTGTCCGCTCTCGATTCCAGCCAGTTTTGTGTTCAAAAAGTCAAACATTAGTCCTTCCCTTCTGGGTCCTGCCATGCGCCCAAACAGTGGCCTTCCTCTACACATGGGATATAGCCATACTCAGGATAAATTTCACTACAATTTTTGGGGTCCAGTTTCTCCTGCTACCTTTGTTAAAAGAAAAAAATGGTGCTAAAAGATGATTTTTGTGGAGAATTGTTATTTTTAATTTTCACAGCTCTACATTATAAACTTATGTGAAGCACCTGGGGGTTCAAGGTTCTCACCAAACATCTATATAAGTCACTTTAGAGGTCTAATTTCTAAAATGGGGTCACTTGGGGGGTTTTCACTGTTTAGACACATCAGGGGCTCTCTAAATGTGACATGGTGTCCACTCTCGATTCCAGACAATTTTGCTTTCAATACATGAAACGGTGTCCTTCCCTTCCAAGCCCTGTCGTGCACCCAAACAGTGGTCTTTCTCCACAAATGGGGTATGGCATACTCAGGAGTAATTGAACAACAGTTTTTGGGGTCCATTTTCTCCTGCTACCTTTGTTAAAATAAAAAGTTTGGGGCTAAATTTGATTTTTGTGGAAAAAAAATAGATTTTTAATCTTGACAGCGCAACGTTATAAACTTAAGTGAAGCACCTGGGGGTTCAAGGCGCTCATCAAACATCTAGATAAGTCCCTTGAGGGATCTAGTTTCCAAAATTGAGTAATTTATGGGGGGTTTCCACTGTTTAGGAAAATCAGGGCCATTCCAAACCCGACATGGGGTCCATTCTCGATTCCAGACAATTTTACTTTCAAAACCTCAAATGGTGCTCATTCCCTTCCAAGCCCTGCCGTGCACCTAAAGAGTGGTCTTTCTCCACAAATGGGGTGTCAGCATTCTCTGGAGAAATTGCACAACAAATTTGGTGGTTCAATTTCTCCTAATACTTTTGAGAAAATGAAAATGGTGTCCGAAGTAAAATTTTTGTTAAAAGTTAAATGTTCATTTTTTCCTTCCACATTGCTTCAGTTCTTGTGAAGCACCTGAAGGGTTAATAAACTTTGTGAATGTGGTTTTGAACACCTTGACGGGTGCAGTTTTTATAAACATGTCACTGTTGCCTATTTTCTGCCAATTAGGCCCACAAAGTCACTTCAAATATGATGTGGTCCCCAAAAAATGATTTTGTAAATTTAGTTGGAAAATGAGAAATTGCTGGTTAACTTTTAACCCTCATGACTTCCTAAGCAAAAAATTATGTTTCAAAAATTGCACTGATGTAAAGTAGACATGTGGGACATGTGATTAATTAATTATTTTGTGTGACATAAATCTCTGATTTAGGGGCATAAAAATTAAAAGTTTGAAAATTGTAAAATCTTCTACATTTTTGCCAAATTTACCGTATATGTATATTTTCCCTTTTGAAATCTGTTCAGTTAATAATGTCAAAATATATATCCTCTAGTATACTAAGCATATTCCACTATCTTGTGACAGGAGATAATTACCATATTTTTCAGATTATAAGATGCACTTTTTTCCCCAAAATTTGGGGAGAAAATGGGGGTGCATCTTATAATGCGGATATACCTGACTGGATGCAGGCTGGGATGAGGGGGCGTTCGGATGTGCGGTGAGGCTTGCTGCTGCGGGTGTCCGGTGCTGCCGTTGTCAGGTACTGAGGGGACTCTGCCGACATCTTGTGAAAGCGCAGTACCCCAGCAGTGATATGGTCTCCTATGCGGTGGACTGAAAATGGCTGTTTTTGCCCATTCACTTTATTGGTGTCAGGTAGAATCCTTCAGTTACTTCAGGTTGCTTCCTGACACCATTAAAGTGAATGGACAAAACCTGGACCCTGAAAAGATCAGGATTTAGCTGAAAAACTTGATTTTGCCTGACTTGAAAAAAACATAGTGAGTAAGCACAGACTTGCAATCTGATTTTACACAGCACTTACTTTTAGTAAGAGCGCTGGCATTAATGACAATCTTCAGTATACAAAATACGAGAGTGTTGCGAAACACCCTCATTTGCATATAAAATAAAGAAGATTTAACTTTATAGCATCAATAAAAATTATTCTATAGGAATATGCCCCTTAACCCCCATTCTAAAGTGTCAGTCTCCCCCAAATCCCCAGCCTGCATGGCTCCAACCTCCCCAGTATATAGCATCTTGAGCCTCCCTTGTTCACAAGTATAAAGCAGCACCAGCCTCCCCTGTTCACCAGTGTATAGCAGCTTGTGCCTCCCCTGTTCACCAGAATATTCCAGCACCAGCCTCCCCTGTTCCCCAGTATATAGCAGCACCAGCCTCACCTGTTCACCAGTTTATAGCAGCTCCAGCCTCCTCTCACTAGTATATAGCAGCTGCAGCCTCCCCTGTTCCCCAGTATACAGCACCAGCCTCCTCTCACCAGTATATGCACCAGCCTCCCCTTTTCACCAGTGTACAGAAGCTCCAGCCTCCTCTTACCAGTATATAGCAGCTGCAGCTTCCCCTGTTCCCCAGTGTACAGCAGCACCATCCTCCTCTCACCAGTACACAGCACAACCTCCTGTCACCAGCCTCCTCTCACCAGAATACAGCACAGCCTCCCATCACCAGAATCCTCTCACCAGTATACAGCACAGCCTCCCATCACCAGCCTCCTCTCACCAGTATACAGCACAGCCTCCCCTGTGATCAGCCTCCTCTCACCAGTATACAGCACAGCCTCCCCATCACCAGCCTCCTCACCAGTATACAGCACAGCCTCTCATCACCAGCCTCCTCTCAACAGTATGCAGCACAACCTCCCCATCACCAGCCTCCTCTCACTAGTATACAGTGCCTTGCGGAGGTATTCGGCTCCCTGGAACTTTTCAACCTTTTCCCACTTATCATGCTTCAAACATAAAGACACCAAATGTAAACTTTTGGTGAAGAATCAACAACAAGTGGAACCCAATTGTGAAGTTGAACTAAATTTATTTGTTATTTTAAATTTTTGTGGAAGTTCGAAAATAAGAAAAATTGGGCGTGCAATATTATTCATCCCCTTTAACTTAATACTTTGTTGTGCCACCTTTTTCTACGATTTCAGCTGCAAGTTGCTTATGGTATGTCTCTATTAATTTTGTATATTGAGAAACTGAAATTCTTGCCCATTCTTCCTTGGTAAACAGCTCAAGCTCACGGAGATTTGCTGGAGATCGTTTGTGAACAGCAGTTTTCAGCTCTTTCCACAGATTCTCGACTGGATTGAGGTCTGGACTTTGACTTGGCCATTATAACACCTGGATACATTTATTTATGAACCATTCAATTGCAGATTTTGCTTTATGTTTGCGATCATTGTTTTGTTGGAAGACAAATCTCCGTCCCAGTCTCAGGTCTTTTGCAGACTCCAACAGGTTTTCTTCAAGAATAGTCCTGTATTTGGCTCCTCCATCCATTTTCCCATCAATTTTAACCACCTTCCCTGTCCCTGCTGAAGAAAAGCAGGCCCAAACCATGATGCTGCCACCACCATGTTTGACACTGGGGAAGGTGTGTTCAGGGTGATGAGCTGTGTTGCCTTTACGCCAAACATATCATTTGGCATTGTTGCCAAATGTTCAATTTTGGCTTCATCTGACCAGAGCACCTTCTTCCACATGTTTGGTGTGTCTCCCACGTGGCTTGTTGCAAACTTTAAACAACACTTTTTAGGGATATCTTTGAGAAATGCCTTTCTTCTTGCCACTCTTCCATAAAGGCCAGATTTGTGCAGTGTGCGACTGATTGTTGTCCTATGGACAGACTGTTCCACCTCAGCTGTAGATTTCTGCAGTTCATCCAGAGTGATGATGGACCTCTTGGCTGCATCTCTGATCAGTCTTCTCCTTGTTTGAGATAAAAGTTTAGATGGACGACTAGGTCTTGGTAGATTTACAGTGGTATGATACTCCTTACATTTCAATATGATTGCTTGCACAGTGCTCCTTGATATGTTGAAAGTTTTGGAAATCATTTTGTATCCAAATCCAGCTTTGAACTTCTCCATAACAGTATCATGGACCTGCCTGTTGTGTTCCTTGGTCTTCATGATGCTCTTTGTTCTTCAAACAGAACCCTGAGACTATCACAGAGCAGGTGCATTTATAAGGAGACTTGATTACACAGAGGTGTGTTATTTATCACCATTAGGCATTTAGGACAACATTGGATCATTCAGAGATTCACAATTAACTTCTTTAGTGAGTTTGCTGCACTGAAAGTAAAGGGTCGAATAATATTGCATGCCCCCCATTTCAGTTTTTGAATTTCCACAAAAATGTAAAATAACCAATAAATTTCATTCAACTCCACAATTGTGTTCCACTTGTTGTTGATTCCTCACCAAAAATTAACATTTTGTATCTTTATGTTTGAAGCATGATATGTGGGAAAGGTTGAAAAGTTCCAGGGAGCCGAATGCTTTTGCAAGGCACTGTACAGCACAGCCTCCCGTCATCAGCTTTGCCCCATCTTCAGCTCTCCTGCTTTTGTGTCCTCCTCACATGCACAGACGCTGTAGCACCTCGGAGGCAGAGACCTCTCTGACCCCGGAAGATGCGGTGACACTACTTCCAGGGTCAGTCAGCTCCCTGCATTGAGGTGAACATGGAGGTGCGCCCCCCTCCATACTTCCCATCTTTTGAAGAAGGGAAAGAGGGATGAATTTTGCAGCGCGCCCAGCGGCAAATTTTTGGCCCATTTCACTCATTTCACAACTAGTCACACCCACATCCACGCCAAATCGACACCCATTTAGCACTGCTGATCACACTGTTTCAAAAACAATAATTATAAACAGAAAAAAATAAATGTATTTACAATTAATGAATTAAAGTATTAATGCAAACTTGGTAATAATATTTGCTTTAACCCCTTAACGACCGCCGATACGCCTTTTAACGGCGGCCGCTAAGGGTACTTAAACCACAGCGCCGTTAATTAACGGCGCTGTGGAAAAAGTGAATAGCGCCCCCCAGAGTCGGATTTTCTCTGGGGTCTCGGTTGCCGAGGGTAGCCGAGACCCCAGAGAACATGATTCGGGGGTTTTTTACCGACCCCCGAGTTGCGATCGCCGGTAATTAACCGTTTACCGGCGGTCGCAACAAAAAAAAAAAAAACGTGATTTGCCGTTTAATTTCTCTGTCCTCCGATGTGATCGCACATCGGAGGACAGAGAAATGTGGTCCCCGATGGCCCCCAATAGCCCCCCAATACTTACCTACCTCCCCCGGTGCTCCTCGTGTCTCCCCATGGGCGCCGCCATCTTTTTTCCGGGAAAAAATGGCGGGCGCACGCGCAGTGCGCCCGCCGCCCGGCACCCGGAAGTTCTTTGGGGTCTCGGCTGCCGGGGGTAGCCGAGACCCCAAAGAACATGATCGGGGTCGATTTGCACCGACCCCTGCTTTGCGATCGCCGGTAATTAACAGTTTACCGGCGACCGCAAAAAAAAAAAAAAAAAAAAAAGCGATCAGTTATTTCTCTGTCCTCTGATGTGATCGCACATCAGAGGACAGAGAAATAGGGGGATTCGGGGACCCTAACATACTCACCCGGGGTCCCTGGGTCCTCTTCTGTCTTCTCCTGCCAGCCGGCTTTTTCATCATGGCGGGCGCATGCGCAGTGCGCCCGCCATCTGCTGCCATCTGCCGGCCGGCAGGAGAAGACAAGTTGGGGCTAAAATTAGGGTTAGGGTTAGGGTTAGGGTTAGAGTTAGGGTTAGGGTTAGGGTTAGGGTTGGGGCTAAATTTAGGGCTAGGGTTAGGGTTAGGCTACTTTCACACTAGCGTTTTTTGGCTTCCGTCGCAATGCGTCGTTGGAGAAAAAACGCATCCTGCAAAAGTGCTTGCAGGATGCGTTTTTTCTCCATTGGCTTGCATTAGCGACGCATTGCGACGGATTGCCACATGTCGCATCCGTCGTGCGACGGATGCGTCGTGCTTCGGCGGACCGTCGACACAAAAAAAACTACATGTAACTTTTTTGTGCGACGTGTCCCACATATTTCAGTGCCACGTGCCACGTATTTAAGTGACACGTGCCACGTATCAAAGTGCCACGTGCCACATATTTCAGTGCCACGTATCAAAGTGCCACGTGCCACGTATCAAAGTGCCACGTGCCACGTATCAAAGTGCCACGTGCCACGTATCAAAGTGCCACGTGCCACGTATCAAAGTGCCACGTGCCACATATTTCAGTGCCACGTGCCACGTATCAAAGTGCCACGTGCCACGTATCAAAGTGCCACGTGCCACATCTTTCAGTGCCACGTGCCACGTATTTAAGTGACACGTGCCACGTATCAAAGTGCCACGTGCCACATATTTCAGTGCCACGTATCAAAGTGCCACGTGCCACGTGCCACGTATCAAAGTGCCACGTGCCACGTATCAAAGTGCCACGTGCCACGTATTTCAGTGCCACGTATTTAAGTGACACGTATCATGTATAAGTGCCACGTGTCACGTATTTAATTGCCACATATTTAAGTGCCACGTATCAAGATTTTCCATGGAGAACAGACACATCCAGAGATATGTCTGCTCTCCACGGCTGCAGCAACACACTGACAGGAGCCATAGTTCCTGTCGGTGTGTCACTGCGCATGCGCGAGCGAGTTTACCGGCGGTCATTGACCCCGGCACTCTCGCTTAACGGCAGTGCTGCGTGGGAAAGTTCAACGCAGCTGTACTGCTGTTAACCGAGACGCCGGAGTCATTGAACTCCGGAACAGTACGCGATACACTGCTAGGAGCTTCGCTCCTGGCAGTGTATCGCCGGAGAGCAGCCGATCGGCGTGGGACACTCGTTTTATGGATTCTGCGGACAGGGAGTATGAATTTGGTTTATTATTTTTGGATTTTTTCCTGGAGGATCGAGGGCTTCGCCTACAAGTGTGCTGTTGGTGAGTATATACTCTGTGTTATATGTTGTATGTACTGTGTGTCATGTATGTGTATTGTGTGTAGGTGTTTTGTGTAACTTTACAATTGTGCTAAGTCGCCGGACACAGGGACAACTCTCCCATCCTAATACCGGATGGGAGTAGTAGTCCCATACGGCGACTTAGCACAATGGTGGCACTAGCGTCGCATGGGGACACACACACGCACACACACGCACACACACGCACACACACACACACAGAAGGACTCCATGCTGCTTCACTGGGGGGCGGGGGCTTCCCTCTTCCTGTCCGACGTCACGTCCGGTCCTGGGTGTCAACCCCTCCGTACAAAGACGCCGACACCCAGGACAAAGGCGCTGTGTGTGGAAGGTAATATGGGGCCCTAGGGGGATACGCAGACACGCCGCTGCGTAAAGAATTGACATGTCAATTCTTTTTACGCCGGCGTGTTTGCAGACAAAAGCGCCGCGTTTTTTTGCGGTGTGTCTGAACGGCAAAGTGAATTTCTCATTCACTTTGCCGGCAGACGAAAATGACATTGCGCATTTTTGAAAAGCGCCCGCAAAATAGCGCTCAAAAATGCGCTATGTCTGAAAGTAGCCTAAGGCTTCTTTCACACTTGCGTCGGTACGGGGCGGTCGCAATGCGTCGGCCCGATGTACCGACGCACGTTGTGAAAATTGTGCACAACGTGGGCAGCGGATGCAGTTTTTCAACGCATCCGCTGCCCAGTCTATGTCCTGGGGAGGAGGGGGCAGAGTTACGGCCACGCATCCGCGGAAATGGCGGACGCGACGTACAAAAAAAAGGTTACATTGAACTTTTTTTGTGACGACGGGGGCTAAAGTTATGGTTAGGGTTGGGGCTAAAGTTAGGGTTGGGGCTAAAGTTAGGGTTAGAGTTGGGATTAGGGTTAGGGTTTGGATTAGGGTTGGGATTAGTGTTACGTTTGGGATTAGGGTTGGGATTAGGGTTAGGGGTGTGTTGGATTTAGGGTTTTGATTAGGGTTATGGTTAGGGTTGAGATTAGGGCTGTTTTGGGGTTAGGGTTGTGATTATCGTTAGGGTTGTGATTAGGATTATGGATCGGGTTGAGATTAGGGTTAGGGCTGTGTTGGGGTTAGGGTTGGAGTTAGAATTGGGGGGTTTCCACTGTTTAGGTACATCAGGGGGTCTCCAAACACGACAGCCAATTTTGCGCTAAAAAAGTCAAATGGTACTCCCTCCCTTCTGAGCTCTGCCGTGCGCCCAAACAGTGGTTTACCCCCACATATGGGGCATCAGCGTACTCGGGATAAATTGGACAACAACTTTTGGGGTCCAATTTCTCCTGTTACCCTTGTGAAAATAAAAACTTGGGGGCTAAAAATCTTTTTTGTTGGAAAAAAATATATTTTTTTATTTTCACTACTCTGCATTATAAATTTCTGTGAAGCACTTGAGCTTTCAAAGTTCCCACCACATATCTAGATAAGTTCCTTAGGGGGTCTAGTTTCCAAAATTTGGTCACTTGTGGGGGTTTCTACTGTTTAGGTACATTAGGGGTCTGCAAACGCAACATAACGCCCGCAGACAATTCTATCAAAGTCTGCATTGCAAAATGGCGCTCCTTCCCTTCCGAGCTCTGCCGTGCGCCCAAACAGTGGTTTACCCCCACATATGGGGTACCAGCATACTCAGGACAAATTGGACAACAACTTTTGGGGTCCAATTTCTCTTGTTACCCTTGTGAAAATAAAAATTTGGGGGCTAAAAAAATCTTTTTTGTGGGAAAAAAAATATTTTTTATTTTCACTACTCTGCATTATAAACTTCTGTGAAGCACTTGGGCATTCAAAGTTCTCACCACATATCTAGATAAGTTCCTTGGGGGGTCTATTTTCCAAAATAGGGTCACTTGTTGGGGGTTTCTACTGTTTAGGTACATTAGGGGTCTGCAAAGGCAACATAACGCCCGCAGACAATTCTATCAAAGTCTGCATTCCAAAATGGCACTCCTTCCCTTCCGAGCTCTGCCATGCGCCCAAACAGTGGTTTACCCCCACATATGGGGTACCAGCATACTCAGGACAAATTGGACAACAACTTTTGGGGTCCAATTTCTCTTGTTACCCTTGTGAAAATAAAAACTTGGGGGCTAAAAAATCTTTATTGTTAAAAAATATATATTTTTTATTTTCACGACTCTGCATTATAAACTTCTGTGATGCACTTGGGCATTCAAAGTTCTCACTACACATCTAGATAAGTTCCATGGGGGGTCTAGTTTCCAAAATGGGGTCACTTTTGGGGGGTTTCTGCTGTTTAGGCACATCAGGGGCTCTCCAAACGCGACATGGCGTCCGATCTCAATTCCAGTCAATTTTGCATTGAAAAGTCAAATGGCGCTCCTTTGCTTCCGAGCTCAGCCATGCGCCCAAACAGTGGTTTACCCCCACATATGGGGTGTCGGCGTACTCAAGACAAATTGTACAACAGCTTCTGGGGTCCATTTTCTCCTGTTACCCTTGGTAAAATAAAAATTTGGAGGCAAAAAGATCATTTTTGTAGAAAAAATGCGATTTTTTTATTTTCACGGCTCTACGTTATAAACTTCTGTGAAGCACCTGGGGGTTTAAAGTGCTCACCACACATCTAGATAAGTTCCTTAAGGGGTCTAGTTTCCAAAATGGTGTCATATGTGGGGGGTCTCTACTGTTTAGGCACATCAGCGGCTCTCCAAACGTGACATGGCGTCCGATCTCAATTCCAGCCAATTCTACATTGAAAAAGTAAAACGACACTCCTTCTCTTCCAAGCTCTGCGGTGCGCCCAAACAGTGGTTTACCCCCATATATGGGGTATCGACGTACTCAGGAGAAATTGCACAACAACTTTTGTGGTCTAATTTCTCCTGTTACCCTTGTGAAAATAAAAATTTGGGGGCAAAAAGATCATTTTTGTAGAAAAAATGAGATTTTTTATTTTCACGGCTCTACGTTATAAACTTCTGTGAAGCACTTGGGGGTTCAAAGTGCTCACCACACATCTAGATAAGTTCCTTGGGGGGTCTAGTTTCCAAAATGGTATCACTTGTGGGGGGTTTCCACTTTTTAGGCACATCAGGGACTCTCCAAACGCGACATGGCATCCGATCTCAATTCCAGCCAATTCTGCATTGAAAAAGTCAAACGGTGCTCCTTCACTTCCAAGCTCTGCGGTGCGCCCAAACAGTGGTTTACCCCCATATATGGGGTATCGACGTACTCAGGAGAAATTGCACAACAACTTTTGTGGTCTAATTTCTCCTGTTACCCTTGTGAAAATAAGAATTTGTGGGCGAAAAAATCATTTTTGTGAAAACAAATGCGATTTTTTATTTTCACGGCTCTACGTTATAAACTTCTGTGAAGCACTTGGGGGTTCAAAGTGCTCACCACACATCTAGATAAGTTCCTTGGGGGGTCTAGTTTCCAAAATGGTGTCACTTGTGGGGGGTTTCCACTGTTTAGGCACATTAGGGGCTCTCCAAACGCGACATGGCGTCCGATCTCAATTCCAGCCAATTCTGCATTGAAACAGTCAAATGGTGCTCCTTCACTTCCAAGCTCTGCGGTGCGCCCAAACAGTGGTTTACCTCCACATATGGGGTATCGGCGTACTCAGGAAAAATTGCACAACAAAATTTGTGGTTAAATTTCTGTTTTTACACTTGTGAAAATTAAAAAAAATGGTTCTGAAGTAAAATGTTTGCAAAAAAAAGTAAAATGTTAATTTTTTTCTTCCACATTGTTTTAGTTCCTGTGAAGTACGTAAAGGGTTAATAAACTTCTTGAATGTGGTTTTGAGCAGCTTGAGGGGTGCAGTTTTTAGAATGGTGTCACACTTGGTTATTTTCTATCATATAGACCCCTCAAAATCACTTCAAAGGTGATGTGGTCCCTAAAAAAAACATGGTGTTGTAAAAATGAGAAATTGCTGGTCAACTTTTAACCCTTATAACTCCCTAACAAAAAAAAAAATTGTTTCCAAAATTGTGCTGATGTAAAGTAGACATGTGAGAAATGTTATTTATTAACTATTTTTTGTGACATATCTCTCTGATTTAAGGGCATAAAAATACAAAGTTTGAAAATTGCAAAATTTTAGAAATTTTCGCCATATTTCCATTTTTTTCATAAATAATCGCAAGTAATATCGAAGAAATGTTACCACTAACTTGAAGTACAACATGTCACGAAAAAACAATCTCAGAATCAGCGGGATCCGATAAAGCGTTCCAGAGTTATAACCTCATAAAGTGACACTGGTCAGAATTGTAAAAATTGGCTCGGTCATTAAGTACCAAATTGGCTCTGTCACTAAGGGGTTAAATTAGAATGTGAATGCAGCACAATACATAACAGATCCACTCTATTAGATAAAACATCTTTAACAATATTGTGCTATTGGTTAATGTGAGGAATTAGAGAATAGATTACTTATTGTTCTGCATATGTGCTGAAATCATGAGAGACATTACCCTCACCTCTCTCAACAGCGAGGTCAAATTAAGCAGAATGACCGGCAGGAGCGTCTGTGACCACAGATCGGCACCGGACAGAACAGGCAGGTAGTTAACTACTTGCCTGTGAATTCTTAGCACCTTAAGAAAAAAAAATACAAAGGTCCTGGAAGCATAACCCCAATTAACCAAAATCACATTATTTTTTGCTATTTTTGTCCTTAAAGGAGATAATACCTGTCAATTTAAGGGTAGGTTCATATTGCATTTCTGCTGTCCGTTTAATGCATCCGTTTGACTGCAGCAGAAAAATGAACACCTCCATAGGCTTGCATTCTACAAATGCAACCAAACGCATGCCCAAATAGGCATGCGTTTGCAAGTGTGTTTGTTGAAATGCCCAGGCAAATGCTGACTGCAATGTTTTTATGTCAGTTTAGCAAACAAATGCAATATAACGGGCAGCATGGGCAGCACGGTGGCACAGTGGATAGCACAGCAGCCTTGCAGCACTGGAGTCCTGGGTTCAAGCCCCACTAAGGACAACATCTGCAAAGAGTTTGTATGTTCTCTCTGTGTTTGCGTGGGTTTCCTTCGGGTACTCTGGTTTCCTCCCACATTCCAAAGACATACTGATAGGGAATTTAGATTGTGAGCCCCAACAGGGACACCGACGATAATGTGTGCAACCTGTAAAGCGCTGCGGAATATGTTAGCGCTATATAAAAATAAATATTAATATAACATCATGCTACAGATTTGTACAAATCTGCCGCATTATGCTATATTGCATTTGCGATAGATGATATGATAGGTACAGATTCAAAGAAGAGGCAGCACTCCATAGTTAAAGTGAAACATGTGGTAGGTTTAATCGACCCACATAGCCGGGCAAAGTTTCAGCTCAATCTGAGCCTTTATCAAGGCTTGAGCTGAAACGTCACCCGGCTATGTGGGTCGATTAAACCTACTACATGTTTCACTTTAACTATGGAGTGCTGCCTCTTCTTTGAATCTCTGTGAAACTGGTGCAATCATTGGACTGGTTGCCTGGGGCCTTGCACCCGAAGATAAGTACAAGTGTAGTGCTGTTCCTTTTTCTTTACTATGATATGATAGGTAGATAGAAGATAGGATAGAAAGATGATAGTGCAGTGCGGGAAAAGTAAGAACCCGGCCAGGACAGGGTCTCAAAATCAGGACTGTAGGTATGGTGGTGGGACTGTGGTAGGTTCAAGGGGTGATGGCAGAGCTGGGATGGAGCCTGGCCAGAGTCTCAAGGGGCCTGAAATGTTGCAAATATGGGGCCCGGAAATTCCTGGTGTCAGCCCTGGCTGTCAAAGTCACCATGTAGCCCCAGCCATGAAGAGATAACTGTGAACATTACAGCAAGGAGCCAGAAAAATAAGTCCAGGCCCAGAGAGATAGCAAAACTGCAGCAAAGAGAAAGTAGCTGCAACCAATCAGATTCTAGCTCTCATTAGTCAAATGTGCTTTTGGAAATGAAAGCAGTGTGCTGATAGGTTGCTATGGGTAACTGCCCCCACTGTTACTTTACTTCCCTTACTATGTATTGGAGGACGTTACAATGAGGAAGAGAACCACAAGTCCCAGTTAATGGATGTTTTAAGAGATATTATAAATCAAGCAGCAGAGAATGGCAAGCCCCATCATATCTTTATTTAAGTCTGTCACTAGGAATCTCGGGGCCCCATACAGGCAAAATTTTCAGGCCCCCCTTGAGACTCCACCCAGGCTCCACCCCAGCCCTGCCTCCACCTCTCAAGCTGTCCACAGTCAAAAAAAAATTTAAGCAGCCACCATGACAAGGTGGACTCTTTTGGCCAGGCCCTACTCTTCTCTACTCTAACCTATTAAATATTTGTTAAAATATCCAGTACAATTTAGGTATATTTTTATTTATTTTTAAATTTTTAAAATGACCAATAGTATCACATACAGGGGACAATACCACGGCACCATGACCAGACACCATATTACACCACATAATGACAAAATAATAGCTCATACAAGGAACAAATACCGCCACACCATGCCGAGACCACATATTGCCACCACATGGTGACCAACAATACCACTAAATTTCCCAAATTCCAAACTACACCAATTGAAGAAAAAAAGCCAACAGTGTTGCTCTGCACAGTAACAGGACCAAATAAATACATCACTGCAGTAATAATATCCCTTAATTAGCCCCTATGGTAATTATATCCCCCATCCTGGCCCCTGTGTTTCTCATTCCTGGCTCCAGCCATATGTTCTCCTATCCTGCCCCATGTGATGTCCCATCCTGCCCCATATGATGTACACATCCTGCCCATCTGTCCCATGATCCTGCCCCATCTGTCCCATGATCCTACCCCATGATCCTCTCCCATGATCCTGTCCCATCTGTCTCCATTGCATCCATCCTGCCCCATGATCCTGCACATCTGTCTCCATCCTGCCCCATGATCCTTCCCCATCTGTCTCCATTGTATGCATTCTCCCCCATGATCCTGCCCCATCTGTCTCCATCCTGCACCATGATTTCATCGTGCCCCATGTCTCCATCCTGCCCCATATTCCTGCCCCATCTGTCTCCATCCTGCACCATGTTTTCATCGTGCCCCATGTCTCCATCCTGCCCCATATTCCTGCCCCATCTTTCTCCATCCTGCACCATGTTTTCATCCTGCCCCATGTCTCCATCCTGCCCCGTGTCTCCAATCCTGCCCCTGTGTCTCCCATCCTGCCTCCATGTCTCCCATCCTGCCCCGTGTCTCCCATCCTGCCCCCGAGTCTCCCATCCTGCCGCCGTGTCTCCATCCTGCCCTGTGTCTCCATCCTGCCCCCATGTCTCCAATCCTGCCCCCTGGGTCTCCATTCTGCCCCATGTCTCCATTCTGCCACTATTAGGGAGGAGTCTGACAGGCACAAATTTATTCTGTAGCATGAAAATAACCCGAAATCACAATCAATATGATTAAAAATTACCTTTAGCATGATAAAAACATAAGGAGTCCTGAAAGTGATTATACTGTTTCCTATACAGACAATTACAATGTAATATACAGATACAATAACCAGTATGGGTTTTTATTATTTTTAGGATCCATAGAGCTGATTAGGCGCATCTGAAAAGAAATGGCAAGAGCAGTTAATGCTGAGATTTTTATACATCCCCTACTTAAAAACATTGGTCAGTGTGCAGTCCAGGTGCCATCTGACTTTAACAGTGACAGCACACATGCATATAACTTGCTTGCCTGAATGAGCCCAAGGATCTCTGCAGAATGTGTTACTACTTCAGCAAAGAAACACAGAAGATGATGCTAAATACAGTGTAAAGTTACAATAGCCACATAAAAATGCAGGATGACTGTTTGCTACACCAAGACACATAGAAAAACACTTAAAGGGGTTTTCTCAATTTATTAAATTGCTTTAATTAGACAGCATGAAAATGGGAAAGTTTGCCATTGGTTTGCTTTTTGTATCTGTTTTTATTGTCGTGCAATGACATATTTTATCTTTAATAGTATTCAGCTTGTTTCCCTGGAGTTCGGCCACTAATGCCTGCCTAGACCCTGGCCAAGTTACATTCCAGGAATAAAGTTAACTCTAAATATAACAGCCACTTCTATCCAGACCATATATTTTTTATACAGCAGCTTAATGCTCACCACCCACCCTTTCTTCTCGGCAGCCAAAGAGCGGTTATTTAAAATCTTGCAAAATCACCAGCCATGTTGCATTAAGAGCAGGTCTCCCAATCATAGGCTCTTGCTGTCCTGAGATAAACCTATAGAGAGGGCGCTGCAAATAAATGCTCAGCCATCAAAATATATAGTAAACCAAAAAGAAGATGGACTCCACAAGCTAAAAATTACAATTTTATTGAAGAACCATAAAAACAGTACATACAAATAAAGTATATTAATAAAGACAAGATAATAATAAATAAAAGAAAAGCGACACTAGTGCCGCATACATATATATCCTGCTAAAGTATGTGAGATCCAATTATCTTGGATACAAATATCCTAGCAACAATAGCGTGACAGTTCACATATAAGAAGCAGGTACAGGGGGACAATAGGTGTGCACATGAGTCATACAGGACAATAAAGTGCCTCTTGCATATAATGAAGGTAAATCCTAGTGTCAATATGTAAATATAGTAAGGAAAATTCCAAGCACAGTGTACTTACAAGTGAAGAGATATATATGCACACGTAGAGTCACCCTGCAGCAGTATGCGGAGATGTATGATTGTATACTTATACAATTTTTTGTTATCTGTATATAAAATTATAGTGATAGCAATGTAATCTCAAAACAAACTATTGATAGCTGAATGTGTTACAGCAGAAATTATGCTGAGCATTATAGTTCTATTCATGCTTCAGATCTGCTCAACAGAACTGTCACTCAAGAAGGAGAGCCTACCCTGCCAGAACAAAGGAAGTAAAGAAATTATAAAGAGATTTTGTAGCTATGACTTGCTTAAGAGACATGACTACATGTATATGTACAGTTTTGCTCAAAAGTTTACATACCCAGGCATAATTTTTGCTTTCTTGGCCTTTTTTCAGAGAATATGAATGATAACATCAAAACTTTTCTCCACTCATGGTTAATGGTTAGGTGAAGCTATTTATTGTCAAACTACTGTGTTTTCTCTTTTTGAATAATAATGACACCCTAAAACATCCAAATGACCCTCATCAAAAGTTCAAATAACCCATTTCTTAATACCATGTAATGCCCCCTCTATCATCAATGACAGCTTGAAGTCTTTTGTGGTAGTTGTGGATGAGGTTCTTTTCTGTAAATTCCTGGGCTGTCTAGCATGGACTGCGTGCTTCAGATCTCCCCAGAGTGGCTCAATGATATTGAGGTAAGGAGACTCAGATGACCGCTCCAGAACCTTCACTATGTTCTGCTGCAGCCAATGACAGGTTGACTTGGCCTTGTGTTCTGAATCATTGTCATGTTGGAAAGGCCAAGGACGTCCCATGTGCAGCTTCTGGGCTGATGAGTGCAAACTTGCCTCCAGTATTTGCTAATAATGTGCTGCATTCATCTTTCCTTCAACTTTTACCAAGTTTCCAGTGCCTTTGTACCTTTTCCCGTAGACCCACTGACAATTATTTTGCTTTCCCCATTACTCACAATCCAGAAATGTTAGTGTTAGGGGTCGAGTTCCCGCTTCTGCACAGGGGGAATCTCGGGCCATCTCCGCTGCGGTCTCCCATTTGTCTCCTGCTGCAGTGGAGTCTGCTCAGCGGAGATGTCGGTCCCAGCGTCTCGCTCAGTCTGACTCTGTACAAAGGGTTACTGCTGCTCTTCCAGCTTCTGCCATTGAAGCCAGTGCTTGGCAGCGTTGAGCAGACACTTTTGGGACTAAGTCCTGCTTTTCTCCTTCTAAGCATGCCCAGGGTAAGATCTCTCATTGGAGATCGAGGGACACATGCTTGGATACTGCAGCAAAGTCCATTGGTTCTCCAGGAAGGTCCTGAAGGTGCTCAGGCTCTGTGGCAGCCTCTCATTGGTCCTTCTAGGAAGGTCTTGTACTTGCTGCAGCTATAAAAGGCTTGCATGGCCGCACGGCCATGTGCTAGTATCAATCCAAATATTTGCTTTACGCCAGTGTGGTTATTTATGAATGGATTCAGGGACCCGGCTGAAATAAGCCCCTAGAATACCCGTACCTCCAGTGAGGAGATCGTATGAACACATTCAGGGACCCAGCTGAAATAAGCCCCTAGAATTCCGGCACCTCCGGTGAGGAGATTGCGTGTGTGCATAACCGCTGACTGCTATCGGTTCGGCAGCAAGCTTGTGCTCCTGTGAGGCTAACGGGGCACAGTGCTTTCCTCTCACGGCTACTCTGTGAAGTAACAGAGCTAGTCTATACCTCCAAACAGTGCCACCATTCACTAGCAGCAGGTTCCTCCTGCACGGTGGACCCTGGGCTGCGAACGCACCATTTATAAAAAACAGCTATATTTACTTGGTGCGTTCCGCTAGCCATAACAGAATACTAGCGCCAGGGTCTGGCTAGTAAATGGCGGATAATCAGCGTTTACAGCGGTACATCCAGCAGCTGGAGGGTAGGTTGGCGGCTCTTGAGCGCACAACCTCAGCTGTGGATGTTACCGCAGTCGCTGTTTAGGCTGCAAGTGTAGCTGCAGCCCGTTTGTCCTCTGCCACCCCTGCTCCAAATTTATCCCGTCTCCCGCTTCCAGACAAGTTTGCTGGTGACAGTAAGCTATGTCGGGGATTCATGAGTCAGTGCTCCATACATCTTGAGCTCCTGGCTGCACGTTTTCCTATGGAACGGGCAAAAGTGGGATTTATTTTATCCCTTTTGTCGGGCAGGGCGTTGGAGTGGGCAACACCGCTATGTGAGCGTAATGATCGTGTGGTGCAGAGTGCTCCTCTTTTCCTGGACGCTCTGAAACAGGTTTTTTTGGGACCTTGTGTCACCCACGATACCGCGCTCCATTTGTTGGCAATAAAACAGGGTTCGTCCATGGTCAGTCAGTTTGCCGTCCAATTCCGGACTCTGGTCTCAGAGCTGGAGTGGCCGGATAAAGTCCTTATTCCAGTGTTCTGGAAAGGACTGGCCGACCATGTGAAGGATGCCTTGGCCACCAGGGAGATTCCTGCCACACTGGAGGAGCTCATTACTATATCTACCCGTATCGACCTCCATTTTAACGAGTGGAGGTTAGAGCGGACCCAGTGTAGGCAGAGGTTTCAGCTGGCTCCCACCTTCGCCAGACTTCTAGAGTCTTCCGTTCAGGCGTCCGACTCCCATGAGGCCATGGAGGTTTCTCGAGCGGGACCTAAATCCCGGCTGGCTCGGGTACCCGTGGTTTGAAAAAATTGCCAACAACTAGGACATTATGCCAATACATGTCCATGGTGGTCAGGAGAATGATCGCGTCTAGTAACCATTGGAGGAGGTTCAATAGACACAGCGGCATTTTCCTTTAAAGGGACAATCATGTTAGGCTCATCTTCTCTCACAGTCGAGCTTTGTGTGGACTCTGGAGCAGAGGGGAATTTCATGTCCTCTGCTTTTGCTCTGCGCCATGCAATACCTCAGGTGATGCTCGCCAAACCGGTGACTGTTAGAGTAGTGAATGGGTTGACACTTCCCACACAAATCACATACCAGACTGTCCCTTTCACATTATCCATGTCCCCTTCCCACCAGGAGATTATTTCCCTTCTTGTCCTTCCCGAGGGAATGGACGAGATTCTGCTGTGTACCCTGTCTTCATTTCCACTCCCCACATATTGAGTAGACCTCTGGGAGGATATTGGGTTGGAGTGAATCATGTAAGGGCAGATGTGTGAGAGAGTGCATTCAGGTTTCCACCAAGACACCCGCAGATCTTTCTTCTCTTCCCAAATGCTATTGATCCTATGCAGATGTCTTCTCCAAAAAGGCTGCGGAGACCCTTCCGCCTCACTGTCCCTATGACTGTCCTATTGATCTCTTGACTGGAACAGAACCTCCTCGGGGACGTGTCTATCCCCTCTCTCTCCCAGAGATGGAGGCTATATCCCAATACATCCAGGAGAAATTGGCAAGAGGGTTCATTAGGAAGTCAGTGTAACCTATAGGGGCGGAGTTCTTCTTCGTGCAGAAGAAGAATGGAGAGTTACGTCCTTGCATAGATTACAGGGGTCTTAACGCCATCACCGCTAAGAATAAGTACCCGTTGCCCTTGATTTCAGAGCTCTTTGATAGGCTATGGGGAGCAAGGCTATTTACCAAATTAGATCTGCGGGGTGCTTAAAACCTGATTTGCATCTGTGAGGGAGACGAATGGAAGATGGCGTTTAATACCAGGGATGGGCACTATGAGTATCTAGTGATGCCCTTCGGGCTCTGTCATGCCCCAGCCATTTTCCAAGACTTTGTCAACGATATCTTCCGGGATATGCTTTCCACCTCGGTCGTAGTCTATCTGGATGATATTCTAATCTACTCTCCAGATACTGACTCCCACTGGAGGGATGTTGGAAGAGTCTTCGACCTCTTACGGGCAAATTCCCTGTATGCAAAGTTGGAGAAGTGTATGTTTGAGCAGGAGTATTTACCTTTCTTGGGCTATATCATCTCTGCCCAGGGTTTGGCTATGGATCCTGCCAAACTACAGGCTGTGATGGACTGGCAAGAACCCCATTCTCTTAAAACGGTGCAGCGCTTTATGGGGTTCATTAATTACTATCGCCAGTTCATTCCCCACTTCTCAACTTTGGTTGCTCCCTTTGTAGTCCTCACCAAGAAGGGAGCAAATCCCAAATTGTGGTCTGAAGAGGTCTCCAGGGCCTTATCTTCCATTAAGTCTCATTTTGCTAGCGCTCCCATCCTACATTGTCCCGATGTTGATAAGCCGTTTATATTGGAGGTGGATGCCTCATCCATTGGTGCAGGGGCAGTCCTCTTCCAAAAGGATGCTCAAGGTAGGAAGCATCCTTGCTTCTTCTTCTCCAAGACCTTCACACCAGCGGAGAGGAATTATTCCATCGGGGACAGGGAGTTGCTAGCAATGAAGTTGGCTTTCTCGGAGTGGAGACATCTTTTGGAGGGGGCTCGCTTTCCCTTTGAAGTCTTCACGGACCACAAAAATCTGGTATATTTGCAAACAGCCCAGCGGCTAAATTCTCGTCAGGCCAGATGGTCCTTGTTCTTCTCCCGGTTCCACTTCACCCTCCATTATCTCGCTGGGGTGAAGAACATTCGTGCTGACGCCCTCTCTCGCTCTGTTGTGTCATCTGAGGAGGAGGAAGGGGAGCCTCGCCTTATTGTCCATTCTGAGAGCCTGAGAACCGTAGCGGTTTCGCTAGTGTCTGTGCCTCCGGACAAGACTTTTGTACCCAGGGAGGTTCTCTCTTGGGCTCATTCGTCCAGGGTGGGTGGACACTTTGGGACAAAGAGGACATCTGAACTGCTGGCGAGGACGTACTGGTGGCCACATATGGTCCGTGATGTTGGAGATTATATTCGGGCGTGTGTCTCCTGCGCCAAAAATAAGTCTCCTCGACAACGGCCAGCTGGGTTACTCTATCCCTTGCTGGTGGCAGACAGGCCCTGGGAGATGGTCAGGATGGACTTTGTGGTCGGTTTGCCCAAGTCTCATGGCTGTACCATCATTTGGGTTATCACCAATCATTATTCTAAAATGGTGCACTTCCACGGCTACCTTCTGCATGGGCCTTGGCAGCGTTGTTTATAAAGCACATTTTGTGCCTACATGGTATGCCGGACAAAATTGTCAGTGACCGGGGTCCCCAGTCTGCGTCTCGGTTCTGGAGAGAGCTTTGTCGTCTTCTCAGCATTGAGTTGAATCTCTCTTCCGCATATTATCCCAAGACGAATGGGTTGGTAGAGAGGGCCAACCAGACCTTGGTCACATATCTGCGACATGTTGTCTCAGCCAGGCAGGATGACTGGGCGTCCTTGCTACCATGGGTGGAGTTTGCGCTGAACAACGCCGTAGCCGATTCCACTGGACAAACCCTGTTCCTCGTTAACTATGGTCAGCATACGCCGGTACCTGTGCCCATGCCTGTGTCTTCCGCTGGCTCCAGGGTGGCAGACTGGGCTGTGGAGGCATGGGATATTTGGGACCGCACTCAGGATGCCATTCGGGCCTCCAAGGAGAGAATGAGGTCCTCCGCTGATACACATCGGTGCCCCGCTCTGACCTTTGCTCCTGGCGACTTGGTGTGGCTCTCCGCCCGTAACATCAGGCTACGAGTTGAGTCCACTAAGTTTGCACCTCGCTACTTGGGCCTTTTCAAGGTCCTTGAACAGGTTAACCCTGTGGTCTATAGTTTAGCCTTTCCGCCATGCCTGGGTATCACCGACACCTTTCATGTGTTCCTCCTGAAGCCCGTTTACATGTCCCGGTTTTCCGAGTCATCTGCCGGGACATCGGGTTCGTCTACGGACGATTACAAGGTGAACGCTATTTTGGGGTGCAAGGTGGTACGTGGCAAAAAATTTTATTTGGTGGACTAGATGGGTTATGGTCCTGAGGACAGGTCCTGGGAGCCTGCTGAGCACATTCAGGCTCCGCAGCTCATTGCTGCCTTCGAGCGTAGCGAGGTCCAAGGAGGGGGGCTAGGAGGGGGGTAATGTTAGGGGTCAGGTTCCCGCCTCTGCACAGGGGGAATCTCAGGCCATCTCCCATTCGTCTCCTGCCGCGGTGGAGTCTGCTCAGCGGAGACGTCGGTCCCAGCGTATCTCTCAGTCTGGCTCTGTACAAAGGGTTACTGCTGCTTTTCCAGCTTCTGCCATTGAAGCCAGTGCTGGGCGGCGGCGAGCAGATGCTTTTGGGACTAAGTTCTGCTTTTCTCTTTCTGAGCATGCCCAGGGTAAGATCTCTCATTGGAGATTGAGGGTCACATGCTTAAATACTGCAGCAAAGTCCATTGGTTCTCCAGGAAGGTCCTGAAGGTGCTCAGTCTCTGTGGCAGCCTCTCATTGGTCCTTCTAGGAAGGTCTTGTACTTGCTGCAGCTACAAAAGGCTCGCATGGCTGCACGGCCATGCGCTAATATCAATGCAAATATGTGCTTTGCACCAGTGTGGTTATGTATGAATGGATTCAGGGACCCAGCTGAAATGAGCCCCTAGAATACCGGCACCTCCGGTGAGGAGATTGCGTGTGTGCATAACCACTGACTGCTATCAGTTCGGCAGCAAGCTTGTGCTCCTGTGAGGCTAACAGGGCGCAGTGCTTTCCTCTCATGGCTACTCTGAAGTAACAGAGCTAGTCTATACCTCCAAACAGTGCCACCATTCACTAGCAGCAGGTTCCTCCTGCATGGTGGACCCCGGGCTGCAAACGCACCATTTTTAATAAACAGCTATATTTACTCAGTGCGTTCAGCTAGCCATAACAGTTAGTGGCTGGATGACAGATGCAAAAGTCTGTCAGGATCCCAGAAACTCACTCAGCTTTTATGCACACACACTGATTACAAGCAAACAGGTCACAAGTGAGGATGTTACCTTTAGTAGTCATTCAAACCCATTTGTGTCAACTTGTGTGCAAGTTATAAGGTCAAAATCACTAGGGTATGTGAACATTTGGTTGGGGTCATTTGTATGCTTTATGTTGTCACTATGATTTAAACAGAGAAAACACAGTAGTTTGACAATAAATGGCTTCACCCAAACACTAACTATGAGTGGAGAAAAATGTTGGTGTTATCATTCATATTCTCTGAAGAAAGGCAAAGAAAGCAAAAATTCTGCCGGGTATGTAAACTTTTGAGCACAACTGTGTATGTATGTGTTAGTACAGGACAAATGGTCATAGAATGTTATATGTCAAGGCATTCTCCAAGTATATTTAGCAAAGGGCTTTGGTAACTACTATTGTTGGACCTGGAGTTTTATAGAATGAAACTGAGCTTTGTCCTTCCCTTCATGGCTGCTTTTCTCTGTAGCCAACAGTCAGTTTAGGTGGTAGGTTGATTCATGATTCAAGAAAGGTTTTTGCACTTTATTTGTGGAAAAACTGTCTAGAGGCAGTCTGTTACTGAGACTGATGGAACTGCTAGTCCAACTAGTATTATTATTTGGTGTAAAGAACAACCATTTTTTCCCTCTCTGTTTGACTGGTAGTAAGCAACATATGTAGTCAGGGAAGCTGATATCTAGTTGTACATCAACAGAAAAGAACAATTTTGCAAAAATTTCAACATTTCCGCATTATTTTCAGTCAAGATGGGGTGCAGACTGCACATTAATGTGAAAAAATGAACTTTTTTGAACTTACCAAATGGCTGCAATGAAACAAAGAGTGAAAAATGTAAAGGGGTCTGAATACTTTCCATACTCACTATATATATATATATATATATATATATATATATATATATATATATATATATACACTCACTGGCCACTTTATTAGGTACACCTGTCCAACTTCTTGTTAACACTTAATTTCTAATCAGCCAATCACATGGCGGCAACTCAGTGCATTTAGGCATGTAGACATGGTCAAGACAATCTCCTGCAGTTCAAACCGAGCATCAGTATGGGGAAGAAAGGTGATTTGAGTGCCTTTGAACGTGGCATGGTTGTTGGTGCCAGAAGGGCTGGTCTGAGTATTTCAGAAACTGCTGATCTACTGGGATTTTCACGCACAACCATCTCTAGGGTTTACAGAGAATGGTCCGAAAAAGAAAAAAAATCCAGTGAGCGGCAGTTCTGTGGGCGGAAATGCCTTGTTGATGCCAGAGGTCAGAGGAGAATGGGCAGACTGGTTCGAGCTGATAGAAAGGCAACAGTGACTCACATCGCCACCCGTTACAACCAAGGTAGGCCTAAGAGCATCTCTGAACGCACAGTGCGTCGAACTTTGAGGCAGATGGGCTACAGCAGCAGAAGACCACACCAGGTACCACTCCTTTCAGCTAAGAACAGGAAACTGAGGCTACAATTTGTACAAGCTCATCGAAATTGGACAGTAGAAGATTGGAAAAACGTTGCTTGGTCTGATGAGTCTCGATTTCTGCTGTGACATTCGGATGGTAGGGTCAGAATTTGGCGTAAACAACATGAAAGCATGGATCCATCCTGCCTTGTATGGAGCATCTTTGGGATGTGCAGCCGACAAATCTGCGGCAACTGTGTGATGCCATCATGTCAATATGGACCAAAATCTCTGAGGAATGCTTCCAGCACCTTGTTGAATCTATGCCACGAAGAATTGAGGCAGTTCTGAAGGCAAAAGGGGGTCCAACCCGTTACTAGCATGGTGTACCTAATAAAGTGGCCGGTGAGTGTATATATATATATATATATATATATATAAATAACTATTCTAGCTGCAAATGTCTGGTTTGTAAAGCAATATCTTCATATGCGTATAGAGGCCCATTTCTAACAACCATCACTCCATTGTTCTTATGGTACTATGTGTGTGCTAACTGTGTAAAAAGGCTAATGGATGTTTAGAAAACCCTTGAAAACTCTTGTGTAAGTATGTTAGCACAGCTGAAAACAGTTTGGCTAATTAGAGAACCTATTAACCTGACCTTCTTTTGAGCTAGTTGAGAAACTAGAGCATTACATTTGTTGGTTCCATTAAACTCTCAAAATGGCCAGAAAAAAAGAACTTTAATGTGAAACTTGACAGGCTATTCTTGTTCTTAGAAATGAAGGCTATTCCATTCGAGAAATTGCCAAGAAACTGAAGATTTCCTACAATGGTTTGTACTACTACCTTCAGAGGAGAGCACAAACAGGCTCTAACCAGAGTAGAAAGAGAAGTTGGAGGCCCCGCTGCACAACTCAGCAACAAGACAAGTACATTAGAGTCTGTAGTTTAAAAAATCGATGACTCACATGTCCTCAACTGGCAGCTTCATTAAATAGTACACGCAAAACATAAATATGCAAAATAACATATAAACAAGCCTAATACATATTGTAAACAAATAGAACTCTTTGGACACAATGATCAAAGGTATGCGTGGAGAAAAAAGGGCAATAAATTCAGTAAAAGAAAATCTCGCCAACCACTAAGCATGGGGATGGATCAATCATACTTTGGGGATATGTTTCAGGGAAGGATAGATTCAATGATATTTCAACAAATTCTTGCTGCCAACCTAACACCTCCTATAAAAAATCTGACATTGGAAAGAGGATGGCTTCTACAAATGGATTTTGATCTTAAACACACATCAAAATCCACAATAGACTACCTCAAAAGGTGCAAACCAAACGTTTTACATTGGCCTTCACAGACCCTGATCTGAACATCATTGAAAATCTGTGGCTTGACCTCAAAATAGCAGTGCATACAAGATGACCCAGGAATCTCACAGAACTGAAATAATTTTTCAAGGAAGAAAGAAGGAAAATTCCTGAAACAATAATTGAAAGAATGTATAAAAAACATTTACAAGCTGTGAAAATTTTGAAAGGGGGTGCTATTAGGTACTAACCATGCAAGGTGACCAAACTTTTGCATAAGCCCATTTTCCCATGTCAGGCCTTTTAGAGATCATGTAATCTTCAACTTGCTTAACTATTCATAATAACAGTAAGTTTGACCATGGGTGCACACACATTTATAGACACGGGAACACTATATCTTCACTGGTTTATTATGTACATGCATCATAAATCATGGTGAAGTAAAAATAAACATGGCCCTTGGGGCAAAACAGTAAAACAAAATGGTATATCACAGAGCATATGTCTGTAGGAATCCTCCCGCTCATGATTAGCAAAAACACAGGGTTCAGTTTAGCACCAGCACAAACAGTTCTCTGGAGTTAGCCTCTCCAGACACACTGAACACTATTTAACCCCTTAATCCCATATGACGTACTATCCGGTCAAGGTGACCTGGGACTTAATTCCCAGTGACGGGATAGTACATTATAAGCGATCTGACTATCGCAGCTGACATCCGGCACTATGTGCCAGGAACGGTCACGGACTGCCCTCGGCAAATTAACCCCCGGCACACAGCGATCAATCATGATTGCAGTGTTCCGGCGGTATAGGGAAGCAGGGCGGGGGCTCCCTGCTGGCTTCCCTGAGACCACCGGAGCAACGCGATGTGATCGCGTTGCTCCGAGGTCTCTTACCTCCTCCCTGCAGCAGGCCCGGTTCCAAAATGGCCGTGGGGCTGCATCCGGGTCCTGCAGGGAGGTGGCTTACCAAGCGCCTGCTCAGTGCAGGCGCTGGTAAGCCTGCAGCACTGTAAGTCAGATCGCTAATCTGACAGAGTGCTGTGCAAACTGTCAGATGAGCGATCTGTGATGTCCCCCCTGGGACAAAGTAAAAAAGTAAAAAAAAAAATTCCACATGTGTAAAAAAAATAAAAAAATAAAAATTCCTAAATAAAGAAAAAAAATATTATTCCCATAAATATATGTCTTTATCTACAAAAAACCAAAAAAACAATAAAAGTACACATATTTAGTATTGCCGCGTCCGTAGTGACCCGACCTATAAAACTGTCCCACTAGTTAACCCCTTCAGTGAGCACCATAAAAAAAAAAAAGAGGCAAAAAACGCTTTATTTTCATACTGCCGAACAAAAAGTGGAATAACACGCGATCAAAAAGACAGATATAAATAACCATGGTACCGCTGAAAACGTCATCTTGTCCCGCAAACAATGAGCTGCCAAACAGCATCATCAGCGAAAAAATATAAAAGTTATAGACCTCAGAATAAAGCGATGCCAACATAATTATTTTTTTCCATAAAATAGTTTTATCCTTTAAAAGTGCAAAAACATAAAAAAATGATATTAATGAGGTATCGCTGTAATCGTACTGACCCGAAGAATAAAACTGCTTTATCCATTTTAAATTAGGGATAGGGTTGGGGCTAAACATAGGGTTAGGGTTTGGATTACATTTACGGTTGGGATTAGGGTTGGGATTAGAGATAGGGGTGTGTCAGGGTTTGGGGTGTGGTTAGAGTTACCGTTGGGATTAGGGTTAGGGGCATGGTAGGATTAGGGTTTCAGTTAGAATTGGGGAGTTTCCACTGTTTAGGCACATCAGGGGCTCTCCAAACGCGACATGGCATCTGATCTCAATTCCAGCCAATTCTGCGTTGAAAAAGTAAAACAGTTCTCCTTCCCTTCCGAGCTCTCCCGTGCGCCCAAACAGGGGTTTACCCCAACATATGGGGTATCAGCGTACTCAGGACAAATTGGACAACAACTTTTGGGGTTCAAGTTCTCTTGTTACCCTTGGGAAAATAAAAATTGGGGGGGCTAAAAATCATTTTTGTGAGAAAAAAAATAATTTTTATTTTCACAGACCTGCATTGTAAACTGTAGTGAAACACTTGGGGGTTCAAAGTTCTCACAACACATCAAGATAAATTCCTTGGGAGGTCTAGTTTCCAATATGGGATCACTTATGGGGGTTTCTACTGTTTGGGTACATCAGGGGCTCTGCAAATGCAACGTGATGCCTGCAGACCAATCCATCTAAGTCTGCATTCCAAATGGTGCTCCTTCCCTTCCGAGCTCTGCCATGCGCCCAAATGTTAGTCCCCCCACATATGGGGTATCAGTGTACTCAGGACAAATTGGACAACAACTTTTGGTGTCCAATTTCTCCTGTTACCCTTGGGAAAATGCAAAACTGTGGGCTAAAATATAATTTTTGTGGAAAAAAAAATATTTTTTTATTTTCATGGCTCTGCGTTATAAACTGTAGTGAAACATTTGGGGGTTAAAAGTTCTCATAACACATCTAGATAAGTTCCTTGGGAGGTCTAGTTTCCAATATGGGGTCACTTGTGGGGGGTTTCTACTGTTTGGGTACATCAGGGGTTCTGCAAATGCAAAGTGACGCCTGCAGACCAATCCATCTAAGTCTGCATTCCAAATGGCGCTCCTTCCCTTTTGAGCTCTGTCATGCGCCCAAACGGTGGTTCCCCCCCACATATGGGGTATCAGCGTACTCAGGACAAATTGGACAACAACTTTTGAGGTCAAATTTCAACTGTTACCCTTGGGAAAATACAAAACTGGGGGCTAAAAAATAATTTTTGCGGAATTTTTTTTTTCACGCTCTGCGTTATAAACTGTAGTGAAACACTTGGGGGTTCAAAGTTCTCACAACACATCTAGATAAGTTCCTTGGGAGGTCTATTTTCCAATTTGGGGTCACTTGTGGGGGGTTTCTACTGTTTAGGTACATCAAGGGCTCTGCAAATGCAACATGCCGCTTGCAGACCAATCCATCTAAGTCTGCATTCCAAATGGTGCTCCTTCCCTTCTGAGCTCTGCCATGCACCCAAACGGTGGTTTCCCCCCACATATGGGGTATCAGCAAACTCAGGACAAATTGGACAACAAATTTTGTGGTCCACTTTATCCTGTTACCCTTGTGAAAATACATAACTGGGGGCTAAAAAAATCATTTTTGTGAAAAAAAAGAATTTTTATTTTCACGGCTCTGCGTTATAAACTTTAGTGAAACACTTGGGGGTTCAAAGCTCTCAAATTACATCTAGATAAGTTCCTTAGGGGGTTTACTTTCCAAAATGGTGTCACTTGTGGGGGGTTTTAATGTTTAGGCACATCAGGGGCTCTCCAAAAGCGACATGGTGTCCCATCTCAATTCCAGTCAATTTTGCATTGAAAAGTCAAACGGCGCTCCTTCCCTTACGAGCTCTGCCATGTGCCCAAACAGTCGTTTACCCCCTCATATCAGGTATCAGCGTACTCAGGACAAATTACACAACAACTTTTGTGGTCCAATTTCTTCTCTTACCCTTGGAAAAATAAAATATTGGGGGTGAAAAATCATTTGTGTGAAAAAATATGATTTTTTATTTTTACGGCTCTGCATTATAAACTTCTGTGAAGCACTTGTTGGGTCAAAATGCTCACCACACATCTAGATAAGTTCCTTAAGGGGTCTACTTTCCCAAATGATGTCACTTTTGGGGGGTTTTAATGTTTAGGCACATCAGGGGCTCTCCATACGCAACATGGCGTCCCATCTCAATTCCCGTCAATTTTGCATTAAAAAGTCAAATGGCGCTCCTTCCCTTCCGAGCTCTGCCATGCGCCCAAACAGTGGTTTACCCCCACATATAGGGTATCGGTGTACTCAGGACAAATTTCACAACAACCTGTGTTGTCAAATTTCTTCTCTTACCCTTGGGAAAATACAAAATTGGGGGCAAAAAGATCATTTTTGTGAAAAAATATGTTTTTTTATTTTTATGGCTCTGCATTATAAACTTCTGTGAAGCACTTGTTGGGTCAAAGTGCTCACCACACATCTAGATAAGTTTCTTAGGGGGTCTACTTTCCAAAATGGGGTAACTTGTTGGGGTTTTCAATGTTTAGGCACATCAGGGGCTCTCCAAACGCAACATGGCATCCCATCTCAATTCCAGTCAATTTTGCATTGAAAAGTCAAATGGCGCTCCTTCCCTTCCGAGCTCTGCCATGCGCCCAAACAGTAGTTTACCCCCACATATGGGGTATCAGCATACTCAGGACAAATTGTACAACAAACTTTAGGGTCCATTTTCTCCTGTTACCCTTGGAAAAATAAAACAAATTTGAGCTGAAATAAATTTTTTGTGAAAAAAGTTAAATGTTAATTTTTATTTAAACATTCCAAAAATTCGTGTGAAACACCTGAAGGGTTAATAATCTTCTTGAATGTGGTTTTGAGCACCTTGAGGTGTGCAGTTTTTAGAATGGTGTCACACTTTGGTATTTTCTATCATATATACCCCTCAAAATGACTTCAAATGAGATGTGGTCCCTAAAAAAAATGGTGTTGTAAAAATGAGAAATTGCTGGTCAACTTTTAACCCTTATAACTCCCTAACAAAAAAAATATTGGTTCCAAAATTGTGCTGATGTAAAGTAGACATGTGGGAAATATGTTTTTTCACAAATAAATGCAAGTTATATCGAATAAATTTTACCACTATCATGAAGTACAATATGTCATGAGAAAACAATGCCAGAATCAGCGGGATCCGTTGAAGCGTTCCAGAGTTATAATCTCATAAAGGGACAGTGGTCAGAATTGTAAAAATTGGCCCAGTCATTAACATGCAAACCACCCTTGGGGGTAAAGGGGTTAAAAAAATCAGCTTGGCGCTAAAAAAATCCTCACCCAACCCCCTAAAAAATGGAAGCGCTACGTTTAATGGAAAATTGAGCTTTTTTTTACAAAGTTTGGAAAAAAAATTTACCACTTAGATAAAAAATAACTTAGACAAATTTGAGAGGTCAGATTTAGCATTTAGTAAACCTAGCAAAAAAGCCAAACAAAAAAAGTGAGGGATTTAACTTTTTGTGCAATTTCACTGCACTTGGATTTTTTCCCCTGCTTTCTAGTACACAACATGGTAAAACCAATGGTGTTGTTCAAAAATACAACTCGTCCTGCAAAAAATAAGCATCACATGGCCATATTGACAGAAAAATAAAAAAGTTATGGCTCTGGGAAGGAGGAGAGTGGAAAACAAAAATGCAAAACCGAAAAAGCTCCGCAGATTAAGGGGTTAAATTTTGCTACAATTTTAGATATTTGCATAAACAAACATAAGTGTTATCAACCTAAATTTATGACAATCAAAGTAAAATGTGTCACAAAAAAGTTTCTGAATCACTGTGATGTATAGAACATTTTAGAATTATTACCATATAATGACACATCTGATTTTAAAAATTCAGCCTGATCAGGAAGGTGAAAATTGGCAACAGCAGTAATGAGTGTTGTAGATCAGCTGACTCAGCTGTACACAGAGGTATACATGGGAACAATTTCTCTTAAAGAACTTCTTTGGTTTATTATATGCAGCATAAACTAAGCTAAAGCAAAAAGTAAATATGGCCCTCTGTGCAAAAACAGCAAAACAAAAAAGAGGAGTAGCACAAAGGATAGTCCTTGTGGTAGCGGGGATCAGCCCGTTCAAGGTTAGCAAGACCCACAGTTCACGTTTTAGCATAAACCTGAACATTTCTCTGTAGTGTTTCTCTCGCGACACTGAACCCTGACTGTTGTGAATTAGACTTTTTGGCTCCCTCTTGTGGTTACTAGTGATATGACTCTGGGATTGTCTTTCCTCAGTTTGGCACCCACATGGGTCGTTAGTCCAGGGGTGTTGCTATATAAGCTTCCTGGATCCTTAGTCCAGTGCCTGGCATCGTTGTAATCAGATCCTTTCTGTTTGCTCCTGTCTGCTGGTCCGGGTTCGTGCAAAATTAAGCTAAGTCCTGCTTCTTTGTTTTTTGGTTATTTGCTTGCTCTTATTTTTGTCCAGCTTGTACTAAATGTGATTCCTGATCTTGCTGGAAGCTCTAGGGGGCTGGTGTTCTCCCCCCGGGCCGTTAGACGGTTCGGGGGTTCTTGAATATCCAGTGTGGATATTTTGATAGGGTTTTTGCTGACCATATAAGTCATCTTACTATATTCTGCTATTAGCTAGTGGGCCTCTCTTTGCTAAATACCTAGCTCATTCTTACGTTTGTCTTTTCCTCTTACCTCACCGTTATTATTTGTTGGGGGCTTGTATCCAACTTTTGGGGTCTTTTCTCTGGAGGCAAGAAAGGTCTTTCTTTTCCCTTCTAGGGTTAGTTAGTTCTCCGGCTGGCGCGAGACGTCTAGAACCAACGTAGGCACGTTCCCCGGCTGCTGCTATTTGTGGTGCTAGGATTAGATATATGGTCAGCTCAGTTACCACTGCCCTATGAGCTGGTTTTTTGTGTTTGCAGACTTAGTAATTATTTCTGAGACCCTCTGCCATTGGGGTCATAACACCTGACTGCTTCTGAAGGCTGACTATTTAAGCTTCAGACCACACTCTGGGGTGGAAATAAGGTAGATAACCTGCCACCTGCTCTATGGTTGTCCACAAAAAACCCAGCCCTTCAAGAAAATGGCTACTTAGCCCCTCGCAACACTTATTGTGCTGGAGGAAAAACTTCTGGGTTTTATATCACTGAAGCCATTAGCTGCAGTGAAACATATCTCCCCTCCAGCATCTTGCCAGTGACTTTGTCACAGGGGTAAAAATATGATATATCCCTTACTTAATTTTGCTTATTGCAAGTGACGGCTTGTGTGAGAATGCTTTTACATATTAGGTTCAAGTTACAGCATTCAGTTAATACATACTACTTTTGAGAGTCATCACATACAGTAACTCTGAATGATGTTCTGATGGTGAAACAGTTCCCTAGATATTACTTGCTGACAAAAAATACTGATAATGTAAGCAGTTTGGTTATAGGGAGGCCAACATTTCATTTGTCAGGGTTTTTTTCTGCTACATAAAATTTAAGTCATTTCATGTATATTAGAAGTAGCTAAGCTAAAAGTTTTTTAAAAAAAAAAAGATATGCCATGGAAGGAAAAAGTTAAATAATTCAAGTTATAAATTGACAAGAGTGCAGATATTTCAAATTGCACGTAGATACTTTTATTTAAAAAAATAATAATGAAATCTAGCCTTTAATAAATTCTGTTTCATATGAAGTGTATGTTCTAGGAATAGTTGTGCTATATCAACTTTGTCCGCTGAATGACTATCCATCGGTATTTAAAATTACTTCTAATCTCTGAGCAGAGTGTCCTGGATAAATACTTTCTTTCTGCACATCATAGCATAGCACTTTGAATAGGTGAAATTATTTGAATACTATAGAATTCTACTCAACTTTGACACAAATCCGTATTCTGAAGAATTGTTGTAATTTGATCTTCACAAATGCAACAAAAAGACTGTTAGATGCAGCCACCATTTTCCTGAAGAGTAGAGGCCCAGAGGTTAAAAAGATTAAAATAAACTAGTTTCCTAACTAATTACCTCCCTATCCATGAGCATTGCTCCGTGCTCACTTTCCAGTTCTCCGGGCATCTGTTGTTCAGCATCTCCGACCCAGTGTTCACACTGGACCAAGATTTTCAGAACTTCTGGCTAAGGGCAAGCTCTAAAGGACCATGTACATGACCATGCCAGGTAGGGAGGACAGTACGTGGACGTAAGTGTTTTCAGCCCTTTGGCTATCTCTGTCTGTGAGCTACACTGGAACAGCCAGAGGTTCAGAAGTAGTCCGTTTGCTGCATTTTTCTGAGGTCTGGTCTGTGCTCTCGAGAGATACCAAAGCATTATAGGGAACAATTCAAATTGCAGAGAATAATTTTGCTGCAAATTGAATTTTCTTATAAAATTCTTCAGATTTGGCTAATTCAAATTTTATCACATCTGCTCATCTTTACAAGGGGTTTTTGCTGCATTATGATATTCATCACTAATGTATTTTTTATTTACTGATTTGATTGAAACATTAGATGTAATGGATGATATTAATTAAATCTGCAAATACAGTTAGCTTGATATTCCTATATAATTTAAAATGTATAAAGTATACCTGCATTCCACTTAATTTGTTTTCACCTAAACAAGTTAATATATTTGACGTGAAGGCAATGGATACATTTTCTACACTTTCCAAACAAATAATAATAATAACAATAATAATAATAATAATAATCTTTATTTATTTTATTTATATAAACTATAACATATTCCGCAGCACTTTACAGTTTAAAAGTTTCAAACACAACAGTCATAAGTAACAACGTTAACAATACAATAATTAAAGCAAAATAAAATGACCGTGCTCGTGATAGCTTACAATCTACAATGAAGTGGGGGGAGATACAAAGTACATGTGTGTATTTATAATGATGTATTTACAATGATGGTCCAGCAATCTTCAGGGGGTGGGGACAGATGGAAGTAGTGAATGGGCTACACACACACAAACATAAAATGACTTTGATAAGTGAACATGATAGGCCGCTCTGAATAAATGTGTTTTGATGGAGCGCCTAAAACTATGCTAATTGTGGATGGCCCTAATATCTTGGGATAGAGCATTCCAGAGGATTGGCACAGCACGGGAGAAGTCTTGGAGTCGGGAGTGGGAGGTACAGATTAGTGCAGAGGTTAGTCGAAAGTGGTTTTCCGAGTGCAGTGGTTGGTTAGGCCGATAGTCCGAAATGAGGGAGGAGATGTAAGAGGGTGCCGCACTGTGGACAGCTTTGTGGGTGAGAACAAGAACTTTGAATTGTATCCTGTAATTAATGGGCAGCCAGTGTAACGAATGGTGAAGAGCGGACACGTCTGAATACCAATTAGCTAGATGGACAATCCTGGCTGCTGCATTAAGGATAGACTGGAGAGGGGAAAGTTGAGTAAGGGGGAGGCCAAATTAATAGAGCATTGCAGTAGTCTAGGCGGGACTGGATCAAGGCAAAAATTCAGGAGAAATGTCCGGATGATGTGTATAGTTGTGTGTTATCAGCATAAAGATGGTACTGAAAGCCAAATCTGCTTATAGTCTGTCCAATTGGGGCTGTGTAGAGGGAGAAGTGAAGGGGGCCAAGGACTGGACTAAACAGGAGAGAGAAAAGACTAGACTAATAATGGTATGCACATCCACAATATAATAAGAAAATAGAAAAAAACTTTATTACACCTCAAACAACGCAATGATAAAACCATTTAAAAACATACATACATGACCAATAAACCAACACCCCTCCAGGCTATATAGGCCATGAAAATGAGACAGATAAATAGTTGAACTGGCTATGAATACACACATATGTCAATATTATATCATAGTACATAAACCTGGTGAACTATACACATGCATGTTTGGAAATTGTATACTAACGATAGCCCATATTGCATCAAAATGGTGGTATAGTCACACATAAAGAGTATCAAATTGGTACACAGCCAAATAATTATTGTCAATGGTGTACCTGAACAGTTGTATATGGCACATGTGACTATACCACAATTTTGATGTGTTGTTTTAGGTGTATCAAAAGTTTTTTCTATCTTCTTATTACTTTGTGGATGTGCATACCTTTAAAAGTCTAGTCTTTTCTCTCTCTGTTTAGTCCATGGTTTACACAGACTAGGTTTTGCATCCCATATTCTTCTATTGTTATATGTTATTGTGATAGAAGTGCACCCTATATAAATTTACAGGGGGCCAAGGACTGAGCCCTGAGGTACCCCAACAGTGAGAGGAAGAGGAGATGAAGTGGAGCCAGTGAACAGAACACTGAAGGAGCGGTCAGAAAGATTGGAAGAGAACCAGGAGAGAGCAGTGTCCTTAATGCCTAGTGACTGGAGCCTAGAGAGTAGGAGAGGGTGGTCAACAGTGTCAAAAGCTGCAGAAAGGTCGAGAAGAATGAGCAAAGAGTGGTCACCATTACATTTTGCTGTCAGAAGCTCATTGGTCACCTTGATGAGTGCAGTTTCTGTTGAATGTAGGGGGCGAAAACCGGACTGTGAAGGGTCTAGGAGGGAATGAGTGGAAAGGTAACGGGTAAGGCAGGAGTAAATCAGGTGCTCCAAGAGTTTAGAAATGAAGGGGAGATGGAGACTGGTCTGTAGTTGTTTTGTGCAGGAGGGGTTGGGGTGGGTTTCTTTAGTAATGGAGTAATGATAGAGTGTTTGAAGGAGGAGGGGAAAATGCCAGAGGAGAGAGAGAGATTAAAGATTGTAGATAGGTGAGTTCTGACGACTGAAAAGAGACTGGAGGAGATGTGAGGGAATGGGGTCTGTAGTGCAAGAAAAACATCTAATAAAAAATACAGTCTTTAGTTTTTGTACACAAAGCTCTTTCTCACATGACATTAAAAACCATTCAAACATGCATACGATCAAGCTACATTAATGTGATCAAGGCGCGCACACCGCAGACTAATAGTGGACCTGGCAATGGCATATCAATGATCTATTAATAATCTGACATGGGAAGGAAATCCAATTGGAGCAGTTCCTGAGCCAACTGAGATTAATTCAAAATCAGGTTGGCATTCAACTGTGACAAGAAAAAAGTTTAATTTTTGGATTTTTGGATGTCGTCATAGAGGTGAATGAATGTTACTATTTGCAAACTGATGTTCACAAGAAAGTAAGTTTGGTTAATTCCTTACTATATGCTATATCAGCTTACATTTATTCCACTATTAACGATGTCCAGGTTGAGTAGTTCCTAAGGATGAAATGGATTTGCTCATCTCATCCCCAATTTGTATTTCATGCTACAGATCTAAGATTTAGGGGTTACAGCCGCAGATGTATTAAACAGGACTATAGATGGGTCAAAACAACCCTCATCCTGTTGTACTCTTACACATTTACCCACTCTCCTTCATACTGATGTCTCAACACTAGTGTTGAGCATTCCGATACCGCAAGTATCGGGTATCGGCCGATATTTGCTGTATCGGAATTCCGATACCGAGATCCGATATTTTTGTGGTATCGGGTATCGGTATCGAAACAACATTAATGTGTAAAATAAAGAATTAAAATAAAAAATATTGCTATACTCACCTCTCCGACGCAGCCTGGACCTCACCGAGGGAACCGGCAGCGTTATTTGCTTAAAATGCGCGCTTCTCCTGCCTCCCGTGACGTCACGGCTTGTGATTGGTCGCGTCGACCATGTGACTGCGACGCAACCAATCACAACGCCGGAACGTAATTTTAAAATCCTGAAGGACCTGAAATTACGTCACGGCTTGCTGTGATTGGTCGCGTCGCGGCCACATGGGTGGCACGCGACCAATCACAAGCCGGGACTTCACGTAAGGAAGTAAACGCGCAAATTTTAAGCAAACAACGCTGCCGGTTCCCTCGGTGAGGTCCAGGCTGCGTCGGAGAGGTGAGTATAGCAATATTTTTTATTTTAATTCTTTCTTTTACACATTAATATGGATCCCAGGGCCTGAAGGAGAGTTTCCTCTCCTTCAGACCCTGGGAACCATCAGGGATACCGTCCGATACTTGAGTCCCATTGACTTGTATTGGTATCGGGTATCGGTATCGGATTGGATCCGAGACTTTGCCGGTATCGGCCGATACTTTCCGATATGATACTTTCAAGTATTGGACGGTATCGCTCAACACTACTCGTCACACATTTAATCTCACCCCACACTATAATGTCGACACCATAAAGAGCAGCTTACCTGATCATGCTGTCTGAAAGATGCAAATACAATTGATTTTTATTATATTTATATTAATTCTAAATTATACTTTTTCCAATCTTTTATATTTACACATATTCACATCTCATATAGTATTTCATGATTATCACTAGTATGTACTTCATATTTATCATTGTTTATGTATGCATGTTTATATCAGTGAAAAAATCTGTATACTGTAACTACAGCTATGCACTGTATTTCACCTGTTACTTTCTTCATTTTATCTCAGCACACTTTTACACTTTATGCCATGAAGGTTTTTATAATATGTTGCTTTGCATCATGCTTTTCTGTGATGGGTGGACCTGTCACTGTCAATATTTAACTGGCCATGTCTAATGTGTGCTCTGTCTACTTCTATCTCAGCTCGACTATCAGCATCACTGTGGTGTCTAACCTTAACTCCCTTTCCCAGACATCCACAGTGCATCATGAGAGCTTGTAGCCGGTCAGTGGCATATGCTACTGGATGCTAAAGCGCCACTATAAACAGATCACACTGGCCATTTCAGTTACATGATTGGATTACGATATATTTAAGTGACTGTGGGGAAAGCTGCTCATTGCACAACCTGAAGAAGCACATAAGAACAAGTAATACACATGTCGTTAACATTTTTTTTTATAATTTGCACGACTCCCCTAATTTTAATAAAATATTTTTGTACAGTATATATATTAATTGGGTCCATATGTTATTGATCTTACAATGGTTGCATATACTATTGATGTTATGACTGATGTATTTATCTTGAAATTCTATTATTTTGACACTTACTGTGCTTGTCTTACAACATCCTTGAACTGTTACCCATCATCTGGTTTCCTCATCCTATACACTTTTAACACTTTAGCCTTTTTATATGATTTCCATAATTTAAGTTGAATATTTTAAGCAGTAAAAACTACTTTTGTTTTCTGCTGAGTTACATATTTGGAGCTGTTAATCGTTACTGTCATAAAGGGATCAACTGGCTTACCTTTTAAAGGGCTACATAGACATATAAAAGTTTTTGGCACTTGAAGTTTCTGGCAGGTTCAATTTAATTAAAGCTATCGTTCACAACCGTTGGACCTAAACAATAGGCATAGAAAATTTTGATTTGCACAAATTAGTTGGCATCTACATAGATAATTGTGACCATAATTAATTTTCTAATGTTTTGTAAAATGTAAAGAAGATATATACTTGAAAAATGCAAAATTTAGAAAACAATTTAGCTCTTTATGAAATAAAAATTCTGACAAAGAAGCCCCAGAACTGTTAAGCAATTAGAATCCTAAATTAGACATGAATGAGACAAGATTCCTCCACCAAACTCCATCAATTAATGTCCTGACTTCCAGATTTTTATAGCTGTAAAGAAGAAGAGGGGATGCTACACAAGGGTAAATATGAATCTGTCTCAACTTTTGGAGATTTATTGCTGACATCAATTTCTAAATGAGTTAATTTTTAAAAATGAAATGAAAAATTGGCTTTCATCTATATGATATGTGTTCTATGTTCTGCTGTGAATAAAATAAGTTATAAGAAATTTTGAAATCATTGCATTCTTACCTTCTTTACATTTTACACAGCACCCCATTTTTTAAAAAATTGGAATTGTATGTCTACATGTTGTGAAGGTATTTGAAACTGTAGAACTATAAAAAGGTTAATACATAAATGAGCACTAAAGGAGAAATAGAAAAGAGGTAATATGTTCATCTACATTAGACTAATAGGCAAAAGTCGCCTTTAATGACTTAGCATATAGATGAATTAGCTGCATATCTTCCCTTTTAAGAGAAAAATAGGGAAGATGATGCAGTTAAATCCCATAAAATAAAAAAGAGCATGAGTAGCATAATCTAATTGTATAAGAAGAACCTGGAATTTCATTACATAGCATTTATCGGTACATTCCTAAAAAGAAAGGCAAAATGTTTTGATACTAAACCACTGCTAGGAAAAGAAAATTACATCATACAAATAATTCAATGGTCACAAGTTCACCACAAAGGATGAAAGATAGAAAAGAAAACTAAGGCACCGCTGATTGGATTTAACCTCTTACCGACTTTGGACGTAATAGTACATTGGTGTCGGGGTCCCTCCCTTTCATATGGGCTCCGGCGGTAAGCCCACATCTTTCTGGGGACATGTCAGCTGTTTTGATCAGCTGACATGTGCCCGCAAATGCTGTGGGTGAAATCGGGATCCAACCACGGCTATTAACCAGTTAAATTGCGTTTCCTACCAACGGGCCAGAAATATGCACACTAGTGACCCGCGTCACGTGATCGTGGGTTACCGGTGTGTTGGCATGACAACCTGATGAGGACTCCTGGAGATATCTATGTTTGTCAGTGTCAGCTTGCTGTGAGCACCACCCAGTGGTCGGCGCTCATAGTCAGTAAATCAGCTATATAGAGACGATCTAAACATCGCATCTATGTAGCAGAGCTGATCGGGTTATGGCAGCTTCTAATCTCCGATAGAGACTATTGGAGCATGCCAAAAGTAAAACAAAATTGTTTTTGAAAATATATAGATTTTTTAAAATATAAAAGTTAAAATCACCCCCCTTTCGCCACATTCAAAATAAAACAATACCAATAAAGTCAAACATACATATATTTGGTATCACAAGGTTCAGAATCACCCGATCTATCAATGAAAAAGGATTAACCTGATCCCTAAAATGGATTAGTGATAAAAAAAGGTCAAAATGCCAAAATTACGTTTTTTTGGTCACCACAAAATTGCATTAAAATGCAATAATGGGCTATCAAAAGAAGGTATCTGCACCAAAATGGTATGATTAGAATTGTGAGCTCGGCACACAAAAAATAAGCCATCATCCAACCTGAGATCACGAAAAATGGAGACGCTACGGGTATCGGAAAAAGGCACTTTTTTTTTTTTAAACAAAGTTTGACATTTTTTTTCACCACTCAGGTAAAAAAGAACCTAGACATGTTTGGTGTCATTGGCATCATAATGACCTGGAGAATCATAATTGCAGGTAAGTTTTAACATTTAGTAAACCTAGTAAAAAAGCCAAACAAAAGACAAGTGTGGGACTGCACTTTTTTTGCAATTTCACCGCACTTGGAATTTTTTTCTTGTTTTCTAGTACACGACATGATAAAACCAATAGTGTCGTTCAAAAGTACAACTCGTCCCACAAAAAATAAGCCCTCACATGGCCATATTGACAGAAAAAAAAAAGTTATTGCTCTAGGAAGAAGGGGAGCAAAAAACGAAAACACAAAACCGAAAAAAGTTCTGGGGTTAAGGGCATAAATCATAAAATTTTGTATTTGAATGCACCAGTGTTGACCACTGAGACACTAAACCAGGACTCAAGGTTTCATTTGTAACAATACACGAATACTAGTACAGAATATAAAAAGCTTGATTGCAGAAATCCAGAAACAGGAAACATGATGTGACAAGACTACACTCAGGGCAACAACATAAATTAGATAGCTTGTACTGAGGAAAAAAGGTGCATTGAAGAGCTGGACAGTTTTAACTTGTACATGGGGGACATACTTTGGAAAAAATAAAAATCTATGAATTTGAGAAACTACAGAACCTGGTTCATTGAATTTCTAAGAAAAAATAGCGCAGATGGCTGATAAAAAGACACTGTTTTATTTTATTAAAACTGGAAATAAAGTTTATTCTTACATAGCAACTCATTATAAAAACTCTTATCTGCAAACATCTAAGAAAGACTTCTTTCATACTATTGGTATCTGAAGGCTATCACAGGATTCTGTTGCACTACTTCTTATAAACGTTGGTAGATTTTAAATTTACAAGAAATGATCAATATATTTTCTTAATCTTCTCAAGCTTTTATCTTCACCTAACAAGTAGATATTAAACAAGTAATTAAAGCTATACAAGATCAAAAACATCAGAACAAATGATCCGCTAAGGATGTTGTGCCCACAGGAGAACGAGATATTTTTTTTAAGCATTGTCTACCTGCAAATGATTGAAAATATATACCAACACCGTTTAGAAAACTGTAAGAAACAAACCAAAAAGAAGATGAATATAAAGGCTTTGAACTAGCTTGAAAGATAATATTTTAACAATCAGCATTATGGTGCTTTTGTAGCCATTGTAAAAAATAGATAAGCTAGTGCATTTTAATTGTGCATCTAGAATGTTTCCCAGGATGTTTCAATATTGGCTTCACACAACTTATTATCAAACTAATATGATGCAGATCCATAGAACGGCTTATATTTCATTAGCACTCACATGATTATTGCATGTATTTGTAATAAAGATTACTTATATATTTTATCATTTGTATATTATTTATTGCTAATAAAAATGTTTTAAGAATATTCAAATGTCATACATCAAATGTTTTAACATTAATACTTATCTGGAGTCACTGTTTGAATTTTGATATTGTCATGTGCTCGGTTTGGCAAGTTTTTTTTTTAAAAAGGCCGCTTATAGGACAAGCAGTCTTGATAGTCAGCCATAGGTTTTTGTTCTGATGCTGAGGTCTTGTGTGACCTTGAAACACCTTGATCTGTAAACCTTATAACAAAATCTGTTGATTTCATGCTGCTATTGAGTCCTTATCAGCAGCGCAGTTGATGACACCTTACTACTTTCCATATACCATATATTGTGACAGCTTGTGCCAGGCATTGTGGAGAACCTGTGGCGGGTGTAATCTTCTGCAATGTGGAAAATGTAAGTTGGCATTTAATTTCCATTTAACTAGATTGGAAACAATAATTGTTAGAATTTGCATAGATCTGCAAACTTATTTACTTTACTCATTTATATAGCACCATTAATTCCACATCACTTTACATACATTATCAGCACTGTCTCCATTAGGACTAACAATATAGATTCCCTATCAGCAAGTCTTTGTAGTATGGGAGGAAACTATAATGCCCTGCAGAAACTCTGCACAAACACAGGGAGAACATGCAATCTCCTTGCAGATATCATTCATTGGATTTGAACCCAGGACCCTAGTGTTGTAAGGCTGCAGTGCTAAATACTATGTCACTGTGCCACTTTTATACAAATTTGACTGGCAGCTTATAATGTTTTTTTCTGTAACACACCTATAAACATTTTAATAGTTAAACATAAAATTATATTCAAATTCTAGTGTATCTTCACTAGAAAACATAGTATTAAATCATAATATTTAATAATTAAATAATTTCCCTTTGAAAATTGATGGTTCTTTCAAGTAGTGGTGAGTTATGTACGAGCCATAAATGAAAAAGTGTAAACTGTAGCTGATCAGACAGAAATAATGTTAAAAGCCCAAGCTCACACAACTCTAGGGAGTTTGTTCAATAACAACATTTCTGAGATGTCCTGGTCAGGAGCACTGTATTTATAACAGTTATTTGCACCTCCGCGGCCAAGTTGTTAAACCCCAGCTCTATGTGGAAATTAAAGAAAGAACAAGATAGACATGATTGTTCTAGACACTAAGATCATCATCTCTGCAAAGAAAAATACACAGGGTTGGGATTAACTATTTTATTTTAAGATTTATTAATCATCATTTTATTAATAGAAAATGGCGTCTTATTATATCATCTGAGCCTCATTTCTATTATGATCATTTACTGCCAAGACACAAGTAATCTCTCCTGATGAACCCAGGTGGGGGAAATGTGTCAAAAGTGTGTTGTGAGCCTGTCCTCTTCATCTAAGGATTTAGGCTATCATCATTTCCAGCTATCTGCATGAAGTTCCACACTATGTCTATGAGTATTAAGTATTTTGGGGTTGTATCTTTTTGTGCCCCTGTTTGTTATTTTGTACACTGGAATATTTTGGGGTTGAAGCATGTGTGTGGTAACATCTATGCATTTATATTATGCTGACTGTTATTTTGTATATTTGCTAGAATATTTATCAGGGTCATTGTGTGTCAGCACTGATCTAATCCTTTTCATATTGGGGGATTGTTATTGCAGCTATGATATATCTTTTAGTATTCTAACATATTTGTTTTGAGTGACTTAAGTTGATTATAATCTCTCCTTTGTATACATTCACACTTTTTTTTTTGGGGGGGGGCTGTGTTATCATACACTGACACCACTTCATCTTGATATCATACAATGATTACAGGCCTCTGGCCTTCTGTTTGTGACTATCAGCCTTTTAGGGTCTTTATAGGAGTTCAGGTACAGCCATCTTACGAGCGGGGGTGCCAATCTCGCTTTTTCTTAGGGTGCCAACCTCCACATCTAGGTAGTTGCTCAGAAAGAAGTGGTATCCAGGGAGAGGTCACTCGTTTCTTCACATTGGTTTAGTGAGTTTATGACATAGTTGCACTAATATTATCACCTTGTAGTTGTTAACCATTTAGGTGCTGGCAGTTCTGCTTGTTGAGATTTTTTGACTGGGCATATTTCTATCATGTTAGAGGGGTCTTTAACCTAACATTTTTTCTAGTCTTTTCCGGTATATCATTATTTACATTGATTAGTCAGGTAGAGAGCTTCTATTTTTTGGTCTGCTCTCTTGTATTTTTACAAGCCTGGTTTTTCCTAGGCAATTTAATTATAAGGGACAAATCCCGCTGTTGGGATTCTTTTATTATGTTCACTTAATAAAGGTTATATTTTAATAGGGCAGTTTTTCTTTAGAAAGCTGTTATTTACCCTTGCATATACTGAGTTGTAAGATGAGTAATGTACGAGCCATAAATGAAAAAGTGTAAGCTGTAGCTGATCAGACAGAAATAATGTTAAAAGCCCAAGCTCACACAACCCTAGGGAGTTTGTTCAATAACAACATTTCTGAGATGTCCTGGTCAGGAGCACTGTATTTTTTACAGTTATTTGCACCTCTGAGGCCAAGTTGTTAAACCCCAGCTCTATGTGGAAATTAAAGAAAGAACAAGATAGAAATGATTGTTCTAGACACTAAGATCATCATCTCTGCAAAGAAAAATACAGAGGGTTGGGATTAACTATTTTATTTTAAGATCGATAAATCATCATTTTATTAATAGAAAATGGCTTCTTATTATATCATCTGAACTGGATTATTATTTATAAATCTGTATGTTTGACATATTATATTTTCCTGTTTTATATGGAAGTAAAATCTTTGGAGGATTGTGCAGTGAGAACATATTTGAACCAGTTGTAACTGCAAAGAGAACAAATTTTAATCATTGTCCTCTTTGAACAACATTTGATATTGTACATATACATTGTAAACTATTCCAGCTACTCTGCAGTCTCCTACAATAGTACTTAAGCATGCCCATAATGTTACCGGGTGGTCATTACAAATCATAATCTTCTGCATTTGAAATGTTTATCCTTTGCAACCCTTTGGCGGTTTCCTTAGTCTAGTTCTATTAATATTTAACAACAAAGATAATCAATTTCTATATAAATTTATTGTTCAAAATAGGTTTTTCGTTTAGTATGCAAAATCAACCCAGGACAAAAGATGGTCAGTGTGATGATAGCAAAACAATGAGGATATCCATACAGGCCCTGTAGTAGAGGAACACCCCAATGTATGTTTTGTCTCAATCAATCATATTTTGCATGGCATAGCTTTGATTTGGCAATCATTACATAGATGTGCGGTCACATGAGAATAGCCTTCTTACAAGACATCAGGATACTTATTTGCAATGAAGTAAAAGTCTGAAGTTATTTTTTTATGTTTTAATTAATACAGTCTTTGTTATATTATCATGTATGGGCTAAGAGCCTAATTTCATTAATGTGTCATGTTCTAAGTTATGATTTGCTCTTTCAATAAAATCAGTGTTTTATCAGCAGATCATTACAGGACAAGCCTCCACGTGCCTCCCAGTCCAATCACGCCCACCACTGATTACCAGCTTTGTCAATGTACATTGTACATAGAAAACTGCTAATCGGTAACATGGTGAGTTACACAGGGCTCAACATTTAAGCTCTGCTACATCTGCAGCAGAAAAAACTGATTATATCATAAGTGTTGCATTCAGAAAATTATGTGATGCTTTACTGGAATCAGGGTCTGTGTACCTAGACCATGCTGCTGCCAGATTACAGTGCAAAATCCTGCTGACAGATTCCCTTTAACTCATTTATTCGAAAAGATTAACAGTTTCATAATTTTGTAACATTTCAAGCTACTTAATTACAGGTGTGCTATAGCAAATCCTTTATAATCTGAGCAAATCATATTGCAGTGAATGAAAATAGTACAAGACAAAGGCCCCTGATTCTTGAAAGAAATTTTGCGCATATTTCTTTGAAAAATTAGCAAAATGTTGTCCCGAGTTACAGGAGGGACTATTGCAAGATTTCTGCTCGTCAAATGCTCCTGATTCATGAACAGGCGTGCATCTTTTCATGTATCAGGAGCAACTGACTTCACATTATATCAACAAGAGCAAATAGTAAATCTTTGGTCTTGGGGTTAAAATCTTTGGTGTAGTCTGGATATTAGTTGGGAAATATGTAAATGTTTCTAGTTTGTCTCTAGTTTCGGAATTGTTACATCCTACTAAACCAACATCCAAGTAAAGTAAGGTCAAATATTTTTTTTTTACTACCTGTCAAATGAACTATTACTTTTTTTTATCTACTAACAATGCAATATAAATAAAGCAATATCAAACTATATTTTTATTTCATATTATTAATGGAAAATAGGGAAAGATTAAGTATTAACTGAAGCCCTCCCTTTATACCCTAGAACATGACAGGCACTAACACTATAGCACACTGGCCTTAGTATGAACACACACATTTGATTTAGGGGTGATAAATGGTAATACTCTAGAATAAAGAAAACTACTCATGATATTTAAAATGTAAATTCTTATTAAAGTAGTTAACGGTATGGTTTATAATAATTCTTTCTTAAGTGCCGGTTATATGCAGCTATTATATCTATAAGCAGTCTAGACTCTAACCTGCCAGCTATAGATTTAAGCTAAGTGTAATCGATATAAATATAAGCAGATTGCATTTATAAAATATTGTTACAGAACAATATCATTTTTATTACTCCTTGTTGAGCACAGAGTTTTCTGGATGAATATAGCTATATTGTTTAAGGTTGGCTGTGCAGGAAAACCACGCTAAATAATAGTGATATTAAGTAATACAATATTTTCATATTAATCTTATAAATAATGATTTTAATCATTACAACAATAATGCTATATTAATTTTATGGCAAGAGAAACTTTAAGAACTGATTTATATTCACTAAACTAAATACTATCAATTCAATCATTTCTCCTAAAAAATGAAGGAAAAAAAATGTTATTTTTCCAATAAGTGGGAAAAGAAGAGAAGCAAGTAAAGTTCATCTTAGAGGTTGCCCTTTAATTTGCTTTGAACAGACATTTTTCAAAGCCCTGTCTTCAGATAGAAAAGCTCTTTAGGGATTTCAGCTTGAACATTTTTCCAGGTAAATAACTAGTTTCAGTTAAAGATATGCTACCTTGGGTATAGATAAACCTTTTAATCAATAAGAGAAAAGGAAAGGAAGGAGCAGTTTAACCTTAAAATACAATCCTGAACAGTGGAATACAAATTATGATTTTTATTAAAAGTAAAAATTAGCTTTCTTTCACTCTAATGCTTTCATAATTCTAGTTGTTTGAATGTATTTTTTTCTGCTGCAATATAATTTACAATGCAATCTTTTATTCTAATCTTCATAGATTTTGACTCTTGAGCTCAAACATTATTAATTAGTCTGCCCATACTATAGTTCTTTGAACATTTAATTGCTAAATATATATATATATATATATATATATATATATATATATATATATATATATATATATATATATATATAGCATGTAGAGGATTTATAGCAGTGTGGCACATTCCAAACCATTCTTTAAGGGTTAGTCTAATGTATATAATTTATATAAAGATGGCTCATAGGTTTAGTATTAGTGGGTTATCAACCCTTGGGATCACCTCTGATTAAGATGCTGCACTGACTTCTAGGACTTCTCAGCATAGTAGCTTTCAGAAATACACAACCTCAGGAAATTCCAGCAATTAATTAAATTATTCAATAATTTGAAAATACTCAATAATTAATTATTTTAACAGTTTCATGCTGCAATTTCCTGCTCTTTGAGAGGACAAAACGCTGCAGTGCAAAGAAAAACCAACAAAACAACTTTTTATCAGAAAACATTTTTTCAATATATATACTATTAGGGTTGAGCGAAACGGATCGGTCATTTTCAGAAATCGCCAACTTTTAGGCAAAGTCGGGTTTCATGAAACCCGAACCGATCCTAGTGTGTGATCGGCCATGCGGTACACGATCAGAGCGCCAAAGTCGCGTTTCGTATGACGCTGTTACCGCCGTTTTTCATCCAATGAAGGAGGACGCAGATTGTGGGCAGCGTGATGACATAGGTCTCTGTCCCCACCATCTTAGACAAGGGCATGGCAGTGATTGGCTTGCTGTCTGTGGCGTCACAGGGGCTATAAAGGGGCATGCACGCCGACTGCCGTCTTACTTCTGCCGATCTGAGCATAGGGAGAGTTTGCTGCAGTTAGTCAAAAGCAGGGACAGAGTTAGGGAGGAAATATAAACCCCCAAACCGCTTGTGCTGGAGCAATTTTTACTGTCCCACACCACCTTTTTGTGCAGGGACAGTGGAGGTCGTATTTTAGTGCAGCAGCTGCATAGTGTGTGCACGGTGCTGTGCAAACCAACTGCTTTTTTCAAAGCAAAAATCATGTTGCTCCTTTCTGCACAGTTACCTGTCTTGTTTATTTGTCCACACTTTTTTGTTCTGAAGTCCTTTTTATTGCTGCCATACTTGTCCTGAGATCATTGTAGGGACTAGGGAGCGTGTTATTGCATTTTTTTTTATAATAATTACAGCCACTTTCTGCCATGTTCATAGTGTTGTGTTATACCACTGTGCCAGAGTTGTGGTTCAGTGTCTCCCCCCAAAAGTGAGATAGTATTTCTCACACAGTTTATATTCTGCAGTACTGCTAGTGTGTCATATATCAGGCAGCCACTTTCTGCCACGTTCATAGTGTTGTGTTATACCACAGGGCCAGAGTTAGGGTTCAGTGTCTCCCCCCAAAAAATGGAGATTCAAATTCTCACACAGTGTATATTCAGTTGTACTGCTAGTGCATCATATATCAGGCAGCCACTTTCTGCCACGTTCATAGTGTTGTGTTATGCCACAGGGCCAGAGTTGGGGTTCAGTGCCTCCCCCAAAAGCAAGTCATCTTTCAGGTAAGCTATGTGTCAGCAGGGGAAGGTGGGGCAAAAGAATGTGAAATCCATGATTGGTTAATTAAAATGAAGGTTAGCTAATCAACATTTTTGGTAGTTAGACGTGTCCTTTTTTCGGTCAGTATTGAACCAGCAGCACTGAACACTCTTTCTGAAAGCACACTGACAGCAGGGCAATTGAGGTCCTGTAATCCATATTCTGGCAATTCAGGCCAGGTGTCTAGTTTAGATGCCCAGTAATCAAAGGGGAATGACCTGTGAGGGAGAACATCGATAAGGGCGGAAAAGTAGTTTGTAACCATGCTGGACAAATGCTGTCTCCTGTCACTTTGAATCGATGCAGCTGTCCCTGTCGTGTCAGCGGTCATTGCGAAATCATTCCACAACCTTGTCATAAAACCCCTCTGTCCAACGCCACTTCAGATTTCTGCACCTCTAGCACCTCTGCCATGTTGCCCAATGCAGCTCATGTGAGAACCATCACCGCCGCTGTGTGCTGGGAATGCCTGAACCAAACGGTCTACAAGAGTTGCTTGTTTGGTAGCCAATGTTTGACCTAGGTTCTCATGTGGCATGATATTTTGCAGTTTTCCTTTATATCTTGTATCCATGAGGCAGGCCAACCAGTTGTCGTCATCGGTCATCATTTTAACAATGCGGGGGTCCCTTTTTAGGATACGCAAGGCATACTCAGCCATGTGGGCCAATGTTCCAGGTGTCAATTAACTGTTTCTGCTGGGTTGAGGACCACTTTCTTGCAAATCAACATCACAAGTGTCCAGCAATAAACCTGTACCAGACCTTGCAATGCCACCAGTTTCTATTGCCACCTGAGAATCATCCTCCTCCCATACATATTCATCCCCATCATCCTCCTCCTGAACCTCTTTGTCCGCCAATTCATCCTGGACAGTTCCCTGAGCAGACAATGGCTGACTGTCATCAAGGCTTCCCTCCTCCTCAGCTGCAGATGCCTGCTCCTTAATGTGCATCAAACTTTGCATCAGCAGACGCATAAGTGGGATGTTAATGCTTATGATGGCGTCAACCACTGCACACCAGACAACTCCATGTCTGCCATCCAAGTGCCTGCCCGTGTATCTTCCCACAAATTAATTACAGCACGCCTCTGTTCGCACAGCCTCTGAATCATGTGCAGTGTGGAGTTCCACCTTATTGCAACGTCGATTATTAGGCGGTGCTGGGGAAGATTCAGCGATCGCTGATGGTTCAGCATACGGCTGGAGTGTACGGGCATCCAGCAGATGTGCGAGCAAAGTCTTCACACCTTCAGGAGCAGGGCTGGTAACTTTGGATAATTTTTGAGGAAGCCCTGCACCACCAGGTTAAAGGTGTGAGCCAGGCAAGGTATGTGTTTCAGTTCTGAAAGGGCTATGGCAGCCATAAAATTCCTTCCGTTATCACTGAATACCTTGCCTGCCTCAAGATGTACACTGCCCAGCCATGACTGAGTTTGTTGCTGCAAGTACTCCACCAGTACTTCCACGGTGTGTCTGTTGTTGCCCAAACACTTCATTTCAAACACAGCCTGCTGACGCTTACCACTAGCTGTTCGATAATGGGACACCCTGTGTGCAACACTGGCAGCTGCGGATGGAGTGGTAGGGCGACTGCGCTCTGTGCACGAGCTTTTGCTTCAGGAGGAGGAGGAGTGGCGAACGCCTTATGCCAACTGTTTCCTTAGACTGTGGGATAGGCTGAACTGTCCCAGTATGGCTGCCCCCTGTGGACCCTGCATCCTACACATTAACCCAGTGTGCCGTGATGGACACGTAACGTCCCCGGCCATGCCGACTGGTCCATGCATCTGTTGTGAGGTGCACCTTTCCACTGACTGATTGCCTCAAGGCATGGACAATGCGGTCTTTGACATGCTGGTGGAGGTCTGGGATGGCTTTTCTTGCAAAGAAGTGGCAACTGGGTAGGTCATAGCGTGGTACTGCGTGGGCCATCAGGTCTTTGAAAGCTTCGCTTTCAAACAAACGGTAGGGCATCATCTGTAATGAGATTAGTATAGCAATGTGGGCGTTGAAATCCTGTGTACGCGGATGAGAGGATGAGTACTTTATTTTCCTATTGAGAGTCTCTTGTAGGGTGAGCTGGACTGGAGAGCTGCGTATGGTGGAACTAGCAGTGGTGGTGGTGGACATGGCGGATTGAGAGAGAGTTTGTTATGGTATTCTTGTTGTTGGCCTACATACAGTCTTTCCTACCAATAACCTTGTGATTCCCTGAGTGCTTTGGCCTTACGACGATACCTCCACATTTGCTGCTGGTGGTGTCCTAACCAGTGGGCTTACAGTGAGGGAAGCAATATAGCATTGCTGACTACCTTCATTCCGAGCAGGTGCACCAATGGTACGGGACGTTTGGTAGTTAGTCCAGGCTTGCAAGTGCATGCTGGTTAAATGTCTAAGCATGCACGTTGTATTAACATTTTGACGATTCTTCTCTCTGCTAAAGGTCTTTGAGCATTTCTTACAGATAACTTTTGACTGATCATTCTGATCTTGGTTAAAAAATTGCTACACTACACTCTTCCTACTATCGAAAACCTTTTCAGGCATTGCGCACTGTGCTACTTTCCCCGAATTGCCACGCTCTCCTAAAACTGTTTTTGTTTTTCGCAAACATTTTTGGCCTGATACGGGCCTGCCAGATGACAGCTGTTGCAATGTAGATGGCTGCTGCAGATCATGCTCCTCCGCTTCTGAGCTACTGGCAGTGGCACCCTCTTCCCCCAATGGCTGGCAATCTGGGTCAACAACTGGGTCATCTATCACCTCTTCCTCAATGTCATGTGCACCTTCTTCAGTGTCACCGTGAAAGGAGCTATAACGTTGGGGACAGGGCACCATAGTCTCATCAGGGTCATATTCTGGCTCAGTAAACTGCGAGGGCAATGTAGTGATCAGAGTCAATGGAACAGCATCACAATCTAGCTGTGGCTGTGCATCAGTGCACTCCATGTCCGATTCTTCTTGTAATTCGCAGTGTACAATTTCCCTTTCTAGCCCAGGCACGGTATGTGTAAAGAGCTCCATGGAGTAACCTGTAGTGTCGCCTGATGCATCCTTCACTTTTGGTTTGGGAGAAGGACACAAGGAAACATCTTTTTCCTGACCGGGAGCATCCACTGACGACTGGCTGCTCTTACATTTAGAACTTTGGGAAGAGGAGGCGAAAGAGCTAGAGGGTGAGTCAGCAAGGAAAGACAACACTTTTTCCTGCTTCTCCGGCTTTAAAAGCTGTTTTCCTACTCCCAGGTAAGGGAGCCTTCGAGGCCTTGTGTAGCCAGACGATGATGCAGGCTGAACACCTCCAGCCTTAGGTGCTACTGTGCTTTTGCCACTACCACGAGATGCAGCACCACCAGCACCATCAGTACCAGCTGGCAACCCCCGCCAATTGGCCTCTTCCACCAGACTTCCTCATTTTTTGGGGGGAGACAATGAACCACAACTCATATTACACCATCGTAATATGAGGGGCCCTGTGCCAGTACCGCCGCCCACGAGAGAGTGTTCCCCCCAGCTTTAATAGTGCTCTACCACTTGCAATACTACCTCTCCCAGCTCCACCACTGTGTAGTCTGTGCAGTTAAAACCTTAAATGGCACTGCCAATACGAATTATTTGAAATGATAGATGATAGTTGAAATATACAGGGGCCTTGGCCTCCATTTAATACTTTGCGCCTACTACCACTGTCTTTATTATTCGGGCGTAATAACGGTGTCTGCCGCTGCTTCTTTTTTTTCCTTCACTGAACAAAGCAGAACTTCAACTGTTGTCCCGTTTCAAATATTAAACTGCATTTGGCCTACTTGATGGGTTGGGCCCTACTAACGGTGTCTGCTGCTCCTTGGTGTTCTCCTGGTTTATTTTTCTTGCGTTTCAATCTGCAGGCTTTCGTTTAAATATTTTTTATATTAAACTGCATTTGACCTACTTGTTGGGTTGGGCCTAGTAACATTGTCTGCTGCCGCCTCTTGTTTTCCTCTACTAAACAAAGCTGAGCTTGAAGCTTCAGGCTTTCGGCCTGTAACAACAATATGAAACTACATTTGGCCTAGTTCTTGGTTTGGGCCTAGTAACGTTGTCTGCCGCTGCCTCTTGTTTACCTCTACTACACAAAGCTGAGCTTCAATCTTCAGGCTTTCGGCCTATATTTAGAATATGAAACTGCATTTGGCCTACTTGTTTGGTTGGGCCTACTAACGGTGTCTGCCGCTGATTGTTGTTCTCCTCCACTGAACAAACCAATGCCGCCTGTTTACTCCTGTTACCAATTTTTAACAGCTTTTAGCCTACTTTTTTATTTTGGGCCTATATCTGTGTGTCCTCCTCATTCCTGCCCATTGCCCAGCCACTGCTAGATGAGTCTGCTGGTACATTGACACAGACCACTACATTCCCCTTGCATTCTACACAGCCTGAATCTGACCCTGCAGAAAGTCTGGTTCCCCTTCCCGCATACTATACCACCTTACACGGGGACAAAGAGGAAGGTGCAGATGAAAGTGCAGGTTCCTTCAACAGGTGGGGGGCATACTCGTTGGAGACGTCACTGGCACAGGGCCCCTCATAGTACGCAAAAGTGTCTCTGCTGGTGGGAGGCACCCCTGCCGTCAATCACAATGCCATACTTTGAGGGGCCTTGTGCCAGTGGCAATGCGAACGAGTGTGCCCCCCACTTGCTCAGGATCACAGCACTTGCAAAGTTGAAATACTTACCTCTCCCTGCTCCACCACCGTGACGTAGTCCGCATTTCCTGGGCCCACGAAAAACTTGAGCCAGCCCTACTCCCCCCACAACTGTTGCCAAATGACCAAATTTTCAATGGCTAACTATTATTATAAGGTAAATTAAGATTGACAAGCTTAAGTTACAAGAATTTATGTTTTTGGCATTAAAATGGGCTCTGTTGGTATTTTCCTGTCCTCCACTCACTGCCGACTTTGATTCTCCATTGGCTTGCATTGGGTTTCGTGTTTCGGTCGGATCCCCGACTTTTCGCAATAATCGGCCGATTTCACCTGACCCGACTTTTAACAAAGTCGGGTTTCGCGAAGCCTGACTCGATCCTGAAAAAGTAAAAGTCGCTCAACCCTATATACTATCATAATAATGACTACACAATTTAAATAATCAACTTAACCCCCTTTCCAACATAGCAAATATTGGTATGTCTTAGGCCAGCATCACACTAGAGAGAAATACGGATGAGTGAGAGGCGCAAAAACAACGCACTGCACTCGGACCAGTGTTTCTCTATGGGGCAGCTTCCATCAGCCGTATATTCCTCGGCCGTATTTTATGGGCTTAGAAAATTGTGGCATGCTGCGATTGTCAGCGTATTCCCCAAAAAATATGCCAATGCAAGTCTATGGGTGCGAGAAAATTACGGATTACGCACAGACCATTAGAGTGTCTTGCGAGAAATACGCACCGGTGTCCTTTAGAAGTCGGTAAGTCAGTGCGGTGTACAGTAAAATCACACTGACAGGTTAGAATAGAATAGCTAAAATGTATGTCTAACATAGAATAGGTATATATATATATATATATATATATATATATACAGTACAGACCAAAATTTTGGACACACCTCATTTAAAGATTTTTCTGCATTTTCATGACTATGAAAATTGGACATTCACGCTGAAGGCATCAAAACTATGAATTAACACATGTGTAATTATATACTGTTAGGTGTCGAATTCCCACCTCTGCACAGGAGGAGTCTTGAACCATCTCCGCTGCGGTCTCCCATTCTTCTCCAGCCCCAGTGGAGCCTGCTCAGCAGAGACATCGGTCCCAGTGTCTAGCTCAGGCTGATACTGGATGACTGTTTAGTACTGCCCTTCCAGGTTCTGTCTTTGTAGCCAGCAATGATCAGCAGCGAGCAGGTCTTTCTGGGACTAAGTCCTGCTTTTCTCATACTGAGCATGCCCACAGGATGACCTCCCATTGGAAGTCGGGGTCTCATGCTCAGGTCCTGTTGCGGCACCTATTGGTCCATCTTGAAAATGTGTGTGTGTTGATGAGTTTAAGTCCTTCTTTAAACATCCCCTAACTTGTGTATGACTGCTCACGTAAGGTGGATGTCTGCTATCTAGCTCCTGGCTGAGCTATCAGCACAATAACACACAAAACAGCATCTTATTGCTGTGACCAGCAGTGAGGCGCCATGCGTTATTAGAGCGCTTTCCTTACCCAAGTCTGGGTGGTTAGTGGCATCCGCCAGAGTGGCACAGCACACACTCTTGTGCATTTAATTTACTTTCTCAGTTACTCTGATACCCCAATTGTGGTGTCGAGCGCAAGAGGTCTACATGAACTCTAATCCTGTGTCCTGGGATAGAGTTCGGTGATTCCTTGCTTACTATATTTGTGTGGTACTGTGGCCCTGTGACTCAACAGGGTTCACTTCCTTCATACAGGGTGAAGCTAACCCATGTGTGTATCCACATTGTTCCGCCATATAGTCTGTCATTACTCAGCAGCACGTTCCATCTCTGCACGGTGGACCCCGGGCTGTGAACGCACCTCATACATTCTCTCTAATTATTTGGTGCGTTCCACTAGCTCTAATATATACTTAACAAAAAAGTGTGAAACAACTGAAATTATGTCTTATATTCTAGGTTTTTCAGAGTAGCCACCTTTTGCTTTGATGACTGCTTTGCACACTCTTGGAATTCTCTTGATGAGCTTCAAGAAGTAGTAACTGGGAATGGTCTTCCAACAATCTTGAAGGAGTTCACAGAGATGCTTAGCACTTGTTGGCCCTTTTGCCTTCACTCTGTGGTCCAGCTATCCCCAAATCATCTAGATTGGGTTCAGGTCTGGTTACTGTGGAGGCCAGGTCATCTGGCGAAGCACCCCATCACTCTCCTTCTTGGTCAAATAGCCCTTACACAGCCTGGAAGTGTGTTTGGGGTCATTGTCCTGTTGAAAAATAAATGATGGTCCTACTAAACGCAAACTGGATGGAATAGCATGCCACTGCAAGGTGATGTGGTAGCCATGCTGGTTCAGTATTTCTTCAATTTTGAATAAATCCCCAACAGTGTCACCAGCAAAGCACCCCCACATCATCACCCCTCCTCCTCCATGCTTCACGGTGGAAACCAGGCATGTAGAGTCCATCTGTTCACTTTTTCTGCCTTGCACAAAGAAACGGTGGTTGTAACCAAAGATCTCAAATTTGGACTTATCAGACCAAAGCACAGATTTCCACTGGTCTAATGTCCATTCCTTGTGTTCTTTAGCCCAAACAAGTCTCTTCTGCTTGTTGCATGTCTTTAGCAGTGGTTTCCTAGCAGCTATTTTACCATGAAGGCCTGCTGTATAAAGTCTCCTCTTAACAGATGTTGTAGAGATGTGTCTGCTGCTAGAACTCTGTGTGGCATTGACCTGGTCTCTAATCTGAGCCGCTGTTAACCTGCAATTTCTGAGGCTGGTGACTCGGATAAACTTATCCTCAGAAGCAGAGGTGACTCTTGATATTCCTTTCCTGGGGCAGTCCTCATTTGAGCCAGTTTCTTTGTAGCACTTGATGGTTTTTGCCACTGTACTTGGGTGCACTTTCAAAGTTTTCGCAATTTTTCAGACTTACTGACCATTGTTTCTTAAAGTAATGATAGCCACTTGTTTTTCTTTACTTAGCTTTTTTCTTGCCATAATAGAAATTCTAACAGCCTATTCAGTAGGACTCTCAGCTGTTTATCCACCAGACTTCTGCTCAACACAACTGATGGTCCCAACCCCATTTATAAGGCAAGAAATCCCACTTATTAAACCTGACAGGGCACACTTGTGAAGTGAAAACCATTTGCGTTGACTACCTTTTGAAGCTCATAAAGAGAATGCCAAGTGTGTGCAAAGCATTCATCAAAGCAAAAGGTGGCTACTCTGAAGAAAATAAAATATAAGACATTATTTCAGTTGCTTCACACTTTTCTGTTAAGTATATAATTTTACATGTTTTAATTCATAGTTTTGATGCCTTCAGTGAGAATGAACAATTTTCATAGTCATGAAAATACAGAAAAATCTTTAAATGAGAAGGTGTGTCCAAACTTTTGGTCTGTACTGTACATACAGTTAGGTCCATATATATTTGGACAGAGACAACATTTTTCTAATTTTGGTTATATACATTACCATAATGAATTTTAAACAAAACAATTCAGATGCAGTTGAAGTTCAGACTTTCAGCTTTCATTTGAGGGTATCCATATTAAAATTGGATAAAGGGTTTAGGAGTTTCAGCTCCTTAACATGTGCCACCCTGTTTTTAAAGGGACCAAAAGTAATTGGACAAATGACTCCAAGGCTATTTCATGGACAGGTGTGGGCAATCCCTTCGTTATGTCATTCTTAATTAAGCAGATAAAAGGCCTGGAGTTGATTTGAGGTGTGGTGCTTGCATTTGGAAGGTTTTGCTGTGAAGTAAACATGCGGTCAAAGGAGCTCTCCATGCAGGTGAAACAAGCCATCCTTAAGCTGTGAAAACAGAAAAAACCCATCCGAGAAATTGCTACAATATTAGGAGTGGCAAAATCTACAGTTTGGTACATCCTGAGAAAGAAAGAAAGCACTGGTGAACTCATCACTGCAAAAAGACCTGGGCGCCCACGGAAGACAACAGTGGTGGATGATTGCAGAATAATCTCCATGGTGAAGAGAAACCCCTTCACAACAGCCAACCAAGTGGACAACACTCTCCAGGAGGTCAGCGTATCAATATCCAAGTCTACCATAAAGAGAAGACTGCATGAAAGTAAATACAGAGGGTTCACTGCACGGTGCAAGCCATTCATATGCATCAAGAATAAAAAGGCTAGACTGGACTTTGCTAAAAAACATCTGAAAAAGCCAGCACAGTTCTGGAAGAACATTCTTGGGACAGATGAAACCAAGATCAACCTCTACTAGAATAATGGAAAGAGAAAAGTATGGTGAAGGCCTGGTACAGCTCATGATCCAAAGCATACCACATTATCGGTAGAACACAGTGGAGGCAGTGTGATGGCTTGGGCATGTATGGCTGCCAGTGGCACTGGGTCACTAGTGTTTATTGATGATGTGACACAGGACAGAATCAGCCGAATGAATTCTGAGGTATTCAGAGACATACTGTGTGCTCAGATCCAGCCAAATGCAGCCAAACTGATTGGTCATCATTTCATACTACAGATGGACAATGACCCAAAATATAAAGCCAAAGCAAACCAGGAGTTTATTAAAGTAAAGAAGTTGATTATTCTTGAATGGCCAAGTCAGTCACCTGATCTTAACCCAATTAGCATGCATTTCACTTGTTAAAGACTAAACTTCAGACAGAAAGGCCCACAAACAGCAACTGAAAACCACCGCAGTGAAGGCCTGGCAGAGCATTAAAAAGGAGGAAAAACACAGCGTCTGGTGATGTCCATGATTTCAAGACTTCAGGCAGTCATTGCCAACAAAGGATTTTCAACCAAGTACTAAAAATGAACATTTTATTTAAAATTACTGAATCTGTACAATTACTTTTGGTCCCTTTAAAAACAGGGTGGCACATGTTAAGGAGCTGAAACTCCTAAACCCTTCATCCCATTTTAATGTGGATACCCTCAAATGAAAGCTGAAAGTCTGAACTTCAACTGCATCTGAATTGTTTTGTTTAAAATTCATTGTGGTAATGTCTATAACTAAAATTAGAAAAATGTTGTCTCTGTCCAAATATATATGGACCTAACTGTATATTTAATACAGAGCTAGATAGCATGAAAGCTGGTAATTCATTTGTCGGCTTTTGCTAAAGCCTTACCGAACCCGACAGGATATGAGACATGGTTTACATACAGTAAGCCATTTCATAGCTGTTATCTTTTTACATATCCCTCACTAATAATGTTAGTAGTGTTTGTGGGTGTGTGTAAAATTTGGGAGCTGTAGGTGCTAAAATAAAGGGTTAATTCATGGAAAAAACTGTTGTGGGCTCCCGAGCAATTTTCTCCTCCAGAGTGGGAAAGCCAGTGACTGAGGGCAGATATTAATAGCCTAGAGAGGGACCATGGTTATTGCACCCTGGCTAAAAACATCTGCCCCCAGCCACCCCAGAATAAGTGCATCTGTAAGATGCACCTATTCTGGCACTTAGCCTCTCTCTTCCCACTGCCCTGTGGCATTGGCATATGGAGTAATAAAGGGTTAATGTCACCTTGCTATTGTAAGGTGACATTAAGCCTGGAAATCAATGGAGAGGTGTCAACAAGACACCTATATATTATTAATCCAATAGTAGGAAAGTGTTAAAAATACACACACACTCATTAAGAATTAAGTATTTTATTGAAAGAAAGAAAAAAACAGGTATTTAACATATTTATTAATAACCTTGTAGGGGGCATAAAGAGGAGAATTTCAATATTTGCAGATGACACTAAACTCTGCAGGGTAGTCAATACAGAGGAGGACAATTTTGTCTTACAGGATGATTTATGTAAACTAGAAGCTTGTGCTGATAAATGGCAAATGAGCTTTAATGTAACTATGTGCTTAATTCTAAAACTCTGGGCACAAGTGTCACTGAAAAAGACCTGGGTGTATGGGTGGATGACAAACTCACATTTAGTGGCCAGTGTCAGGCAGCTGCTACAAAGGCAAATAAAATAATGGGATGCTTTAAAAGAGGCATAGATGCTCATGAGGAGAACATAATTTTACCTCCATACAAGTCACTAGTTCGACCACACTTAGAATACTGTGTACAATTCTTGTCTCTGGTGTATAAGAAAGATATAGCTGAACTAGAGCGGGTGCAGAGAAGAGCGACCAAGGTTTTTAGAGGACTGGGGGGTCTGCAATACCAAGATAGGTTATTTCACTTGGTGCTATTTAGTTTGGAGAAACGAAGTCTAAGGGGTTATCTTATTTTAATGTATAAATATATAAGGGGACAGTACAAAACCCTTTGTGATGATCTTTTAATCAAAGACCTGACACAGGGACAAGGGGGCATCCTCTACATCTGGAGGAAAGAAGGTTTACGCATAATAACAGACGCAGATTCTTTACTGTAAGAGCAGCAAGACTATGGAACTCTCTGACGTATGATGTTCTAATGAGTGATTCATTACTTAAATTTAAGAGGGGACTGGATGCCTTTCATGAAAACTATAATGCTACAGGCTATATATACTAGATTCCTTGATAGGGCGTTGATCCAGGGAACTAGTCTGATTGCCGTATGTGGAGTCGGGAAGGAATTTTTTCCCCAATGTGGAGCTTACTCTTTGCCACATGTTTTTTTTGGCTTCCTCTGGATAAACATATTAGGGCATGTTAGGTTAGGCTATGGGTTGATCCAAATGGACCTAAAGTCTTCCTTCAACCTTAATAGCTATATTACTATGTAATATCTTTATTGTACGCTCAATCCAAAGCAAAGCCATCATTCTTCTGAAAAAAAAAAAAATAAAAAACCAACAATATCCCATACCTCTCCACTGTACAGTCATGTCCCATGCAGTAAATCCATCTGAAGGGGTAAATACATTTAAAACTGGGAGCGCTGCTAATGCAGCCACTCCAGGCTGTAAAAGACTGGGCAATGAATGAAATGCAGGGAAAAGAGCTTCGGTGACTAGCAGTGCCGTCACCAAAGCTGTGCCTCCTGGTGGCATAAACTCATATGAACTGTAGCGTGGCAAATATATTCAGAAAAGTTCCCATGCTACAGTTCAGATGAGTTCATGCCGCCAGGGACAGAGCTTCAGTGATGGCACCTCTAGTCACTGAAGCTCCGTTCCCTGCAAATCATTCATTCCCCAGTCTTTTACAGCTATGAGCCTGGTTTTATAAAACCAGTCAGCAGCACTCTAGAGGGTAGATACCAGATCATGTCTCTATCACGAGTGACACAGATTTGACATTCAGCAGGATGACAGCCTAGAGGACCACAGCCCCGTCTGAAAGAATACAGAAATTTTTCATTGAACATCACTGAACCATGGATAAATTTTGGATAGTCAGGATTTGGACCCACCAACACCTGGCTCCATGGACATATTCAATAAAGCCAGGTTGTCATTACCTCCTTCATGTGCATGCCACAGGTTGGGTAGTTGGCCATGGACGCTCGAAAGTAACAGCTGCTCTTATCTTATCAAGTCAGCGGAAGGGTGAGACTCTGTAATTTTGCACCATCTTGGTGATTTTGCTGGGATTGTTTTGGGGTTCAATAAAGTATTGCCATATTGTTTTACCCTCACCCTGTCCTTCAAGCCAGCATACAGAGTGTTAGGGCTGGCAGAATGCACCAAATAAATATAAAAATAAAAGGTGCGTTCGCAGCCCGGGATCCACCGTGCAGAGATGGAACCTGCTGCTAGTTAATGGCGGCACTATTAGGCGGTACTATGCCAGAATAAACACGAGTTCTGTCACCCGGTACAAACTGATGCAAACTCTGTTGCAGTCGCAGGGAAACAAAGGAAATTATGTGCCCTGTTAGCAGTCACAGGTTGCAGCAGATGGACGCTAGTGGGATCCCTGAAACTCACCCCCACTATGCTGGTGATTGATCTCGCTCTTACACTCAGTGGCTTTTGAGCCCGTGCCTGAGGACATCCTGAGTCAGATGCTGAGATCAAGTGGGAGTTCCCACCCTACACTGATCGGTTGTCAGGACTGACTAAAGATTACCGCACAGAGTGCGTATAGCACCACTCTGGCGGACACCACTAACCACCCTAACTAGGGCTAGGAAAGCGCACTGATTGCGCATGGTACCGCACTGGCGGTGGCTGCTGATTTGATGGAGTAGGATCATGCTCTTGTGTCTAGGATAGCACTGTCAGGTGCTAGGTAGCTCCAACAGTCGCGAGCATTCAACGGCACTAGGAATAGGAATGATTAAAGAGCAATCACCAGAACAGGCATCCACACACACGATAACAGGTTTATACTATCGCATGGCTGTGTGGCCATACAAACTTTTTATAGCTGAAACTCTCTGGGACCTTCCTAGTGTTCCAATAGGAGCTGCTACAGGACCTGAGCAGGTGACCCCTGACCTCCAATGGGAGGTGGTCCCTTGGGCATGCTCACAGGAATAAAAGCAAGTCAACAAGCCAGCTGGCCTGGACAATGTTTAATCAATATACCAGCAAATGTCATTGTTTAATTATCCTGCATCTCTGTCATCCAGAATAAAAGCACAATACGTCAACTGAAAAGTCAATATTACAAGCTTATACAAACAAAAGTCTGTGTTTTCTTGACCAACCACAGAACAAACATACATTCAAAAGTCAACATATAGATAACAGCCAATTCCTCCTGGCTACAGTAAGCTCTTGTGGTCAGTAAAATATTCTAACTCTCACCTCTTAACAGCAATTTTCCAGTACTGAAGTATGAGAATCACACAAATGTATTTCACACAAATCTAATTTTTAGGTCACATTTCAAAAAGTCAATAAATTTCAATTTTCTAAGATCTGCTCATCTGTAATGTTCACCCTTAATGTACTTTTGTGTTTTGCCAGTCCACATTGAAGTTTATTTTCATGGTTTAGCTTCTCCTTCCTTTTTCATGCTTTTTTTTTACTTTTCTTCTAACTATAATGAATCTCTTGACATAGGATTCTATAAATCTAACTATAATCAAAGTCAAATCAAGAATGCTCTTCTTAGTTGTGTATGAAACTATATTATATCTTATGATTTGCCCCCCAAAAAATTGAAAACAAGTTATAAATCAATACCATGTCATAACACCATATAACAGATCAAAAATTGCAAATGTTTAAAATAAACTGAAAAGTAACCATAAACAGGTAGCAGCAGTGTATCTAAACTAATACATAGAGTTCTTGTTAATACATTTTAGTCCATGAGCCTCTTAACAGTACAGTTCAGTAATGGCAAGGGTTAAACCTGCATTCCCAGAAAAGTGATTTCACCAAGGTTGGTGACTGGCCCACTGGATTTAGATGCGCCAAATTCATTAATAGGAGTACTTCTCTTTAAGAATTTGGCACATCTTTCTGCTGCCCTGTGCCAGTGTAATAAATGTACTGCATTCAGGAATTGGAGTACATTTCTGTCATAATTTATTCCACTGTGATGTGTAAATTATGATGAATTTCATCAGCTGTACTCACTCATGCTTCTTTCTTGCTAAGCTCTGCCAAATTTAAAACAAAATTGAGAAAGCTGGCCAAAAATTGCAAAGTAGTAAGCTGTACATTTTTTTTCCACTGTCATTCCTTAGATAAACACAGTGTTTCCACAAAATCTAATGGTACTTTAAATGAGTTTCAGTTTAACCTGGCTATACACATTAATCTCAGTGGTATGTAATTATTTAGTGTATTCAAAATTAGTATTGGGAACTAAAAATGGCCAAACACCTCTAATATTGGTTTATTCTCATGAGAAATAAATACCAAGCCAGTTGACATTTAACATTCCTAATTCTTTTCTCCCTGACTTAAGCAAAATAAGTCCTTGACCAGACATCTAATACACATAACAAAAGATAGGCAGTTGGTGTCGGTGCTGGCTTATTGAAGGAGCAGCAACAAGGAGAAAATTAAGTTTTATTCTCCATGCAGCTTTTCACTTCCAGTATTTGGGGCATTTCAAGGAGCAGTTACAATCATTACTCAATTGATGGCGAACATGACGGGTATCACTCTATGGCAGTGTTATTGATCCACTGTATTTGTACGAGGCTGTCAATCAAAGTGCTATGGAGTTATCAGTGACCACCACGAATTCTCTGCCTGCACTGCCTCGATGGCTGGATGCAAGGAGATGCAGGGCGAATAAAACTTCATTTTCTTCACAGTAGATTACCCATATATACATACAGTATATAGGGGTCTAAAAGGTAAGTTTTCTCATTGTGGAGTGTGACATGCCATATCTGGATTATCAAGGTCAGGAGACTTATTTGCCGTGCAATGCTCCCGTCTGGGAAGTTTAATTGCATACTATATATATATATATATATATATATATATATATATATATATATATATATATATATATATATATATATATATATATCTAATTGCCTAGAATACTACTTCCTGCAATTTGTGCCAACTTCCGTGGCTTTGTCCGGAGCTAATGTCCGGAGCTAATGTCCGGAGCTAATGTCCGGAGATAATGTCCGGAGCTAATGTCCGGAGATAAGTGACGTCACCAGTGTCCTACACCCAGGCAGAGCACAGGGGCCCCAGGCAGCATATGGGGCCCCAGGCAGAGCACAGTGGCCCCAGGCAGAGCACAGGGGCCCCAGGCAGCATATGGGGCCCCAGGCAGAGCACAGTGGTCCCAGGCAGAGCACAGGGGCCCCAGGCAGCCTATGGGGCCCCAGGCAGAGCACAGTGGCCCCAGGCAGAGCACAGGGGCCCCAGGCAGTATATGGGGCCCCAGGCAGAGCACAGGGGCCCCAGGCAGCATATGGGGCCCCAGGCAGAGCACAGTGACCCCAGGCAGAGCACAGGGGCCCCAGGCAGAACATGGGGCCCCAGGCAGAGCACAGGGGCCCCAGGCAGAGCACAGGGGCCCCAGGCAGCATATGGGGCCCCAGGCAGAGCACAGGGGCCCCAGGCAGAGCACAGGGGCCCCAGGCAGCATATGGGGCCCCAGGCAGAGCACAGGGGCCCCAGGCAGCATATGGGGCCCCAGGCAGAGCAGTGGCCCCGGGCAGAGCACAGGGGCCCCAGGCAGAACATGGGGCCCCAGGCAGAGCACAGGGGCCCCAGGCAGAGCACAGGGGCCCCAGGCAGCATATGGGGCCCCAGGCAGAGCACAGGGGCCCCAGGCAGCATATGGGGCCCCAGGCAGAGCACAGTGGTCCCAGGCAGAGCACAGGGGCCCCAGGCAGCCTATGGGGCCCCAGGCAGAGCACAGTGGCCCCAGGCAGAGCACAGGGGCCCCAGGCAGTATATGGGGCCCCAGGCAGAGCACAGGGGCCCCAGGCAGCATATGGGGCCCCAGGCAGAGCA